>NC_073266.2:55312441-55937441 GCF_029289425.2 Pan paniscus
TTTTTCTTTTTAATTATAAACATTATAAAGTACAACTAGTTGATTAATTAATTTCTGATTTTATCATTGTTATTTCCTTCTACTTTTTAGGTTTATTATTTTCCTTATCAGGGAAACGTAATTCATCTATTTTTTAATCATTATAATTTTAAATTAATACTTTTACAGCTAAATGTAACTTTTTAAAACATAATTTCCATTGTGATTTCTTTCTTAACTCACAAGTTATTTAGCAACCATTAAGACAATTCAAACTTCATTGTTCAATTCCCACCTATGAGTGAGAATATGCGGTGTTTGGTTTTTTGTTCTTGCGATAGTTTACTGAGAATGATGGTTTCCAATTTCATCCATGTCCCTACAAAGGATATGAACTCATCATTTTTTATGGCTGCATAGATCACATGGACACAGGAAGGGGAATATCATACTCTGGGGACTGTGGTGGGGAGGGGGGAGGGGGGAGGGATAGCATTGGGAGATATACCTAATGCTAGATGACGAGTTAGTGGGTGCAGCGCACCAGCATGGCACATGTATACATATGTAACTAACCTGCACAATGTGCACATGTACCCTAAAACTTAAAGTATAATAAAAAAATAAAATAAATAAACAAAACAAAACAAAACAAAACAAAACAAAAAAAAAAGACAATTCAAACTTTTTTTTGATTGCCTTCTTCCTGATAATTTTTAATTTAAGGGCAGTTTGGTCAGTGATTATGGCTTTCATAAGGTTGAGTGTTTGAAATTGTTTGATAATTGCTTTCTGATTTCATTTATATATAGTAAATTAAAAATATTTCATGTGTACATTAAAATAATATATAATCTTTATTTTCAAAGCAGAATTCGACAAAAGCCCATCAGATAGATATATTTAATTTGTTGTTCAAAACTTCCATATTGGTAGAGATTTATTGTCATTTTAATGTATCAGTCCCTGACAGATCTGTTTTAAAATTTCCTCTATAATTATATATTAGTCATTTGTTCTGAAAATTCTGTCAGTTTTAGCATGACATATTTCTTCATTGAACAACCCTTCCTTCTAACTTATTAATTTAAAATTATTTTTAGTTTTTAAAGTAAATGTTAAATTTATTTATATTCCATAGCTAATTACATTTACTCATTTGTAAAATCCATTTCGGTGCTCATCATCGTGAGTCTTACCTCTAAGCACACATACTTCCTGCTGAAGTGAATACCTTAATAATTTCTGTGATGAAAGTCTATGGGTAATAAACTCATTTAGTATTTATATAACCAAAACAGACTTTCCAAGAAAATAGAAGACAGTTGTCTATATCAATCTGTTCACTTCTTCTCCTCTCCAAATCTCTTGATTTCCCCCAACTAGTCAGACTTTTGTTTTATCATTTTCCCAAATTGTCTCTTGTTAAGGACAGTAATCACTTCTGCTGTCAAATCCAAGTGGTATGTTTTTGTCTTATGTACATGTCTGTGTGTGTACAGATATGCATATATACATGCATTGCTCCATATTCTAACTTTCTTTTAACATTTTCTTTTAAATCTGAGGACTAATGGTTTTATTACAATTTGAATAATTCTTAGATAGCACCTTCTCAAGTTTCTCTACCCTTCCCATGCTTTTTTCCCAGAAATTTCTCATCCTATTTTCTAGGCCCTCAACTACTTTTTCCACATTAAAAAAAAAAACGTGTTTCTTGGAGTTATCTTCAAATTTATGAATTCCAACTCACTAATATCCAGGGTGGAGCAAAAACTACATTTTTGTTTTCAAGATTTTTGATTTTTTTTTAAATCTCTGTGCTTTGGCTTCACTCATGCATAATTTTGTTTCATAATTTCTTGTTTTTTTTTAGGAGGTGTTATACCTTTGTGTGTCTTTTAGGCATCATAAACATTTAGTTCAAAGCCTTTGTAAGACATTTTATAAAACAAGATTCACCTGTTATGTTACTTCACCTGAATCTATGTTACAATTACTTAAAATTACAAATATTGGCCAGGCGTGGTGGCTCATGCCTGTAATCCCAGTACTTTGGGAGGCCGAGGCGGGTCGATTACCTGAGGTCAGGAGTTCGAGACCAACCTAATATGGTGAAACCCTGTCTCTACTAAAAATACAAAAATTAGCTGGGCACAGTGGCGGTTGCCTGTAGGCCCAGCTACTCAGGAGGCTGAGGTAGGACAATCGCTTGAACCTGGGAGGTGAAGGTTGCAGTGAGCCGAGATCGCGCCATTGCCCTCCAGGCTGGATGACAGAGCGAGACTCCGTCTCAAAAAAAAAAAAAAAATTACAAATGTTTTTTATTAAGAACTTTGGAGGAGTCTAGGGTACTGCTGAGAATCCTAGAGTTAGAGCAGAACTTCCAACACAACATTTGTTAAAGGTTGCAGCCTACCTGACCAAGTTTAAGGGATAACCTCCTCTTTAAATATTGGCTGCTGTGTTGATGGCATGTAGAGAACTCTTTGAGCCATAGCTAAGGTTTGGAACAGGGAGGCCTAAAACAGTGATGCTGTCCTAATAAGACATCAGGTTTAGGTAGGGATCTCTGCCAGATATGAGAAAATCAGGGAAAAGGCAGCACTTTCACTAAACTACAGAAAGGGATAAAAACGTGTATTTGTTCACAGGTAGTATTATGGGTTGAACTGCATCTCCACAAAAGGTATGCTGAAGTCCTAATCTCCAGTACCTTAATTAAATATAACCTTATCTGGAAACAGGGTCTTTGCGGATGTAATCAATTTAAGATGATATCCCACTGGATTATCACCCATCCTAATGCAAAGATTGGTATCCAAGGATGCCAATGACGAGTATCTTTATAAGAGAAAGGAGAGGGAGATTTAGACACACAGAAGACAGACAGGGAAGAAGGCTACATGAGGATGGAATCAGAGATTGAAGTGATACCACATCAAAAAATACCAGACATTACTGGCAACCAACAGAAACTAGGAACAGGCAAGGAAAGATTTTTCCTTGGATTCTTTAGAGGGAGCACAACCATGCCTGCACTTTGATCAGCACTTCTGGCCTCCACAACTGTGAAAGAATACACTTTTTCTGCTTTAAGCCACCAGTTTGTGGCAATTTGTCATTGCAGCCCTAGGAAAATAATACAGGTGGTCTTCCTCTCCCTCCTAGAGCCTAATTTTATCATTAAGGTCTATCTTTGCTCAGCTGTAAAGCAACCTCTGTTGGGGAGGTCCCTGGAATCAATTGCCCACTCTTTAGTCTGGAGAGACATGTATGCTTGGGAGTATCTCTGAATTCTAAACATAATCAGGCCTCAGCGAGTTCCTCCAAGAAAGGTGGGGAAGGTAAAAGATTAAAGAAGGGAGAGAGTTGGCAGACATGTGTCTACACCTTGGTATACCATGTTACAATTCTTATACATTTACAATGTGTTTTTGCAAATACTGTCTCTTCGATATATAATGTATGCATACAATTATAAATATATATATGTATAGCAATATGTTTATATATATATATCCTTTCTCTATTTCTCTGGGTTGTCCTCACCCAATTGTCAAGGTCTTTCATGATTGGTAGTTCCTACCCTTGTCTCCATAGTTTTTTTGAGGTTCTTGCTGATTCAGTTGGCCAGCCAGTGGATATCTTGTTTCTGTTACTGATTTAAAGGCTGTTCCTGTTTCTGCACTTATTTTGGCTTGAAGATTGCTTTAGCCATGATCAAAGACAGCAATTGTAAACTATTTTTTTTTTGCCTGAGTTCTCAAGCAAGCATGTTCCACCACAGCTTTAAAAAAGCAGGCTGAAGTGTCAGGCCCCTGTTTTGAGTGGGGCAACACTGCTCCCCTTTTGTCTAGTGGCTTTGAAACCCATATAGCCTCTCTCTGCCTGATGGGAAAGCACAAACCTTTGGTTTTAGCTTACTCATAACTACTTGTACTCTGTTCCATTTCTTGCCCCAAGAGATGTTTTTATTGCATTTGTGCCCAGCTAAATCTTGAGCACACAGATGATCAAAATACTGCTCCATCTTGACCACAAGCCTCTGATACCTTCTCTCAACTCATTATATTTTTCAGGATCACACTTTTTAGTTTTTTAAAATTTTGTTTTATATTTCATACCTAAATCAAATTAATCTACATGACAGTAAATATTTTGAAAAATTTTTAGGCTTACCTTGTAGTCTTTTATATGGCCAATTTTTATAAACTTACAATGTACCCTTGCAAATAATTAATATTATTATTTTGTTGAAATTGGAGTTATCTAATAAAGTTTGTTATTCTGTTATACAAATTGCCTTTAATCTTAGTGATTTTTTGGTCTGTTTGAAATTTTAGTTTCTAAAAAAGTTGTAGTAAAATTTCCTACACTGATTTTAGAGTGATTTATTTCTTTCTAATTTTATCGGATTTGCTTTATATATTTCAAGAAAATGTAGCTAGGTGGAGATAAGTTCATGATCGTATCTTGTGTGTAATTTATTCTACATTTAAATACTTTTTGGGTCTTTCAATGCTCTTTGCCCTAATTGTACTTAGTCTGATATTAGTATCACTAGAATTGTGTTCATATTGAACTGTATGCACATTAGTTATGTCTCTATCCTTTTATATTCAACTTTTTATACCATTTTATAAAAGATTGTCTTATAAAGACAGCATGTAGATGGATTATGTATCTCTTAAAAATGTAGTTTAAAGGTCTTTTATGGTTACATTTAATCCATTTACATTTAATATCACCATTAAATATTTGAACTTATTTTTGCCATCTTATTTTGTATTTTCAGTTTACTATGTTTCCTTCAGTATTTTTTAATCTGCCATTCTGATTTATATTAGATTGGACATGATTTCTTTCTATCTCCCCTTTTCTCAACTGAAATAGGAAAGTGTACGTTACATTTCTATTGTTTTAATAGCTTTATGTAATTTGTCTAGTTGTTTAAAAATAATTGAGTTAATCAATACCTTTACCCTTACACAGAAAAGTGAAAGGATCTTAGAATCTTTGAAATTCATATCTTTTCCACTTTTCATTGTCCTATATTTCCTGCCTTATTTTTAAAACTTCAATTTAGTTTTTAAATTATTTTCCATCGATACTTTTATTGCATGAACATGTTTAGTTTATTAAGTGCTTACTATTTTTCTTGCGTGCCACTCCTATCAAGATGTAGAGGATATATTATGTTCAAAACATTCACTGTCTTTCCTGTTATAGAATTATGCTTCCCTCCCTCCTGGATGCCAGCCTTGGTTTGGCCAGTGAAATGTGAGCAAATCTAAGTGGGCCACTGCTGAGCTGAAGGTTTAGGAGATGTTGCTATGAGGGCAATGGGATTGCTAAGGGAAGAGGATTTGGGGTGGGGCTCCAGCGACTGCTGGCCAACACGGGATGTGATCCACTGATAGCTGTTTGGTAGTTTGTTGATTTGGGATAACATAACCTCTCCTGAGCCTCTTCCTCCTATTGATATGCGATTGTCTGTCTTTTAGGAGCTCTCTCACTGAGAGTTTGCTTATAATACAATCTTGTAGTCTTTGGCAGAAAAAAAAATTTTGCTCCCACTTTTCTTAAAGGTTTGAAGTTCAGTAGTCAATCAAGTTGAAACTTGATTGCTGAGCAATCCCACTGATGCTGGTATTGGCTGGTTTAAAGGTAGGTTTTTATGTTCAGGGCACAGCATGATATAGGGGCCAGGCTGTGGCCTCCACGGCTCACAAAATGTGTAGGTCCTTTCATTTTGTTTTCTCTCTTTTTTTTTTTTTTTTTTTTTTTTTTTTTGAGACGGAGTCTCGCTCTGTCGCCCAGGCTGGAGTGCAGTGGCGCGATCTCGGCTCACTGCAAGCTCCGCCTCCCGGGTTCACGCCATTCTCCTGCCTCAGCCTCCCGAGTAGCTGGGACTACAGGCGCCGCTACCACGCCCGGCTAATTTTTTGTATTTTTAGTAGAGACGGGGTTTCACCGTGTTAGCCAGGATGGTCTCGATCTCCTGACCTCGTGATCCGCCCGCCTCGGCCTCCCAATGTTTTCTCTCTTTTTAAAGAAACTTCAAGAAACTTCACTGACAGTCAAAAGAATATTTTTCTTTTCTTTTTTTATTCTCCTTTTATTTTATTTTGTTATAGATTCAGGGAGTACATATGCAGCGTTGTTACATGGGTATATGAATAATGCTAGGGCTTGGGCTTCAAGTGAACTCATATCCAGATAGTGAATACCCAACAGGTAGTTTTTCAACCTTCACTTCCCTCCCACCCTCCACTCTTTTAGAGTCCCCAGTGTCTATTATTTCCACCTTTATGTCTGTGTGTAGTCATCGTTTAGGTCCCACTGATAGGTAAGAACATGTGGTATTTTATTTTCTGTTTCTGAGCTATTTAACTTATGATAATGGCCTCCAGCTCCATTCTTGTTGCTACAAAAGGCATGATTTCATTCTTTACTATGGCTCTGTAGTATTCCATGGTATGTATATATATACACCAGATTTTCTTTATCCAATTCACCATTGATGGACACAGGTTGATTCCATGACATTGCTATATTAGTCCATTCTCACTCTGCTATAAAGATACTACCTGAGACTGGATAATTTATAAAGGAAAGAGGTTTAATTGACCCACAGTCTGCGTGGCTGGAGAGGTCTCAGGAAACTTAACAATCATGGCGGAAGGCAAAGGGGAAAAACCCTTACAAGGCAGCAGGAGAGAGAAAGAGAAGAGGGAAGTGGCAGACACTTATCAAACAACTAGATCTCATAAGAACTTACTCACTATCAGGAGAACAGCCTGGGGGAAATCGCCCCCATGATCTAGTCACCTCCCACCAGGTCCCTCCCTGGGCATGGTAGCAGGGGAGGGGAGGGGATTACACTTTGAATTACAATTTGAGATGAGATTTTGGTGTGCAGTGGTGTGATCTCAGCTCACTGCAACTTCCGCCTCCTGGGTTCAAGCGAGTCTCCCACCTCAGCCTTCCAAGTAGCTGGGATTACAGGTGTGCACCATCATGCCTGGCTGATTTTTGTATTTTTAGTAGAGATGGGGTTTCACCATGTTGGCCAGGCAGGTCTCAAACTCCTGACTTCAAGTGATCCACCTGCCTCGGCCTCCCAAAGTGCTGGGATTACAGGCATGAGCCCCCATGCCCAGCCATGGATTTATAAAGCCATTTTAATATACTTATTTTAAAATCTCCTTAAGAGTTTTAAACATTCTTTTCTTTTTTTTTGGTTATGTTGTTGTTATTGTGTTCATTTTCTTTCATGGAGATTTCCTGAAATAGCTTGTAGTTTATTATTATTATTATTATCTACAGTTGGTAGAATCTGTTTTCTGTAGGAACTCATCAGTTTCTGGACTGTTATAAAGCTCTTTATGACAGATGATTATTTCGCCACTCTGGGGCATCACTATTTACGAATCAATATTATGTTTAGTCCCGATTCGGGGTCTCTATGCTATATATACAAATTTGGAATTCATACCTATATTTGGAGCAGGTTTGACAACTCCTTGTTAGAGCAGGCTCTAACAACTTTTTAGTGACCACAGCCATAGCCTCAATAAATAGCTAAAATCTGATTCTTTGCTGTTATTCCAGGCTGATGAGTGGACTATTTAATCTTTATTTCATAAATAGAAAAGTACTTGACAACTCCCAGATTTTATAACTCAGTTCCAGTTCCCACACAGCAGAGGCCTGTGACTATACTGCTCCAATATGGAAGGGACAGGCAATTCTCAATCAGTTTAATTTCCACTTTTGATCCCCAATCCTTGCTATGTGTTTAATTCTGTTTCCAAAACATCGAGTTTTTAGGGCTATACCTAGTAACATCTCTGAAAAATATATTTTGATAAACACTGGACAAGACTATGAAATAAGGATCTTAGTCGTTGTATTCCTAACCCCAGCACATTACCTAGCCCATAGTTTATTGATTGCATAAATAAATTAAGATTCAATTTTAGTTCCAATGCAGATTGAAGTGTGAGGAAGATAGAGTTGGAATGTGTTTTCTTGAAGACTGTCTTTAGAATGATTCTATTCTTGTTTCTGTAAGTTATGACCATTTGACAAGCATCCACGAGAAAGAGAATATGATAACCCTTTTGTCAATACAATGGATACGTCAATAATGAAAAAACTCTTCTTTGCAGCCCGTCCTGGGAACAACAAAGCAGACAATACCCATTATCCATGTGTCATTTCCTTGTTGAGGACATAAAAGCAGATCAAGGCAAAACCCAGTGCGTCTTTAAATTAGAGGCACAGATCAATGCCCATATTTCTCAGTGTCATGTTTCATTATGTTGAACTATTTATGTCATCGTAACCCAAGGAATCTTAATGCAACCTGACATCCAGGTTATGTTGCATTAAAAAAATAAGAAGCCATTGCATTTTGTTAGTGAGTTGGAAAGCATTCCACCTTTCTTTTTCTGCTTGGTAAAGGATTATCAATGTGTGTATGGGGAGTGAGGGGTGGTGAGAGGGGGGTACAGTTCTGTATTAAAGGTTGAAAAGATTGGAGACCTTAATTTTAAGTCTGTCAGAAATATTCCCTTAGGTTGGCTGAGAGCCCTTATTTTCCATCTCTGATAGAGGTCTTAAGATTAGCTTTGGAATAGTGAAATTATTCTTTATGATAGAATTTAGAAATGTTCAACTCCCCTCCAACTCTCCAAATGAAAATGTCACTTATATTTAAAGATTCTACTTAAATGAAATGCCTTTCAATAAGCTTTTCTTTCTTACTATGTAGATTTCTTCTTTATTTTCTGAACTTTCATGGCAAATCATCTCTACCGATATGGAATATTTTTGTATCCTAATGATATTATATATTTTTGAGTACATATCCTAATGTATTAAATATTCTAAATTTCTTCAGGCTAGAGATGAGTTTTATTGCTACAGCCTAGTGATTATCTAAATTTAAGTGTCAGTAAAGATAGTTTTGGGAGTATTTAGACATTTGGAACTTTCTTACACTGTGACTCTGATACAATGGATTTGAGATAGGAATCAGTAATTCACACTTGTAACAAAAGGCTGCCAGATGGTAAATACAAAGAATACCATATTTAGGGATATCATAATCAAACTGATGAAAACCAAAGATAAAGAGATATAGAGAATATATTAAAAGCTGCTGGGAGAAAAACAACACATTACACACAGTGGAACAATATGAAAGATGGTTGATTTTTCATCAGAAACAATGAAGGCCAGAAGACAATGGAATGGCCATTTAAAGTGTTGAAGGAAAAGACAAAAAAACCTACTAACTGAGAATCTATATGCAATGAAAGTATTTTTTAAAATTGCATTTTATAAATAAAAGCTGAGAAAATGTGTTGCTGGCAGACCTAAACTATAAGAAATACTCAAAAAAAGTTATCACAGTGAAGGAAAATGATATCAAGTGAAAATCTAATTCTACAAGAAGAGATGAAAAGCACTAAAAATGGTAAATAGTAATTTAATGTAAAAACTTACCGGCCAGATGTAGTGGCTCACACCTGTAATCCCAGCACTTTGGAAGGCTGAGGCGGGTAGATCACCTGAGGTCAGGAGATTGAGACCAGCCTGACCAACATGGAGAAACCCCATCTCTACTAAAAATACAAAATTAGCCAGGCATGGTGGCGCATGACTGTAATTCCAGCTACTAGGGAGGCTGAGGCAGGAGAATTGCTTGTACCTGGGAGGTGGAGGTTGCAGTGAGCCGAGGTCGCACCATCACACTCTAGCCTGGGCAATGAGAGCAGAACTCCATCTCAAAAAAAAAGAAACCCCAAAACAAACAAACAAACAAACACACTTACTTTTAGTTTTTCTTCTTTTACTTTCTTTATAGGAGTAACGGCTTGTTAAAGCAAAAATGACATTAGAAGATTTGGTTAAAACCTATGTAACAGATAAAATATAAGACAATAATTCTATAAAAGTTGGTGCCACCAACATGGCACATCTATACATATGTAACAAACCTGCACATTGTGCACATGTACCCTAAAACATAAAGTATAATAATAATAAAAAAAGTTGATGGAGCTCATTAGTATTAACTGATTTGAGATTTTTACATTTATGAAGTTGGCAGTGTAAAGTGTGAACTGAGAAAATATTAATTGTAAGGATACTCAAATAAATTAAGAATACATATTATAATTTCTAGAATAACAAAGAAAAAAATAAAAGCAGCATAGTTAAAAATCCAATAGAGAAAAGAAAATATAATACCAAAACTATTCAATTAACCCAAAAAATAAATATCCAAAAAATGCCCAGATAAATAAGTAGAAAATATAGTAAAGTGATATATTTAGTCCAAACCATATAAATAATTACTTTAAATATAAATGAACTAAACATTCAAATTACAAGGCTGAGATTGTCAGACTGGCTATAAAAGTAAAATATATACTGTGTGCAAGAGACAATGTAATGTAAACAGAATGGATATAAAAGGATGGAAATCTATCTATCATCTATCTATAACACAATTATAGATGCAATGTTAATAAATCCTCTCAGTAGGATATATTTACTCCAATCCTTTATGATAGGATATTAACTATTCTCTTAACACTGAAATGTATTAGATACTGAGAGGTATTAATTACCTCTCATTAGTTAATAAAACAAATAAGTCAAATAATCATTTAGAATGTATAGAATCTAAACACCACTATCCAAGAACTTGACATAATTGACATTAACAGAACATCACACCCAACTGTAGAATACAAATTATTTTTAAGTGCATATGGGACATTCCACAAGAAAAATCACGAATTGTTCACTAAAATACATCTCATAAATTTCAAGAAATTAAAATCTTATAAAATATGTTTTTCTGACCACAATGGAATTAAATTAAAATCATTAAGAATAAGATATATTGAAAAATGGCCAAATATTTGGAAATTAAAAAAACATATTTCTAAATAACCCATGGGTCAAAGAAGAGATTTTAAAAGAAATTAGAAAAATATTTTCAATGAACTAGAATGAAAATATTGAAAATTTTTGTACCTCATGGACACAAAAGCACTAACCATAAAAAAAAGTTGGTCATGAGTGGGTGAATTAAAAAGCCTGACAATATCAAGTGAGGATGTGGAGCAACTGAAACTTTCATACATTGCTGGTGGGACAATAGAATGGCACAATCACTTGAGAAAACTGGTCATTTATTAAATAAAGCGAAAACATACACCTATGCTATTACCCAGTGATTTCACTCTGAATTATTTATCCAAGACAAAAACTGTTTGTCTATAAAATAACTTATATAATTATGTTTGTCACAAGAATGAAAAACTGGAAACCACCCAAATGTGTTTTAACAAGACTATGAAAGAACAAATCATGGCATATTCATAAAATGACATACTACTCAGCAACAAAAATGAACAAATTGATGATGCCCACAACAACGGTGACTCTCATAGACTTTATGTTGAGAAATCAGGCACAAAAAAAGTATACTCTGTGTGATTTTGGTTATAGGAAGCTCTAGAACAGACAAAACTCATCTTGAGAGATTGAAAATCAGATCAACAGTTTCCTGGAGCAGTGGGGGACTGATGGCAAAGGGGCTGTTTTAGTCCACTTGTGTTGCTATAAAGGAATACTTGAGGCTGAGTCATTTATAAAGAGAGGGGTTTATTTCACCCATGGTTCCGTAGGCCGTGCAAGAAGCATGATGCCAGCATCTGCATCTGGTGAGGACCTCAGACTGCTTCCACCCAGGCAAAAGGGAATGTACCACATGGTGACAGCAGGGAGAGAGAGAGAGAGAGAGAGACAGAGAGAGAGAGAGAGAAGAGAAAGGTGCCAGACTCTTTTAAACAATCAGCAACCAGTTCTTGGGGGATCTCTCATGAGAACTAATAGAGCAAGAACTCAATACTGCAAGGACTGCACCAAGCTATTCATGAGGGATTTGCCCTATGATTCAAATACCTCCCAGTAGGCCCCACCTACAAAATTGGGGATTAAATTTCAACCTGAGGTTTGGAGGGCCAAATATCAAAAGTATAGAAGGGGTACAAAAAACTTTCTGGGATGATAGGAGTGTTCTGTATCTTAGTTGGGATAAAGGTTACAGGGGTGTACATATTTGTCAAAATTTATCATGATAAATACTTAAAATCTGTGCATTTTAATGTATGAAAACTATACTGCAATAACATTTTTAACAATAATTTGAGAAGCATTTGTACATGCAAATTCCTGGGTTCATTAATAGAAATTCTGACTCTGGGTCTGTGGTGAGAATCACTTTTCTGCATCTTTAACAAGAGTCCTGGGTTGATCCTTGTATATGTGGTGAAAGTATTGATCTGCCATAATATTGTATGTCCAGAAATGCTGATCATATTTTGCAACAATGAATGAATTAACCATTAGCTACAAAAATCTGCTGTCTCTGAAGTCTTCTCTATTGTAAGGAAAATATATTAACTTATTTTTGCAAAATATGAAGGTTTATATGTTTTTTTCAGACTAGAAAATGCAAGCTTCTCTCTTCATTGTCTATTGTTCATGCTACAACAATTCCAGTGTTTGCTTCTGCTAATGCACTTTTCCCCACCAAAAACCTTTGTCCTAGCCTTTCTGTCTGCCTTGTTTTCTCTCCATTTGAAAGTGCAATGACACAAAGCCCTTTCTAGCTATGCTTGTTGCTAGTGTCTAACTAATAATGATTTTCCCTTCTCTAAGTCCTGTAGTTCTTATTGACCGATCTATTTAATCTGGCACTTACACACATACTATACCGTATGGTTATCTCTTTCCCATGTGGCTCTTTTCTCTTCAATAATATTGTAAACACTTACTGAAAACATTTCTGCTTTTCAGTCTCTTATAGCCTGTCTTCCACTCCCTCTATGCTAGACAAAACTGAAATATACAATACAGTTTTTTAAAATTAAGGACACAGGTTGCAGGGTTAGATTTAAGTTAGAAAATCAATATTGCCACCCATAAACTATGTAATATTGGAAAATTTATTTGTCTTCATCTATAAAAATGATAATATTCTTTCATTAACAAATTATTGTGAGGATTCAATAAGTTAAATTACATAAACCACTCAGCACACTGGTGCCTCTTAAGCATTTAGCAAATAGTTGTTGACAAAGTTGTTGTTGGTGATATGCCATTATGGTATAGTTGTGATATTGTTATTAATATTGTTAAAGACCATATAATATGAGACTGGATTGGAATTTAGAAATTATATAATCTAAGCTGCTTGTTCCTGTGATTAGAAAACTGAGGCCAGAGAGGAACAATATTAGTCCATTCTCACATTGCTATAAAGAAATACCTGAAACTGGATGATTTGTGACGAAAAGAGGTTTAATTGGCTCACAGTTCCACAGGCTATAAGGAAGCATGATGCTGGCATCTGCTCAGGTTTTGGGAGGCATCAGGAAACTTACAATCATGGTGCAAGGCGAAGGGGGAATATGAACATCACATAGCCAGAGTAGGAGCAAGGGGACAAGGGGGAGGTGCTACACACTTTTAAATGATCAGATCTCATGAGAACTCACTCACTATTATTATTGTGAGGACAGTACCAAGTAGGATGCTGCTAAACCATTCATGTGAAACTGCCCCCATGATTTAGTCACCTCACACCAGGCTCCAGCTCTACCACTGGGGATTACAATCCAACATGAGATTTGGGTGGGGACACAGATCCAAACCATATCAGGAACAGACTGTCCATTGATTATTTTGTCTTAAAAGAACAGTGTTCAAGCTTCAAAGCATATGTTCATAGTTACATGCATTATGTTGCAATTTAATACTGTATTTGCTACACATAGAGCAGATTTTCCCAGTGGAAGGAATAAAATGCTACTCTCTATTTAGCATGAAAGGTGACCCTTCTGAATTTCAGAGTTTCTTTTTCCCTCTATCTGGGTATGAACTTTTTCTTTAAAATATAGACCCTAAAAGGTGTCAGAGAGCAAGCCTCTTCCTACTCTGCTCTGACTGCATGCACGTTGCACAACGCATATATTCTCACACAGTCACAAATGTGTAGATCAACCTTACTTAGGGAATGAAACATTTGGCTTGATTACTAACTGTTCACCCTGGACTATGATCTCATCACTCCAATAGGTCAAAAGTTAAGTATATCTGACCTATTTTGATAATGTACTCATAGTTAATTCTCAACCAGTAGGTTAAATGTCTTACCCAGAAAATGCCAGCCTCCTGATCTGGAGGCCACTATAGCACACTAGTAAGCCCATCCCTTCTCTGTCATCAATTGTGGCACAAAACACTGCTCTGAGAGGAAGTTTCTATGGACGTTTGCAGATAGTAAGATAAAGAGAGATGAGATCTGGAATATGAAGAATAGAAGTTTTAAATGTTGAGGCTTTAAGAGGGAGTTAGGGCCAGTGAAAGTGGATCTCCGTAGGCTTTGTTGCTTCAGCATACACAGATCCGTAATTGTGTTATATTTGCTATAGTATTCATCCTGTTTTCCACTGATGCACTTGGGTAGATTTTTAAGGTCAATGAGCTCTTGGATGTTGGCGCAATCACCACCCCTTCTCCCCCATCATTTCTTATTCCTTGACTTGGGGCTCCCTGGGTGTCTGCGGTTAAGTGCCTTAAGAGCTGCTGATTATTGTGATTTCCTTTAACCAGCTCGACAGATTCTCTGCTTTTCCATTTTTGATGTCAGCCCTAATGTGTTGGGCCAAACACGTTGGAACTTGTTAAGATTCTTCAAATAGCTTCTTTGTGCAGGAGAAATCACAACAGTGACAGGCCCTCTGCTCTATCTCCCTGGAGCTTTTATGCATGTGCTATGCCCCCTACAGTCCCCATCACTCTGTCTCACAGACAAACTGACATTCAGAGCCAGAACCCAACACCAACAACACTTATTATTTTTTAAAACTTCATTTCTCTCTATATTTCCCCTTATTCCAATTCAAATGCTGAGCATAATAAAGTTGCCAAAACTCTCCCTCCATTGGAGTGAAAACCATTCATTTGTTGTCTCAATTTAAGATTCCTGACTCCAAATAGAAGGATATTCTCTGTGGACATAATGGGACATTTAGCAATTCATTCATTTTCTTCACATGCTACTTATTTAGGCACTCAGCGGTTGGCGGCTTTGATGTGGAGTGGTGAAATTATAAAGACATTACGTATCATAAAAATATAAATGAAAGAAAACACAGACCCTCTTTTATATCAGGCTAAATTGACTGCTGTCATATTAAGGGTATTTTGTTTTATAAATTATACCCGTTTCAAGGTATTCCCTTGTGTGAATTACTACTTTGTCTTTTATTTCTTTTTTCTTTTTTCAACAAAACAGGCTTCTTTTTTACAATACATTGAGATAAAGAACTATAGGAGCTCAAATTTTAAAATTAATGTATTTGGTACCAAACTTGATCTGGAATTCACAATATGGGGCCAGCAAGTCAGTCAAGTCCTGCATGATTTGCCAAATCATGTGTTGGACATAACAAAATGACTTTGGAATCAAATTAGATTTAGGGATTCCATTTTTCAACACTTGTTTTCTTGAAAAGGTTTCACAGGTATAGTGACTTCTTTAATATTTGCTCTACGAAGCTAAGAGTATTCTCCTAAACACATTAATAACCCTTCAATAATCCATTTTATGTCTGTCCACCATAAAGGTATTTAATCCTGTTCCCGGGCTTGCTCTCTGGACTTGCTGGGTAGGCATGGCCTTAGAGCAGATGGTAGCTCTAATGCAAAAGACAGAGTGGAGCTGCCTGCACCAGAATATCTCAGGAGCCAGAGGTGGGGTTGGCCAGTTTGTTGCAATGGGTGAGGGGTTGATATAGTTTGGCTGTGTCTCCACCCAAATCTCATCTTGAATTGTAATTCCCACAATTCCCATGTGTCGTGGGAGGAACTCGGTGGTGAGAGATGATTGAATTATGGGGGCGGGTGTTTCCTGTGCTGTTTTGGTGATAGTGAATGGGTCTCATGAGATCTGATGGTTTTAAAAATGGGAGTTGCCCTGAACAAGCTCTCTTTGCCTGCTGCCAACCATGTAAGATGTGACTTGCTTCTCTTTGCCTTCTGCCAAGATTGTGAGGCCTCCCCAGCCACGTGGAACTGTAAGTCAAATTAAACCTCTTTCTTTTGTAAATTGCCCAGTCTCAAGTATGTCTTTATTAGCAGTGTGAAAACGAACTGATACAGGAGTCTTGTTTATTATTGCTGGAAGGATATGAGCCATGTAGCCCCAGGAAGAGCTAGGCTGAAGGAGGGGCTAGGTGAGGTTGTGAGGTCATGAAAGTCAAAGAAAAGAAGAGAAAAATCAAAGCAAGAGATATACTGGAGAGAGCCCATGTCAGAAGAAACAATAGGAACTGGAGTCAGGCCAGGGCCAGCAGAAGTTAAAAGTAGAGACAGTGAGATTAGTTGGGAATGACCTGAGATAAGGTATAGGATTTTCCCATGGTCTATTATTTTTAAATGATAGAAACTCCCCTTCCTTATGATTAAACATTTCTGTCTAGAGTTGGCTGTTTTTTATTATCCAAGAATAGATATTTAGAAAGAAGACTTACTGGGTCAAATGATTTGACTTAACACTATTTTGTTTGGTCTCCAAGAAAAGCTTGTTCTTACTAGGGACACAATATTCAGTAAAAGATACATGTTGCCCCACTGCATCATTTACTTGCTCCCCTTCTTCTTGTTTTTTTCTCTCTTTTTAAAAAAATTATACTTTAAGCTCTGGGATACATGTGCAGAATGTGTAGGTTTGTTACATAGGTATACATGTGCCATTGTGGTTTGCTGCAACCATCAACCTGTCATCTACATTAGGTATTTCTCCTAATGCTATCCTTCCCCTTGTCCCCCATCCCCCGACAGACCCCAGTGTGTGATGTTCCCCCCGCTGTGCCCATATGTTCTCATTGTTCAACTCCCACTTATGAATGATAACATGCGGTGTCTGGATTTCTGTTCCTGTATTAGTTTGCTGAGAATGATGGTTTCCAGTTTCATCCATGTCCCTGCAAAGGACATGAACTCATTCTTTTTTATGGCTGCATAGTATTCCATGTGTATATGCGCCATGCTTTCTTTATGCAGTCTAACATTGATGGGCATTTGGGTTGTTTCCAAGTCTTTGCTATTGTGAATAGTGCTGCAATAAATGTACGTGTGAATGTGTCTTTATAGTAGAATGATTTATAATCCTTTGGGTATATATCCAGTAATGGGATTGCTGGGTCAAATGGTATTTCTAGTTCTAGATGCTTGAGAAATTGCCACACTGTCTTCCACAATGGTTGAACTAATTTATACTCCCACCAACAGTGTAAAAGTGTTCCTATTTCTCCACATCCTCTCCAGCATCTGTTGTTTCCTGACTTTTTAATGATCACCATTCTAACTGGTGTGAGACAGTATCTCACTGTGGTTTTGATTTGCATTTCTCTAATGACCAGTGATGATAAGCTTTTCTTCATATGTTTGTTGGCTGCATAAATGTCTTCTTTTGAAAAGTGTCTGTTGTAAGTGAATGGGAGTTCACTCATGATTTGGCTCTCTGTTTGTCTGTTATTGGTGTATAAGAATGCTTGTGATTTTTGTACATTGATTTTGTATCCTGAGACTTTGAGAACTACAAACCACTGCTCAATGAAATAAAAGAGGATACAAACAAATGGAAGAACATTCCATGCTCATGGATAGGAAGAATCAATATCGTGAAAATGGCCATACTGCCCAAGGTAATTTATAGATTCAATGCCATCCCCATCAAGCTACCAATGACTTTCTTCACAGAATTGGAAAAAAATATTTTAAAGTTCGTATGGAACCAAAAAGGAGCCCACATCGCCAAGTCAATCCTAAGCCAAAAGAACAAAGCTGGAGGCATCATGCTACCTGACTTCAAACTATCCTACAAGGCTACAGTAACCAAAACAGCATGGTACTGGTACCGAAACAGAGATATAGATCAATGGAACAGAACAGAGCCCTCAGAAATAACTCCGCATATCTACAACTATCTGATCTTTGACAAACCTGACAAAAACAAGCAATGGGGAAAGGATTCCCTATTTAATAAATGATGCTGGGAAAACTGGCTAGCCATATGTAGAAAGCTGAAACTGGATCCCTTCCTTACCCCTTATACAAAAATTAATTCAAGATGGATTAAAGACTTAAACGTTAGACCTAAAACCATAAAAACCCTAGAAGAAAACCTAGGCAATACCATTCAGGACATAGGCATGGGCAAGGACTTCATGTCTAAAACACCAAAAGCAATGGCAAAAAAAGCCAAAATTGACAAATGGGATCTAATTAAACTAAAGAGCTTCTGCACAGCAAAAGAAACTACCATCAGAGTGAACAGGCAACCTACAAAATGGGAGAAAATTTTCGCAACCTACTCATCTGACAAAGGGCTAATATCCAGAATCTACAATGAACTCAAACAAATTTACAAGAAAAAAAAAAAAAAACAACCCCATCAAAAACTAGGCGAAGGACATGAACAGACACTTCTCAAAAGAAGACATTTATGCAGCCAAAAAACACATGAAAAAATGCTCACCATCACTGGCCATCAGAGAAATGCAAATCAAAATCACAATGAGATACCATCTCACACCAGTTAGAATGGCAATCATTAAAAAGTCAGGAAACAACAGGTGCTGGAGAGGATGCAGAGAAATAGGAACACTTTTACACTGTTGGTGGGATTGCAAACTAGTTCAAACATTGTGGAAGTCAGTGTGGCAATTCCTCAGAACTAGAAATACCATTTGACCCAGCCATCCCATTACTGGGTATATACCCAAAGGATTATAAATCATGCTGCTATAAAGATACATGCACACGTATGCTTATTGCAGCACTATTCACAATAGCAAAGACTTGGAACCAACCCAAATGTCTAACAATGATAGACTGGATTAAGAAAATGTGGCACATATACACCATGGAATACTATGCAGCCATAAAAAACGATGAGTTCATGTCCTTTGTAGGGACATGGATGAAATTGGAAATCATCATTCTCAGTAAACTATCACAAGAACAAAAAACCAAACAGCACATCTTCTCACTCATAGGTGGGAATTGAAGAATGAGAACACATGGACACAGGAAGGGGAACATCACACTCTGGGGACTGTTGTGGGGTGGGGGGAGGGAGGAGGGAGATATACCTAATGCTAAATGACGAGCTAATGGGTGCAGCACACCAGCATGGCACATGTATACATATGTAACTAACCTGCACATTGTGTACATGTACCCTAAAACTTAAAGTATAATAATAATAAAATTAAATTAAATTAAAAAAAAAGAAAAGTGTCTGTTCATATTCTTCACCCACTTTTTAATGGGGTTGTGTTTTTCCTGTAAATTTAAGTTCCTTGTAGATTCTGGATATTAGCCCTTTGTCAGATGGATATATTGCAAAAATTTTCTCCCATTCTGTAGGTTGCCTGTTCACTCTGATGATAGTTTCTTTTGCTGTGCAGAAGCTCTTTAGTTTAATTAGATCCCAGTTGTCAATTTTGGCCTTTGTTTGCCATTGCTTTTGGTGTTTTAGTCATGAAGTCTTTTCCCATGCCTATGTCCTGAACGGTATTGTCTAGGTTTTCTAGGGTTTTTATGCTTTTAGGTCTTACGTTTAAGTCTTTAATCCATCTTGAGCTAATTTTTATATAAGGCGTAAGGAATGGGTCCAGTTTCAGTTTTCTGCATATGGCTAGCCAGTTTTCCCAACACCATTTATTAAATATAGAATCCTTTCCCCATTGCTTGTTTTTGTCAGGTTTGCCAAAGATCAAATGGTTGTAGATGTGTGGTGTTATTTCTGAGGACTCTGTTCTGTTCCATTGGTCTATATCTCTGTTTTGGTACCAGTACCATGCTGTTTTGGTTACTGTAGCCTTGTAACATAGTTTGAAGTCAGGTGGCATGATGCCTCCAGCTTTGTTCTTTTTGCTTAGGATTGTCTTGGCTATACGGGCTCTTTTTTGGTTCCATATGAAAATTAAAGTAGTTTTTTCTAATTCTGTGAAGAAAGTCAATGGTAACTTGATGGGAATAACATTAAATCTATAAATTATTTTGGGCAGTATGGCCATTTTCACAACATTTATTCTTCCTATCCATGAGCATGGAATGTTTTTCCATTTGTTTGTGTCCTCTCTTATTTCCTTGAGCAGTGGTTTATAGTTCTCCTTGAAGACGTCCTTCACATCTCTTGTAAGTTGTATTCCTAGGTATTTTATTCTCTTTGTAGCAATTGTGAGAGGGAGTTTGCTCATGTTTGTCTCTCTGTTTGTCTATTATTGGTGTATAGGAATGCTTGTGATTTTTGCACATTGATTTTGTATCCTGAGATTTTGCTGAAGTTGCTTATCAGCCTAAGGAGTTTTGGGGATGAAATGATGGAGTTTTCTAAATATACAATCATGTCGTCTGCAAACAGAGATAATTTGACTTCCTTTTTTTTCTAAAATTGACACCCTAACATCACAACTAAAAAAACTAGAGAAGCAAGAGCAAACAAATCCAAAAGCTAGCAGAATACAAGAAATAACTAAGATCAGAGCAGACCTGAAGGAGATAGAGACACGAAAAACCCTTCAAAAAAATCAATAAATCCAGGAGCTGGTTCTTTGAAAAGATTAACAAAATAGATAGACTGCTAGCGAGACTAACAAAGAAGAAAAGAGAGAAGAATCAAATAGACATAATAAAAAATGATAAAGGGGAGATCGCCACTGATCCCATAGAAATACAAACTACTATCAGAGAATACTATAAACACCTCTATGCAAATAAACTAGAAAATCTAGAAGAAATTGATAAATTCCTGGATGTATTCACCCTCTCAAGACTAATCCAGGAAGAAGTCAAATCCTTGAATAGACCAATAACAAGTTCTGCATTTGAGGCAGTAATTCATAGTCTACCAACCAAAAAAAGCCCAGGACCAGATGGATTCACAGCCATATTCTACCAGAGGTACAAAGAGGAGCTGGTACCATTCCTTCTGAAACTGTTCCAAACAATAGAAAAACAGGGACTCCTCCCTAATTCATTTTATGAGGCCAGCATCATCCTGATACCAAAACCTGGTAGAGACACAACAAAAAAAGAAAATTACAGGCCAATATCCCTGATGAACATCCATGTGAAAATCCTCAATAAAATACTGGCACACTGAATCCAGCAGCACATCAAAAAGCTTATCCACCATGATCAAGTCAGTTTCATCCCTGAGATGGAAGGCTGGTTCAACATATGCAAATCAATAAACATAATCCATCACATAAACAGAACCAATGACAAAAACCACAAGATTATTTTTATATACTTTACAGATCCCGACAAGGCCTTTGATAAAATTCAACACCCCTTCAGGATAAATCACTCAATAAACTAGGTATTGGTGGAAGGCATCTCAAAATAATAAGAGCTATTTATGACAAAGCCACAGCTAATATACTGAACGGCAAAAGCTGGAAGCATTTCCTTTGAAAACCGGCACAAGACAAGGATGACCTCTCTCACCAGTCCTATTCAACATAGTATTGGAAATTCTGGCCAGGGCTATCAGGCAAGAGATAGAAATAAAGGATACTCCCTCCCTTTCTAATGGATCACTGCATTTGTTCCAAGCTCAGAGGAAAACCTCCCTGGCCCCTTGGTGATTTGAGCTGAGATTCTCTTGGTGTTCTTTAACATGTGCCTTGGGGTTTAGGGATGGATTATGATGAGGGAGCTTCTACCAGTTAGTGACAGACTCTCAGCCAGTACCCTGACTACCATCTCTCAGCCTGAGTTCTCTTCCCTGTACCATACTGCCTTTGGCTTAGAGGGAGGATGATGGTGCCTTAGCCACCCTTGCTCCTCTCAAGTTGCTCCCTCCTGCCTTGTTAGAACTTATCTAGTAACTGTGACAATGATTTGCAAATTATAGTGTAATAAATTCTTAATCCAGTTTTATTTTAACATCTTCATTAATTATGTGGAAGAGGGAGACAGCCACCTGCTAATTAAATTTTCAGATGTTGCTAAATTGGGAGGAGTAGCAAATCCAGCAGAGAGCCAAAATGCAATATAAGGGAATCTGGAGAAGTTATGAGGATATGCGTGTAGGAAGAGGGTGTGGCTAAGATTGGAAATGATGACATCAGGGCCATCTAGAAAGGCGAAATAGCAGCTCTAAAATCTTAGGGGCTGGGAGCAGCCGGAGGGAATGGGTCAGTCATGGACTATGATAGAGTGATAACAGGAGGTTCTGGGTGGGCAGAGTGACAGATTTCCATTTTTTCTACCTGGAATGGAGCCCTGCCCTTTCTCTGGTATCTGTGCCTGATGGTTTAGTCACAAAGATCGGTGAAAGCAAAGGGAGAGACAGCACTAGCCACTCAGTGGTGTGCAAAGCCTTGCTTATTGCATCCCCCACAGTACCTAGACCCTGGCTGGGCACACAGCAGATGATAAAGATTGAATTAACTAATGTGTGTGAAAATAGTTTAGAAAGAAAAAGCACTATGAGAAGACAAAGAAGTTTTTTATACTAATGATAATTATTATCAATCTTTGTTATGATAAATTTAATTGAAGTTGATTGGCAGGAACATGGCATATGTGGGCAAAGGTAATAGAGGAGAAACAACAGGCAAAGTGATTAACGTGGGTTTTGCCTCCTAAATGTACTTGCTCCATTTCTTGGGAATTAACTTGTTGCTTGGATGCCATGGTCCTTCAGTGACTGATCTGTGTCCTAGAAGTGAAACACCTTTGATGGCTTTATCAACTCTCTCAGGACAGGTTATATGGGAAATTCAGTGAGGAGACATGGCTACAGTGGCCAGGGTAGTGCATTTGAGCACTGTAAACATCACCACCAGGAAAATGGAGTAAACTTTCTTCTAGAATTACTAACTGACTCCCTTACCCTTCATGGTCTTCTTCCAGCTTCTGTCACATTGACCTTTGGTCAACTTCCCATTGTGGGTACATCATCTCACCACACCTAACTGTGTGGCTCAAGCCAGATGGTTGTGTATTCCTGCTCTCAGCCCTAAGTATCACCACACATGCTACTGTAAACCCTGCTTAGTTTCCTTTCAACTATATCCCATTTGGCCACAAAGGATGCCAAATGAAAGACTCCAGGAAGATAAGTATCCAGTGCACACCCATCCCCAGAGCTGGATAAAAACCCCAAAGGTGATACTTGACCTGCTAAAAAGGAAGAGGCAATTTCATCACACATGAAAACCAGCAGCATCATTAAGACTTTCTCTTTCTACAGCAGAGTTTTATCTATTTACTCCTCTCCACTAGATTTTGAGAGGCCATAGAATATGACTTTTCTTTTCTTGTCTCTTCTACAATGCCTAGCAAGGGGTGAACACAAAGCAGGCACCCAGCAACTGATGGATAACATTTGAGAGAATTGCCACTTCTCTCCACATCCCTTCTTCCTCCCACTTAGAAAAACAGGTGCACATGGGTTGTCTTTCTCAACTCTGTAAAAGAAAAAGAAGGCTGTGGGTCAGGTCGATATGATGCACTTTTTAGTCCAGTAAAAGTCAGGTAGCTTTTCCACCAAAAATTATCAGATGGCTCTGAAGAGAAAGCATTGGCTTCTGTCACCTCCTGGCTGCTACCTGGTGAGTCAGGGAGTAGAAGGAGTAAAAATAGCCAGCCAGTAAGTTTCAGATTATATGGAAAGAGGCTAATTGGTCTTTCACCTTATTTTCTTGTCATTCCTTCAGGGATCAGGTTAAGCCTCTGTCTATATTTCATTGGGAAGTCATCGGGATTACGCTGTGCCTTTCTGTCTGTCATACTGACAGCACCTGCAATGTGGACTCGATTTTGATAAGCCCCTCCACTCATCATGCAACTCCTTTTAGTCAAAACAGGTATATAATTTATGGTGCCCAAAGCAGTTGTTAGTATAGAATTAACTAGGAGGGAGGCATGTGCACCAAGACAGACACTGAATTGTTAAGTGCTTATTCCTTCCTGCTTTGTGAGGATTTTTTTCCCCTTTGAAATAACTAAGCAAGGGGATAGACACATTTGTCATTCAGATATTGTGTCTTTTCTTCTGGAAAGGAAAAACTAAAAAAAAAAAAAATTGCGACAAAAAACCCAGAAAACAAAAACAAAAACAACCTCAAATGAGCTCCTTAAATTCAATGTCTGGGTCTCTTTGGTAGAATAAACCCTGGAGAGGACCAGGATTTGGCAGTGAAGCAGGGGGGTCAGCTCTTAGAGGATGCTTGTGGAGTGAGTGGGGGACAAGGGTGAGTGACTGAGTGATGAGGGTGGTACTGGATTTTGAGGCAGCAGATGAGGGAGGCCCAGCAGGGGTCCAGGATGGTAAGGGCTGTCAGGACAAGTGATGGGACTCTTTCTCTGGAAGTTTCAGGCCAAGATGGAATGAAGAGTCTGAAGCAGCCTCTGTGAGACATCAGGATAGGCATCGGTGGGGTTTGCTATTTCCATGGATGCTCAGACTCTAAGGTTCTACAGGTTGAAATTGCATGTCCTAACTGACTCAGGTGTCATGGCTTGAATTGTGTTCCCCAAAGATGATGTGTTGAAGTCCTGACTCCCTGTTTCTCAGAATGTCAGCTTGTTTGGAGAGAGGGTCTTTACAGAGGTAATTAAATTAAGATGAAGTCCTTAGGGTGGGCTCTAAACCAATATGACTGGTGTCCTTATAAATAAGGAAACATCAACCACAAAGACATGCACATGGGGAGAATGCCATGTGAGATAAAGGCAGAGATCAGGATAATGAATCTATAAACCAAGGAGTGCCAAAGACTGCCAGCAAGCCGCCAGAAGTTAGGGGAGAGGCCCGAAACAGATTATTTCTCACAGTCCTCAGGAGGAAACACCCCTCCAACACCTTGATCTCAGCCTTCTGGCCTCCAGACTGTGAGACAATAGCTTCTGTGGTTTCAGCTACTTAGTTTGTATCCCTTTGTTAGTGCAAGCCTAGAGAGCTAATACCCCAGGAGGCTCCTCTAGTCAAGCAATGATAAACCTCTTCTCTCCTGGAGTCCTAGTTCCCAACCAGGAATATGGATTTCTTCACCTAAACACACATCTCTAGTGTTTATCTGAGAGGAGAATCAGTGGGATTCAGATATGTTCTTTAAGGTTCAGGAGAGGTTAGATAATTTAGTCAAAATCCAATAGTAAATAAATGGTGATGGTATGGCTAGCATTCAGACCTCCTCTTTGAGTTTTCTGTGCAAAGCACATTGTTCAGTGGCAAGGTCAGGACAGGTAGTAGGCTGTTAGGGAAGTTTCTCTAGGGCTCAAAATTTATCCTTCCAACCCTTCATCCTGAGATGCCTTTCACAGTAAGTTTGGTCTTCTCTCTGCAAGCCCTGTACTCATCTGCTTTCTCTTTGATCTCAAGGCAAGGGTAATTCCTCTGTATGACAACAAATCATTTGTCTAACTTCCTCAGGGATGAAGCTGCCTACATAAGCCAATGTTCCAGATTCCTGATACTTATTCTTAAATTTGCTATTCTAATATTCAAATTTTAACAAATTCAAATGGATTATGTCTAAAATATATCATACAGGCTTAGGCAGGGTATTCCTATTTCCTTAAGCAGCATTTAAACCATCACAATGGCTTAAGATCATTGTTATTAATATCAGTACACTCTGCTGTAACACAGTTTCTCACTGTTTTTCCTGCCGCAAGCAAGATCTAAATTGCTATGCTCCATGAGGTTTTAGTTCAGAGCAACGGACAGTGTTTTGATTATCCATTGTGACATAATGAACTACCCCCAAACTTAGTGGCTTAAAGACAGTTTGTTATTTCTCCCAATTTTGTAAGTCAGGAGTTCAGGCAGAGTTCAACTGGGGAGATCGTTAGCACCATGTGGCGCCAGCTGGGCTCATTCATGCGGTTGCTTTCAGCTGAGAGCTTGACTGTGGTTGGGGTGTCTGGGATGGCCTATCACCTTCCAGGGCCTCTCTTTCTACAATTTCTTATAGCGTGCTGGCTAGGCTTTAAGAGTGAGGGAGCAGAGGCTGGCCATCCTCAGAAGTCCTCTGGGCTCAAGAATGCTAGCATAACATTTCTGTCACGTTCTATTGGTCAAAGCAATTCCCAAGGTCACTACAAGTTTAAGGAGAAGGAGAGTAGTCCCCACTTTTTGATATGAGAAGTGGCATGCTTTACAGGGAACGAAGGATTTCTGGCAGCCATATTTGGACACTGCCATGGTAGTGATTTAATGGCATTGAGGGCATAAGAACCAGAAATCTGTCTTAGCAAATCACCTCTATGTACCCTTCTTCCTCCACTGTGCTGAGTAAACTTACTAAATGTGAAGACAAAGAACAGTGGCTCTCAGAGTTCTAGGTTTTAACAGCTCTACGGACAACTCTGACAGAGGTCTTTGGGGCCTGAAACTCAGGCTTGTGGCCTAAGTCAGATCTTCTACCTTTCTCTTTGGCCTGCATTTATTAGGATGGTGCAAAAGTAATTGCAGGTTTTTGCACCAACCTAATAAAGCTTCATAGAGGAAGTAAGTTGAAATAAGAGACAGATGCTTATTACCCACCCAAATGACAAGAACTAGAAAGTAGAAAATAAAAAAATAATAAAAAAAAAAAAACCAAAATAACCAAAAACGAACTTCAAAGTCTCCCTTGTTGGCAGGACAAGAAAAGAGCTGGAAGAGGCCTGGGGAGGACACAAGTGTCTCCTTAACACTCTTATTTTCCCTTCGCATCCCTTTTGTAGGGAGTCATCATTGTCACTTCTTTGTGTGATTGGCATGTCTGTTCTTAGTTAAATCTTGCACATGCTTTTCATTTATGGTAAATTTATTATGGAAAATTGGGAAATGACTTTTTATAATGTACCTAAAGTATGGTAAACTCTAAGTAAGAAAAGACACAAATTTCCATGACAAGGCATGTAATAACTGAACATTTAGATATTTGTTTTGGGTAATGAGGCCATTTTAGTGTCTTCCTAGGCTCTCAGGCATGTTCTAGATCAGTGTTTCTCACCTTACCTTCATCCTTGGAATCACTAGGAGAGCTTTTGGAAAACGTATACTCCCAGGTATGCATTATGCCACATTAGATTTCAGGGTATTTGGTGGGGGGACAGGGCTAGCATTTGGAGAAAGAGAGAAACTGAGAAAAGAAAGGAAAGAGAGAGAGAGAAAGCAAGCAAGTAAAAGGAAAGTGAGGAAGTAGAGAAGGATGAACAGAAGAGGAATGGAAAGCAAAAGAGTGATTTTATTACAAGGAGGGGAGGAAGGAAGGAAGAAGGAGAGAGAGAGAGTGATTTTATCCTGACAACACCGAGGAAACAATATCTTAGGCTACATTTCAGAAAATGGAGAATGAAATAGCTAAAGTTTTGATCGAGCAACGTTTTCAAGGAAGGATCAGATTTAAGTTTTTAGCAATGAGAGAAGTGTATAAGGAGGCAGTTTATACCTAATTTTTCACATTATTCATAAGGAAAGGTACTGAATTGAGAGTGAGGCATATGTAGGCAGAACTGTGATATGATTGGCTTGTCAGTAGCCACAAGCACCTACCCAAGAGGAAAGGAAGAAAAGGTCTGGCCAAAAGAATGGGATAATTATGGAGGCCTGCTGCCTATCAAAACAATGTGTTGAAGCTGTGTTGGGAGGCAGGCGGTTCCTCCGAACAGGCTCTTGTGCTCCATGAACAACTGAGGTTGGCAATTTTGGTGCCAATTCCCTTTTGGCAATAACAAAACCAATCTCACTCTCCCCCTGATGGTCGTTACAGCTGAAGTTGTTGGCATGGTGGTTCACAGGAGCAGTTTTACTCTTTTTTTTTATTTTTATATTTTTTGGAGCATTTCTTAATGGCTGGGCTTCATATGAGCAGCTGGGTCATGGTGAGGACATAGATTTCCAAGCCTAAATTCTGTAGGTGATGGAATGTTGGAAATCAATTTCTTGGCTAGTAATATTCAGCTGTCAGAGTAGAAGGCTGTGTTGGTGAGAGAAGTTTAGAAGAAGGGAGGAGTATAGAGAGGGGAGCTTTGGACTTGTTATCAGTTGATGTTTGCCATGACCCATGAATGCAGAGAATGTTAGAGAGAAGGTACCTCAGAAATTACAGATGAAGAAACTGAGGACAAGACAGTAGTAATTTTTTTCCCAAGGATCTCAGAGAGACTTCACAATGAATTAGAATTAGACCTTAATACCACTATCTGTTAGCCCAGAACTTTTTTCTCTGCACTAGTTTCTGTGAGCTTAAGCACTATTACATGTATAAGAGGTTGAAATTTATCACTTTGGGCAGGGAAGATACAGGGAGTGTTTAGATTCTTCTTTCACTAACCTGGATAGTTTAATAAAGAGTCATCTTTGGACTTACATAAAATTGTGAAGTTGACCCACTTCCTTTTTCACATGCTTTCATAGATTTTAATCACCATTAGATGGTAGCATGAGAAAAGCAGGAGCACCCATCTTCCAAATGTCTAAAAGGATTCAGGAAAAGTGGAAAATAAAAATCATAGCTGGCATATTGAAACTGTCTACTCTCTTGGTTGAAAAAGAGCCCAAAATATGGATGAATGTATTTGGGATACAGAATATTACAGGCAAAGAGTTATATATGAAATTGCATATATTTTGTGGGAGGGTTTGAATATACTTAAAATTATGCATTGAGCTTCTAAGCCTAATTTTTAACTTTTGAATTTCCAAACTATCACTAAAGTATGTGGTGCCGATGGTAAGCTACATGCACCATCAGTGTTGGCAGGAGCTACCTAGGAGGGTTTTCTTAAGGAAGTGAGACTTGAGAATGAAAGATATAAAAGGAGTCACAGGTGTCCTGGGAGCTATGGAACTAATGATAGAGTTTTGTCTCTTGAGGTAGAGAGAGGATATGTTTGTTTTGTCTCTTGAACTAGTCAGAAGATACATGTTCATTTCATTGTTATTGTTTATAACTGAGAGACATTTCATGTCTATTCTTTCCTATCTACTCAATATTTTATCACCCTCTCAAAACAAAGCAAAATAAAAAAGCAGAGAGAAGAGATTTTCAGTGAGAACAGGGGAACTGGTGCACAGGGGTCTGTGAGCCAGCCATTTGAATACAAGGTAAGAACCCTGACGTGGGAAAAAATGGGGAGGAAGAGACAAGTGAACGACAAGACAGAGATGAGAACTAACAGGTGAGGAGCCACACTGGATGTCAAGCACAAAGCTTCTGGAAATGCCTTCTATGTTTTGAGCTTTGAACTGAGATGGTGAAATTGAATTGCAAGATAATGTATTGTCAGGAGTCAGCAAACTTTTTCTGCAAAGAGCCAGATAATAAATATTTTAGGCTTTGCAGGCCATACAGTTTCTGTTGCAAGTATTCAACTCTTCCTTTGTAGGGCAAAAGCAGCCATACACAATATGTAAACAAATAAAATTTGGTAATTTCCATTTATCATAAAGTATTATTCTTCTTTTAATTTTTTCCCCAAATAGTTAAGACTATTCACAGCTCATGAATGAACAAAAACAGACAGTGGTTCAGATCTGACCCAAAGACCATAGTTTTTTACCCCTGTGTTAAGTGACCATGAGAGGATAGAAGAATGGGTAAAGTGAGTAAAACTGAGAATACATTTTGAAATGTTAAGTTGGTGTAGACTAACTTTTCTCTTTCTGTTTTCTAAATGCTCCTTCAAGATTCAGCTGAATTTTTACTTTAATATGCTGTTATGTTACTTTTCTTTCCTATGAACATATAACTCCCTAAATGTATATTAATCATGTTTTTATTATTTTCATTCAATTATTGCCGTGTGACATCTCTTTTAATGAAGACCTAGAAAAATGCTATCCTTCCTTATTTCCCTCACAGTGCCTAGTGCAGTGCAGAATGCATGGGCTATGGTCTACAAATAGTAAATGTAATTCATGAAAGAATAAATTCAAATTGAAGTTTATTCTGGAACAACCAAAATAATTTTTTTTAATTGTGTGTAATTTGTCTTGAAATTATATTAAACTTATACGTTACTCAATATGAATTACAGGAGTTCATCCTTAAACAATACAAATGAACAGCATTTAGAATGTAGGTGAGCCTATTTACCGTGTTTGCTATTACTAGCAAACAAAATAGATCTGCATATAGATTACGTTCAAATCAATCAAGTCCTATGTTTCATTCAATGCCCTGTCAGGAAAAACAGAAACTATTCCAGGTATTTCATAAAGGAAAGGAAAACAAAGTTGGAAATATAATTTGCAGAGCCTCCGTCATGAAAATAGAGAAGAGAAATATGAGAGCAAATGTGCAGATAGGAGCAAGAGATACTCACTGGCACAGTCCACCCCTTTGATTTCTCAGCATCCACACCCATCCTCTTCTGCTTATAGTTAAGTTTTCATATAATGATATTAAGACCATCTTTCTTCCACCTAGGAGACAGCAAATGAATCTCACACTAATGAAGATTGGCTGGCCCTTTCCTAAGAAGTAGAGATATGAAGTCCTATCAATCACTTATCTATCTTTGGGTAATATTAAGCTTTCAGTTACAGTTCCATCTGGATATAACCTGAAGACTAAATTGCAGGACTAACCATCACCCACCCTCCTGATACAAAATCACAGGGGAAAGAGGGAGTAGGAAACTAATTAACATATACAAATATGTGCATAAGAAACAGAAAAGAAATTCTGTTCTCAATTCCAAAAGTAATCATGAATCTGTAGTTGATATTTATAACTTCCTTATTTTACTACCTATTCATTACATATTTTCTTTGCCCTCAGCCAGGATCTCAGTTTACTGGGGTTCTTTTCCTGTTGGCTAACCCACATTATAGTTCTGTAAGCTGAGTCTTCAGTAGTCCTGATTTTATCGGGTTGCTGTAGTTTTCGTTTTCTGCTAGTTAGGTATAGTAAAAGCTGCCTCTGCATAACTCCTAAGGCCTGGGGTTTTGTTATCAATTCTAGAATTCCTGGATTCTCGAGCCCCCACTTCATCCCCACTTGGCAGAGGGCAAGGAACTCTGCTCCAGGGTCCCTCTCCCTCAGCTTGCCCCTCCCATCCCAACATGTGATAGGTTACTTTTCTTCCCTAATTAAACATTTGGAGCTGCGAGTCATTTGTAATGATTTATGGCAGCTGTGCTTTTGCCAATCTTACACAGTCTTTTTCTTATTACTTAATTGTTTTAGCAGTGCTTCAGCCATTAGTTTCTGAGTTCTGAAAACAGGAAACAGAAGTCTTCTATTATGGACGCCTGCCTAATTAGCTCAGAGGCTGTCTAATGGGGGCTATTAAAAATGCAAATGAGGTGTGATTAAACAGTGAAAAGTTTGGTCTTGACAGAATATACTAATGGGTTTCCCCCCCCTGCAAAATCTACCACAATGCTGAGTGTAGATTCCTCCCTTTCTTCTTTACCATGTGAAATCACTTTTTCTTGGTGACAGAATTCCTTTCTCATCTGAACTAGACTGCAGTTTAAGAAGAGTTCTTAGGGAAGCCATCCTTATTTCCCACCCCTTAGTGTAAGGCAGTGGTTCTCTCACTTTGACTGGTATCTAGAAGCACCTGGAGGGCTTGTTAAACCACAGTATTCCTAGGCTCACTCTCAGAGCTTCCAATTCAATACATCGGAGTGGCCCAAAGAACTTGCATTTCAAAGTTCGCAGAAGATGTTGATGTTTCTGATCTGAACACCCTACTCCTCACCTTTAAAAACCACTGGTCTTGGACCTCATTGTTTTTTGCCTCTTCTCTGAGTTCAAAAGATTCCTTTTACTCTTCCTTCCTTATCTTTTGAGCTTTTACTTAATTAATGATCTAGCCTTGCTTAATTAAGCCAGGTGATGACTCATTGTAACAGCTTCTTTGACCCTTTCTCAGCCTAAATCGAGTTACATGCACATTCTTTGTGTGACATTGTTATCACGTAACTCAGCAATAATGGATGGATCTAGATTTTGTAGAGTCTGAAGCTTATGTAATTGGAGGACCCTCTTTAAAATAAAAAACAATTATAAATGAATATAAAATTGAGGGAGGGGCCCTTAAGTTTCCTAGTTAGTTTGCTCCTGTACAACATTATACTGGATTATACGATTCTTTCCATACCTCCTTTACTGGATAGTGAGTTCCTCGTGGATGAGGATCAAATCTTATTTGTCTCCATGGTCCCACACCCTGTGTAGTATCTAGCACATGGTAGATGGTAAATGGATGCTGCTGACTTAATAATCTGTTTATATCACTGACATAAGAAACCGCGTGCTTATTTTTCTCTGCCCTTGGGCTCTTCCCCTTTACACTTAGATGTGGCTTCTTACCTTCCAATGACACCAGTGCCACTCCTTTGCCAACCCCCCTTCCATCCCCACCATTCCATGCTGGAGCCCCATCAAACTTTTCCTTTTGCACAACCACTTAGGGCTTTTTCATGGCTCCTTGCATTTGTATGTTTCCACTTCACGACCTGGAGAATTTCTACTCCCTCAAATTTCACCTCCTTTTGGAAATGCTCCCTGAGTCATTCAGGCAGAAAGATCCCTGCAGTTCTCTGTTCAGACATTCCCTACAGCATGCATCAGGACTTTCTGCCAGATACCTCCCTGCTGAACTAGTATGGAAGGCTGTGTAGGTTGCAAACAAACTGGGTAACCATTCTTGGTTGCTTACCCCCACTTATTCACATCTATAACCCCAATGTGCACCACTGTAAATTTGTGATGATATGAATAAAGGGTGAATGTAGTCTTCCTAATCACGTCTGAAAGAGGGAGCTTGGCTGTACATAGAGCAAGAAGACATATGGAGAAGGGAAATTCTTCCTGAGTCCAAGGTCACTCTGTGGTTCCCCATGTTTGAGTGACAGTCCAAGTCCAACCAGGGGGCCTCACTTCTATCCCCATCTTATTCCTGGCAGTGACCTAGGAGCTCCAGTGTGTTTTCCCTTCTTCTTGCCCTCTACCTACTCACAGCTCAGAGCCTCATTATATTTGCTTTCCTGAAAGAAAAGGATTTGAATTGGCTCTTAGATCCTGGGTCTCCTGCCTTGGCTGTCCTTCTCCTACCTCCTGTGAGCCAAGAGAGGGTATAGGATGAGGAGAGAGAGGCTATGCTGGTGTCATTCTGTCTGATTAAAGTGCAGCAGCTGGGATCTAGCCTCAGATGCTGAAGGATGATATCAGCAAGTAGAGTCTTCTGCAAATTGGACCTCACAGAACAGTATTCTCCAGATTCAACAAGCTGTAGCCAAGTGTTTTCTTTTCATGCACTCAGTGCATGAATGAAAGGGAAGCATACTACTGATGGCAGTGCTCATTGCTGCTGCTTGAGCCTTCCCAGTGGGTTTGGGTATTCTGAGCAGGGATCCAGCTCTCGGATGCCCTGGCTGGGGGCCACCTCTCTCCAGGTCTTCTCACCTCCAGCCACTCCTTTGTGGCAGGAATACAAAATGAGGCAGAGACAGTGCAGGCCAGAGTCTGCAGGTAGTCAGGAAACCTCCTGATCTAGGTTGAACACCTCGACCTTGCTTCCATAAGAAATCTCTTTCTGACCTTCTCCATTTCAGAGTCTGGGCTCCTCAAAGGCCAAGGCTCTGCCTCCTTCATTCGTTGCCTCATGCTAAGAATCCTGTTTCCCCAATCACACTAGTAGCTGGCTCAGTGTAAGTTTTGTCTTCTCTTCTTCTTAGAAGTCATATCTCACAGAAAGCCTGAGTTGTGCTTCCACAGTCCAAGCAGGGCCTTCTGATTTCATATACCCTTAACTGTTCTGGCAAGTGGGCTACAAAGCCTGTGACAGGGGGAACTGGAGCATCACAGATATTGAGGACATGTCTGCTGCCACCCAAGTCATAGTGCTTATTCCAGAATAAAGCCCTCATGTGCCCTTGTTCCTGAACCACTGCTGTCCCCACCGGCTGTGTGGTCCCTTGCTGCTTACTGCCCATCTCCCTGTCTCCTCAATCTCAATGGCTCTGACACAACGTGATCCTTACTTACACAATTAGCACATCTCTACTGAACAGAATTTGTCCATGTTATCCTGGGGAAAGACGTTGCACATCATGTGAAAGGAAGGATTTCTTTCTCACTCAGCAATTTCATGTGTGAGAAGTACAAGAAGTGGTTTGTCGGTGGTGGAGAGGTCAGCAGCTCCCATAACCACTCTTCCCCAGCAGCAGTTGAGAGTCAGGCCTGAACAGTTTGCAAACATACAGTGGCTCTTTCAGTCCCTTAAGTAGGGACAGGTTGGACTTCCCCTTGATGAGCCTGTACTTCTGCTTTTCTTTTCCACTGTTCTCCAGCCACTGTTGTTTACCGTGAGCTTCTTGTTTGGTCCGCAGGCCAACCTCTGCTTTGCCAGACTACCCCTGCCTTCCTCTCCTTCCCATTCCCTTCTCCTTGGGCAAATACTGCCAGACTGACAGCCCCAAAGGTGTCAGGATATGGCTTCTAGGCAAGGCATAATTATAGAGTGGAGACCCCCTGCTTCCATGGCTTGAGGATGCTGACAATTACAGATCCTTGAGGCCCAAAGAAATCATCTTTCCCAAATGCTTCCAGGGTGAAAAAGACTAGTTTGGCTCCTCTCTCTGGGGCTTTAAGAGTTATTTTTGTCCTTGAAGTCTAATAGTGGGTTATTGGTAATTATAGGAAAAAGTGGAGGGGTTTTAAATTATTTTCCTGGTTCCAGTATTATATTTTGAATTTCCTATTCAGTTAGACACAACTCCTGAGATCATGACCTCTATGATTATAGGAAAAAAGGCCCCCATGGTACATGAGTCTATGATTTCCACTTTGTTTCTATCTCTCTAACTGGCATAATTTCCCTGGAGACTGCAGAGAAGGGATGTTGCCACATGCTTGTTTTGCAGGGTGCCATTTCCATGCATCAAGTGCACTTGAGGTCAGAGTACACAGGGGCCCAGGAGATTGCCCTTTATTGGTGCTTTATCCAGCACACTCAGAACATTTTCTGTCAGGAGCTCTCAGTGGCTCCCTACTGCCAGTAAACTGAGAGCCTCAGCTGGGCCTGCCATTTCCCTTTGCAGTTAGTTTGCAAGTGCTCTCTCAGCATCCATCTGTCTTATTCATTCATTCATTTTACTCTTTGTGCCATAAACATGGATTCACTGCCTCTTCCACTACACCTGTCTTAGGTTCTGGGCGTGCAAACAAGAAAAACACAGGCTTCTGTTCTCAAAGGTCTAATATTCCATAGGAAAAATACAAAGATGTAAACCACTGTAATGCTGTCATGGAGGTCTGCTTAGGGCAGAGGAAGGGTACAAGAAGGAGCAGCTCCATTTTGCTCAGGAATGGGGTGGGAAAATGGACTAGATAGGTTTTGAGGAAGAGATGGCTCCACGGTGTTACCATGTAACTGTGGAGCAGTCCCTGTGGCTGGAAGCAGTGTCACAAATAAGAACAAGAGGGGTAATGACTGCAGTGGAAACAGGAACTGCAAGCCAGAGCCCATGGGGGCCAGAAAAAGACCTACAGAAAGGCAGAGGCCAAAGTGTGCAGAGCAACATGGAGGCAATGGGAACTACCAGATGCCAAGTGTATGGGTGTGTGTGTGTGTGTGTGTGTGTGTGTGTGTGTAGGTTTAAAGCCTGTAATTTTATAACAAATAGTGCTTTGAATATTTTAAGACATGGCATAGCTATAAATATTATTTTAAACATGAAAAAGATAAATAACTTAGAAAAATACAGACAATTTAGTCAAGAAATTTGCAGTCCAGAACTTGCTGTTGATCCCCTTCTGTGTATATAGTAGAACCTCAGACTGCCGTGCAAAGGTCACTGATTATTTCTAAGAGTCCCAGGGGAGTAACTCACGGGCGAGCAGAGCTGTTGCTCACCTCAGGATCACCTCATGGCTCCTGCCCCCTTTGGCTGCTCTGCTCTGATGTCCATTGGTATGTCCACACCTACTGCCTCACCCATTGTGGGGACACAGAGTCAGGCAACAGTGTCTGGAAATCCTTGTGCTTTAGGCTTCAGAGACACAGACCTGAAAAGGGCCACACTCAGAGGAAGGAAGGTTTCTTCCCGGTTCAGGGCCACACTGGTTTCAAAGCAGCAGAGATTGACGCAGAGCCTCAAAAACATCTTCTTGAGAAGCTACATTTATCTGTGTTCCTTCAGTTCTGCAGAGGTGACCAGGATCTGCCCTGCAATCAGATCGTGGGCAGAAGCTATTTCTCTACCACCACCACACCTAACTGTAGTCCATGCCCTCTCAAAATGCTTTCTGTCTTCCCGAGTAAACCACAAATTCTTCCAGTTTGCTGCTTATTCTGATGTAAGTAAACATGTCCTGTTTTAGACACGAAAGAACCTGTCATCCACACAATAGGAGCAGGGGACATTGGGAACTGAGGAGCAAATGGAAATAAGGAAATATTAGAAATGAGAATGCACAGGAGCTCAAGCTGCAAAAGCCAGGAAATAATTCTTGAAAAAAGAAGGGGAGAGAATGTGAGAGTAGTGAGAATCAGCTCAAAATATATTGATTTGATATCAACTTTGATAATTAGAGAGAAATTTAAATGTACATTTAGTGAACTATTAGAAAAAACCATGATTTTCATTTACAAATAACTACAGAAACAATAAGCAGATAGATTGCATCAATAGAGTTAGAGATAGAAAACCAAAGTTATAGCAAGAATGTTGAAAAAATAGACAGCTTACAGGATGAAATAAATAGGGCAAGATATATGTTCCTCCCATAATTATACATGCCGTAATATTCAATATTAAAAGTGATAACTTTCCTATTGCAGTAGTAATAAATATAAGAGAAAGAATCACCTATACAAGATGACCAAGAAAGAAAAGTTAGAAATGAAAAAGTTGGATAAAGATAAAACAGAAAAACACAAAGAAAGGAAATCAGTTCTGTAAATATTAATATCGGTCTATGCATAATTAAAGCAAAAAGCATTAAGTAATGGTCAAAGAGGGTTTATTCGATGTGAAAACATTACTTTCAAAGGAATTAACAGTGTGAGGAAGTATAGACCGCTGTCCTAGTGGAATCTTCTGTGGAGATCAGCTGGATATGAAGGGAAGGAGAGAAAAGATACAGTAAATAGCAGAGATGTTTGTCAAGGGTAAGTTAAAAATATGTACTTTATTGTATTTTTTCTTTAAAACCAACACCAGTTCCAGATAGAACATTTGGAAAATAAAGAAAAGTGATGTAGAAGAAATCAAAAGCTTCCCACAATCCCACAGGCCTGGGATAGCTGCTCCTTTAACAGTATATTTTCCTCTAGGGTGTTCTGCAGTCTTGGAGATGACCGGACCCTGTATCAGGCCTGTGAGAGTGGAGGCAGTAGAAAGCGACCCAGGAATATACAACAGGGAGAAGAACCAACCGTGAAGTGAGCATAGTGACTAGGTCATTATGTATCCCCTTTCCCTTACCTCAGCCATAATGTCTGGAAACAGGGATTTTGTTCTCAGCTTCTGTCTATTCCCCTCCAGTACCCAGAGTAACTGAGCAGGGTGCAATAATTCAATTAGGAAAAGGGAACAGAAGAAGAATGATGCACAGGCTTCTTATTTTATTTTTAAAATAGCAATCACATTAGATTACAAAAATCAGAGGACCTACAAAACCATCAGAGAAAATAAATCTAAGGAAGTAGCAAAGATAAAGGGGGAGACAAGAGAAGGAAAAAAAGCCAGAACCTCATTTGTGACTTTCTGTGCCAGCCTTCAGAAAAGTAGGAGAAAGAAGAGAAAGTTGTAGGATGGGGAGGGGGTAAAGGGATTTGAGATGGGTGCATTAGGCTGTTTTCACATTGTTATAAATAAATATGTGAGACTGGGTAATTGATAAAGAAAAGAGGTTTAATTGGCTCATGGTTCTGGAGGCTGTGCAGGAAGCATAATGCCGGCATCTGCTCAGCTTCTGGGGAGGCCTCAGGAAACTTACAATCATGGTGAAAGGGGAAGGGGGAAAAGGCAGTCACATGGCAGGAGCAGGAGCAAGACAGCGAGGGGGCGGGGTGCTACACACTTTTAAATGACCACATCTCGGGAGAACTCACTCACTTATCAGCAAGGACAGTACCAAGGGGGATGGAGATAAACTATTCCTGAGAAACCAGCCTCATGATCCAATCACCTCCCATGAGGCCTCTTCTCCAATATTGGGGATTACATTCCAATATGAGATTTGGGTGGTGACAGGTATCCAAACTATGTTTGTGGGTGAAAAGGTTGGAAGAAGTAAACAGAGAAGGAACTCCAGACAAGGAACTCAACTGGAGAAGGAGGCTTGAGACCAATTCCTAGAAGCAGCCAACAATTAGCTAACTAGTGCACTTTAGCCAGGGTGGGCATGTGGCCCCCTAAGGGAGTCTAAAAGTAAGTTTGCTTAATTTTGGTGGCTTTTCCATTTGGTTAGCTCAGGTTAATTTCCCAAACAAGTGTGCTTTACTGAGAGGGGCTGGGGGTTACTAAGAGCTCCCCAAAGGGGAGTAAGTCCTCAGGGAAGGAAGGGATGAGATTTACTAAGGCTCTGTACCTGGGAAGGCATACATGTTCTATGAAAAATAAGGCAAATAAGACTTTTCACATCCATGCAAGCTTTTTCAGCCTAGAGGTAGTTCAACAAATACAGGGGGAAAAAAGGCCTTTTTAATTTGTGGATTTTATGCCAGTAATAGCCTTATGGTAACAAAGCAGCAGTGCTCCCTGATCAATCTCTGGGATTCAGAACAGAAAGCACCGAAGTAGGAAATGTGGTAGGTGGGAAATATGGCTGAAATTTGCTTTTGACGGTATCTGCCGGATAATTATATTGGAGTCTGTTTCTCCCTGACCATCCTGTTATACTCAGGATCAAATTATGATGTTGATGGTGATTATTGATAATTATCCCTTTCATTTACATGGCATTTTCTACCTTCTAAAATACTTACACATATATCCCTTCACCTTAAGCCTAGAAGGCAGAAGGGCAGATGCTGCTCAACCCATCTTGGAGATGAGGAGTGAAGGTAAAATGTGTAGTTCCTTCATCCTGGGTCATAGCTCATTAAGGAACCCTGGCATCTATTGGTCAGTAGATCTGTCCCTCAATTACATATTTAGTTCATCAGAAGAACTGGTATTTCTTTCTACATTCACAGGTATAATATATTCCGTACATCAAAAGTTGTGTTATTGTATTTTAAATATACAGTGCTATCAAATTTGGAGTGTATTTTATCTTCCCTTTTTTCATCTCTCTCTGTTCTTCTCTGTCTCTCTCTGTTTCTGTCTGTCTGTCTCTCTCTCACATACACAGATACACATAGAAACATAGACACAGACATACTCAGTCATTCATTTATAGATTTCAAAGCATTTTCCAAATAACAAGACGACTTCTCCTTTGTCAGGTATGATAGCCTGAACTTTTGGCAGGCTTCTCTCAACTTTCTGTTTCTTCTATGTATTATGGAGGAGAATTTAGGGATAAAACTGGGTATCAGCGTAACATTTAGGAAACTGGATCTGAAAGTGTGTGCACACGAGGTACCACCTGCATTGCACCTTGGCGGACTGCTGATTATTCTCCAGGATCTGGAGCTGATCCCAAGGATTAAGTGAGCATCTGCTCCCAGTGTTGACAGCCCGGATGGGGCCAGGCCATACACAGAGGGGGTGGATCAGGCTCAGACAAAGAAGCCAGTGTGAAGAGGGCTGAGCTTTCTTGAGAGCCCTGGAAATCTGACCCTAGCTGCTCTTGTCCCTGCCCTCCTACACGGTGCTCCACCCGGACTCTCAGCCTGGTTACTGGGCAGCATGCTGGTAAGGAGCCAAGGTCCAACCACTCGAGTTTGTGCCCTGTTTTACTGTGTCTATATGCACTGTGACCTTGGGCAGATTGCTGTAGGCACAGGGCCTCAGCTTTCTTATCTGTAAAATGGGGATCATATAGCAATAGCACACCCTTGAGAGTCCCCATGATGATGAGATGAGATATTGCCCTCAGTAAGCCTGAGCACAGTAGCTGCCACAGACCATCCTGCTGCTCCTCTCTGCTTTCTTCCCAGCTCATTTTACCTGAAATACCACAGCCTGGTATTAGAGTACATACTGATTCTCCTTGTCCTCTGCCACATGTTACCTGGTCAACTGTTTTTGGTAGTCATCTTGTTAGAGTCATAGATCTGAGTCTGTGAGCTCCTCCTTGGGAGGGTTTGTTTTATAGATAACACACACACACACACACACAAACGCAAAAAACACACACAGGAATAAAGAAAGGAAAGGATAGGGGATAAAATAAATAAAGACACTGACTCTGTTTTAATCATTCCCAATGTTTGTTTCTTTCTTATACACCCTCTTCTGTAGAAGTAGCCATCTTCTGGAGCTAACACCTAAAATGAAGAACTCAGTAGGAAGTCATCAGGGAGTGTTCTCAACAGGACAATGTTTGGGAGTAGAAAAAGACCTTAATTTTATGATGTGACTGTATTAGTTCATTCTTGCACTGCTATAAAGAGTTACCTGATACTGGGTAAATTATGAAGAAAAGAAGTTTAATTGACTCACAGTTCTGCAGGCTTAATAGGAAGCATGACTGAGAGGCCTCAGGAAACCTACAATCATGGCAGAAGGTGAAGGGGAAGCAAGCACATTTTCATGTGGCAGTAGGAGAGAGAGCAAGCGAAGTGGGAAGTGCTACATACTTTTAAACAACCAGATCTCTTGAGAATGCCATTGCAAGACAGCACTAGAGGGATGGTGTTAAACCATTAGAAACCACCTCCATGATCCAATCACCTCCCACCAGGCCCCTCTTTCAACATGTGGAGACTACAATTCGACATGAGATTTGGGTGGGGACACATAGCCAAACCATATCAGTCTCCAAAGTAGTGGTGGCAAAGCAGAAGTCCCTAACTCCTTGGCAGGCAGGACTTCCATCTCCTTTTTTCTGGTGCAGAGGATGTAAGACTGACCATAGAGTACTTTCCTGAGGTAGAGTCACTTGTGGCCCCCTAGACACTTCTGGAGGTGGGAAACAAATGTATTGGAATGCCTGAGCTTGTCAAAGTGACAAGAGTTTCTGGTGACACAGGAGCTGAGGGTCCCTACCAACTGAGTCCAGGGTAACAGCAGGAACACTGGCCTGGCAACCAGACATTGGCCTGGCTCTGGAGCCACAGACCTACTCGGACTGCCTTGGGCAATGCACTCCACCTGTGTGGCCTTGGCACCTCATCTGGAAAATGAAGGGGCCACACTTTGTGGGCAGGGTCTCCTCAGTCCTGACATCAGGTGGCTTATCTCAGCCTCTACCAACAGGCCTGTCTCAATGCACAAGACAGCACTTGGTATTAAAAATAATAATGGTGACTCATGGAGAAGAGATGACAAAAGAAAGTTGTTCTGCTTTACTCACTGCGTGGCTTCACATTTAGGGATCCTGAGGGATGAGGGATTCTGCGGAGCTAAATCTTCTAAATAACTGAATTCTACTTACAAATCCCCGAACTGAATTTTATTCTAAAGTTTGAAATATTAAACATATTGTCTTGGAATTTTTTCATCATATTTAATATTTTGTTCTCAATATTTTTCTTTCTTCAGTAAGAGAGGATGGAGAGGATAACTTGCCCTTCTCTGCATGTCCCAGACCCATTGCTCTGTGCAAGAATACTGTAGTGCAGGGATGCCCTCCTGAGCTCCAGAGCTCCATCATAGATTTGAAGTTTTCCCCAGATTTCCTCTGAGAATTTTTTCACTCTTTTCAGCTTCTGATGGTGTCACTGGGCAGAAACTAGAAGAGACATTGCCTTCATATAAGGAGTCCTGAGTCCGAATTCCCGAGGGTCACAGGAATGTTTTCAAAATCAAAGAGTTGCTCAGTGGCAGAACTGGTAGAATGCCAGCTCTTCATCCTGTGAGCGACAGTCACAGAGGAGTCCTGATGCCAGCTTGCCTACATGCACTCCCTTATGTTCCTTTTTAGAGGGTCTCTAAGTCACCCAATCCAAGTTTCAAGGTCATCTCCTCATAGAGTTGATTGCTGAAGAAGACTATCCCATCTTAGAACCCACCATACATCATATTCTAAAATACTTCAGTCTGGAGAGATTCTTTGGTGAGTGCTAATAAATTAAGAAACTTACTGTAGAGCAACCTGAGATCCTAGTCTTGTTTGGGTAACTAGAAGAAATCTGGGCAGGATCATATATAAGTCATTTTCTTTTTTTTTTTCTCTTTTTTTCTCTCTCTTTGTCTCTTTTTTCTCTCCCTTCCTCTCTCCCTCCCTTCTTTCCTTACTTCCTCCCTCCTTCCCTCCCTCCCTCCCCTTTCCCCTTTCCATCCCTTCTCTCTCTCTCTCTTTGTCTCTCTTGAAGAGATTCTAGTAGCATGCAACCTATCCTTGGTATAAATTAAAATGTGCTGCAGTGCAGATCCAGAACTCTAGGGACTAGCACTTTGCTGGCAGAATCAGCATATACTCTCCTAGATGGGTGTTGGGAACTTGGTTGCCACCATGTGGTCCAAACAATCGTGCTTCAGCCCAAAGTGTGACAGGCAGGTTTCCCAGACAATAATGGAGACAAAATTTCCATTACAAAATGATGGTGACATCCTTAGAATGAATCTGCTTCACACCATGCATCCCTATTTGCCCAACTCACGTGAGAAGAAAACACACACCCAGAATATCTATAAGCCACAGTGGCTTTATAATGTGCCAATTTAGTTAGGCTGAACTCCATTTCCTATGTTTCTGGTTTGGCTGGGCCACAAAAGAGATTCTTATAGGAGGTTTGAAGGGCTAAAGGGAAGAGACAGTCACTTAGTATCTTAAACACATTATCACTCTCTGCTGACTCACCTTGTTGTGAAACAATAGTTGGGCCTGCAACTGCCCTTCCTTCCCTGGAATCCTAGGCCAGGTGTGTATGTTTAGCTCTGTGATACAGGGCTCTGGCCTCTGCAGGATGCCCTCAAAGTCATAGGCAAGAACTCACATGAGTTTCAGTCTATCTTCATGGCCTCTAGCTCATGCTTGTACAATCGAACTTGTTCTTGCTGTCTATCCCTGTGTCATAATCTAGCCCACAGAGACCTTGACTTTCGCTTTCACAGGACACCATGTTGGTTCATTAAATGGATAGTATTATGCTTATTGAGCCCTGCAATCAGGAAGTAACCACTACTCTATACATATTAGTAAGACACTTGCATGCTACAGAGTATAAAATAAATCCTATAAAAATTCAAGGGCCTACTGCCATGGTAAAATTTCTAAATGTCCAGTGGTCTGGAGCAGGTCAAAATATCTCTTTCAAGGTGAAGGATAAGTTGCTGCATCTTATCTCTTCTACTGCTAAGAAAGAGGCGCAATGCCTACAGAGCCTCTTTGTTTTTTTGAGGCAATATATACCTCATATGGGTGTGCTTTTCTGACCCATTTACTGAATGATACAAAAAACTGCTAATTTGGAATGGGGTTCAGGATAAGAGAAGGTTCTGCAACAGGTCTAGGCTGCCATGAAAACTACTCTGCCACTTGGGCCATCTGACCTAGCAGATTCAATAGTACTTGAAGTGTCCCTGGCAGATAGAGATGCCGTTTGGAGTCTTTGGCAAGCCCTTGTAGGTGAATCACTAAACAGACCCTCAGTATTTTGGAATAAAACCATATTATCTCTTCATGTAGCAACTCTTCTGTTGAGATACACATTTGTCACTTTCTACTGGGTCTTAGTAGAGACTGAATGCTTGACCCTGGGCCACAAAGTTACCATGCAACTGAGCTTCCCATCATAAACTGATACTGCCTTATCACCCAAGCCATAAAATTGGGCATGCACAGAAGTTCTTCATTACCAAATAGAAGTGATTTATATGAGATTGGGGTCAAGCAGGGCCCGAAAGCACAAGTAAGTTGCATGAGGAAGTGGCCCAGATGCCTATGACCCCTATTCCTACTACACTGTCTTCTCTCAACCTGTGGCCTCACAAGGAGCTCTCTATGACCAGCTCACTGAAGAAAATATTGGTCTTGTATTTCACTGATAATTCTGCGTTATATTCAGGCACCATCAAAAATTATATGGCTGCTACACTGTAGCCCTATTCCAGATGGCCCTGAAAACAATAATGAAGGGAAATCTTCCCAGTGGCAAAACGTTGGGCAGTGCCCAGAAGGAGAGACAGCAAGAGTTATGTGTTCATACCAATTCATGGACTATGAATGGTTTAGCTGGTTGGTCAGGGACTTAGAAATAACATGAATGGAAAATTTGTTATAACAACCTCTGGGGAAGAGGCATGTGGGTAGACTTATCTGAATGTGCACCCAGTATGGAATATTTGTGACCCATGTTAATGCTTACCAAAGGGTGATCCCAGAAGAGTAGGATTTTAATAGTCATGCAGATAGAATGACCTGTTCTGTGTGTAACAGTCAGCTCCCTTCCCTACTCATTGCTGTCATTGTCTAATATGTTCATCAACAAAGTGGCCATGGTGGCAGGGATGGAGGGTATACATAGGCTCAGCAACATGCACTCCCACTCACCAAGGATGACCTGGCTAGGACCACTGCTGAGTGCTCAATCTGCCAGTAGCAAGGACCAACACTGACATGGCATCATTCCCCAGGGTGACCAGCCAGCTACCTGGAGGCAGGTTGATTACATTGGCTTAATTCCATCATGGAAGGTGTAGCACATTGTTCTTACTGGAAAAGACATTCACCCTCTATATGAATTTGCCACGGGTGATAGATAAGTTAAAAAAAATTCTAAACATCAACAAAAGTCATAAATTTAGTGCATTTTGATGCCTTTTACCTGTAGATAAGAGCCCACTGAAAAGTTACAATTTTATGTACAATTAAAAAACAAAACACAAGGTTGGTTATTGTATGTCTATGTTCATATCATGTCAGAATGTTCAAATTAGGAAGCAGGAAAGTAAGACTCCCAGGGTAGTTTGGATTAAATTGTACTAACAAACAGTCTCAAACTCCTGATTGCCTAACACAACATTTCTTTCTCTTTGCTGTCATTGTAAGTGGTCCGGGGACTCTGATTCAGGGCCCTGGTTGACAAATCGCCCACCTCTGATTGATCACAAATATTCCATACTGGGTGCACATTCAGATAAGTATATCCACATGCTGCCAGTTATGACAGCAGAGAGAAAAACTGATGGGGTGGTCTTATATTCAGATAAAAATGACAGGTCCAGGCAACATGCCTTCAACCCCAATGGAGCCAGAAAAGTCAACGCTATCAAAGCCAAAAAATTTTTGGTGGTCAGAACTAATGAGTACTCCAGAGGTGAGAGAATGTGGTAGCTGTTAGGGTCCCTCACAGCACTGAAGAATGACAATTACTTGTGAAGGAAGAAACAAAGAAAAGGCTAGAAGTCAAGGTGTAAGACTGGGACCATATAGTTTAGGGACAGATGGTTAGACACACAGACTTGAGTTACTCATTGCTTTCCAGCACAGTGTAGAAAAGGATGCTCAGATAAGCTTGTAATCATCAAGGAAAGGTAACATTGTGTTGTGTACATTCTTTAAGAAGGTTTGGGCATTTATGTGACATTAGAATTATTTCCATACCAAATCCCTAAAATGTTGATATTCTATATGTAAAGGGACACTATGTTCAGGTCTTTATTCTGCAAAGATTCCTTATAGTGAAGACACAATGGAATTATTATTGGTTTTGTCATTATCATAGTCACTGTACCCCCACTGCACCTTGTCTCTAAGTGAATTAAGACACAAGAAGCAAAGGGAAAAGCCACAGATTTCTTGGAGAATATAGGCTCATTTAAGTCTGTCAGTTGGCTATTTTCAGCTGCATCAGAAGAGAATGTGTTGGGATGACATGCATCCCTGGATAAGATTGTTTTGAACAATATGAGAAATCAGTGGCATTCAGGCCAAATTAAATCTAATTTACTCTACAAATTGCCAAACTATCAGTCCTATTAAATCTGTTTATTAAAAGGCAGGAGAGTCGGCCTGGGTCGCAAGCTGTGGCTGAGATAATAAGACAAAGATGAAGCCCACTAATGTAGATAAATCATGTTTGATTTCCAGGCCAGAGGTAGCCAATGAGAGGGCTTTCACCTCACCTCCCCTGTCATCCAGAGGTGTCTGTGAGCCAGTCGGCCTGTCCCCAGAGTCAGGCCATACTGATTGATTTCCATGGCACCAGAAGGCCCATGTCATTGCCCCCAATCTGGGGTCATTCATAAAACCAACTTTATTTCTCTCGAGTTATTCATTCTACAAAGTACAATTTAAGCAGGTCTTTATGATTTATGGCTGAGTGGGATAAGTAGGGTAGAGTGGTAGATAATGATGGTGGCAGTGGCAGGGCTGGGAGGTTGGAATTGAATACTTCTAAGTACTGAAGTGTAAATAGGGCAGGTAATAGTAGACCTTTATTCCCAAATTACTTGGAGTGATCCACAAAATCTAGTAAGGTTTAGGGTTGTATTTCATATCTTAATAATGTGGGCATATACATAAAATGAGGGAAAAAGGCCAAGGCTAATTAAGATCTTATTCTTTAACAAAATTAAGCTTTGTTTATAATGCTCACCTGCTTGAAATGCCCTATCTCAGGGTCTGCAGGTGCTAAATTCTAATCCTCCTTGGAGGTCTGGCCTAAATCTCCTCTCCTTTTAAGAAGCCCTCCTTTAATATTCCAGTCCTTAGCTTTTCTTCTATAGAACTTCTGCCCCAGTGAATATTAATAACACTTGGCTTGACAATTATCACATTGTACTTTGATGAGTCTCTTTTACAAAATGTTTCCCTGAAATTTCAAAATAAATATGTGGAGAGATCCAGTAACTTGCCCAAGATCTCACAATTAGTAATTAATGCTTGTTCCTAAACTCTATTTCAATGTTTTATTCCATGGGGTAATTTGATCTTGAAGGGAAAGGAACTTCATTAAGGATGTGAGTTTGAGTGGGCTAGAGACTGGCTTGGGAATACAATGTGAACTGTGCTGTATTCCTGTTTCTGGGGCTAGGAAAAGCTCATGGGCCCTCCGGTAAGTCTCTACCAATGATCCTATGGCAAGTCTCCAGCAATGGCCCTCCAGCCAGTGCAGGCAGACAGGCTGTGTTGAAGCTGAATATCTCGGTTCACCAATACAGCAGAGTGTTCCCGGCCGGGTGCAGTGGCTCACGCCTGAATCCCAGCACTTTGGGAGGCCAAGGCGGGCGGATCACGGGTCAGGAGATCAAGACCATCCTGGCTAACACGGTGAAGCCCCGTCTCTACTAAAAACATAATAAATTAGCTGGGCGTGGTAGCTGGCGCCTGTAGTCCCAGCTACTTAGAAGGCTGAGGCAGGAGAATGGCATTAACCCGGGAGGCAGAGCTTGCAGTGAGCCGAGATCGCACCATTGCACTCCAGCCTGGGCAACATGCGAGATCCCTCTCAAAAAAAAAAAAAAAAAAAAAAAGTGTTCCCCTTCATGGAAATTTGACCTGCAAGCACCTTCCACAGATCCATTTCTGTGCCTTCCACTTTGTTCCAGGAAGCCTTCAGCTCAGACAGGCTGTATAATGGATACTTTTCTTAAACTAAGAGTAGGGAGAATGAATGAGGATAAAGGCAACCCTTGAGCATTAAGTCTCAAACTCCAGATCTTAATTCTATGGATGAACTTGTATGGTTTGGTTACAATTTTATGCAATCCGGGGCTGGGTCCAGAAAACCTCTGGAGCAAAGTTGAGATGGGAGAAGGGAGGGAAGAAAATTGCTCACAGTAATCCAAAGGCTTTATTAGTCTGTAATTAGGAGTGATGACATGAAGCCAAGTGAGGGAAAATTTAAGCTGAATTGCAAGAAAAAACGAGTCCCTAACAATGAAGAGTATTCAACTGTGGAGGAAAATGACAGAGACAGAGCAGCGGTAGTCACTCATAATTTCTTTATTGGTAATTTGGTCTCTATATTTTGGATGAAATACATATCTGGGAAGAATGCCAAGCCATGCAAAGGGTGCCCTTTAACCGGCATTCAGGGTGATAGCATTAATGGCTCTGGGAGAAGAAAATGAGATAATCTTGAGAACTAGCTGAGAATGAGAAGTCCAAAGAGCAAGATGTTCTCTTAGTTTCAGGCTCCGGCGCTGCACATCATTTGAGCTACTCAGAGTTGGGGACTTGCATCACTGGAGCGGAAACCAGTGATCTCTCGTCTTGCTCCCAATATCTCCAGGGGGCATCTCTTACTGCCTCCAACCTTAGAAAAACCTGAATTTTCAGAGTATCAGTAGTCTAGGCAATGAGAATTTAAAATGTTACTCTATTTTATGTAATACATTTATTTTAGGAGGAAAAAAAGCTTGAGGTGAGCTTTTTGAAATGAATTAAACATACACAAACTGCTTTGCATCACCCTCTGGTAAGACTTTTTAATGAAAACAAAACTTTGTTGCTCCCTATGTAGTGTATGAAGCAGCAGCTCATTCTTCCTGTAGTCTCTCACCCAGGTGGATCTTGGTAGGCTGCTATTTTCATGTCACCTCTTTGTTCATATTCTTTCCAAGGACTTCTACAATCTGTTCTCAACTTACATTTGTAGCCATATTTGCACTACTTGTATCTTCTATTTCAGTTTTCTGGTGTGTTTAATGTTTACTCAACATACACATGTGCACATACATGCACAAGAACAAACACACTCACATATGTATGAACTCAAGAGCATGCACACACTCAATGGAAAGAACCTTTTTTTCTTCCATTTAACATCTTGGGAGTCTGGTGTTTCTGGGAATATAATCTGAGAAAATGCTTCTTTTGTTTTTAAACTTAATCTACTCATTGTTCTTCAAACCCATTTTCCCCCTTCTGCTAAAATGACCCATGTGCATTTTGTCACCCCTCTTTTTCTACCTGGAACCCATCTTCACTCACTTCAGTGTATGAGAAATCTAATTGCCTTTCAAGACTCAAGTCCAGCACCACTACTACAAAATGTCCTTTCCAACCTTCTCAGCAGAAAGGAATCTTACCTTTCTATCAAATTGCGCTGCCCCTTGAATAACACAAGAATGCTCAACAGATCTGCCTCCTACTGCAGGTCTTTGAATTCATGCTTTATCTCCTTTACTAGGATGTACTTTCTCAAAGTTGAGGATCATCTCTTACATTGCTTCACACTTCCCCCTGTACCTAGCAGGGTCTTTCTTACTGAGCAGGTGCCCAGAAAGTACTCTTTTTGGCCAGGCATGGTGGCTCACGCCTGTAATCCCAGCACTTTGGGAGGCTGAGGTGGGCAGATCATGAGGTCAGGAGTTCAAGAACAGCCTGGACAATATCTTTTAGTAGAGACAGGGGTCTCTACTAAAAATACAAAAATTAGCTGGGCGTGGTGGCGCACGCCTATAGTCCCAGCTACTGGGGAGACTGAGGCAGAAGAATCACTTGAACCTGGGAGGCAGAGATTGCAATGAGCCAAGGTTGTGCCACTGCACTCCAGCCTGGGCAATGGAGTGAGACTGTGTCAAAATGAAAGTACCCTTTTTAGAGAAGAAATTAATAAATAATCAGAAAATTGATTTTTTTTGAACAAATCATTTCTCCACCTAGGAGATGCTCTGCTTGATCCTTCTTCCAAGTCTCATTAGGTCCTGTGATTCCCTTAAAACAAAATATAAGGCCAATTCATTAGGTCACCACTGGTCGTCAACATGTTCCTGCTCCTACTGAGTTCCTTCTTTCTACTGCACCACTATTCAAGTTGAATCTTCCTTCTAAAGTGGTTGTCTCTTGACTGGCTCTTTAGCACTGGCCAAGCCCTGCCTTTTCCAGGAATCCTCTTCTGGCCATCCCAGTTTTGATAGACACTCGGGTTCCCTGAATTATTATTGTAATTGCAATTAAGATTCACAGTGCATCATTTAGCTATTTTCTGTTTTAAGAATGTTGTTTTTGTTTCTGCAACTACCATAAGTTAATTGAGAGATATATAGAATAGTGACAAAAGGCTTGAACACTGGAGTCAGCTGTTGCTTGGCACCTGATTCTGATACTTATTAGCTGTGGGATCTTGGGCAAGTACTGAAACCCTACAACCCTCACTTTCCTCATCTGTAAAATGGAGATAATAATAGTGCATACATACTAGCGTAAGTGGAGATTAAATGAGTATGTGTAAAGCACTTAGATCAATGCCAGTTATATATAAGCACTGTATATGTATATACTATTATTATTTTTATCAGAGTATAGGCTGATTGTTGCTGTTTCTCCATCTTCTCTTTCAAGTACACAGTGAAGTGCCAGACACACATGTAACTAATATGTTTCATGCACTTTATTTATGCAACAAATATTTATTAATCACCTTCTAGGTGTCAGGTTAATTCTAAGGGCTCAAGATACAGAAGAAAACCAAAGAGACAATGCCCTGCTTTCAAATAATTTATATTTTATTGGTGGAAGATAAGTAATAATTGTGTAATGTTTAACATATTACATGTAATTGTAACTGTGTGTTTAACTGTGTATTTAATATGTTATATAGTACATATAGTCATATAGACCATTGCAATAGCACATTTTTAAAAGTATATATGTATACAGAGTATGTAATAATATATAGTATATGATGTAGTATGTAATGATACAAGTGACTACATAAGCTATGAAGGAAAATATAGCAATGTAAAAGGGAATGAAGTGAAGGGGCCTATTTTATACAGGGTAGTGAGGGAAGACCTGTCTGATAAGGTGACGCTTGATAGGAAACCCAAAAGAGATAGCCATATGATAACTGGTGGAAGAGTGTTCCAGGTAGAGAGAACTGGAGTTCACACAGCCTCTAAAGTTGGAAAGTGTTTTGTCTTGTTTAAGTAATGGCAGAGAAACCAGTGTGGCTTGAGCAGACAAGGCAAAGGGGAAGAGTAGTAAGAAGTAAGATTAGGACCTAGGAGGAGTTTAGAGCATATAGAGCTCCTAGATCATGGCAAGAATTATACATTTCACTGAGTGGGATAGGAAACTATTAACTTGCTGTGTCAGTTATCTGTTGCTGCAAAACAAACCACCCCAAATATAGAGGTCTAAAACAGTGACCATTTTATTATTGCCCACAAGTTTGCAAACTAGGTGGGACATTCTAAAGTCATATGCCAAGTCAGCTGGGTGTGGATGATCCTGGATGGCCTCACTTACACATCTTACAGTTGGTGGACTTGTTTGTCTAGGCAGGCTTCATCTGTGATCACACATCTCTGTTCCAGGTAGCCTCTCATCTTCCAATAAATAAGACTGGGCTCTTCACCTGGCAGCCATAGTATTCTGATCAGTTGGGTCACTGAAAAAAATTAAAATCTCTGATTTGTAGCATTTGCTAATGTTTTTTGTGTAAATATTCCAACCATGGTTGATTTCAAGCAACCAATGGTTTAACGATCAATGTATTAAATTCCTGAATATCTTAACTAATCTATGTAATTCTGAAACTAAACCAGGCACATGGTGTTAGCCTTCTTTTGTTTGGGGCCAGAGATACTTCTCAATTAGGGAACAATTCTGCTTCTGTTGGTAGTCTCTTTGTCTATTTTTTTTTTAACTGCAGGTGTAGCTCATCCCTCTGGGCTCTATTGTGAACTGTCTCTGGTCAACTTAGTACAAGCTAATCAAATTCCTTTAAAAAACTTGTGGGTTTCTTAAGTATAAGATTAATTTCTTTTCATTATATGTGAGAAAAGCCACACTCACACATATTTTTGAGATAAACCTCTCTCTATTTGGGGCATGTTAGGCTGGTGAGGGGCCCAACCTTTAAATTCATGGAAGACATGTGTTCTACCAGAGAGGATCTGTTAGGTGCCACTTCTACCTTTCTGAAGTTTTAATGAATGCTGTTACAGCTACACTCTTGAATTGGTATTTACACAGAGACTGTTTCTTTCTTTAAGAATCTTTGTCTGGCTAGAGAAACTGAGGATAAAAGATAGTTTCATTTTCCAGTCTGCCATATGCTGCCTTCCATATGCCTGTCAAATTTGCTGACAAACAGAACGGTCTTTCTTTAGCTTATTCTTTCTTGCAACACATTATCATACACAGCTAGAAAGATCCAACTGATATTTTTAACATTCTAGCTTGATATTGCTTTAGTCAGAATCACAAATTCATTAAGTACATTTTCTACGTTCCAAGTCCTTGCCAACAATATTTTTGTCAATTGTTCTGCCACTATATGTCATAAGTTTCTCTATTTTTTTTTCCAGATTCTATCTGTTGCCCAGTTCCCTAGCCAGTGACATGTGTTTTAGTATTTAATATGACAGTATCTCACTTCTGGTATTAACCTCTCTTTCAGTTATTTAATGTATATAAAACCAGTGCAAATCATAGTAGCTTAAAATAACAATAATTTTATTTACTTTTGATTCTGTGGTCCAGGAATTTTGGACGGAATCAAGTGGATATTTCTTATGCTAGTTTTTCTTGGGGTCTCTGTTATGGCTATAGTAATATGACAAGTTACATCAGGCTGAATGATCTTAGATGGTTTCACATATCTGGTAGATGGCTAGAGACGTCACCTGGGCCACATGTTTCCAATACGAGAGTCAGATGCTTCATATGATAGCAACAACATTTTAAGAGCACCATCTTCAATGGACAAGCACTTTCAAACTGCTGCATCATGTTTGTTGATATCCCAATGGTCAAAGAAGTCAAATAACCAACTCCAGAGTTTATGTGTGAAGGGACAATATAAGGCTGTGATGGATATCAGGGATATGGGGAACATTACTAGTTTACTGAAGTACCTACAAGCAAGGTGTATTGCAACAAAAATGCTAAACACGTGGCATTGGCTTTGGGATTGGACAGCAAGAGAGGTCTAGACATGTGGGAATAAATCTTCTGATGAAATTTGAAGAAAAGTGAATGAAAAAGTTAAGGCTGAAAAAATGTTGAGAAAGTGATTTTAGATGCTTAAAAACTTGTGGTCTATGAAGTTATAAAATATTGGCCAAAATATCACCTGTGGTAACTTGGAAGATTGAAAAGGTACCTGATGACCTTGTGGATTTGGCTAAGTATAATTACAAACAGAATTTTAACAGTGTCAACTTGCTTCTTTTAACTATGTATAAGATATAGGAAGAAAGAGATGAGCTAAAATCATGACTATTTAATTTTTAAGTAAAATGTTGATGAAATGTAGAGGAGTTAGGACTTGTTAGGCTGGAAAACAAAGCTGTGTCACATCTCCAGTTTCTCAGCTGACCAATGATTCTCAAAGTGAAAAGTGCCTCAGTAAAGCTCAAAGAGTTTGTAAAATTCTATAATGACCTCAAAAATATTTAAGGCAGTGTTTTCTATAACTTTACTAAGAAAAAGCATACATACTTCAAGTGAGCTATCTCACAGTAGTCTGACACACCCAAGTTTTGGAAATGTTTGTTTTAAAAAGAATTCTAAATGTGGCTTTGGGGCATTGGTTGAAGATCAATAAGATTTCTAAGAAACCCCAAAGGTTTTTCAAAGGATTACATTATTAAAATTAGTGAAGCACTGCCAGTTTGGACTCAGAGAGGTCGAGATAATTCAAAATAAAAAGACAGCTCTGAACCCCAAACTTCAAAGGGTGGGAAGCAGAACCATATCCTAGTTACAGTCCAGCAGAGCTGGGTCCCAGTTAAGAAACATTTCTAATCCTCAAGGAAGTAGTTGTGCCCAGATGGGTTTCAGAATTATCTCAGTCCCTTTTAGTCCAAGAGTCTCTCTCCTATCCCACATCAATCCTAACTACTGCAATTGCATTATTACTGTCTTTTTGCTTTTGCCCTATTTCTCTATGTTATAGTCTCCATACAGTAGCCCAAGAAATTCTTTAATAACTTAAGTTAGATTATACCACAATTTTGCTTAAAATATGTGTTAGTTATCCATTGTTGCAAAACAAACCATTCCTGAACCTAGGGGCTTAAAGCATCAACCATTCTATTTGTGGGTCGGAAATCTGTACTGGGCTCAGCTGGATGATTCTTCTGCTGGTCTCACTTGGTCTCACTGTGGCTGTACTCATCTGACGGCTAATTGGGGCTTGATTGTTTTGGGTAGCTTCTCACATCTGTTTTTTTGTTTTTGCTGTCAGCTGGGCCATATATCTTCAAACAAATGATTCTGGACCTTTTAATATGATGGTGGCTGGATTACAAGAAAGTAAGCTCCATTTTGCAAGTTTTTCAAGCTTTGTGTCATGTTTATTGATGTCATGTTGGCCAAAGAAAATTACATGTCAAAGCCAAAAATTAATATGGAAGGACACTAGAAAGGAGCAAGAAAACCAGGATGCATGATTCACAACAATCTATTTTAGTTGTCTTAGTCTGTTTCATGTTGCTATAACAGAACACCTGAGACTGTAAATTTATTAAAAAAAAAAAGAAATTTTTTTCACTCACAATTCTGGAGGTTAAGTCCAAGATAGGACAACCCATGTGGTGAGGGCCTTTTGCTGTTCCAACTCATGGCAGAAAGGGAAGTTGGTGCATGCAAAAAGACTCACAGGAGAGGCTGGATTCACTTACAACAATCCACTCTCTCAATAAATAATTCATTCCTGTGAAAGTGAAAATTAACTCACTCCTTAGAGACAGCATTAATCTATTCAAGAGGGAAGTGATCTTATGATCCAAACACTTCCCACTAGGCCCCATATCCCAATACCACCACATTGGGAATCAAATTCAACATGAGTTTTGGCAGGGGCAAACCACATTTAAACCATTGCAACAATCTATCCTCTGGCCCCAGTAATTCATGGCTCTCCCATACAAAAATAAACTCACTCTTTCTAATATCTTAAAAGTTTCATTTAATCACAGAACATGGCTGGGAGTCCATAATATTATGATCTGCCTTAAGTACAAATGTCTATGGGAGTCCTTACTTATATTATCTCAGCTGTATTCTCGATTCAGAGAAATGTGAACTAAAAAGACTAAAAATTTGCATATGGTCTCAGAATACAGGCAATAGAGTGGAATCAGAAACACACAAATTAAACAAACAAACAAACCACAGACCTTGGTTAAAAGTGAAGGGAAAGGGACTAGCTAAGAAGGGCTCAAGGGAAAGACAAAGGGAGGGACAAGACCTCGGTATGTTGGAGTGTCCAAGAAGTCTTGAGTTGATCCTTGAGGAATTTTATCAAGGAGGGGAGCACTGTGTGTAATGATTCTGAACCTATCCATGATGTGTGCACAGGCCTCAGAAGCAGAGGAACTTGTCATGATGGGGAATACCTTGGTCTAGTTGTGGGCTTATGTTAGTGGTAAAATAAAATTTATTTTTTTAGCACATTGGAGGCAGTTTCCCTTAAGTGCATTGGCCATATTTTTCCAGCTGGTGTTCTTTGTACTTGGTTTTATGATGGCACAGGACATAGGACATAGTGACTATCTTAGAAAACAGTCATGTGATACCATGCTCACAGGCATGCTAAGGGCAAGGCAAAAGCTAGAAAGATCATTTTTAAGGCTGAGAAGAGGTTGGATGTGTGTTCTGCACAGGCAAAAATTATGGCTTAGTCACAGGGTAGGCAAAGAGGCTTCTGAGAATGCTATTAACCTCCTGAAGAGGCTACGTTCCTTCAGTGGTTAATCAAAGAAGCCAGGGAACCATTCAGAATGAGGAAAGTTGCATATGCATTGGGGTGGGTCATTAACCTTCTTTCTTCTAATACTATAATATTAAATAGCAATTAGAACATCATATCTTTATTTTCTGCCCCACTCTTTGGGCCCCTTGAAATCATCCTGTATTTTAACCTTTATGGGACTTGATAATACAGCCAAGAATTGCAAACCCACTAGATTGTGAAGTTGGGGAACTTTTGGGGGGAAATCACATGAAGGGCACATTTTTTACTGCAGTAACACAATTATCTTCAAAGAGATTTCAAAAACTGCCTCATAAATGTAACAACCCAATCACATCCTGATTGTTTAATGGGGAGATATGAAAATTCAGTTGACAGAGCTGACACTTCCAGGAGGGTATTTCCATATGAAATAGGCACTAAAGCCATCTCTAGGAGAAAAGGCCCATGTGAGCACATTGTGTGCTGGACTCCATGAGGCTCATCCCGACCCACTGACCCTCTCACTGGCCCTACACACACCTAGATCACACCGCAGCTGCTGAGCTGCCTGCCTCAAACCTTTTTCAAGTGCGAGTCCCTGTCAGACTAGCAGACTAGCTCTGTGAGTCTCTCAAAATTCAGATTAATTTTTTCCTCCTTCAGAAAAACCTCCCTTGGTTCTCCAGCCCATTCGCATCCCTTCTTTTGCTAATTCCTATGGCATTTAAAACTTAAGCCTTGTAATTAAACTCTGAATTATAGCCCATTCTGTTAGTATTAATAATATGACTTTAACATGACATGTGTTAGGCATTATTGCCTCAAGTACACAAAGCTCATATCCCAAGCAGCAAGGCATAATGAAAAGAGCTTGTTAAGAATAACTTTGATGGTAGACATTTCTGACATTATATTGGGTCTTTAGGGGTTATATTTGGGCTAGGGTTCCCTTAGATGACATTTCTATCTCAAGAACAGCTTGCATCTGTACATTAGTTTGTGTATATGCCTGTAAGCACTTGTTTGTATTAACCACTCATTACTCTAGGGAAGTGCTTTGGATTAAATTTAAGTCTAACATATATGTTGTTAAGTTGTGTGTTTTGTGGAGAGGTGGTCAGGGAGTGAAGGAAGAAATTACACAAATGAATCTGAAATCACATTTGAGATTCTGACTTCTCTGTGTGTACTTCTTGTGAATTCCTAACAAACAGGCACTCCCTTGTGGGCACAGGGTCTGTGAGTGTACAGACCTGTTTCTAATGCGAGTGTCCACATGGTATGGGTGTGGCACTTTGGTCAAATCACACAGTCCTTTGCCTTTAGATGCCATACACTCAAAACAGTGCAAAATAATTGCTTCTAGAATGATGCTCATAATCAGAGGATGAATAAGATGATCCACTGAGGTGTGGAAAGAGAACATCAGAAACTTGTATTAGTGAAAGGATGAAATGAGTAACATTAAATTTTTTAATTTGTCATAAGAGCCCTTTCTTTTGGTGCTTAGGCCAGACAGTTCATGACTCACAGTGAGTTGAGGTGTCTGGAGGGGAGGGTGAAGGTTCCATAATGCAGAGTTTGGTGGGGCATGACCATTCTTTCTTTTGCTCTCTTGTGGTTCATATGCATCCAGGTAAAGTGAATTTGTAAATTATATAATCTTCTTTTAATTAAAACAAACTTCAAACAATAGCCAAGTGGCTTCTGATATTCCTGTAAGAAACTGTAGACTGAAGATAACTCTCACAATGCCAGCCCACGAGAATTGTCTCATTAGGAAATGGTGGAGCCAACACTTCTCCTCTTTCTTTTCCTCAGCCCCATTGCCAGATAGAAGCAAGGGCTACCTACTTAGATCTGGAGAGGGGTCAGCCAGTGAGCAGGAAATAACTCCATTTGAAAGTGCATGGTTAGAAAGGAGGTTTCCAATCTGAGTGATATTATTGCCAAAAGTAATGATGAAAGCTCTCCTATAAGCACATTGAAAATATCAGAAAAAACATTTTCTAACCTTCCTGATTTAATAAGCTAGAAATTGACTAGCAAAACGCCAACAAATAATTTTGTTCTATGGATACATCGGATTGGAAAGTAAGCCCATGACTAGTCAGCATAGGCAATTCTGACTTTATTCATGGTCATCATGAGTCTTCATGGGGTCCCTTTTACAGTTAGAGCAGCCGTGAAAACCAAGGACCAAAATAAACTGCAGTTGGTGCCGGACCTCACAATTGTTCCATCATGAGGCACTAAAGCAAGACTTTCTGAAATGTGAAGAATATTCAGTCTCATTGCATTCATTGAAAATATTATTATGAATAATGATTTCAATTTCAGCAAAAAGGTTAACATTATATTACAATTACATAATAAAATTAAAATGTAAATATTGGTTACTTCATTTCTCATGTTTTACAAGTTATATTTTAATTATATCTTATAATGAATGTAGCATATTCATTCATTTATATATATATATGTGTGTGTGTGTGTGTGTGTGTGTGTGTGTGTATAAATTTTTTTCCTGATAGGTATGTATGACCAAAAAATGTTGGCAGCCGCTAGACTTGAGGTTCAAGGTTTATAAGGAATTATAGGACAGATGTAAAACTTCTTTTGAAAATATTTTCTGCAAACATAATAATAATGATAGAAAATAGTGGAGAGGCAAAGTACAAGGCTACTGGCCAACATGATCAGTTAGGGTGATTAACTGCAAGCCAGTGCCAACAATAGATTTGATTAGAATGAGGATAGTTCAATTTTTTAAAAAGAATAACTATCGCAAGGACAAAAAACCAAACACCGCATGTTCTCACTCATAGGTGGGAAATGAACAATGAGAACACGTGGACACAGGAAGGGGAACATCACACTCTGGGGACTGTTGTGGGGTGGGGGGAGGGGGGAGGGATAGCATTAGGAGATATACCTAATGCCAAATGACGAGTTAATGGGTGCAGCACACCAGCATGGCACATGTATACATATGTAACTAACCTGCACATTGTGCACATGTACCCTAAAACTTAAAGTATAATAATAATAAAATAAAATAAAATAAAAAAGAGACAAAAAAAAAGAATGCCATCCAAGTTCTTCTCTATCCTCTTCAATGCCTTACTGAATAAACCCTTCAACTTTACTACTCATTGTCTGTTTGTCTGAATCTTCCTCTCCAACCTGACTGAACACCTCTTTGCCTCCCAAACTGAGCTGGTACTTGCTCAATTCCCTCAAACGTTTCTTTCCTACTCTCCATCTGAAACATCTGAAATGCCCAACCGTGTCCCACTGACCTTGCTGTACCCAATTCCTACGCATCCTTCATGACCAAAGTCAGCTCCCTTCCTTCTCCTACAGTCTTCAGACCACTTTAGCCCATAATTTTCTCTTTCCTTTCTAAACTAATAGCAGTTTCTATCTCTGCCACTCATTTGACAATCAACTATATAATGCATTGTGACAGCTCTGATATTACATTGTACCCTATTGTTATTCCTCTCTTCTGTTTTCAAGTTTCTTTCTTTTCTATTTTTCTTCACCTTTTGCTTTGTATCTGTAACTTCATCCAAAAATCCTTCATGATGGGGTGATATTTCCCCCTTCTGTTATAGTCTTCCTTAGTCTGTGCTCAGCATGTAATTAGATTCAAAGAGGTGTGTAACAAATATTAGTGGTTATAATAAAGGACAAACACTGCCGTTTGATGTTGCATTTCCTTACTTAAAATTAGAATAACAAAATATTATCATTGAGCTGATATAAGGATTAAACAAACAATGTATGTAGTTAAAGGCAGAGTGCACACCACTTGGTAAATCTCCGTACGTTTTATATTCTCCAGGATTAACTCACTAGTGACTTTTATGTCACAAAGCTACCTGGTTGTTGCAAAGCAGCAGCTGGAAGGAATGAATGATTTGAGGCATACGTCATTCCTTTATTCACTTATATTAGGCACTAAAGAGCAGGTTATAAATTTTCATTTTAGCGTGCCTTCCCCTCTTCTTAATATATTAATGATTATCCTCTGAAGTTTTCTTCCTACGGTCAAGAGAAGGGATTATAATTTTCTTGACTCATTGATAATTGATGTTAATAGAACGATGGTTTCTCTGACAATTCAATATACTGTCCACCATGAAAAAAAAGAAAAGACACAGACAGATACACCTGCAGTGGCCTTAATCAGACCTGAAACATCCTGCTGACAGATATTTAACTCATTTGTTCTGTTTGGCTGTCGGTCTGACACCATCACCATAATACAATATGAAGTGCTAATTATCATGAAATCCAATGATACAATTTACTGGGAAAGAAAAACCTTTATTTCCCTTTTTATTGGAAGCTGCTTGCTCCCTCTCTTAAATTTGATCAGCGTTTACTATGACAGAAGAGGAGACCACTGCATCGCACTAGCCTTGAGCCCTAACTAAAGCAAAGGACCGTTCATTCTCAATTTATGTTATTTTTCAGATAATTCAGCACATCACTGGGTGCTTAAGAGTTTCTGTTGATAATAAAAGAAGACAAAACAAATTTGAGATCCTGCATCCCTTCAAATGAGAAGTCCAGCTGACTCGAATGATGAGCAGGCAGAGGCCAGCACCTTCTTCCTCCTGTGAGCTCTGAATCCATTTGTGTGTCCAAGTACTAAAGAGCTGGCCGTCCATTCCATCCTATTTCCTAAATTAAATGGGCTGGTCAGTTTCAATATTCTACCCAAGTCCAGATTTCTGAAAAAGCAAAGCCACCATTACTAGCGACTTCCCTGAGAAAGTGTGTGTGAATCCTGAAGTCGGGGCATGACCAATTGTCACCTGGTCTGGACTGCAGTTCCTAAGCACACACCTAAGAATTACTGCTTCTCTTCAGAAATTGCCTCACTGTGGAGTCTTCTACTAGTCACTCAGTCCTGCTATTGACCTAATCAAGGTCTAGTGACCCTGGAAAGCCATTTCCTTTTCCTTGTAGTTAACAATTGAGCAGCCACTTTTATACCTTGAGGCATCGTTTCAACTTTTCTTTGCCATATCTCCTAAACACTGAGCTTTCTTTCTGTTTCTCTTCACCCATTTCACCTGGACATCCATTTGGTCTAAAACCCTTAGACTGTGGGTGGTGGGTAGGGAGTCAGAGGCACAGAATTGGTGTGTGAGAAGGGGGTGGGGAGGTGGTTGAGGAGAAGGGTGAGAAAAGAACAGAGCTCCCATGCTGCTCCTGGAATGAGCTTTCTGTCTTCCAGGCCATCAATCTTACCTCTTGCAATACTTAATCCCATATTCCTGGAGCTCACAGAACACAGCAATGGGAGAAGAAAGGCAGGGAAATTTTTTTTCAGGGCACAAACCTCTTTAAAAAGTTCACTAACAATGTACAATGAATGAAATACTGAACATCCTGTATATTATTTTAAAAAGGGATATCAAACAACAGTGCAGGACTGTCTGGTTATATTACAGTGTCTATCTTCTCATGTGTCAGCAACAAGTAATGCTGAAGGAGGCCTAATTATCATATTCACAGTGGTACAGGTAGTAAAACAGTTATGCTTTGCATTGCTCAGGATGTTCAGAGCTGAAATAGATAAACTATGTGGGAGACTAGTAATAGGTAATTATTCTCTACTTACATATTCAGCCTCATAATTCTAAATTAAGGTAAGTGGAAAAAGCTTATAAAATATTCAAAGCTCCTTTATCTTTCCTCCTCCCTCTTATTAGAAACTGTGCATGAATTTGCATAGAATAAACTGAGCTCATAAATCAAAGAAGAAACTGCAAGAATGCTCTTTGTAAGTTATAATTTAAGGTTAACTGTAGCACATTTTGCTTACTGTATTATTAATGACTTTCGTTCACTCATGACAAGATTACATATTAAAAATTGTTGGTAGACAAAACTCAGTTCATAATCAATTTGCTTCTTAATGTGAGCAATCTGCGTGCATCCCTACGGCAGAGGCAGGTTTAGCGAGGGTAATGGAAGGAGTGCCTTGGGAAGAATGGTTCTAACACCGTTGGGCTCCCTCAGGGGTGTGATTGACAGGCAACTTCAAAGGGGAATTAAGTGACTGGTGAAGGGCAAACCCTAGATGGCTCAGTCAGGGCTCAGGGCTGCTCCCTGGGGTTCTGGTATCAGACTCCACCCTAAATGAGCCTGCTCTTTTTCAGTTTCTGCAATTCTACCTACGGTGCTTTATACTTTCCAACTACTTGCCCATGCTTGAAATGCTTTTATCCTTGTAGCCTCATTTTTAAAATTTTTATCACATCTATTTACCAAAAAATGTATTTCTTTTTACTATGAAACAAGCCCAATTTCCAAATGCTTTCTCAAATCAGGTTTTCAGATTCTCTGGTCCTTCTCATTGTCTCTTGTTTGCCTTCCTTTTTTTCATCCTGTGTTTAGATTTTCAGCCAGTTCCTCTCTTTGCTCCTTGCTTCTGTGTCTTGGCATTTCTATTTCCTTTAGAAACGCTCTTTCTCCTTAACTCCAACAAAGCAATGCCAATTTATCTCTGCAGTTACAGCTTCCTGACACCCCCTCTCCACCTCCTTGGCCCACCCAAGGGGAAAGTTTTTCATTATAGTACATTTAGATACCAGCTGCTTTCTGATGCATGTGAAACAGAAAGACTTACACTCTCTCTTGGCTGGAGAAACAGAGACATGGGCAGGATGTTCACAAGTTATTTTACTGGAAATTAGCATGGGCGGGTTTGATACTGTGCTTGGATCTTGTGTTGTGGTCCTGGTTCTGCCTCGGGTACCTCTTTTGAGGGAGAATAATCCCTGATCTATGTACATTCCTGGGTGTCTTCTGAATATATGAGACATTTAAAAATGTTATATTGAAATGTGATATCATTTTGTTTATTTTACTACTTTATGTATTTTAGTATTTATTTTATTAATGTGTTTTTATTCCTACTGGTATAGACTGAGATGAATTGCATTCATTTATATAGAGAATGTGTTGAAATTATGTCTAAAACCTTAAGCACACTGGAAACATTTGAGGTTTTAGCTGCTTGGGGTAAGAAACTGTTGATTGTAGACATAATGGTACCTAAACAATTGAGCAAGCATTGACTATAGGATCTAAAATATCACCATGGAGGATTGATGAAAATTTTTATTTGATGCTTATTGCTAAGGCCTTGGGCCCACTTCCCATCTTATCCTCCCCAGCCTCATAGGTCTCCAACCCTGATGCCCTCCATAGGCAAGTGCTCCTAGAAAACATGCAGAGGAGCCTCCTGCCATGCCAGAGGGGGTACAAAGAAAAATAATGTGTCAAGACAGGGCCTCTGGGCAGGAATGAAAAGAATCAAGACTGAGAAATGCAGGAGGTAGCATGGGGACTTGAAACGAGAGGTGATTCATCTCCGATGTAAAAAAACCCAGGCCATTAATTAAACTAAAATTAAATACGGGTGATGAAATGAAAAGTCAAAAGAGACTCTGTTTTCCTCTGCCCAACCATTAAAATTGAGCCTTCTTAAGGAATGGATCCTCAGTTTTTTCTTACTTTAATCACCTGTTGGGTGACCTCATTACTCACTGGGCGTCAGCCCCGTCTCTTAACTGATGACTGGCATCTCTAAGCATACTCTCCAGAGCTCCGGGCTGTGTTCCCAAGCTTCTCCCCTCCCTGCCATGCCACAGTTTCTGCCTCCTTGCAATTCCCACACAGTGCCTTGAAATTACAGTGTCTCAAACAGAACTCACCTTCTTCTCCATCCAAACAACTCTGTGGACTTTCTGTCTCTGTGCATGGCACTGTCATTCATCCAGCCCTCTAAACACCATCTTGTGAGTGTTTCTACTTCATCTGCCACCTCTGGGCTCCAGACCCTCACAGTGCTATCCAGCATCTCCCAGGTAGTTTCTCACTTGCAACATCTGGGACTTGCCATGGTGCAGACTCTCACTCCTGGGTCATTGCAGTGGGCTCTTTGCTGCCTCTGGGCTCCAGACCCTCACAGTGCTATCCAGCATCTCCCAGATAGTTTCTCACTTGCAATGTCTGGGATTGCCATGGTGCAGGCTCTCACTCCTGGGTCAGTGCAGTGGGCTCTTTGCTGGTTCTTTTGCTGAAGATATTTGCTCCTAGTCTACCATCTATACTGCCATAGAGTGAGCTTTCTAAAACCAACCTTTGGTCATGTCATTTTCCTTACTTAAAATTCTTCACTGGCTCCTGGTATGATAAATTCATATTTTTCAGCATGGTATATATAAAACTCCATGTCTTCTCTTTTGCTAGCTTTCTATTATCTTCTACTTTTCAACTATACATTTCTTGAATTCAAATCAAACATCTCTCTCTCAATCCCCCTCTCTCTATTTTTCTCTACTATAGCACCTAAATTTTAGGCAGTAACTCCTTTTTCACCTTCAGCCAGAGGCAGATATTTTATTTCTGTGATGTTGCTAAAAATGTTAATTTAATTCATTAAAAATGTATTGTGCATCTTTTATGAAATTCTAGGAGTTGGGGAAGTTGGGGATTGAAGGCACAGTTGAGTAAAAGCAGAGAGGATGGGAAAACAGAGAAGACCCAGAGGACTCCCAGAGTCTTTAAGCAACCCCCGTCTTTCCAAGAGCACAGCAATCAGAAGCCCTGGGGAATAGTTCTGCTGAGCAGAGGCCACTGTGCCCTGAGACCAGTTGCAATCCTAGATGGCCTGACCTTCCTTTGAATGGAGACTGAGTAATGGATGCAAATGGATTGACTGGCACTTAAGAGCTATTTTCCAAGCTTTTTAACACAGAGGCACAATACCCAGAATCAACACTTGAAATGGGACTCTTGTTATTGCAGTGTTTATTTTTCATACGGTTATATAACTCTAGCTGAGCTCACCTATGAGATTGTAGGCTCTCTCATTTGCGGAGGTCGGTTTGCCGAAGGCAGGTATTTACTCTATTGCCATGAAGTCCATCAGAGATAAAGGCCTTTATGTTAATTAAAGTACCACATTGCCTTTGGACCTTGGGGGGAACTGTGACACAGTACGCTGGGAGAGAAGGCTCCATGCTGTCTACCTAGCTGAGTATTCTGTGTTCTTGTTTTGAGCAGAGCATCTCCAGAATGGGGGAGGAGAGAGAGGGAAATTAAGAAAAAAGGGAATGAAGAAAAAGAAAGAGAGAAAACAGGCTTCTGTAATTCTGCCACTTGCTGGAAAGTCAGATAACAAAACTGTAAACATTATAATATAGCAATTGCTTCATAGCTCATTTGAAAGTTATCCTCTCCAAAGTCACAAAATCATTCATAATTAATTGTCAATTGATTGACACAGACATATGCCATAGGAGTTCTGAGGGGATGAGATCAATGTGGATTGAGGCAGCACAAAGGGCCCTGAGAGAAGAATAGTGCTGAAATGTGGAATGGGAGGAACAGCACTGCAAAGGTGGAAGGCAGTCGTGTCTTCTGGGTGATGTGAAGTTGCAGTTCCTTGATAATCCCAATCATGCAGACAGCTGGCTGAAGCATATACATCCCACATTTGTATGTGTGCACATCGCACATGCAGAAACCTTTTCGTGAGATTTGGACTGAAGTGCCCTAGATTGAGTCTTCTATTTTGTGTTGAAGTCTGTATTTTGTATGGAAGCACATAGAGTACCTCTTCATTTTTCCTCCTACTTAATTCCTTTCTGCTCGAGGGTGCTAAAAACTATGGATAATTTGTTGTGTATCCCTCCTGCCCTTTTCTATGCAGAGATAGATAGATAGATAGAGATACATATTCACGTGTGTACATATATTCATATGAATTTTAAACCTAAATGGGATCATCTATATACATGTGATTCTAATGAGTTGTTTAATGTATTGCTTAAACATGGACCTTGATGAGATCTTCCCTGTCAGTTGCCTTCGTTGTTTTTAGCTTGATGGTGTCCTATAATAAGGAAGCCTCAGAATTTATTGAAGCAATATGTTACTGGTGGATGTTCAGGTGTTTCCAGTTTTTCCTTATGGGCATTAAAAAGTATATTAATACTTACAATTTTGGTTTAAGTATACATTTGTCTACAGGATAGTTTCACCAAAGCAGGATTACTAATTTTTAAAAAGCCAGTGGTTTAAGTCCCATAAAGATTCTATCTATTTATATTCCACCAAAGCATATACTGTGTGTTAGTAACCATTCTCCCACATCAGGGTTTGCAAAATTAATGTGTGAAAAATTTTATTTCATTACTGTTTTAAAATATATTTTCTTGGTTACTAGTGAGTTTAACATCTTTTTATGTGATTGTTCATTTTATTTTTAAGTCTATTTTTATTGTCCCAAAGAAGCCATTTGTCTCATCTCTATTCCTCATTAATTAGAATTAAATCCTTTTAATTTCCACTGAATTTTTTTAACCATCAGATATCTAAGCCAAGTCATGTGAAAGTGTTAAGTGAGTTAAATAATCAATTAATCAATATGTATTCACTAGGCAATTAATGCCTCTAGTCTGTGCTGGATATTGTTGGGTATACAGCTCTGGCTTTTAAGGAGCTTATACGATCTTTTAGGGTGATAAGACTCAAACTGTAATCAATGACAGTACTACAGTTTACTAGACCCCAAGGGCTGTGGACAACCAGGGAAGAGAGAGGCTCTGCAGGTTAGAATAGCTAGGAAAATCTTACTGAAGGAATTGCCATTCTGCTTGACCTTGAGAGATGGATGCTGGAGGAATGGAGTGCGTTTTAGACCAGGGAGGTGAGCTGAGGTACTAAGTGGATTTCAGAGGGCAGCTAGGAGTGCAGCCATCCTGCAGCAGAGATTATGGAGACCCATGGGAGTCTATGCATTGTTGAGCTGCTGTGAGCATGGACCCAGCCCCATTATATACACAGAAATTACTGTTTCCCTCCCTACTATGAGGGTCTGCCTCTGCCCATGCCCATCTTGACCTACCTTCAGGAGGCTATGTCAGGGAGTTTGGCTTTCAGGCTCAGGGTTCAGGAGGACAGATAAGGATAGGGCATGGCTCTGCCCTTCCAAGTTCTCCTGTATCCCCCAGGAAGCCACTGGATCTGGAACCTGCCTAATTGCAGCCCCTAGAGCCTCATCATTTTGTCCAGAGGTGCCATTGCTGCAATTACTCTCTAAACCCAGAGTCAATTACTCACTGTGTGAATCACCCCCAAAAGATTGCTTTTTCCTTTTCCATTAGTATCACACATAATTGCACTCTGTATGGTTCCTAAGCTCTTATTCCTGACTTCAATGTCCATGAGAATCTGGGTTGATTAGAAAGTCCCTTCATCTCCTATCACTGACCTCATCGACACTTTCCATAAGGTTTTTCACTATTTTCTTCATTAACAAAGCACCCACCTCCTACCATTAATTATTCAGCTCCTTGTGAGGAAAGAATTGCTGTGTTTTCCCTGCTGATTTTTCCATATGTTCATCCTTTCTTCTTTGTCTTCTTATTAACAGGAAACGTTAACACATATCCTAGAGTTGTAGGGATGGTTGATTTTGATACCACTGTACTTTGTCTTTTATAGCCACTATCCCTTGAGGACCCTATACTACCCCACCTCTTGGCTCCCAAGATCGCTGTGGGCTAACCAAGATCTCAAGCTTTCTGTCTGATGCAATTTCAAGCTGCAGCTGATCCCTGTCTTAACTCTCCTCCTGCTGTTCAATGTAGCTGTCCCATGTATTGCCTGCCCTTGGGGCTTATCAAAGGGGATCAACCAATTCATCATCAATAATTTAACAGTGGCATACTACCATAGCATGAGTTAACAAAGGTAAGAGTCATGCTGTGCCCTCACAAGCAGTGACAGATAGGGAGAAGGAGAAGAAGATAGAATAGGGTGGATCATAATGTGGGATATCAACCTAGCTAGATGAGAGAAGGGAGCAGGCAGTCCTCCATCTGGAATCCAAAAAGCAATAGTGACTTCATTTCACATTTAGGCCAGAACGCATATGCAAAAGGCTCAGTCTGGTGTAAAAAGACTCATTAGTAGGGAAACTTGGGTAGTGCTGTTATTTCGAGAAAGCCAAAATGTATTGACCCTTGGAGACATTGCACATGAAACACATATAGCAGCAAAGGAGTATATGGAGGAATGAGGTGTTGGAAGGGCAGGAAGAGCAGGAACGTAAAACAACACAGTATGTAAAAATTCAAGACAAGGTGGTTGAGGTTATAGGCCCAGGCACTAGGGAGTACTGGAAACCCAAGTTAAGGTGTCATCACTGAGAGTGAGCAAGCACAGCAGGGGCTTATAAGGAGGCATATGGGGGCATATAGGTATTTGGGAAATACTACATGGTAGGTAGCACAACCAAGTCTAGAGTCACTTACTGGTGGATGTGAACCCACAAATTTGATGCTAGCCTTGTCCAGTGTTGGAATGAATACAACTTCATTCTTACCTCAAAGCAGCAGGATTTGCCTAGGTTGACAGGCCCATGTTGCTGCCTATTAGAAAATAGATCCAAAGCCTAAACTCCAGCTATGCTTCAAAAATAGGAAGTCAAGAGGACTCAATAATTTCCACACAGTGAAAGCTGTGTTCAGCTTTAGCTGGAGTATTAGTTGGAGTTTTCCAGAGAAACAAAGCCAACAGAAGATCATGTATATACATATATATAATGTCTGGTTTCAAAACAATACAAGATGTCATACAATTTGTAAATGAGAGGTATAGATAGCACTTCCAGAGTCACAAGAAATAACTGTGGGCTGAGCTAGCCAATCATAGAGAGGTTGAGCTTCCTGAGGTCAATATCATTTCCAGACTTTACTCTCAGGACCTTGCACATAATAGATACGTAATCCACGCCTTTCCACACAGGGGAATGACAGGCAGAGCAGCGTCTTGATGCTATTGCGATGGGTGCTCTTGCTAAAGGAGAAATTTTATTAGGAAGAAAAGAGAGGAGTGAATACAGACCATGTGGAATTGCCATGATGAAGATGGATGGAGGGAAGAGAAAAGCATCAAAGAACAGCGTTCATGATATTAGTGATGATGATGATAACTTATTGAGCATTTTCTACAAAAATCATAGCTGACACTATTGAACACTTAGTGTCAGATATTATGTAATAAACTTTACATACTAATGAGGTTAAACATCTTTTTATGTGATTGGTTGTTTTATGTTTCAACTCCTCATAACAGTACTGTAAGTAAAATATTATTGTTTCCTCTATTTATGTAAGGTAACTGAAGCTTGGAGAGGGTAAGTAATTTGCCTAGGAATGCACAGATAATAAGCAGCTGAGCTGGATTTAATGTCACATTTGTCTAATGTGAGCTATGAGCACTTACCTCTACTAGAAGCCCTCTTATGTAATGTAAAGGGAACTGGTCATTGTAGATTAATCAAAATACTTAAATGCTCTTTCCAGGAGTAAAAAATCTTTGTTTGGATTCTAACATCTCTCTCTCTCTCCACTAGCATTTTATTTTCAGGGAAGAAGCACTCTGCTCTTTTTCTCTGCATAAACCATAACCATGATGCCTCATCTACTATTTCCCATTTTGATTTCTTTAAAGTAATGCCAAATGTCATGAAAGATGACACTTAAGAGTTTTGTGATGTTTTTCTCCCTACAACTAACATCTCACTCTAATTCAACAGGGTTTGTTGTGCTGTTTTCCTCAAATTGCCCTCATCAAATGTTTACAATTGAGTTTTCATGAAAGAAATAATTCTGTTTCTTGCATTCATATTGGCTTACATTATTATTTATGGCCTACATATTATTTAAAATCTGTCATTATAGTAGAAAGCCCAAATGGCAAAAATATGTTTGGTCATAAACATGACTGACCCTCAGTGTGTATGAACCTCATAAATGGGAATAGGAATATGTAGGAAAACCGAGGACTGACTCCTAGTGCTTTCAGTATGCCTTGCACATAAGAGAGAACATCAGTTAATCCAAAGTGTGGTGCTTCAGTGTCAACTACCATCCCTCACCAGACTGTCTCTCAGGTGGAAGAGGAAGAATGCAAGGTCATGAAGGATGAGAGTTCAAGGAGTGAGTGCTACTGAAAGATTAAGGATAGTAAAAATTGCTTAAAATCATATATTTTTATATACCTATGTGTGTTTGTGTGTGTGCAGGTGGGGCTTTTTGGCAAAAAATAAGTTATATCTATTTTTTTTTTTTCGAAACACAGTGTCGCTCTTGTTGCTCAGGCTGGAGTGTAGTGGCATGATCTTGGCTTACTGCAACCTCCACCTCCTGGTTCAAGTGATTCTCCTGCCTCAGCCCCACCGAGTAGCTGGGATTACAGGTGCCTGCTGCCATACCTGGATAATTTTTGTGTTCTTAGTAGAGACGGGGTTTCACCATGTTGGCTAGGCTGGTCTCAAACTCCTGACCTCAGGTTATCCACCCGCCTCAGCCTCCCAAAGTCCTGGAATTACAGGTGTGAGCCACCATGCCTGGCCAGTTTTATCTGTTTTTGAAGGCAATTACAAAAACAGTGGTGAAGTTAGAGATCAGATTGTAAAGAATCAAGGAGTGTCTGAATGATGTGGCACTTGATAGCAGGTGCAAACTATTCTTTTAAGAAATTAGGTACACAGGTAAAAGAGAATGATAGGGAAGTTAATGGAGGAGCAAGAAGAGATTGACAAGATTTTAGCATACAGAAGACAAGATCGTGTTTCTGGTGTGAGAGCAGTATTCTGATGGAGAGAGACATTGGAAGATGAAGAGGAAATAGGATGTAGAGAGGTGATGGAGAGGAGGTGCTACAAAAACAAAGGCTGATTGTACAAACATCAGCCCCCTAGAGGAGCAGAAAAAGGTCTGACACAAAGGTAGGGATCTGTAAAAACACTAAGACAAGATTCTGCAACTTCTTCAAGAAGAGACTCTATTTATAGATCTATAGAAAAGCACAACATTTTTAGTGCAGTGAGGTTAATGGAGGTAAAATACATATAGTGATGATATAAATGAGGAAATAACTATTTAGGAATAGCAAGAAAAGCTTACTGGAAAAGGATACAATTGAAATGTGTCCTAAAATATGAAAAGGAATTTTCCAGGCAAACTAATGGAGAGGAAATTCTAGGCAGAATAACAGGTGCAATCTCAGGGAGGTGGAAAAAGGAGAGTTCTGACTAGTGGTTTTATGTGGCTTCTGAACAGAGCAGACAGGGTGGGGTGGCTGAGGTTAAAGGAGGACAAATTGGCAGGGATGAGTTTTTTTTTGTTGTTTTGTTTTTGTTTTTTGCTTTTATTTATAATAAGGTGATTGGATTTTACCCTATAGTTTGAGTGCTTTTTTCTAATATTGGCTTTTGACAATCTGATTCATGTCTATCACAAAGTTACAGACAGGATGGCACAAGAGACACTTGATAACTGGAACATTCTTCTGAGGGTATCAGTTTCATAACTCCCCTGTTTCAGGAGGTATTTCTGCAGAAAATCTTAAAGAAATATATAGGATTTGAAGCATAAAATAAAGTGTCCCTGTTCCATAATTTAGGCCTAATGAGAATTCTCAAAAGGTATTTTTCTGACCTAGAAAATAAGGTGAAAGACATGTAAAGGTTAAAATGTACAGGTTAACTTTCTGAAAATTAAAAATGATTTGGTAAACATAAAGAAGAAAGAAAGGGAAGAATAACAAGGAGACTTCTGTCTGAGGTCCCAAGGCAGAGGTAAAAGGCTGGAAGAGAAGATAAATATGAGCTCTCATCAGAGAAGAAGAATTGCTCTCAACCCAGGCAGGGAGAATTGGTCTAAAGGAAGGAAGGGTTTAGTAAGACTTTCTGAGGCTTCTAAGTCTTCCATGAGTTTTCTTTCCTTTTTTTTTTTTTTTTTTTAAAAAAAAAAAAAAAAAAAAAAAAACATCGACCAGAAAGCTTTGTTGTCTAGGAAAGGGTAAAAGGATGTCTGGCTGAATTGGAATTGACAAAACTAGGCAACTCAGACAGGGCAGTCTCAGGAGCAGCCTTTAACCACAAAAGAGATATTGAAGGCGATGCAATCAATAGAGCTAGAGCGGACAGGGGAGGAAGATGATGAAACCCCTCAAATTCAATCACTGGGCAGAAGTGGTCAGCGTCAGCTTCCTCAGGAAGGGTCACTCGATGCCAGCCCCCCTTCAGGGACTTTGACCTTCCCTGCTGATTACCTTAGGATCACAAAATTTTAGTGTCGGGAGAGAATAATGCATGCTACACTGGGATCCCTTTCGCTGTGGCCTAGATGAGTGAGTTTCCTGGACTCATGGGTTACAGAGATGCCAACTCACCTGCCTAATGTATTTGATTACTGTGACCTTTCTCCCTGAAGATATATTCATTTATTCATTAATTTGTTCACTCGTAAGTTACTCCCATCCATAGTAGGTTTCAGGAAATCTGTCTACAGATTCTTCACGACTTCTCCCACCAAGAAATGGAGTCTGTTTCACCCTGATTTGGCTCCTGACCTGGCCTAACAGAACAGGGAAGATGAGAGAGAGACACGTGGAGAGACATGTGGCGAGAGTCCCTGACTGTCCTAGTCATCTTGGCAGTGTCTGAACCCAGGCATGTGTTCGAGCACAGCCGACATCACGTGAAGAGGAAGAGATGAGCTCAGCTGAGCCCAGCCCAAAATGCTGACCCACGGAATCCTTCATGAACAAAAGGACTCATAATAGACATTTTAAGACAATAAGTTTTGGGTAGTTTATTATGTAACCCAAGCTAATTGATATACCTTTTAAAGATAAATTTAAGAAGACTCAAAATAGAAAGGATACAGAAATATTTTTTGCAGAGTCTCTCAGGGCTACTGGAGGACCACTAACAAAGTTTAACAGAAAAGATGAACTATCTTAAAACTGTCCTAATAAATGGTCCATGAGCATCAAGAATACAGTCAGGCAAAACTCCAAGTACATTTTGATTGCACTTAGAAAACATCCCTCCAAATGACTGCGTTGTAACAAGAAAACAATGGTATGCATGGTTTTTATAGAGGGGGCTCTCAGAAGCAAAAGAAAGAGAGGCACTCTCTGTCACTGGGAGGGTGAGGTGCAGAGTATGTCAGGGCATCTCTTAAGTGGTGGGTATGTGCCTACAGCAGAGTGGGATGCATCTGGCTATGAGCTTGATCACGTGCTCAAATTTACCCACTTTCTCTCCTTGCTGTGTTCCCTTTTCATCAAACAACGCTTGGATTATGATTTGGCTTCCTGGATATATTTGTCTATAGGGAAGAACATGCTTATCCACCACCACCATCTCGTCTATTTAATAGTTGTATTTCTTATTGTATATTAATGAATTGAGCTTCTGTGCTTTATCGATTGTTTCTGTAAGCTTGATTAATGCATTTGTTGTGCTACTCATTTGATTTTGAGCCTGGAGTGAAAAGAATGGTGAATTCACCAAACACACATCCTCTTTAAGGGCCAATCAGGCTCTTTGACTGGTAATACTTGACCTCATTTGTACCTCGTCTTCAAACTGCAGCAGAGTTCAGATCCCTGATGCACAAAGCAATGCTCTTTTCACTTCTCCTTGTTGTTAATTATAATACTAGCTAATGTTTCTTGAAGGCTCACTAGGTACCAGACATTGCTTTAAAGGCTTTCCATGGATAACCTTATCGAAAATTCACAATGACCCTAAGAGTAAGGCTATTCTAATTTTACAAATGAGGACACTGAAAGCCAGAAAAATTTGTAACTTTCCCAAGGTCACAGAGACAGAAGAGGGCTGGGATTCAGACCTAAGAGCTGAGATTCAGAAAGCTTTGCCTATGACCACCAAGCTATATTGCTTGGCCTGCTAGGCATCGTGCTTTTTCTCTCATTCCTTCTCTTTAAGAAGAAATCCAGAACACCTCCAAATACCTATGAAATTAAACCAAAGTCCTCTATGTGGCTTTCAAGGCCCTCTGTAATCTGATCTCAACATATTGATATAACTTCAACTCCCATGTCTCATTTAACTTTAACAATCAATTACTTGAAATGTTTTACATGCCAGACATCAGGTTCTGCTGACAGTGAAACAAAGATGAGTAAAAGACTTTGTAAACTAAATAGCAGGTGAAACCCAAATCTGTGAAATATGACCAGCAAAACTAGGCAGAAAGTAAATGACACTGTAAACATTTATAGCAGAAGAAATTCACTTCTGACATGAAAAGGAGACAGGTTATAAGACACCTGAATAAGGATTCTGCTGGACCAAGAGGAAAAAGAAAACAATTCATTACAGATAAGAAGAACACTATAAGCCTAGACAAGATCTTAAAAGCACCATGGCCATTATAGGAACAGTAAATGGACAAGTATGATAAAAGCAAGGGGTATGATTGCAATGAATGTGAAAAATAATCCTGAAGTTGCGGACAGGTAAGAGTTTAGATATGAAGTGATAGGTCTGGTCTGAGAAGAGAAATTGCATATTGTGATTTTAGTACACTCACAGTGAGCTGATTGTTGGAATCTTGAGAATTGTGAGGATATGAATGTAGACTAGCAAAAGTAACTAGAGTTAGAAAGAACTAATCCTTCAGTTCCCTTTTATTACCTGGCTCCCTGGCATCCTGGCAAACCTGATGAAGAATAGTGAGATGCCGCAGGCAATAACTCATGTTTCCTGAGGTGCATTCCAGGGTTCAGTATTCACTTGAAATTCTCCTCAGTTGATGCTTTCCAGGTTCATAATGTTTATGATAGTACTAGTATATACTCTTCTTATATATTTGCAAAGCCAAACAAGATATTAAAGACTCCAAAAAGTTCTGCAGCACAAAAATGTGTTTAGCTCTATTTAGCTTATTTTCCCAAACTAGTTGTTATTCAATTTACCTTGATTCCTGCAAACACTGTTATTATCTCATGGGTTAGTGTTCCCTTGTGTTGAAGCTTTGGGAATCTTCTATCTAAGTGATGTCTTTGATGAAATAAATGCTGCAATGCATCTTCTCCTCCAATTTGGGAACAGTAGACAGAACACAGAACTCACACCGGGGCAGCTTAGCTCTGGCCCTCAGGACTGACCAACAGTGTGATTTGGGATGAATAATGGAGCTGAATCAATGTTTTCCCATAGGCTGAGTGGGGCTGATGACTCCCGTCTTCTCTCCTACAAGCATCACAGGAATGGAGTGAGCCCACAGGTTGATAGTGTTTCATATATACAGGGAGGGCTGCTGGTTTTATGCACTGAGGTTTTAGTCTGAATACTGAACCAGGTCAGGAGTGTGTTAATATTATAACCAGATAATTTGTTTGTACCATTGTCTCTAAACTCAAGTGATCTGAAATAATATGGTTTCAGTATTGGCCCCTAATCTTGAGTAATCTCATAAAAGCAGAATTAATTTTAAGAATAAGGAGACATAGTCTGGCTGCCAATTGCCCTAAAAATGATCTGTGTGAAGGGGCTCAGGATATGCCCCTCAAAATATGTCACTTTGATATATTGATTGTTTTGAGCTGAAAGCGATACGGAAGCAGCAGATGCAAGACGAGCTTTCCGCCTAAAAGCAGGGCATAAATTTTCCTTTGTAAAGGGGCCTCCTCATCCCCTACCAGGAAGTGCTGAACAACTGTCATCACTAGAGATAGCCTAGGTCTTCATAACGAACCTTACCAAACAACTCTTATCTACTACACATTTCCTAGTCACCTTCTCATAGTTTACCATCTGTAGGAACCCAAACTACCTTTATCTCCACTTAGGCACTTAGCCAGTTTATTACCATTGGTTAAAATAGCATATAAGCCCTCAGAACCAGCTGTCTCTTTGAGCTTTTACATATCTTCTGTGAAGCCCCTATGTGTGTAAAAATATTAACATCAATACAGAAACATATGCCTTTTCTTCTGTTAATCTATATTTCATCTGTTTAATTTGCTGGCCCCCCAGCTGCAGAACCTGAGAGGGCAGGGGGAAATGTTTTATTCTTCTAAATGTGCAAAGGTCCTACATTGGAAACTTGAGAAACAGGATTCTAATGCAGAAACAGGCATTTATTCTGATTTGACTGGGGCAAGCCAGTTCTTTCGTTGCTGCTACTTCATGATATTTGGAGGGAGGATTTTTGACTAGGCTAAAGTCAAATTCGTCTCTGGATCTAGCACCGATGTTTATATTAGTGCACAAAAGCACTCCTCCACTTTTGTGATCATGAAGAAGGGACACGTTAAAGAGTGATGGAGGATTTCAAATCCTCTCTTATTCTGAAGAGACGTTGAGGATTTCTGATCTCATTTTCTCACAAGTGTAGACTTTTCTTAAAGGAAGCAATCCAGATTCAGTATGTAAATGTACTATTGGAAAGTTGGGGTTTTTATGTTTAATTTCCTGGTAAGTTTCTAAAGCCCAGTGAGTACCTGTTGGACTCCTTTGGTACATCTATCTACTCTACCTTTAGCATCTATTCTGATACCTGGTTATCAGCTTAGAATTCACCTCCTAACTACAGAGGATCTGCCATATTAATTCCTGAGCTCCAGAGATTAGGGACTATCATGCTTTGGCTGATCTAAATTTCCAAGAAGGTAAGCCCCCTTCCCAGAGCCCCAGTAAAGAAAAGTAAGATGGGAGGCCAAGGTGGGAGAATCACTTGAGCCCAAAAGTTTGAGACCAGCCTGGGCAACATGGTGAAACCCCATCTCTACAAAAAATACAAAAAATTAGCTGGGCCTGGTTGTGCATGCTTGTAGTCCCAGGTACTCAAGAAGCTGAGGTGGGAGGGTCACTTGAGCCCAGGAGGGCAAGGTTGTAGTGAGCTGTGATCACACAACTGCACTCCAGCCTCAGCGACAGAGTAAAATCTTGTCTCAAAAGAAAAAAAAAAAAAGGAAAGAAGAAGAAAAGAAAAGAAAGGTAAGAGCTAGTTTCAGCAGCTCGACTGTAGGGATCACAACTTCTCTTTTTGTTGTTTTATTATTTTTTGCTTTTTGGTGGTTCTCCTGGATACATTACTAATAGGCTAATGGTTGGGGATGTTGGAGGGAGAATCAGAGAGGGAGCATTGGGCATTGTAACAAGCAAAAGGAGTGGATCCATAGATAAAAGTATTTAGGGAAGGATCTGGTTAGAAGAAACAAATGTGTCAGGCTTAGGATGCATAGCAAATATTTTATTCTTTGTTGTTTCTTCACTTGGACTGAGAAATCTGCTCATGGAGTTGGCAGTGAGAGAGTCTACCAACCCCAGAAATGCCAATATGTCAAAAGGAAACCTTTTCCCTTCAGCAAATAAAATATTAAGTGGGCTCAAGGAAAGCCAGTGGGAAGTGGCCTGCAGAAAGAGATGAAAAATTAATTTTAATGCATGGGAGACTAAGTAATTCACTTATTTCACAACCTCAATCAATTTTAATATTTTAGTATTTAATGTGAATGTGGTGCCTCTCATAATATTTTAAAAGTTGTTTCTCACTTTTTGGCTTTTGTCCTACAAGTTCTTTCTGTTTTCTTAGCCATTTTTCTGAGTATGCTGATAGGGAGGTTTCCATGGATTTAATGTTACTCCAGGCAAGAATCTATCCTCTTCTACTCTCACTAGTTTAAAAAGTTATAAGTTTATTAAATAGGGAGCAAAGAAAGGAGAGAAGATCCCAAGCCAGCTTTTAGGCAGGCTGATTTTTGGAGAGGGCCCTGAACCCTGAGAGCCTCTCAAGTCTTCCAGGACAGGCCATTGTGTGGAGAGCAAAATGGAGTCATTTAGTCATTAGTTCGTCAGATAGCAGCCCAAGAGGGGAAGCTGTCTGCCTCTCCCCACAATTTACACACTTATCTTACGAATTCACCAAGCTCGGTGATTTCTGAACAACGCCAGCTGTTAGGGAGCCATTTCCCTGGCATTTTCCCCATAATTTGATTTGAAAGGAAAAGATTAAACTCAGTCGGACCCAGAACTGTCAGCCCAATGCCCTCAAAGGGTTGACAGGAAAAGAAAAAAAAAATCCGCAGACTCTTTCAGTTGAAGAAATCACCTTTACCTGTGCATTAAGGAGAGACAATAAGGCATAGGCCAGAGGGTGAATGTGGATATAACCAACCATGGAGATTTCTCCTCCTAGAAAGATGGACTAAAATGAAGACTACAACTTTTGGGTAATACTAATTTTAGGAATAAAAGTTCAGTAGTACTTACATGGGCATCAGCTGGTCTGACAATATTAGCAAGATATTATATCTTGATATATCAAGATACTAATAACAACTAAGTTTTCCAAGATGTGGTGATACCTCTTCTAATTCAATCATAAACTTGTCTTTTTATTTTTTCCATATCTGGGTAAATATGAATATCAGAATGTTTACATTTTATTAAATGCTTTTTTAACTTAATCCTCCCCCACAAGGATGATTTACATGATAATGTTACCTTTGTTTCTTTGTCCGGGTCATTCATTTCTAGAGAGGTTAACTTGCTCCAAGTGAAACAGCTAATAAATGCAAGAGCTGGGTTTTGGTTCAGGGCCTTTTCTCATCTTCACATCCTGGAGCCTTAGTCACAATGCTTTGCATCTTCTCTGAAAAATGCAATGTAGAAGTGTGTTATAAAAGTTCTAACTATTGGAATAGCATGATTTTTCACTAATACCATCACTCATACTCTTGTAGAATATAATCACTTTAAAAATAGTCTTCTTGAGCTTGTTCTCATTGCCCTTCTGCTCTGGGCTCTATTTCAGCTTATTGAGGGACACTTTCAGAGGACCACGATTTCCTCTGTTGACACTATCCTCTTAATTTAGTGGCAACTCCAAAATATTTCTAATTTCATTTGATCAATAAGTCAGTGTTTAATATAAAGAAATGTATTATATATTCATAACATAAAATACGATTTCAGTTTATAAATAATCCAGTTCTCTTTTTTTTCATAGATGAACAAAGAGCCAGGCATAGACACTCACTTTCCCAGAGACACACAACTTTCTGGGTGCCAAGCCAGACCTGGTCCCAGTATCCTGTTTCCTAATCTAGTGCTTGTTCTAGTGTTTCATTTCAAAGACATTTATACTTTCTTTACACCACTTGTTAGAATAATGAGACCTATATATATATTGTCTGTAATATGTATATATGTAAAATTTACTGTGTACATTAGCACTTTTATTTTTCTCCCTTCACCCCTTTAATGTAATATTTCATATGGCTTCCCTGTTTTCAACAATTATGCCTTAAAGTTCCCCCATTTTTTCATTCACAACAGTGCCTAGGACAGTTCTGAGAAAACATTAAGTCCTCATTAATTATTTAATGATTGATTAATCATCTTTGAGACAAATTTGCATGCATTTATGATTTTAAATTCCTCAGTATGTCATTTTTATTATTTCCTATTTATTTTTTATTGGTAGACTTCTATTAAACTCAGAGGTCATCTTGTGGTGCTGAGACTCTGAAACCTATATTCCAAGAGCAACTAGGACACCATAGAATTTGGTTCTGTTAATAGCTCCTTTGACATTGCTGAAAGTTACTAAATCTAAATTTCCATTCCCATATGCCAAGATGCCTCCCAGTGATAAAAAGTAATGAAACTGCATTAAATAACAGAAATGCTTGCCTTAAGACCCTTAGGGGGTCCCTTTGTCTTCATTCTGAGTCCTTTGAACTTGGCGTGATGGAGTGGAGATTTCGTAGGAAAGGAGACACACAGGTGGGCAACCAGGAAAGTATTTGGGAGAGATGATTTGAAAGAGAAGGATATTAAAGAGGGACCCCAGACTTCAATAGGGGTTTACCTTTACTTGGGTTCCTAAGTAATTTTTGTATTAAGCAATGTAAAAAGATAGAATTTTGCTTTAAGGATTCCCAGAGATTGAAGGGCAGTTTAACCAACTTATAACTACACAGTGCAAATCATTTCACCTAAGGGGAAATACACACACACACATATGTGTCTGTGTCTCTGTGTGTATCACATAAGTAATATTCCTTGTTGATTCAGTTAACTGCTTTGTACTTGAAAGGACATAGGATGGCTTATAGAGATTTATCAACTATAATTGTATAAGACATTAAGAGAAGGTAAGAAAGAAAAATTAACAACAAAAGAGATTTAAAATGAAGCCAAGAATGAAGCATATATAAAATACATAGCATATAAAAAGGGTACGTTTTATCTATGTAGGTCAATAAAACTCTAGGGTCAAAGGGTTCTGATATTCATGAGCCATGTTACTTTGGACAAGTTTGTTCATTAATTTGGATAAGATTTTGTAAGTGCTGTTGACACAGACAGGAGACAGGAAAATACTGGGTAGAAGAGGGAGGTTCCCTGGCAAAGACCCCATGCTCAAGTCTGGAGACCTGTGGCCCTAAATGGGGACAGGCATTGCTGTTTTCACACCCAAAAAGTTACCTTTTGGCCTGCCATGCCTCCAGATGAGCAGGTGAGGAGATGAGGAGACAAGCAGACAGATGGCAGAACGACACAGCAGAGAAAGAGAAGAGGAGGAACTCCTGAGTGCCAAGAGTTCGGCTGGGGGCAGTTGGAGAGGAGTTTGACCACTGGACTAAACTTCCAGGAGAAAATCATCTTCCCATTCCATACCCCCTTCCAGCTCCCCACCCATCCTGCTGAGAGCCACCTCCACACTCAATAAAACCCTGCATTCATCCTTCAGGCCCATGTGTGACCTGATTCTTCTGGGATGTTGGGCAAGAGCTTGGGATACAGAAAGCTGTCACACTGGCCCTCTGCCCTTGAGAAAAGGCAGAGGGTTCATTGAGCTGTTAACACACTCAAGCTGTCCAAGGATGGCAGGGCTAAAAGGGCACACTGTAACACACACACACCTGGGCTCCTGCACCTGTCTGTCTATGTGATCCCCCTCCCCTCAGGGGTTTGAGTGGTGGCAACAGCCCAACAGGCAAGCCACACCCACGTCACATGTCCTGCAAGGGGGATCAATGAATGCTCCCATTTCACTGTGTTTTCAAATACTTACAGAACATTTCTCCTGCCCTGTAGAAACTGGCAGTCTAAGTAGGAAAATAAGAGTTACTCGATGGAAACGATTAAAATGGACTTTTGTAATTACATATACATGCTCCATCTCTCTTAAGCCTTGATCTCATCCTCTTTGCTTCTGTTTCAGCCATGCTGCTGCCAATGCTCCCTGCCCACTTGCCCTGTGGAGAGTCACCTCTGGTAACAAGTGTGTTCTGTCTTGTCACTTCTAACCCAAGGCATTCCTTTTGGACAGAAGGTTCAGGGAAATCCCTTCCACTGTCAGCAACTGGAGTGTCTTCAACATTTTTTCTTGAGTCACTATCTTTTGCTGTATTATTTTTCCTTTTACTATTTTTCTTTTAACCAAAGTCTTATCCTATCCCAATTTTTATTTATTTTGTTTTATTTTATTATTATTATTTTTTGAGACGAAGTCACTCTGTCGCCCAGGCGACACAGCAGTGACAGAGCAGAGTGCAGTGGGGTGATCTCCGCTCACTGCAAGCTCCACCTCTCGGGTTCACACCATTTTCCTGCCTCAGCCTCCTGAGTAGCTGGGATTACAGGCACCCACCACCACGCCCGGCTAATTTTTTGTGTTTTTAGTAGAGACAGGGTTTCACCATGTTAGCCAGGATGGTCTCGATCTCCTGACTTCGTGGTCCGCCCACCTCGGCCTCCCAAAGTGCTGGGATTACATGTGTGAGCCACCATGCCTGGCCTGTATCCTATCCCAACTTTTAAAATCTAATTTATTTTTCCTCCAGGATCCTCCATACATCTACATCACCCAGTGCCCTCAGGAGTACATCCAGTCCCTATATCACAGCCTTCGTCATTTCTATCACTCTCAACGCCTGCATTTGCTCTTGCCCCCTGGGGTTTTACTCTCATTAACTTTGACACGTCTTCATTACCTCCTTGAGAGGAACTCCAGGGGCCTAGAAAGAACTGCTGAAAGTGGCTCATACAGTTTCTCAGAGGCAGTAAGAATTGGATGATGCAAATTTTAGAGGAGAGAGTTGTTATATCTTGAAGGAACACAGCTGTGAGACACTTTTGCTACTCACTGATGAGAAGGAAGCCAGTGCTGGGATAGACCAGTCTGAAAGAAGTTGAGTTGACCCTGAAGTCCTAAGGCCCAGCATTCAAAGGTGGGGAATAATTCTACCTGATGCAAACTGAAGTTTGAATCCAAGAGGACAAAGCTGTAAAAATTTCCTGAAAGTAGTTGGATTCCAGGTATCACACAAGATATTAGTATGCAGTAATGTATGCAACACACATCAGGTTGCATGGAGCTTTCAGAACATCATGATCAGCCTCCATCTAAATACCCACAAGAATCCTGGTTTTGGAAACCTTATGGAAATGAATCCACATAAGAAAAGCTATATTCTATTGCTAGAGAAGTTCCCGTCTTAATAGTTTAATGAGTATGTTTGTAAAACGTATGAATGTTTTAAATTTTTAAGAGGAGATATTGAGCATAATTAAAATTTGTATGTAGCTTTTCAAGGTCATAACAAATATATATTATTTTATATTTTTAATTTTGTGGCATTATTGGGGGCTTTTATGATAAAAAAAAAGGCTATCTGCCTTTACTGTTAATGACTTCAAATTATAGTGATGCTTGGCTTTCTACAACTTTTCATTGTTTTACTGCAGTATTTATATAATACATATACATATATATCTCATATATATACACATATATCCCACAATAATACCATATGTGTTTATGCATGTGTATGACTATATACAATATATAGTGACCTACATAAGCTTTTTAAACTACCTCTTTCAGTTTATTAAAAATAGATATGTCCCTAATTATGAGAGTCTTTAAATTTTCTGAGATCAATACTTTCAACTTAATGTTATAATTTTTAGTATGTTATAATTTCCAGTCAAAATAAATGTTGGGGTAGCTTAGTGGCCAAAGTTCAGACCATTCAATTGCATAGAGGTTGTGGGTTGTCCACAGAGAAACTGTTATCACCCACCTTTTCATTGTCAACAGGCAAATCCAGGTACAGATTCTGTTCCAAGTCTTTGGAAAAAATAGATACAGTTGGGGAAAAATATCGCTTTTTAAAAATCTGAACACAAGACTGATTATACATTTAATCAATGTACCAGGTATCCCATTCCATGACTTGGTGATAGAGCTTTTCCTGAGGCCATGGAATTAATGTATCCTTGGAAAATCCCATGTAACAACTCCTTGAGCACCGATTAACCTTGAAATATGGGGTAAAAATCATGCTTTAGTGTCTCAATTTTCTGTTTTTCTTGGGATCAAACATCAAGAGTTAGAGACCTCCTGAGAGACAAATCATTTGACTGAGAAGAATGTTTGTTGTTGTTCTGCTTGTACTTGAACTGAGATGGGAATTGGATGTCTGGGATCAGCAGTGGAGCGGGAACAGAAAAACATACACAATATGAGTGGCAAGAGTGGAACTAAAGACTGATGCCAAGAATGAAAACTGGCTGTCTAAAAAGAGGATGCCAAGAGCCAAGTGGAAAAGTACCAAGATTTGCATCAGGAAATATGAGGCTAAATCAGGAAGTTGGAGGGAACCTGAGACTGAAAAAGTTAAGAGGAAGCTACGGTGTGGTATTTCCTTAGCGTCTGACATTGGGCAACTGTTCCTAAATGTGTCCCTTCTGCACTTGTACCACAGGCAGTTTCCTGGAGCCTGGCACTTTTGATTTTATTGTGGGATTTCTCAAACATTGGTTAATAGTAGACTTTCCAGGGAGCCTTGTTAAAGACATAAATGTCCTTGTCCAAAACCTAATATACTGGTTTAGGGCAAGAATTGGTAAATTTTTTGTATAAAGTACCAATAGTAAATGTATTTGGCATTGTGAGCCACATGATCTCTATTGCAACTTATCATCTCTGCTCATCTAGCACAAGAACAGCTATACATAATATGTAAATAAGTGAACGTGGCTGTGTCCAACTAACAAATCTTTATAAAAAAGGCAGTATGCCAGAACTGGCCCAAAGACTGTTTTGCTGACTTATGGTTTAGAACAGTATTATTCCTTTCCCCAACATAGTAATCTAATACATCTTGAAAAGAAATTAGCAAAACATGGTGGCTTCAAAATAGAAAGCCAACTGTTTCTCTTAATGATCTATATAGTTTTGCAGATAATGTTATTATTGGTGCTCAATATCTCTGTGTTTAAACGTTGTCAAGAGATGGATTTACAAAAATGTGGTGGCAAGTATAGTTTGTTTTGGAAGCTACTGGAAGAGGATCGTTGTTCTCCAAGTAACTCACTCACTTACCTGCTGTCATGTTAGAAGTTCCACCTTTAGCAGGTCAATTCCATTCATAGCAAAAATATGATTGCTGAAACAGTATGCAAATTAAAGAAGAGAATATTTATTCCTACCTTCATGGAGGAAGAAGAGCAAATTTCTCTCTGACAGTTTAAAGACTTCTGAGAATGTAAGCAATATTTATTTATTGAGAAGAAAGATGATTTGAAGACAAAACTATGGAGATTATTCTAGGCTAGCATCCAGGATTAACAGCTAAGTGAGATTGTTTATAAAGTCCTTTTCAGTGAGACAAGGGTTTATTGGGATGTGGGACAGAGGGAAGAGGAATGTAGATTTAATGTTTAGTTTAGGCAGGCTTTCTCTGTGTGTGTATGTGTGTTGTGTAGGACATGGTTGTGAAGGCAATGATAGCATGCGTTAAAGAAACGAGTAGCATTTAAATGAAATGTTCCCAAAGACATTCTAGTCAAACCTAGCTCCTCCATTAAGGAATCAGCTCATCTTTTGCCTCTGGGTGGGGTGTAATCAGTTTCCTGATTAGCATTTGCTGTCACAAGGATTTGAAGTTGCTTCTACATGACTCAGAGAGTCACTATGAGCTCAGGGAGAGCCAGCTCCCTGTAACTGCTGGCCAGTCTCAGTGGGCGCATGACTCCTGTGCACATGCCACAGTCAAATGTAGACAAGTGGCAAACCTGATGTTTGTTTTGGGGCGCTTTTAAGTCTAGCTCTGTGACTGCCCCTCTGTCTCTTTTGAGCTTCCCTTATTTTGTTGTTTTGACACATTGGTCCTAAGTCTTTATAGAAGTACAGGACTTTCTTGGGCTCCCTTTTTAAACAAAACAAAACAAAACAAAACTGAAGCCCAGTTTATCTTCCAAAGGAGAATACTGTGCCCTAAGAAGGGACTTGACTTCTGGGAAGAACGAGTTTAATAAACCAATCGAAGATAATACCTTTACTAGTTATTTGATTTTTTTTTCAATTATTTGCCTCTTACTGGGGGTTCTATACTCTTTCCTCACAAGGATTCACTAATTGGAAATTTCATTAGGAGATAGTTTCAACCACCTCTGCAAGCTGTCACATTTGGAACGGTTTTGGATCAGAATTCTACAGTTAATTAAATGACAGGAGACCTGGGTTTTTGTCCTGTCTCAAATTACTAAATTAGCTATAAAATTGTTTTCCCATTATCGATCTCAGTTTTCTCATTCTATAAAATTAAGGTTTGGAATTACATCATTACTGCTTGAAATGCAGAATAAGCTAATTTATACTAAAGTATTAATGACTGACAGTGGCTTAATTTGTTAGTTATCCAGGAACAGTGAAATTTGAAAGCCCTTAGACCCTAGAGGTTCTGCAGCAGTCTCACTTTAGTCACCATTGTCAATGCAGAGAGCTTCCCAATTTCCTTCAAATCATCATTTAGAATGCAGTTGCAATTGAGGCAGACGGAAAAATGGTCAGAAAACAGAGAATGTTTTTGTTAAGGATAGATATTTTCTATAATTGCTGTGAGGATTTTGAGTAGGGAAGAACCTTAAGCAGGCACGGGTAATCAGACATGCTTTACATGCTGAGATTTGGTGGAAGGGTTGGTGCTTTTATGTGCAAACCATCCCAAAAGATTTTGAGACAGAGAAATCTGTGCCTACTTGGTTTTGGCACATAGTTGTCACCACTCTGCATATGTACTCTGAACATTAATCCACATTCTCCTCCCCCCTGCTCCACAACCCCATAGACTCCTATCTCATTCAAAACATTTTTTTAAAAAATAAATCATCTTGCTTAGCTATAATGCTTGATGCAAGCTTAGAACAATAGCCACAGTTCTATCTTCAGCTCATTTCTCTCCTCTGCCTGAATTGCTTACCCCATGGGGGTAGGAATGATTTTTCTCTTCTTTCATTTTGCATACAGTGTTAGACTATAAATCTTCCATATCTGATTGGACTCTTTGCCCAAATGACTATTCCCTCTTAGATGAGAGATATATTTCTTAATGTGTTATTCAGGCCATTCAATTTATCTCTTCATTCAATAGATAATGACATGGTGTTGCAGGCACTCTGTAGATGTCAGGGTTTGTGAACACAGCAGACAACATCCCTGTCCTCATGGAGTCTGTGTTCTGGCAAGGACAGGCTGACAATTAACAACAAAAAAACCCCACATATATCAGCTTGTAAAAGTGTACTCTGGAGAACAATAAAGCAAGGGGAAAAGCAAGAGTGCAAATGACCAGAGGTGGATGCTTTTTAAATGGGGAGGCCAGAGAAGGTCCGTCTGAATAGGGAATATTCGATCAGATCTGAAGGAACTGAGCAGGTATGTTACATGAGATCTAAGTCAGGCTGGTTCCTGGCCAATATGAATTTTTCTCATACACTGTTCCCAACTATTAGTTATCTTCTTCCTTATGCAAATGTGGCTTTTTCTGCCCAGAATCTCTCCTCTCATCACTCATTTTGAGTCATCCCCTCCTTTGTTCAAGAACCCTCTTTGGTATTTACAGTTGATGTTCATTATTTGCAGATTCCATTTTTGCAAATTTCCGTACTTACTAACATTATTTGTAATGCCCAAATCAATACTCACGGTGTTTCCATGGTCATTTGAGAACATGGGCATGCAGAATGAAGAAAAATTTGAGTCACCCTATGTGTACTTTCCAGCAGAGGTTGAACAAAGAGATACTCTGCTTTCTTGCTTCAGCTCTCCTATGGTAAACAAGGGTCCTAGTTGTCATCTATTTGGTGTGACATTTTTCACATTTTTGTGCTTTTTAATGCTTTTTGGTGGTAATTTAGCTGTTTAAAATGGCTCTCAAACACAGTGCTCAATTGCTGTCTGATGTTCTGCAGCAAGTCAAGCAAGAAACCTGGGATGTACCTTCTGGTGAAAATAAGTGCATTAGGTAAGCTTCGTTCAGGCATGAGTTATAATGCTGTTGGTTGTGAATTCAATGTTAATGAATCAATGAAATATATTAAATGAGGTATCTTAAACAGAAACATACATGAAAAAATGTTATATATTGATTAGTTGACAAAAATGTTGTGGCTAGGGGCTCACAGGAGCCTAATCCTGTTTTTACCCTAGGAGCAAAATGATTCTGTGTTTTTGTTAATTCAGTGCCAGTGCAGCGTTCCTGGTGACTTTATACAATTTTATACACCTGTGAGTAATGAGAATCAATGATATCTTCTAGGTCTTGTCTCTAAAATAATTTATTTTGAGGTACGTTACATTTTAGTACTTGATTATGCTCTAATTAATTATCTGCTACATTTGCTTCTGACCTCTTTTCTAATTGTTTTATACAGTGTTTTGGTCCATCATCACTTTGATCAGCTGTCAATTATTGAGCATCTACTATATTCCCAAAACGGGTTAGGGATTTTCATTGTCAGGACCCTGAAAAGTAGATATTTGGAAGCCATTTTACAAATTCAAACTCTGTCGCCCTGAGAGGTTAAGCGATTTGCCCAAGGTCACTGTGCAAATCATGCTAAGGAACCTGCATTTGCTCCCAGGTTTGCTTGACTCTGAAGCTTTTATGTTTTTGCACAGTTCTGGGTGCCTGAAATTCAGTGAGCTAAACTGAGCGCTACACAAAGAAGACAGAAGGAGGGAGGGAAAGTCAAGGACAATTCATGCTTTGTGTTGGTTGGTAGCAAAGCTATTTTTCTCTCTGGAAGAAAGAGATGAAACTTCTGATATTCAAATGCTCACCCACCAGGCACCCTTCAGAACTCCCATCGATCAGCTGGCAAATGGACACATTTTAACGAGCACAATCACAACCAAGCAAGTTCTGGCAACAAAATATGCCTCCACTAATGATATTCAATTGTTCTAAGAAGACAAAATGGTCTGAAGTGTAATGAGATGCCAAACACACAAACGCACAAAACAGGCTGCTCATATTTAAGTCCTTATGTTTCTTGAAGTGAAAACTCATTTTAAGAAGATTATGGTGCATATATTATAAAATGGGATGACATTCTACATTCATGCCCCACTGGGGCCTTGACTGTATTAAAAAAATGAAAACAAAACCAACAACAACATTTTGTTCCCACACAAGTACTTTGCTAATAGGACATGTGATGTGTTAGTCATTTGTTTGGGTTATTTTTATTGCAGGCTTTCTAGATGCATTTACCCTTTGAAATGCAGTGTATTCATGGAGTTTTTTTCAGCTGAGTTTCTGAGGGTTAGAATATTCTAGAAAGAAGGGCAGAAGGTCAGGGCCATGGAAGAAAATTATAATTGATGAGGTGGGATAAGAGGGAGGAAAGGGAGGAAACAGGCTGGGATGATGTCTTCCCCACTCCTTCTGGTTAGAGTAAAGCAACGTCCACTGAGGCCATAGCCATAATTTTATCCTTCACCAAGTTCTATTTAACATGTGTGTCAGTGGCAAAGATCCATGATTTCAAACACTTATTATAAGCAAAATCCTTTGTTCTAATGAAATCTTTCTAAGAAATGTAAACAAATAAAACATATAGGAATGGAAATAATATGGTTAAAGTGAGCAGGATGTTTTCCAAACAATTTAGATCTCCTTTCTCCTCCTTCTCTTTTTTTTATTTAAATCAGTAACCTGTGGGGGGCTTCTGAAAACCCCTAAGACCCCAGGAAACTGTGTGAAAATCACTGATTCAGATGAAGAAGTGAGATAGTTAAAGGTCCCAGAGAAAAGGACAGAATGGGAAAAGGAAGGGTATGTAAGGCAGGGAATGGAAAACATTGTATCTGTTTCAAACAGAGAAAGTAAATGGGGTTGGGGTGGTAACTCGGGAATTAATGAATGTAGGAAACATCCACCACTCCTAGAGCTGGTGGAAGGAAAGGGAGGAAGTGGTGTTATCAGAGTCCAAAAATACTGAGCAAAGGCCACATGGACGGTGCTGGAACCATGAAGAGGCTCCTGGCTGAAACCAGGGCTGCAGACACTTCTGCAGATGCCACAAGAGATTAAGGGAGAAGCAAAGAAGACGCGCTGCTTCTTCCCTACTCCTGTCTGTCATCCCACCAATACCTCCTCATGGTTACACCTACCAGGAAGCCTGATAAAAAGACTCCCAGCCTTGCCATTACTGAATAGAATTAAGAAGGGAAAGCATGAGGCTCAGAGGCAGTAACTGGCCCAGTCATCTTTTCTGCTTAATATTTCAGAACTTACTCTTCTTGGAATATCCTATGATAATCAATAACATAGAAAAAATATATGCTCTTTGCTATGCCCATCCTGAAAGGGTCAACTCATGATTTTCCCCCTGAACTTCTTAGAATTAATCTTTGAATCTTTGTTACTTCATAAATACCTGACTCTCAAGTCAAATAGTTATCTGTTGCTTGCGAATTAGTATAGACGTACAATTCTGGCCCTATTTCCTTTTATGCAAAGTTGGGCTGGCTATGGTGTTTCATGCCTGTAATCCTAGCAACTAAAGAGGCTGAGGCAGGAGGATCACTTGAGACCGGAAATTTGAAGCTGCAGTGGGCTATGATTGTATGAGCCTAGATGCCAGAGCTAGACCCTGTCTCTCTCTCAAAAAAAAAAAAAAAAAAAAAGTAAAGAAAGAAAATAAAAAGACAACAATGTAGATTTTCTCCTCATGCTGTCTTTCTGCGATATTTCTGATTGGGGTTGACAAATGACACTTATGGCTAGTGACAGAATATTATATAGAACTTTTTGCAAACTAGGTCTGAGTTACTTTTTGCTTTGTATACTACAAAACACTGATTGTGGGGATCACTCCATAAGGCCATAGGAGTCATTTAAAGAAGTGGTAAGAGAAAGTGCATCTGTGGAGGTGCCAGGAAGTTCTCAGCCTCCTCTTCTGCAATTCACTTGTGCCATTAGACCCTTCCAAAATCTCTCCTAGTAGATAACACTTCCACTTGATGGGAGAGTGCTGCTCTACATCCCTAAATTTGTGATTTAGTGAATAAGAAAACACCTAGTTCAAGATAGAGTTCAAGTTGCTAGGTCAGTTGTCCTGTGACCAGATAGAAAACCAGGGCCCAGTATTAACTTTTTATTCTAGAAGCTAACAGTATCCTCAGAAGGGGGCATTATTTTGCTCCAAAATCTTGGGGAACTGCACTATGATCTGTCTATTGGTGAATTCCATAGACTTCTTCCAGCATTGTTGTTCACCATAGTTATTCTGTGTTCCTTTGGAGAGGCTGGATACTAAAGTTACTGTGTCAGAACCGCATCCATTATAACCTGGATCAGCTTCAGAATTCACTCACAACTGAAAGCCTTTCAGCAAGTCAGTAAATACATTGGAACTGTACCTTCAAATAAAGTATATGTTGCCTCCAAAATCCAAAGAAGCCAAACATGCATTGTACTTATTTCTTAGTGGTAGGCTGTATAAGGGGAAACTCCACTGGACTCTCAGAAATGTTACCAAGATGTCAAGTCCATATATTTTTATGGGGTTTATCTCCTAACTTCTGGCACTCTTGAATGCTACTAAGGCAACTAAGGTAGTTGCCACTTTCTACTCATCAAGTCCCATCAGCATGATACCATCAAGGTAGTGGACCAGCATGATGTTCTTGGGGTAACAAGATGCTCAAGGTCCCTGCAAACAAAGTTATGACAGAGGTCAGGAAGGTTATGTGGCTCTGGAACAAGTCAGTTGAAGAGTAATTCTACCCTGTGAGGCAAAAGCTTCCTGCTTCACATCATCTTTGGAAATTGTTATATAGGAGGAAAAATATGATATATAAATAGCTGCATGCCAGGTGCCAGGGGATTTTGCTTTGTTCGAGGAAAGATACTAACACAGGAATAGCAGCTACAGTCTAAGCTACCACCTGATTTATTTCCTGGAACTCCACAGTCATTTCCCAGACCTAGTCATCTTCTGCATAGTAAACAAGACTAGTTAAATGGCAGTATGACAGAACTTACAACTTCTGCAAATATCAAGTTTCTTCTTGGTACCAAACACTATATCAATCAAAGTCCAATGAAGATAATTGAAGAGGCATATACACTTCCAAAAATCCTGCCAGCAGCAGACAGAAATCAAGTAAGAATAATTTCTTCTCTCCCCTTCTCTTCTGATCTCTAACTAATGCCTCCTTTGGGAAAAACTAATAGAAAACTGGTTGGCAAAGGAAACTGGAAATTTAATTAAAGACACCCAGCCTCGACATTCCAGAGAAGACAGAACTATCAATGTGGGACTGGGAGGCACTAGGTAAGTAACTGACACAATTACTCCTTGCATAATAAATTGACATTTGGAACAGAATTTTATTAGTTTTGTGACTTATACTTGTCTCCGCTTTTTCTGATGACATACCACACACAGAGAAAGAGGATAGTGCCCCAGAAGACTATGCTGCAATGGGAAGTCTGTAATGTAAGTTCTGGGAACTTATTAGTTTTCCTCAAACCCAAGAGGTTAGAACCATGCCAAACTGACATAAGTTGGCATTAATAACATTTCATGACATGAAGTTGTCAGGATGAGAAACCTAATGATATAAATGTGGGACTCATAGGATGAGGCTGTGGCGGTATGAGAAGTCATGGATTGGCATCACTAGTTCATTTAAAAGACCTGCTGTTCTTAGGTAAATGACTACCCTAAAATAGGAAGCCATCAGGAGGTTTGACTTAACATAGAACTCATTCAGATAAAGACTATATTTGTGAAGCAGAACTTCTATATTGCAGTAAGACAAATCAGATCTGTCACATCTTACCCACTAGTGAGCCTTCCACTTTAAGAGCAAGATTTACAAGTACAGTTCAGAGATAGTCATGATAATGGTGAAAAGTCTAGAAATTATCTAAGGGGACAAAGTGGGGTTCATTTGTATTTATACACATATTTACCCTTTCTTTATACTTTTCTTTTTTGAGTCCATCTTTAATACTTTTCTTCTCCAGTACTCTCTTTTCTGTTTTTTTTTTTTTGTTGGTCTTTTATATTTAAAAAAAATTTTAAGTTCTGGGGTACATGTGCAGGATGTGCAGGTTTGTTACATAAGTAAATGTGTGCCATGATGGTTTGCTGCACCCATCAATCCATCACCTAGGTATTAAGCCCAGCATGCATTAGCTATTTTTCCTAATGCTCTCTCTCCCTCCACCTTACCCCCAGACAGGCCCCAGTGTGTGTTGTTCCTCTCCCTGTGTCCATGTGTTTTCATTGTTCAACTCCCACTTATAAGTGAGAACATGCAGGTGTTTGGTTTTCTGTTCTTGCATTAGTTTGCTGAGGATAATGGCTTCCAGCTCCATCCCTGCCTCTGCAGAGGACGTGATCTCATTCCTTTTCATGGCTGCATAGTATTCCATGGTATATGTATACCACATTTTCTTTATCCGATCTATCATTGATGGTCATTTGGGTTGATTCCATGTCTTTGCTATTGTGAATAGTGCTGCAATGAACATACGCATGCACGTATCTTTGTAACAGAATGATTTAAATTTTGGGGGGTATATACCCAGTAATGGGAATATTGGTCAAATGGTATTTCTGCTTCTAGATCTTTGAGGAGTCACCCCACCATCTTCCACAATGGTTGAAGTAATTCACATTCTCGCCAACAGTGTAGAAGTGTTCCTATTTCTTCATAACTTTGCCAGCTTCTGTTGTTTCTTGACTTTTTAATAATCGCCATTCTGACTGGGGTGAGATGGTATCTTATTGTGGTTTTGATTTGCAATTCTGTAATAATCAGTGATGCTGAGGTTTTTCTTCATGTTCGTTGGCCACATGAATATATTCTTTTGAGAAGTGTCTGTTCCCGTCCTTTGCTCACTTTTTAATGTTCTTCTTTTTCCTCATAAATTTGTTTGAGTTCCTTGTAGATTCTGGATATTAGGCCTTTGTCAGATGGATAGATTGCAAAAATTTTCTCCCACTCTGTAGGTTGCTTGTTCACTCTGATGATAGTTTTTTTTGTTTTTGTTTTGTTTTGTTTTGTTTTGTTTTTTTAACTGTGCAGAAGCTCTTTAGTTTAATTAGATCCCATTTGTCAATTTTTGCTTTTGTTGAATTGCTTTTGGTGATTTCATCACGAGATCTTTGCCTGTACTTATGTCCTGAATGGTATTGCCTAGATTTTCTTTTACGGTTTTTGTAGTTTTGGGCTTTACCTTTTAGGTCTTGAATCCATCTTGAGTTAATGTTTGTATAAGGTGTAAGGAAGGGATCCAGTTTCAATTTTCTGCATATGGCTAGCCAGTTTTCCCAGTACCATTTATTAAATAGGGAATCCTTTCCCCATTGCTTGTTTTGTCAGGTTTGTCGAAGATCAGATAGTTGTAGACGTGTGGTCTTATTTCTGAGTTCTCTATTCTGTTCCATTGGTCTATGTGTCTGTTTTTGTACCAGTACCATGCTGTGTTGGTTACTGAAGGCTTGTAGTATAGTTTGAAGTCCAATAGCGTGATGACTCCAGCTTTGTTCTTTTTGCTTAGGATTGTCCTGGTTACATGAGCTTTTTTTTGGTTCCATATGAATTTTAAAATAGTTTCTTCTAATTCTGTGAAGAATGTCAATAGTAGTTTAATGGGAATAGCATTGAATCTATAAATTACTTTGGGCAGTATGGCTATTTTCATGATATTGATTCTTCCTATCCATGAGCATGGAATGGGTAGTGGTTTGTAGTTTTCCTTGAAGAGGTCCTTCACTTCCCTTGTTAGCTGTATTCCTAGGTATTTCATGCTCTTTGTAGCAATTGTGAATGGGAGTTCATTCATGATTTGGCTCTCTGCTTGCCTGTTGTTGGTGTATAGGAATGCTTATGACTTTTGCACATTAATTTTGTATCCTGAGATTTTGCTGAAGTTATTTATCAGTATAAGAAGCTTTTGGGCTGAGGCGATGTGGTTTTCTAGGTATAGGATAATGTTATCTGCAAACGAAGACAATTTGACTTCCTCTTTTCCTATTTGAATACCCTTTCATTCTTTCTCTTGCCTGTTGCTCTGGCCAGAACTTCCAATACTATGTTGAATAGGAGTGATGAGAGAGGGCATCCTTGTCTTGTGCCGGTTTTCAAGGGGAATGCTTCCAGCTTTTGCCCATTGAATATGATATTAGCTGTGGTTCTGTCATAGATGGCTCTTATTATTTTGAGGTATGTTCCTTCAATACTTAGTTTATTGAGAGTTTTTACCATGGAGGGATGTTGAATTTTATTGAAGGACTTTTCTGCATCCAATACTCTCTTTAATATATCCTTTTACACAGGTGTTCATTAACAATTCTCTCAGCTTTTGTTTGATTAGACATCTCACTTTTTTACTTTCAGTTTTAAAGGACATTTACATTCAGTTTAGAATTTTACATTGGCAGGTGTTTTCTTTGGCACTTCAAGGAGATCATTATGGATATCATTATCTGGCTTCTATATGTTCTGAGGAGAAGTCAGTGTTCACTCATTATTTTTCATTCAAAGGTAATGTCCTTTTTCCTCTGACTACTTTTTAGGATTTTGTTTTTGGGCTTTGGTTTTCAAAACTTTTACTATGACATATGTTAGGTGTATTATTTTTATAACTGTGTTGCTTAGGGTTTTGTTGAGCTTTTGAATCTGTGCCTTCAAGGTTTTATAATTCTTGGAAAACTCTTGGAAATTATTCCTTTGTATTTCTGTTATCTCATTCTCTCCTATTCGCTTTCTGGGTTATAATTACTCATATATTACATCTTTTTATCATGACACATTTCTCTCTCTCTAATATTTTCGATTCTCTCTTTGATTCCATTATTTTCTACTAATCCATCTTTCATTTTATTTTATTCTTAGCAGTGGTGATTCAATGGCTGTTTACCTCATCCACTGAGTTCTTAATTTCAGATACTACAATTGTCAATTCTAGAATGTTCATTTAACTCTTTTTTATAGTTTCCAGTTCTATGGTGAAATAGTCCATCCTGTCATCTATATTTTTCTGAATATATCACAGTTATTTTAATGTCCACATCTGATAGATAACTCTAATATACGAAATAACTATATGACTATTAGTATTGTCTGTTTTTCTTCTTGGTCCAAATTCTTGAAATGCATGGTAATTTTTGATTAAGTGATGAACTTTTTTATTAAAAAAAAAACTTGCCAAAAATACATACATACATACATACATACATACATACATACATACATAAATACATAAGTAAATACACAAAGTAAAGGCCAGGTGTGGTGGCTCATGCCTGTAATCCCAGCACTTTGGGAGGCTGAGGCGGGCAGATCACCTGAGGTCAGGAGTTTGAGACCAGCTTGGGTGGTGGTGCAGCCTGTAGTCCCAGCTACTTGGGAGGCTGAGGCAGGAGAATCTCTTGAACACGGGAGGCGAAGGTTGCAGTGAGATGAGCATGCCACTGCACTCCAGCCTGGGCAACAGAGTGAGAGTCCGTCTCTAAAAAAAAAAAAAAAGAAAAGAAAAAAAGAAAAAAAACTTGCAGAGGCTCTCGATAATATTATATTCCTCCAAAGAGAATAAAACTTATTTTTGGCAGGCATAAGAGTGAGAGCATGTTACCTCTATTCAATCATCAATGTAGCTGACTGAAAGCTGGATTTCAGACTTTGTAAGTTTTGCTATGTCTCTCAGTTGCCCCCTACTCCTAGTTGTAGTTCTCCAGGATTTACCACTGAGATCCTGGGGTGATCAGCAGGGAACCTGTTCCTGGAAAGTGTATGAATTCTAGTTTTCCTCCACAGAACCTTGTGGCTATGGGGTGTTCTGTTGAACTCTTTAGCTACTTTCTACTCATCCATTGGCAAGCAGAGGATGTCAGTCTCACGTTCTCTCCTTACTTTTCACAAGGATTCTAAACCCCTACACCCAGCTGCCTTGATAGCCCATGTTCAATGTTGGCATTTGTAGCTCTGTGAGGTTGCTGAAAGTCCAACTGCCTTCTGTCTCTTACAGACAAATGGTTAGATCTTCAGGCTCTTACTCCTCACTGCTTAAAATTCCACAAATTCCCAGAGCTCCCCTTCTAAGATCTTGGCCTCACATGTCTTGGCTTCCTCAGAAGCTCTCCAGTGCATTTGCATAGATATTATTTGGCAATGCAATTATTTGGCAGCATTTTATCCAGCTTTTTTGGTTGCTCTCAGGAAAAAAAAATGTTGTTCTACTTCAAGTTGCCCTGTCATAGCCAACTGTAGAAACTCATACCAGGCTATTTTAGACAGATGCATAGGGAGAGTGGTGGTTTTGGCATAAGCCTGTTGGTTACCAGGTATGTCTACAGGACATAAAAAGATGAGAGGAACAGTTGGAGTCTCTTCGTGTTTTTCTATCTTCCTATACTATATTGAGAACAAGGGTGTCTTTACCCTTACTTTTGATGACTCAGAACTCTGATCTACAGTCATAAAGAGGAAAATATGAGTATACAAAACCATGTGCTTATGGGAATTATATTTGTTCCTTGAAATTTATTAAAGCTTTCTGACGGCTTGGCACATTATTAAATTTTTGTAAATGTTCTATTACTACTTGAGAGAAATGTGTACTTTGTAATTGTTGTTTGTGAAACTCCATAAATGGCCGTTAGTTCGAGGTTATTTATTACATTGTTTTTATCTTTCAAATTATTTTAGTTATCTACCTGTTCGATCAGTAATTGAAAAGTCTGTGTTCAAATGTACTGTCTTTTTTTTTGTGCTGTGCCACTCATGTGTGTATTATTTTAATAATTTCCTTAAAGTGATATCTGTATCTTCTAATGGGTAACAAATACTTTAGTATGTTTTCACATCTCTTGGTCTCTCTGCTCCAACTTCTGTCATATTGAACTTAACAAGGCTTTTAATTCTAGGCTGTTATGAATATATTTGCTTTCTTTTGCTTTGCTCTAGTTACTTTTAAGAGCAACAACTGCCAGTATCAAAATATGAGAAATATATAACATTGTACACATCATGTTATATACATATATACTATATAATATCTATATTTTTCATGTATGACATTTTTCATATATGGTATTGTGTGTGTGATATTATCACTTGAATTAGTCCTCCCTGTTATTTAAATTCTTCATCTCTAACTATTTTCTATATGGTACTTTGTGTAGCAAAGCTTCTTAAGCCTTATTTACCCAGCAATATTTTTATAGCTCTTATATTTGAATAATAGCTTGGGTGGATAAAAATTTTAAGTTTAGAAATTTTTTCTTACTGGTTCTTCTAACTTTTATGGCAGGAAGAGGTTGGCATACACAAACGTTAATGTGGAATGATTAAAAAACAAATTAAAAGGTAAAATTTGTTAATGAAAACAGAAAATTCTTGCTAACTTAGAGAAAGCAGAGATTCATTAATTCATAAAAATCACAAAACTTGAAAAAAATAATTTGATAAAACAGATTCTGTCTATCTATCTATCTATCTATCATCTATTTGTTTCTATCACCAATTGATCAAAATTCTGCTTTTTAAAAGACACATTTAAGTATATGAAGAAGCAAGCTTCAGGCTAAGAAACTCACAATTCTTATGTCTGAAAAAAGTACTTGTATCCAGAGTATATAAAGATCCTAAATAATCCAAGAAGACAAATAACCTAGTTAAAAATGTGCAGAGAATTTGAAAAGACATTTCAGAAAGAGGATAGGAATGACCAATAAGCATATAAAATGATGCTTAACATCCTTGGTCATCAGGGAAATAAAAATTTACACCACGATAAGATAGCTTTACAGTTAATTAGAATGGCTAATATGAACAAAATGTCTTGTAATGCCAAGTTTTGGTGAAGATGAGGAGTGACTTGAACTCTCACACACTGTTGGTGAAAAATGCATGATAATACAACCATTCTAGAAAATAATTGAGCAGTTTCTTATAAAGTTATATATATACTATATGGCTTTATAATTTTATTCCTTGATATTGTCCCAAGAGAAATGAAAACATACCTATTCAGAGATTTGTACATGAATGTTCATAACAGCTTTACTCATAAGAGCTCATTAAATAAGTAAAGGGATAAACAGATTGTGGTATATTCATTCAATGAGCTTCTACCATGTAGTGAAAAGAATAGACTCAAAATAAATGCAAAAACATATATACATCTCAAAAATATTTTGCTGAGCAAAGGAAGCCAGTCACAAGAAAGTATGTACTGTATGCTTCCACTTAATTATAAAACTTAAGACGCATAAATCTAAATTTTAGTGGTAGAAAGAGGATCAGCTGTTGCCTGGGGCCAGGGATAGGGAATGAGAATTGACTATGAATTGGCCCCCAAATCTTTAAGGTTATAGAATTGTTCTGTATCTTAATTGTCATGGTGGTTACATGGACACATACATTTGTCAAAACTCAGTGTAGTATATATATTTATAACTTGTGCATTTTGTATTATTTAATTTTACCTGAATAAAGTTGATTGAAATGAAAAGTTCTTTTACATACTAATCTTGTTTTTATATTTTTTCCTGAAGAAAGTAATTAGATAAGTACATAATGATATATATAAAACTTTATCCCATTATATGAGAGATCAACCTGAAGACAATATACATTATTAATAATAATGGATTGTCTCAGTAAGATTGGTATATACATAAAATGCAGTCATTAAAATGATGATGTAGATATATAATAATTGATACATAAACATACTGGGAGCAGTTTTACATTCATTATTTAATTTCAGTTGCACAATAATAGCATGCATTTTCAAGTAAGGTTTGGGACAGTCAAGAGAACTATAACTTTGAGTGACAAAGTGACTTGTTCAAGAACATAAGGATTGTAACTGGATGGAGAGAGTTCGTTAGATGAGGCATATATGCTTCCTTCTGTACCGTGCTCTCTCTCCCGTTTTACCCATCAGCTGCATTTGTCATGTGCTAATCTGATCTGTTTCCTTGAAGCGACAGAGTGCTGACAGAGAGCAGTGCAGATCTCATTCATGGTGGGTGAAAGCGCTAGATTCTGTTTCTCACTGTGGAGACACAGTCTGCAATAGAAACCAGATAAGACATGGGGAGACCAAAGCCAATCACATGTTTGAATGGCACCATAATTGATATATATTAAGTCATGATTCTGATTGAGACAAAATGTGCCTTCCCTTTCCAATCTGACACCATTGCTCTTTAGAAAATTTAAGAGCCAGTGACCATTCTTTGGAGGACTAAATTAGATCTGACCTGTGGCAATGTTTATCAGGTCAGCCTTTACCCTGCCTCATCCTCCCTCCCTCCACTGCCTCTCTTTTTATCTTCATCTTTCCTTCACTCTTCATTATCAAATCCACTAATTCAGTGCCCTTGTGCTTCTTTAGAATTTGTCAAAGTGTGTGTGTGTGTGTGTGTGTGTGTATGTGTGACTAGACAAAGCTGTCAGAGACTGAATACACACACCATAACCCAGTTACTCATCAGTGTAGGTTAGGGAAGCTCTACTGTGGCCTTTAAGGCTACTGAATTTCCATAATGTGATATGGACCCACAGTCTTTTATCTGAAAATCTTGGGGCCAGATAGGTTTCTGAATTGTTGGATTTTACAAAGATAGTGTAATATATACAGTGGAATCTTAAGAATAAACCTATAAACACACAGTTGTATTCTGGAGTGAAACCTCTTAATGTTCATATTATGTAAGTAGTCTAATGTTAGTTCAAGTCTGGTTTGGCTGTCAAGTGAGTTCAAATCAGTTTCCAGTAGTTTTTGCGTACTGGAATGGAACATAAGTACTGAAGGCCACATCTAGCTCTCCAGGAGAGAACTCTAGGCACACTTTTAGCCTGTAGCTGTAGTCTCTTCTATTCTTCTTTAATCTGGCTCTTAATGCCTTTTTATTCATTCCCTGGTTTCAGATATGTGCTGTAGAACTTTCTCTTGAATTTGGACTTGTGTCTGGGAGTGGGTGTGCACAGACTTGCACACACCAATACAACTTTAATGAAGTATATTTAAAATATCTGAAAAATTCACTTCTTTTAAGTTTAAATTTTAATGGTTTTTAGTATGTGTGTACAGTCATAAAATCACTATAATTTTCAAGGTTTAGAGCACTTCTGTCACCCCAACATCTCCTCCTGTATCAATGCAGTCAGTCCCCACTCCCACCACAGCCTCAGGCCAGGCAACCATCCATGCAGTCTTTTGTGTCTGTGTCTTTTACTTAGCCCAGTATTTTGAGATGTATCCATGCCCTTGTGTGTATTAGCACTTTGTTCTCTTTTATTGCTGAGTGGTATTTCCATATGTGCATTAACTAGTGAATAGATCGAGAATATGTAGCTCATCTTTACAATGAAATACAATTTAGCAATAGAAAGGTCTTGTGTTTTTAACCTGTTGTCCAGCCTACCAACCTCTGAATCCCCGGTTGACACTGGACGCTTCCTCAGGTTATGTGTCCCATCTCTTTCATTATGAGACTTAGGCCAAGAAGTCTCTCTCTAGCCCCTAAACCTACAGTTATTTCTTAGGCAACTGGGCTTAGATAGTGCAGTGAGCTGGAAAGTCTTGGAAACGTAATTGCCCCTCTCCTGGGTCAGTGGATCACAGCTATGACTCTTCACACTGCATATTCAGATATAGAGTCAGGCAAGAAGGACTTTCTGGTGATTATCATGTTGGCCATTCCAAGAATGGACCCCAGTACTTTTTCTATTGCACATAATAGGATCTTTGCCTACTGCATGGAATGCAGGGATTGAGAGATGTGCCCACTTTCTGAGAATGGAGGAACTGTAGCTGGATTGGGAATCTAGAGGAAATTTCTCCTCTATCTGGCTAAACTGAAACCTTTATTCTATTGTAGTTGAGCCAAATCAACCAACTATCTCCAGGAAAAGAGGCCTGAAAGAGATTCCCTTTAGTATTCCCTTCACACTTAAGATTTTTGCTTGGGCACTGACACTCCTAAAAGAGCCAGAGAAACAGCGAAGGAAAACCTGGATGGAAGTCAGTAGTTTGTAGGAGGGGTAGATAAATTTACCTGCCTTTGGATCCAACTGCACCACATTGCTGGCAGTGATGAGTGCCATTCCCTTTCAGAACCAGCCTAGATTAAGTGACAGGATGTCCTGTTCATGAAAAGGGCCATTCATCACCCAGTGGAAAATGTCATATGGCAAGGCAGTACCTTAACAAGTTGCTCTCAGACTTCTACAGAGGCTCCGAGAGGGTAGACACTGTTATTATTTGCATTTCATGTCTAGAGGCAGAGCTAGGGTGAGGCAGGGAACAGGAACGATGGAAGATAGGGATACTACTGTTCTGTAACTGCGGCAATTTTTTGTTCTGTTTTATTTGCACTTGACATTTAGTTGCTACTTTATTTTCTGCCTTGGAAAAGTATTTAACTTTCCTGCTTCTAATTTTACTAAGCAGCAAAATGAAAATAATAATAATACATGAGTTAACACAGGTAATACCATTAGGATGGTAATCCTGGAGCCTAGTAATGCTTCAATAAAATGTAGCCACTGTTACTTGATATTATTTTTCAGTGGCAGGAATATTTTTCTGAACCTGTAGATTGTGTGCAACTTACAAGGAGGAGATAATCGGTTCAGCTGCATCATATAAATCTGTGCCATTATGGACATTATGGACAAAGGTCCACAGATTATTATGCAGACTGGGACATGAATGTGAGACTGACAATGAGAAGAACCACTTCTTCCTTCCCAGTGCTGAGCTTTGAGGTGTTAAACAAGGGTCCATACTTTTAACAGGGGGACAACGTCCAAGAAATATCCATTGAAGGGTTGGCTGTATAGAAGATACAGTCTCTCCAACCTAGAAATTCTCACATTTTATAATCAGTGTCAAGAATTTTTCTATTGTAAATCTCTTCTATTATCTGAAAAACTTTAATAAAAAGATTTAAACGCTCATAACCTGTTCTGAGGCATGGTTTAGAGGAGGCTCCATTCCTGCATCCAGTGATGTAGTCAAAGTCGGCCGTGGCCGCCTGCAGGACTCAGTTATGGTTTGAAGAGGTGATGTCAGGGGAGCAAGCAGTGTTGTGCTTAGAAGAAGCTGCTTGCCTGGAGTGACAGAGGGTGGGATAAACTCTAAGCATTTCTTGGAAATTCCTGGAATTCCTTGGTGATGAATGATCTGTAGAATGTTTGACTTCTTGTGAACTCAAGCATAATGGGGACTCAACTTCTAATTGTATATTAAAAGGTCTTAATATGTTATGAGGACTGCATAAACCTGGACAACATTAGCGGTTGGGGACAGGGAAAACCCTGACACCCAGATGAGAGCACTCAGAGGAAGTGCTTATGCCGCCCTCACTGTGTCCTCAGGCAAAGCTTCTCCCACATTCCAGCTTCTCCTGCCTCAGGAGAGAGGCAGCTGAGGTACCTGTGTTACAGGAGCTAAAAAGAAATTATTCAGACAGTTAGTGAGGGTAAGAGAGTCCTCAGAAAGGTTTCCCTTTGAATGAAAAAGCAGCCCCTAAATCATTTATTTTCTAACAAAGAGCAGCCTGGAAAATCAAGCTGCAGACAGAAAAGCAAGCTAGAAGCTTGCACAGGTAAATGCTGGCAGCAGTGCCAGATGAAAAGGGATACCTAGGAGCCAGGCATATTCAACATGGAGGTTCCATCTTCCCTTTTTGTCACCGCTTGTGTAGTCAGGGAACAGGCAACATGGCACCAGCCAGGTAGAGAACCTATCTGCATAATAAAAGATTAGGGTGGGTAGCCAGCTTCTTCACTTGCTATGTAAATGGCACACCTGGTCCAACCAATCCTTTGCGCCCTATGTAAATCAGACACCGCCTCCTCAAGCTCATCTATAAAATCTCCTGCACTTCTTCACAGAGTGGAAGACCCACTCAGGAGCCCTCTCTGCAAGAGAGAGAGCTTTTCTTTTTTTTTTTTTTTTTTTTGAGATGGAGTTTCGCTCTTGTTGCCCAGGCTGGAGTGCAATGGCACAATCTCAGCTCACTGCAACCTCAGCCTCCTGGGTTCAAACAATTCTCCTGCCTCAGCCTCCTGAGTAGCTGGGATTACAGGCACCATACCTGGCTAATTTTGTAGTTTTAGTAGAGATGGGGTTTCTCCATGTTGGTCAGGCTGGTCTCAAACTCCTGACCTCAGGTGATCCACTCACCTTGGCCTTCCAAAATGCTGGGATTACAGGCATGAGCCACTGAACCTGGTCAAAAGAGAGCTTTTCTCATTACCCCAGACATACAACACAACTTCACCTACAGATTGTCTAGTCCCTGAAGAGATGATATCTTCTCTTGCTCTGCAGAGCTACCACCTCACTAGAAAGCATAGGTGGTCACAGCACTGATTTCTCATCAGTGGGTTAGAATCCAGTAGCAGCATGATCTACCGCATCAACCACAAGACCAGCTACACTGTGTCACTGTGGGCTATCCAGAGCTCTACCTGCCACTCTGACAGTATTGCCTTAAAAACTCAGAGGATGGCGGGGCCAATGCCGCCAGATTCCACCACTTTGAATGGTACTTAGAACGAATCATTCTGAAATGGGAAAAGTTCCTTTGCCCCACTCAAGGGCTTGTGATGGGAGTGTGGCTTGCTTCTTCAGTGCCCCCTGCTGCTGGGCTCAAACCTCTAGGGGAGCATACACATGGGCAGGCTGTGGGGCTCCAACCCCACAGCAGTGTCTAGAGGTGAATGTTTACAGCTCCTGAAGCCTCAATGGACATGTGTTACAGGGTGCTCTTTTAGTTTGCCATCTATAGGTGGCTTGTGTTAGTCAGCTCAGTTAGACCCTCTACCTTGTCACAAGGACAGAGGGCTTTCTGTATCTCGGGGTTTCTTGCCTTGGTGTACTGGAAGAAGCCTGATCACATGTGGACTCGGAGAACGAGTGCAAGGTTGTATTGAGTGGAAGTAGCTCTCAGCAGATGGGGGAGCCAGAAGGGAGATGGTTTTCCCCTGGAGGCAGGGCGCTTGGTGGCCCGGGTTCTCCTCCGACTGCCCCAGCCAAACTCTGCCTCATCCTGCCAGTGGATGGCCTGCTGGTGAGGCGGTGTTCTGTTCCGCCTGTGCATGCCCTCCACATCCTCTCATTGTGCAGCTGCTTATGTCTTCTTCCACTGAGGTGCTCCTCTCGACGTCTGGCTGCCTGTGTGTCTGCCTGCTAGGGTCTTGGGGTTTTTATAGGCCCAGAATGGGGACGTGGCAGGCCAGAGTGGTCTTGGAAAATGCAACATTTGGACGTGAAGGCAGGAGTGCCTGTCCTCACCTAGGTCTGTGGTAGTGGAGCCCTAGCCAGGGACGCGCCTTTCTCTACCCAGCACTTCCCTTCCCCACTTCGGTATCATTTAAAGGGACCACACTCTTCCCCTCCCAGCACTCGTTTATCAATTCCAGCAAAACTTTAAGATTAACTGGCAAATGTATGCAAATTCTCTGGCCCTCGGGACTTGAAGGGTGAGTCTGTATGAATGTGAATATGAACTTGTACATTCAATTTTCCCTCAAGCTGCCATTGAATATATATATTTTTTCCATTTCCCAACACACAGATCGGCATCGAGAGCAGGGAGAGAGTAACTACGTCTTTACCCGCAGCCCTTTGGTACCTTAAGTGTGGTGCGCCGCCAGTTAGGATGGGTTTACTTGTTGAGGCCAGATAGGCCAATTTTTATACAGGTCCCTAAAAAAAAAACAACAGCCAGAGGCAAACTGGCTGCAAATTTTCCAGTCAGGAGAAAAACCAAGCTCTCAGTTTCTTAAAATTTAAAGAAATCAGGTATCTGATCCCAAGACCCAGGCATGGTGATTTGAAAACAGCAGAAAGCCAAGAGACAGCATTCAAATCTCCTGAAAGCTGGCCACCCCTCTCTATGTCTGCCGTCATGTAATGAAGGCACACACATAGGGGGGACTGGGCATTACTGTGACTCACAATATCATGGACATCAAGATGGACAGAGAGATAGGAGACCACATCGAGACTTTCCCAGTGAGTGCCTGTATTTCCTCTCGGGCCTTTCCACCCTCTAGCAGGAAACCCCTACCTCCACCTTACCTAGGAGTTCCACTACAGTAATTGCCTGGACCTTACCTGTCCTCTTGTCTTTCTCTGTCCTAGAACTCCAAACAAGCATTCTGCCTCCTGGAACGGGTTTCTCAGACCAGGAGTGTGGGAACTTCTCCGGCACTGTGAGCGAGACTGCTCTGACACAATGGAACTCAGCACCTGTGTTCCTCCCCACCAGGCAGGGTGTGGGAGCACCGTGTCTGAGACAGGAAGGCTTCCTTTAGCTATGCATCCTCATATTTTGTCTTCCCCCATCCTGGAGGGTTCCCCAGTCACCGCCAGCCTTTCTTGTCTGATTCCAGGGGACTTTGTGCCTGATCTGGCCTGCGTGATGCCATTTTAGGTACTCAGCCGGGCTCTCCTTTGCAATCCATCTCCTTACACATGGAGATAGGCAGGAGAATTATATTCTTCGGGTGTGTGGTGCTAAGATTGTTGAGCGCTCCCACAGAGGTCTCTGAGGGAGCCACCCATTATCTGTCAAAATAGAGGGAATGGGAACAGGGAGGAAGATGGGATGATGCTGCAGAGGCTGGCTAGAGTGCTCATGTTTGCATGGGGAAAGAAGTCACCTTATGCTCTGCCATCAGGAGTCCTGGCAATGCACCCCTCACTAATGCCTGAGATGGCATTGTCACAGTTTCATACTCTTGTCTTTCGATTTCTAACCTTGCTCTTTTTCAAATATGCATTACTTCAAACATCAACTTATTAAAGTACTTTTCTAATAATGGTCTGTACTCAGTGCAAAAATATAAAAAGAAATAAGGATGAATTTTGAACAGGAGGAGCTCAAAATCTAGTGAGAAATAAGCCTTTTATATTTATAAATAAAAATTACAATAGTACCTAATATGGGCTTTCTCATCAGTTGCTCAAAGTGGCAATTCTGCTTGAGGAAATCAGGAGAGGCTTCAGAGGAATCAGCCCTTGAGTGGAGATTTAGGTGAACACGGACAGTGAAGGGATGCAGAGGGAAGGCATTTACAGCAGAGGAGTAAATGACATGCACCAAGATTATTACAAGGTACTGGTTCGCACAATCATGGAAGCTAAGAAGACAAGACAGCAGACAACCTGCTGAATCAGTAAAACTGTGTGTAGTCCGTGGTTGTGTTTGATAACCGGTATCACAGCTACCAAAGGAGACTGTGATGGTTAATTTTATGTGTCAATTTGACAGGATCACAGTCTGCCCAGATGTTTGGTAAAATATTATTCTGGGTGTGTCTGTGAGGGAGTCTCTGGATGAGATGACATTTGAATCAGTGACTGAGGAAAGCAGATCTCCCTGCCCCGTGTGGGTGGGCCTCATCTGCTGAAGGCTTTAACAGAAGAAAAGGCTGAATAAGGAAGAATTTGCTCTTTCTATCTGACTGTCTTTCACTGAGACATCACTCTTCTCCTGACTTTGAACTAATGCTCAGACTGGAACTACACCAGGCTCTCCCAGTTCTCTCCCAATTTCAGATACTGGAACATCTTAGCCTCCATAATCATGTGAACCACTACCTTCTAATCATCTACCCACCTGCTTACCTATCGATCATCTATCTTTTTCTGTTTCCTGATGAGCTCTGACTGAAACAGGGACCCTAGTGTCTTAGTCTGCTGGGGGTACTATAAATAATACAACAGATTGGTTGGCTTAATAAACAGACATTTATTTTCTCATAGTTCTGGAGTCTGGGAAGTCTATGACTGAGTGCCTGCAAATTCTGTTTATGGTAAGTGTTTTCTTCATGGCTTGTGGCCCCCTTCTTGCTATGTCCCCCTATGGCTTTTCCTTGGTGCACGTGCACAGGGGCAGGGGTGGTGGTGAGTGGGGTTGAAGAGAGAGAGAGAGAGAGACAGAGACACAGAGAGAGGGAGAGTACACAAACTCTCTGGTGTCCCTTCTGATAAGAACATTAATCCTATTAGATCAGGACCTCACCTTTAAGACTCCATTTAACCTTAATTACCTCCGAAGAGGACACATCTCCAAATACAGTCACACTGGGAGGTAAGGCTTTGACACAGGAATTTTGAAGGACACAATTCAGTCCATAATACTGGGAGAGGGTGATGGAAGAGAAGTCTGGACAGGTGGCCGAGATGAGAACGTGAAACACTTTGTGTCTCATACTAAGGAATTTTAAGGTTTATCCTGCCATTGATGGGGAGATATTGAAGGATTTTAACTGTTAAAAAGAGAAGAGATGACAACATTTATATTAGAAAATTTATTCTGATTTCTGGTTAAATGAGCATTGATTAGCAGTCTCTGGAATAGTCTGCACACATTAGCCAATGGAAATTTTGTCGCAAATTAAAAAAATGATTACTCATAACCTCTGGAGAAACTAAGGCAGACAGCCAGTGCCAGATTCTTGGAGATATTTTAACACTTATATGGTTCATTTAGTTGTATTGAGAAAAATCATTTGTGGCCTTTCATGCAGCCCCACATTAGTGAGCACCCCAAAGATGCTCATTTACCCTGTCTGGGGTCTTCTCTTTAGGCTCAATACCTATTACCTTTGGTGTCTATGCTGGTCATAACACTGGGAGATCACCCAAATTCACTGCATTGATGTAGCATTTTGCAGCAGAGTTTGTTTCTCTTTTATCTTTAGATAACAGGGAAAGAAGAGGATGGGATGGGGTGCAAACAAGGAATGGCTTTGGCGTTTGGCATTTTGATTGATAAATCCCATACATACAGTGTTCTTGGGAGTGACAAAAATAAGAACATCCTTAACAACAGTTCACACTAGTTTTATTTTAATTAGTTTTAATTTTAATTTAGTTTTAATTTATTATTTAATATTACTTAAATATTTGTTTATTATAGATAGCATCAGTTCTAGGAATCAGGCAATAGAATAAGATATTAAGAATCTATATCCAGCAAAGCAGCCTTGGTCTAGTTGGATTATTTATCAAATTGCTATCCAGCTGAAGATTTGAGAAGGTTTTGCTATTGTTTTTGTTTGCTTTTTGACAAATGCTAGGTGACTAGTAAGATCAAAGCTTCTTTTTTTTTTTTGAGACGGAGTCTCGCTCTTTCGCCCAGGCTGGAGTGCAGTGGCATGATCTCGGCTCACTGCAAGCTCCGCCTCCCAGGTTCATGCCATTCTCCTGCCTCAGCCTCCCAAGTAGCAGCTGGGACTACAGGTGCCTGCCACCACGCCTGGCTGATTTTTTGTATTTTTAGTGGAGACTGGGTTTCACCGTGTTAGCCAGGATGGTCTCAATCTCCTGATCTCATGATCTGCCCACCTCGGCCTCCCAAAGCGCTGGCATTACAGGTGTCAGCCACCGCACCCGGCCCGATCAAAGCATGTTTACACATCATATCTCTCAAAAAAGGTTGGATTGAAATATATCACGACTTCTTGAAATATGGAATCACTAAAAGGAGTACTAAATGCCTATATTGAACTGTTATGTGTAAATCTCATTATTTAAGGATGCAGGAACATAGGAAAACTAGACCAGAACCTAGGACAAAAATATTGAATACAAAAGAATATGAAATATTATCCTAAACATTAATAGAAAGTTAAGACTTGAAAATAATTTACTAAAATAACCAGAAAAATTTTCAGAAAACTGCATGCCATGTTTAGTAAGATATAAGGCATAGTCTACATGCAATAAAGAAAGAAATCCATAAGTATTGAAAAGGCTAAAATCAAACTACAAATGTGATGAAATGAATAACAACATAGGTGGGAAGATAATCTGCATAAGAAAATAAAGCATGATAAAATAGAAATTGCAGCACCAAAACCAAAGTCCTCATTTTTGGCAATGTGATGCAGCATTGGAACTTTATTGATCAGTGATGCGAAGGATGAGCTTGAAAAACTTTTCCAAAATGGAGATTGCTTTGCTCTGACTTCTATCTTGAAAGCTGATTTAAAAACACACACCCACTGGATGGTGTGGATAAATATATTTGTTAATAATTTCTGAAAACAAAAGAGCCATTTGTCAAATTCTCTTTCATACTGACAAGATCATTTGGATATATTATTTAGGACAGTGATTCTAAAGTGTGATCACTGGGCTAGCAGCAGAAGCAGCATCTGAGATCTTGTTAGAAATATAAGTTCTCAAGCACCACCTCAACCTATTGAGTCAGGAACTCTGGGAGTGGGGCCAAGTAGTTGGTGCTTTAACCAGCCCTATGGGTGATTCTGATGCTGCTCAAGTTTGAGAACCACTGGATTAGGAGAATAGCTTGCTTGCTATAATGAGAATGTTCCCAGGTAGCTTCCCTGGCCACCTCAGGTATCCCTTGTCTACCACTGATCCAGACATACAAAATCCAGACAAGTTTGCAGATGTGAAGGCTCTGCTAGTTGGGGAGCATGTGTGCCTCAGATTCCCCACACCCAAATGAGAGGAAAGGGTCATCAATAACTGATTTTCCCAAACAAGAGTATTAAAGGTATTCCAAATGCAACATATGAATATAAATTAAGTAGAAGAAACATTTCCTAAAGTTAGGGAAGAGCTGTGCATGCACATTGAAAAGGCTTTCTGTAATATGGGCAAAGTCAACAAGAAGACTCACAGCTAATTAATTCTGGGGGAAAATAAGGGGTACCTTAAGAAGAACAGACATCTCATAAACAAGAAAGGAAGGAGGGAAGGAAGGAAGGGAAAAAGTCTGCCTCTAAGACTAAAAATCTTTGTGTAGGCATCAGATCTAGAGACAGAGTAACACATTAGGTTTATGTAGGAAGACGGATACCTCTTCCTCCAAGGCTATCAGTAAGGATGCAATATTATGTACAAAATGTTGGAAACAAATAAGATTGAAAACTTGTAAATCATATGATAGATTTCCTGAAATACGGTTTGTGCTCACTTAGTGCTAGCCGTTACTCATTATTACAGCACCACGAGCACAGGAATGGGGAGAACCTGACTCATTTCCTGGAAGGTGCCATACTCTAGGCCCTAGAGTCTAGGCCATTTACACATGCTTCCCTAGAAAGAAGGCAAGATCTGAGAACAGGTCCAAATAAAATGGTAAATGCAGAGGAGTGTTAAGAGCATAATTATTCTGGGATATTTTGTGTGACCGAATATGTGCTTGGGGATGGTGGCTGAGGACCTCAGAGAATAGTGGCAAGAAATGTTAAACAGCCTGGGCGTGGTGGCTGATGTCTGTAATCCCAGCCTTTTGGGAGGCCGAGGAGGGTGGATCACCTGAGGTCAAGAGTTAGAGACGAGCCTGGCCAACACAGTGAAACCCCATCTCTACCAAAATACAAAAATTAGTCGGGTGTGTTGGCGGACACCTGTAATCCCAGCTACTCAGGAGTCTGAGGCAAGAGAATCGCTGGAACCCAGGAGGCAAAGGTTGCAATGAGCCGAGATCATGCCATTGCACTCCAGCCTGGGCAACAAGAGCGAAAGTCCGTCTCAAAAAGAAAAAAAGAAAAGAAAGAATGTTAAACAAAAGGAAAGGGTTACTCCAGGAAATTTTCAAGTACTCCACTGTATTTCATGTGCAGGTCCTATGTAGAAAAGATCTCCAGCACATGTCACATAGGACAATGGGCACACATTCCTCCCCTCTACTTGCTTTCTTGGTAACAGGAAAGCTAGCCTGGACTCTCAGGTCCTCCAAGGCTGGGATGCAACTGATGAGAGCTCACATCAGTGAGGTAGCATCGCTGCCATAGCCCAATGAGAACTTGCTTTCTTTCTCCCAATATTGTCAGTTTACGAACAGTAGTCTTGTATTCAACAATAATCTTGTATATTAAACTCTACTCTCAAGGATTATGAAATCTAGTCAGGGAGACAAGCCACACATCTGAGAAATTAATAACCATTCAAAATCTAAAAACAATACAGACAATGTCAAGAGTGTTTATGTGTTAAGTGAAATGTGAGTGATGGAAATATCTAGCTACATAATGAGCTACCATTGTTGGTGAAGATGCCAGAGAAAGCTTTACAGAGAAGGGAAGCAAACTAGCAGAATGTAGCAGTAACTCCACTGCAGGCTGAGAGAATAACATGAGGCTCAAAAACAGGGAACTGTGAGATGAAATAAGTGGATACTTTCAAGAGAACAGGGATTAACTTTAGGAAGGAGTATGAAGTTGAAATGGTAATATTTTGGTGTTTGGAATTTATCTTATGGGTGATGTAGACCCATGGAAATTTAAAGATGTTCTTCTTAATGTGAATTTCCAAAGATGGAATAGCAATTGAACTAGGTTTTCTGTCAAATGGTAGGTTCTCTTATAGCATCCTATATTTGAATATCATACAATCAGTGAGACATGATTATATTCTTGCTGTTTCTGAAAGTTATGCAATTACCTTGATATTTTTGCACCATTAAATGTGAAAAAATATCCTTATTTTCTCTCCTCTTTTTTGGGCTGCTTTTAGCAGTCTGAAAATCAGCTTTCATTTTGACTGCCGCTTAACAGAATTTGATTAAAAAAAGTAAACTAATTACAACGGAAATGCAGCCCTGCGAAGCTTTAAGAAAAACACATTATTTTGTTTTAGGGTTCAGTTACTATACATTCATTTATCATCTTTATAAGCGATGTGGAGGCGATGATGAATAGGCCCTGGCTTTGAATCAGGAAATGTAAATTATCCTCTTTCTTTCTTTTGTTTCCTTCTTCTTTTTTTTTAAAACAAATAATGAATACTAGTAAATTTGAAGCTAACCAATGTGCCAAGAACTCAACGATGATGTAATGCCATGAAAGCAATGCAAGGGCTACCCACGTGCTAGTCTAAAGCCAAAAGAATTCCTGGTCCAGGGGATGCATAACCCGAGCTGGAGAGGGTTGTCTCATGGTTGGACTGGCTGGTTTGGAGGACCATCTGTAGGGTGTAGTCTGTAGTCGGCTCTGCTATTGCTCTGCATTTGAGCTACCCTCATTCAAGTGGCCTTTGCTCTCAGAAAAGTAGCAAGTGTGTTCCTTTAACCCTCACTCATCTAGGTCTTATCTTTTAGAACATAGGGCTTTGCCCTCTCCTCTTGCCCATCCAAACAGTCTTTGTTCTTCAAGGGCTGTTCAGGTTTACATTTCCTTTCAAAGCCTTTCCTGGTTGCTTCAGACCACAATGAAATTTCCATAGAATACTAAAAACCTTTAATATCATGTGAGAAATAGGGTGCACTTATAAGCAAGAAGCTCAGTTTTTCATGATGGACATTATATGTTGTAATGTTTGAGTAGTATTAGGATAGAGAAAGAAAGTACATTCCCAGTGAGATGAGACAAGGATGCTCAACTGCAGACCATGGGTGAAGAGAGACCAATTCTGATTGGGTGGTCATTATTGCATATATGCAGCAGGGAGGATTTTAAGAAAGATAAAAGTCAGAATGCTCACCTCAGGATAAATCTCACAATCACATTACACTCATTTGGTGTAGAAAAACAAACCTCAGTTGAAAGGAAATAGTAATATAAATGTTAGCTTTATTGGTGCAGAAAGTTAAGCATACTCATTTCTATTTTCAGGAGTTTTACAATATTTGCATTAACTTGTATGTAGAATTTTTAAGTTATTTGCATGCATTCTGCAAATTAATTTAAAATTGGCAATTTACTTACATTTGGGTGGCATTTATGGATGAAGACATTACCCATAGACACTCTTCAAAGATAAAGTTATGTTTACATCATTAATTTCCATATTCTTTATAAATTATGCCAATTTGATATTTATGCTGTGATTTTACACATATCCTGTTTTCCTTTTTAGAAACAAAATTCAAGTATATCTACTCACTGTAGCACACAGAATGTATTTGTATAATTTCTTTTTATTAATTTTTGTTTCTTCCCACCATCTTTCCTCTTTCCTCTTTTAGTTGCTTTTATTATACCTTCTCTCAGGCTGCTGAGGCAATGATTAGGCACATTGACCTTGGAAAAATAAATAAAGTGAAGGAAAATATGATGATCTGTCACTTTAAAATGTAGTCCATTTCCACCAACATATTAAAAGTCTAAATATTTTATCGTTTGGGCACAATCTCATTTTTATTGCCCCAATCACAGCTCATTGATTAGGATATGCTGGGCAGAAGAGTGAGCTGGTCAGCTAATGGCCTCCCTGCTGCTAAAATTAACTAATTGTTAAAGTAATAACCATGGACCCTCATGGCCTATTTTAATAGTCAGTGGCAATCTGGGAAATTATTTTGCTGCTTTCATTTCAGTAAGTCCTTCCATTGGCTATTTGCACCCCTCTCCATCCTCTTAAATGTTCTCTTGATGAGAAATATTTCAATGAGAATCTGCAGGGAGCTCTGACCAGTCCCTCCAAGTTACAATTGAGCCTGTTGTTTCTATTGTGAATAGAAGAACATCCTGTAGATCTGTGTATTGTGGTGCATGGAGGTGGCCATCTATCTACTGCACCAAACTTTCTTTCTAAGCTGTCCTTGCCTCCTCTGTCACATGTGCCTCTCACGTTAGATTGTTTAGTATCTTGCTTTGTCCTGTCCAAATGCTGGTCATGACCTTAATCTCCTTTTGGTGGAAAACCCTACATCTATCTCTAGATGATCACCTCTCTCTACAATGCACACCTGGCTCAGCGTTTACCCACTAAATTTCTCAGGACAACACTGTTTTCAACATTGACCTCTCCTTCCCTAATGTTCCCGTCTATACTATTGCTACATTTTACTATGTTTTTGAATTTAATATTCTCCATTACCTGGTTATTTGTTGTTTCATGTATACACATTCTTTATTCTATGGTAAGCTGTAAATTTACCCAGGAAAATGTCCTGCACTTTCTCTCACATCCCTCAGAACAAAAAAAATTGCATTGAATACACTATAGATGTTTAGCAAACATGCTGAATTAAATAAAATTAGATTTGGGGATTTCAAAGCTAAATTGCTATACCAATGTCCTGTGAGACTGTCTTAAATTTCTCATACCCACAGAGGAAAAGGGAAGTTCTATCACTGAGACTAAATTGTAAATTAATATGGATACCATAAATTGTAAATTCCTTATGATAGAATTATGAACAGCCCCAGGAAAAGACATTGCAAAACGTTGTGCTCAAGGAACTTAATTTTAAAAGAAGGTGGGGATGAAGCAGAGTTATGGTGCAAACATGTTTTTATTTTGTTGTTTGTTTGTTTGTTTTGAGACAGAGTTTCACTTTGTTGCCCAGGCTGGAGTGCAGTGGCACGGCGGTCTCGGGTCACTGCAACCTCTGCCTCCGTGGTTCAAGCAATTCGTGTGCCTCAGCCTCCCACGTAGCTGGGATTACAGATGCCCACCACCATACCTGGCTGATTTTAAAAATTTTTAATTCTAGTAGAAACAGGGTTTCATCATGTTGCCCTCTTGAACTCCTGAGCTCAGGCAATCCACCCATCTCGGCCTCCCAAAGTGCTAGGATTACAGGCATGAGCCACCGTGCCCGGTCACAAACATGTTTGAAAGTGGAGATGGAGGGCTAGACAGCCTAGTTAAGAGGTGAACTTGTAAGACCTGCATTAACTACATGTTTGCTGTTTATTCACTAGAAAAATATATGGAGTCGTTGCTAGACAGCTGTGAGTTTGAATACCTACAAAGTATTTTTTAAATAAAGCTTTATATCTATTTGACATAGCCACTAATTCAGACTTTGTAAAACTTCATACAACTTTTCTTACTTTTATTATTGTGATGGTATTTCATTTTATCCCTATTTATATGATGATTGAAGGTTTTTATGTATATTCATAGGAGTACTACGTTGATACTTTTTAGCACTTGAACTAGAAAAAGTCAAGACAAAGAGACTGAAACTGGTCTGTTGATTTAGGATTCCATGCTAGTCATGGCATGATCTGTTAAGGCATGAAAAGCTGCTTGAGATTATATATTTTTATACTTTGGGCTCGTTATAACTCACCCATGGAATAATCACATTCTAGAGTAATGACAGATTCTAGCCTAGGTTGGTACAACCACATCAAAAAGTCCAGAATCCTTTAATTGCCATGTTTCTCACATTTTACAAAGACTTAGAGCTCAACTATTAAATTAGGGTTTTGATTAAAAGAATCTCTTTGCGGTTCTAGCACCCCATGACTTATGATCCCCTTTGTATGAGGACCTCTAGATTCCTGAAGATTAAATTAACATTTAGATTTGACTTCAGAGAATGTTTTTGAAAAACCCTCTCAAAATCATGGTGAGGACTCAGACAAGCTGAGATTTGCATCCTGACCCCTCCAACTGCCAGCATCATTTTCTTGGGAATGTAACCATATATCCACCAACTTCATTTTTGTTATAAGTTAAAATGGGAGTGGTTGCTCTGTCTGATCTGCTTTTGTAAGTGATAGGAACAAAACATAATAATTATTTGTAAAAGAATATTCAGTAGTCACTGAGTGATTCTCTTATGAGTCAAAAGTAAGTTCACCAGTAAGTGGAAATTTTGATATCTGTTTTGGTGGTTCACATGTCTTTCTTCTTAACTTTCAAGATTTCATCTGGGTTAAAAACAGTTGAGATGGAAGAACAGCCATTCTGTGTATATGCTGTATTGTTGTCTCCTTTGTGTTCATATAAAGAGGTGGGGAATAAGAGCAGAAAGCTTGGAGTCAGCCAGAGCTGCCTTTAACCACGGCACCATCAATTACTAGTTGTATAAGCTTGAAATTCTTAGTAACCCCTCTAAGCCTGAGGTTATTCATGTTAAACATGGGAATAATGGATATACCTACTTCAGAGGGCTGTCAGGGGGATTCTATAAAGTAATGCTACAATGCATTTAGCATAGCGAGTTACACACAGTAACAATAGGTGTTTAATTAATGCTAGGTATTATTTCCATATTATTACTGAGAACTACTCAAACAATGACACTTTGTCAGAAAGGCACTCAAAAATGTGCACAGTGAGGGAGTGCCACCCTGAAAAACTTGATCAGGGATCTACAGTGCCCTGGGTGTCAGTGGAAGGAGAGAAGCCATGTGGAATGGCAGTTCTCTGCCAGTGGCTCTGACAATCAGCAAGTACTGTCCAGGAAAAATCAGTACGTGCCCTCCTCCAGGAGCCCCAGTGCCTTGTGGGAGCCCTGGGGGATTGGCTCAGGCATTTAGAGCCTCACTAGAAAAAAAAAAAATCCACACTGAATAAAACCAAGTTCTTTATGTCCTGGAATAAGGTCTTGTGCTGTGGTCTTGTGCTCTTGTATTTTTGTAACCAGAAATACAGAGCCTGTCCTGAGATGTCCCGAGATGTGAACCAAATAAACCCCAAACCAAATTCCTCTCCAGCTTCTAGAACCTTGAGGGCAGTCAAGTAGAATTCAAAGAGCAGTGATCAGTGATTCTAGGTCAGATGGGACTTTTAGATTAGGGAAAAAACATAGGTGTCTGTTTGTGGGCATGCGTGTAGATATATGACATTCATTCTTCAAGACCTTGCTGAAACCTTTCTTCCACTATGAGTTCCCAGTAGATTATTCTTATCCCTGACCCACAAATTCCTGTCACACTGATTATCTTTCGGCATCTGACCCATCTCTAGTACAGCTGAGCAGAGGTTGTTATTTTTAAGTCCACTTTTTTTTTTTTTCTCAACCCCGTGGTAAGATCCCTGAGAACAGAGCCTGATATCTTTTCCTCATGTGTCCACTAACTACTGCCCACCCCGACTACCCAGCACGTAGCAGGGTGACAGATCCTTATTATATGCTCATTTTAGCACACGGAGAAGGATTGCTTAAAACAAGTAAACAAACCAAAAAAGGAAACCTTGTGAAGTATGTGCTAAACCATTGATGGTGTTTTCTTCTCCTTGAAGGTAAAGCTAACTTTAGGAGTTGCGGGGGAAGGTGGCCCATCTGGTCCTGACATTTTTCTGGAAATATCATCAAAATGGAAGTGAGAAATGTGCTACAAACTGAACAATCATGATCCCCTCTCACATCTGAAAGGAAGATTGTGAGAGTAATGAACATAAATCAAGGCTAGGCTTGTCCTGCCCGAATTGAGGCAAAACAGGTTTTTCTTTTAAAAAACATCTGTCATCAGGGGATTTAAATCGGGTACTCCTGTTTTTAGAAAAATCTCTATTTCCTTACAGGATGTCGGCTTTGATCACTAATCCCTGGAAAATGTCTTAGGAGCTACTCCAGTTGGCAGAAGTGCCAGAGAGTGGGTGTGGGCAGGTGTAGGGAAAGAAGTAAGGTAGAGGGAAATGCTTTTCTAAGTCGATGCATTATTTTAAAATAAAAATACAACTCCCAGAGTCTCTGGAATCTAATGGTTCCCTCTGTGAATTTTCCAGCAGTGCGGCCCAGGGACACCTTTAGAAAATGTTCCTTCTGCAGGTCAGCATTTTCCTGTCCGCCCCTCTCCCTGGCCAATGCCATTAATGTGCGTTTGTCAATACTGAATTTCATTTGCCGCATAGCAGCTTAGAGAGGGAAGCACATCGTGTTGCATTTTCCTTGCCTCTCAAACTGGAGTTCCTGCTTCTCCCCAGCTTTGTGTTGTCAGCAAAACATAACGTGTTTACAATCGGTCTCTTGATCTAAGGTAATTACCTCCAGGAGAAATAGGGAGGGTAAGGACCTAACAAGAGAAGCCTTGTGTCGTCTCATGGTGGGCTGCTGTCCTGAAAGTGTATCAGACTTGTCAAATTGGTTCAAATTAAATTGACATGGTGCTCTTTCAGGCATCACCACGTTATTATACATCTTGGAGCCCTTTTGGGCAGTAAATGCCTTCAGAGTTAAAAAGGAATGTGCAAAGGAAATGGACTCGAAGGAGTCAGCAACAAGGACAGCGAGGGTCTCCAGGAGGACGCGTTAAAACCGGCTATGAGAATGCAGAAGGTTATGCTATTACTGGGGCTCAGTTTTGGTCTTCTCTCAGCAATTTCTAGTTGCTGCCACTGTGACAGAGGTGTCCCTAGGCCTTAGCAATGAGGCCTAGGAACCATTTTTTTTTCCTGCCTCTGGCTTTATTTATTTATTTATTGTAACATTTATGAGCACTGTCCAGGGAAGCTGCTGGGTCCAGCAGTATCAGCCCTAGCCCAAAGGGAGACAGGGGAATTCTAATCCTAGCCTTTCCCTGATGGGCCTGGTGACCTTGGCCAAGTCATTTAACCCCAACACGCTGGGGCCGTCATTTATAACCGAGCAGGGGAGTGAATGAGGCCTGGATCACCTCGCCAGGGTGTCAGGAGGAATAACTAATTAATGATTGTAAAGCACTTTGCAAACAGAAAATGCTGTACAAAATGCTTAATATTAATAATAAAATGCATTCACTGCAAGCCTCTAGGCGTATGTACAAAAATAACGACAGCAATTAAAGTAACACGCTAACAAAACTCATTAACCCCCAAACCTCCTTCTGACTGTACTTGGCTGTTGTAGCTTCATTGCTTTCTTAAAACTGCCAGGTGGTACAAGAAAGAATGCTGTAGTGGAGGGCATTGCATCGGCTCTCTCCCTTCCCTTCTGAGCCATGAGCACTCCAGTCCTCCTAAAGCCCCCATTTCTATCTAGCCCTTCCTGCCATTCTCCCATGAGGACCCGTTCCTTTTCTCCTTGCCCAAGCACCCACTGCCTATACCATAATTTACTCGAAATGGCTCTTTACTTTGTATTCTTTATTTCTTTCCGTGTGCATGTGCCTTTTCTCTGCCCAGACTCTCAGCTCCTGGAGGGCAGAGTTCCCTTTGTATTATTATAGAATCTCTCGTTCCTGAAAGAGGGCAGTGCAGTGCTGTGCACCCATGTGGTCCATGTACCAAGAAGCTGGCACAGACACTATGCCTTCCCCAGCTGACTGGTTAGACTAACGGGCAGGGTATTATTGGAAATAGGCCACACAGGGTATCACCTTACCCCCAGCAAGCCGACAACTCAGGCCAAGAAGGCCCTGAGGCCTGGCAGGCCTGACAGAAGAGACCCTTGTCACTCTGGAGGAAGGGTGGAAGAGGAAAGGCAGGGCTCAGTTGTTCAGAAAACCTACACCTTTGAAACTGGGGGAAAATGAAAACAGATACTGAGAAAGCAACTTCAGGGGAAGAGGGAAGGGATTCATATGAAATGCTTCGGGTAAGCAGAAGACAGAGCAAGGCATGCTTTGTGCATGTGTGCGTCACAGCTAATAAGGGCCCCCGGAGTGGGAAAGGCAGGCACAGCTGGAGGCCTCTGCATGGTGGAGAGGACGCTAGGGACTTTGTGAAGACTGGGTGGGCACTTTGGAAAAGATAATTTGTCTATTTTCTTTTGTTTTTGTAATAATGAACAGCTAATTTGGAAAAAAAAATAGCCTCTCTCCTTACCTCCTTTTTCTTCCTCTTTAATAAGACACCACTTTGTTTTTTGTTTCTCTTTAACTTTTAAATTTTATATTTTACCTTGCCCAGAGTGCTGGATACTGTCAGAATTCTTGTGCTGCAATAGCATGTTTTATGGGAAATAAAAGCGGTATGCAAACCACATTCCTGAGGCATCGTGAGCCCAAATGTAATCTGATTTTGTCTTGATTACAATATTGTAACACAGGGTTGTGATATGGGCCTTTAGATTGGTAACGTAAATAGTTTTTATAGAAAAAAGACCATGCATACCACAAGGAATGTACTCCAAATTATATATCAGAATATTATAGTATTTACCAAATGTTATACAAAGTAATTAAGCAAAACAGCAAAGTCAGGTATTGTACTCTATTTGATGGTTTAAAAGAGATTCTCTAGAAAGGAGCTTTTTAGGCAGCATGGAAGGGCCTTGAGTCTTAGAAGAAATAGCCAAACAACTTCTGTAGGGGGTCACTGTAAGGTCCAGGGCTGGGAAGAAGGAATTTGCTGCGAAAAGACTGGAGCCAGATAGGGTACAGTGCCTTTAAATACAAATGTCTGCTCAAAGGGGAGAGGGAGGGAGGAAAAAGAAAGAAGAGGGGAGTGGAAGAAGCTAACAGCACACAAATCCAGTGCTGAGTGACGCCCGAGTGTTCAGAGAAAGATGCAGCAAGAATCCACAGGAGAGCGGGACGGTGGGCCTAGAGGTCCGCCCTGGCGGAGGCATGTTGTGAAGAGTATTCTTGAGTTTTGGCAGCCACTCTGCAGATGATTCCCTCCTGTGGAGAGCAGAGAGTGATTGTGGACAAGCAGCTCGGGAGATTACAGGTCTGGAGATAACTTTGGAGAAAAAAATCCAAATAGTTACCCACCCATCCACCCCCCCAAAAATCCAAATAGTCACAAAATTACAAGAAAGAAAGCCAAGAAATGATATTGAGGGAGAACAAACCTCTATTTCACAGCCAAATCAAACACCCCTGACAGGGAAATTGATATTCTGCCTCAGAGTCTCTTTCATGAAGGCTGGGCAGGGCTTGGAAGGGACACAGCAGGAGAGGAAAGGAGATCAGTGTGCATTCTAGGATCCAAGCCTGCCACCAACTCCTGGTGTGACCTTGAGCGAGTCACTTCACCTCGTCAGCCTATTTCCCATCTGTAAAGCAAGGCATTTGAGTCCAACAGTCTCTAAAGCCCTTTCAAACCCGATACCCATGAACTTCACAATGTTAAGTGTCCAAATGATGGTTACGCTCCTGGAGGGCAGAGTTCCCTTTCAGTAAGTACTCAGTGGCTAAGAAGCTGACTTAGGTGGCATTGCCACTTCACGGAAGCTGTTATGAATTGACCACAGTGTGCAACTGTAGGGTTTCATCCCAGTGGCTTAGAGTGGTTATCAATCAAAATTCACTCTGCAACTTTCATATGTCCAGCCTTTGGGTAGGTGCTGAAAGGATGATTCTGTCCCTGCTCTTAAGAAACTTACAGTCAGCCGGGCGCGGTGGCTCATGCCTGTAATCCCAGCACTTTCGGAGGCTGAGGTGGGCAGATCACGAGGTCAGGAGATCGAGACCATCCTGGCTAACACAGTGAACTCCCATCTGTACTGAAAAAATACAAAAAGTTAGCTGGGCATGGTGGCGGGCGCCTGTAGTCCTAGCTACTCAGGAGGCTGAGGCAGGAGAATGGCATGAACCTGGGAGGTGGAGCTTGCAGTGAGCCGAGATCACGCCACTGCAGTCCAGGCTGGGCGACAGAGCGAGACTCTGTCTCAAAAAAAAAAAAAAAGAAGAAGAAAGAAAAAAAGAATCACTAGCAAACAAAAAATGTTAAATGTCAGGAAATTGAATCTCAGAACATTGTTTGGAAGAAGGCAGCTACAGAGAAGGACAGTTTGTGCACACACACATGCCTTTTTCAACCTAAAATCTAAAATTGGGTGATTGTAAGGTATGGTCTTTGTGAGCATATATGTATGTGTGTGCGCATGTAAAAGTATGCATCTCTGTCTGTTCTTAAGAAAATGTCATTCTTAGATTACAGAAAGAAAGAGGGAGGAAAGCACTGGAGAGTAGGGGTAAGGAGGAGAGCTGGGGATGCATAGGTAATTTAAAATTATAACCCAACAAATGCAAAACAGGAAGGGAACAGCATTTTAAAGAGGCCAGTAGATAGCATCAGCTCATTAGTGGTTCCATTACAGTGTACATCGGTTTGCTTTCTCTCCCAGCGCACACACAAAAAAGTGATATATGTGCATGTGGGTATGGAGGAAGTAAATTAAATAAGCACAGCTTAAGTTATTTTAGGATATTCTGAGCATTCACTCTCATTCTTAAAGGTTGGTGAGAAGTTTGAAATGTTCTGGTCTTTGAAATTAGCCATTGCCCTTCAAATACGATTGGATTCTCAAAGAAGCCCTTCAATAGGTGAGGAGTGGGAAGAGGTCAGAAGGAAAGGAGCGGAGCTCTTTCCACCAGTTGGATGGGAGGATGGAATCTATGATGCTGGCACAGCATGGCTGTCAATGACTGGAGAACTTTGTTTCCATTTGGAAATGATTAAGGTCTTATTGCTCCTGTCTTACATATGAAAGACCTGAAATGCATCTGTTTGATGTAACTAAGGTTGAGTGACAACTCTATGCATGTTGTTAGCAAAGTTCCTTGAGAAGAAGGGAAGAGTGCTCAATTTCAGGAAAGTTGAACTATAAGAATTGAGTACCTTGATTGAATTTGATAGTTCTTAATGGGAAACTGCATTGAACTGGCAGAAAAAAAAATTGCAATGAGATTTGGTGAAAAGGATCAAACTCAAATTTAGTTTTTTTTTTTAAACCCTCAGAATTAATCTTGCCAATTTTATGCAGTTAATAGTAGGAATTATTTCACATGAAGAAAGACAATGTCAGAAATAAGGGTAGAATTTTAGAGCTGGAATTAGAAGAGGGACCAGGGGAAAGCTAATTTGCTTTTCTGCTCCAAAATATTCCTAGAATTCATGTCTTAGAGTCTATTTGATTTTGTTTTTTAAAATTAATGATGGAGAAGGATTTCCTGGGGAGGGTTTCTGGGTGGGGCTTGGGTTATAACCACTGAACTGACTAATCAGGAAGGCAAATGAGCCGTGCTGTCTCCAAGTCCATGTGCATAGGCTAGAAGGGGCAAGAAAACATCCTGGGCCCTGCCCAGAGAGACCAGCTAGAGTCCTAGGCCCTTGAAAGATTGCAGGTCAGCCAAGAAAAGAGGGAACCATCGTATGAGGAATTTGGGAGTACAGATCAGTGCTGGTCACCTTATAGGAGTGCCAGGGCTTATCCTTGACAAGGGCACTGGGGCACAGAGGACCAGATCCCTCGGAGGAATTATGACCTTTGACCTACACTTTGACTGCTGCCGCGTACAGCACATGCGACGGCAGCCAATGAGTAGCTCCTAGGCCCTTTGGCCTAGTGTCTGTTCCCTACTTCCCAACAGGTTTAGTTTCCTTTATAAACATAATATCTATAAAGAGGCATCCATTCTCCAGTCACAGCAGCTCCCATCATCCACTATTGTCTGATATTGGCCACGCTTGCTCAGTTTACATTAACTGTCCAATTCTGATTCTGAACTCCTATTCTTAGGCTATGTGCAGTAAGGCCTCACTGCTTGTGTGTTTGGAATGCCCTGCAGAAATCTTCCTTCCACTTCATCCATGACGATTTTTTGAGATGCAAGAAGGGCAAAGGCCCAGAGTGATTCAGTGAAGGTGCATATGGTATTCATTCTGCAGAGAACAAATATGGAACAGGAGAAAAAGTGACAGTCACACCATTTGCATTTGGTATGTAAATTCAAGATACATATTGATTTACATGTATAATTTAGCAACCAAAAAAAAAAAAAAAAAGGAAAAAGAAACCCACATAGCTAAGTAAACATGAATACCCACCCCAAGCTAAAGGCTGGGCTCGTGGTGGTGTTTGTAAATGGCACTGTGTGGTAGCACATCTCGGCATGCAAATGTGTACAAACTTAAAACTGTTGCTAGGTTAAACAACACCTTTCCCAGGAAGCACAACTGATTTAGCAGCTTGTGCTTTATGCGTTGGACTCCAGGGCAGAAGGCCCCTTTCCTCACCTCATAGCAAGGGCAGAAAGGGGGATTCATCCATGTTCTTTCCTTGCTGAAGTCTACCTTCATGCTGATACAGCCCAGCCTTTTTAAACACCTTTTCCTTTTTGTTGTTTTCATGCATGAAGAACTTGAACAAATTTTTCCATAATGGAAAAAATAAATGCTTTCACCAGCTCCCTCTTTATTTAAACTTATTTTCTATTCTCACCAAGCTTCTCTCCACTCACCTTCCAGCCCCTGAAACAGTCCTTCCAGAGAGAATGCCTCACCATCATTTGGACACACGAATATTACCACCACCGCACTTTTACTAATCATAGTACTATTCAAAAGAATGCTTTTCCTTCATCCACTGAAATCCTATTCACCTCTCAAGCTTAACTTACACTTGATAGCCTCCTCCAAGCCTTCACAAAATCTATAGCTATGCCAATTTCTTCTTTCCAGGACCAGCTGGGGCACTTGTGATCTCAAGCTGTGTTCTCAATCTTGGTCACATACAGTTGTATGAGACTTCCTAATAATTTCCTAGGTGTGGCTCTTGGTTCTTCAACCAGAGAGAATGATCCCTGAGGGAAGAGATTTTGTTCCTTCTCTACAACACAGTCCATTTGGCACAAAAATGAACATATTGATGATGCTAGCGCATCGTGCTGGACTGAATTGAGAAAATGCTTTCTCAATGTTCACTCCTTATATCCTGATTTAAAGCCTACAGTAGAAAACTCTAATCAGTGACCAGAGTTGAAAAATGGGTTAGCAGAGGAATACAAAGAATACGAGAGGTGCATTAGAAGATAGATTCAGGATTTTCTTTTTGTTCCCACTCTGCCATGATGTTCTTCATGAGACTCTCTTGTTCATAATGAACAGCAACAAGTCCATATAATCCAGGGTTTCCGAACCTTGATGCAACTGACACTTTGGGCGGAATAAGTCTTCATTATGTGGGAGCTATCCTGTATATTATAGGATGCTTAGAAGCATCCCTGGTCTTTGCCCACTAGATGACAGTAGCTCCCCCTTCCTCCACACCTCTACTCCACAGTTGTGACGGTAGAAAATATAAATCTGCATAATTCCCCCAATCCATCCATGTTGAGATACACTACTATAATTAATTCTCTAGAATTCTTAAAATATTTACATCTTTTAGTGGATTAAACAAAACTCTATGACACACCTTAATATTTAGGGAAATTCTGCTTTCTCTTACTGTCCTTAACTCTTACTGTTTTAAGTGATTTACAAATATGAATTCCTTTTTTTTTGTTTTTTTTGTTTTTTTTTTTTTGAGATAGAGTCTCACTCTGTTGCCCAGCCTGGAGTGCAGTGGCGTGATCTTGGCTCATTGCAAGCTCTGCCCCCCAGGTTCACGCCATTCTCCTGCCTCAGCCTCCCAAGTAGCTGAGACTACAGGCGCCTGCCACTATGCCTGGCTAATTTTTTTGTATTTTTAGTAGAGACGGGGTTTCACCATGTTAGCTAGGATGGTCTTGATCTCCTGACCTCGTGATCCACCTGTCTCGGCCTCCCAAAGTGCTGGGATTACAGGGGTGAGCCACTGAACCCGGCCCCCAATTCCTTTAATTCTTATAACATAGTCATAAGTTATACCCATAAGTTGGTTGCTCATTTTATAAGTGGGGAACCAAGGCCCAGAGAGGTTAATAAGTTTATCCAAGGTCATACAGCAAGTAAGTTGCAGATCTGGGATTCAAACCCCGATGTTCTGACTCTGAAGTCTGTGCTTTTAACCACTGTTCCTTTCACAAGGGAAAAGATTAGTATCTCTGGATTAATTGTCTTCAATTCTGAACAGGGGTATTTTTGTAAATATTCACTGGTTTAGGAGTGCCTAAATTGGGAATTAACAGTCACTCCTATCAATTATTTTAAATATTCACAGCTTTTTCTTCAACAACTTGCTCTTGAATAAACCCTGTCTTATGACGGGGCTTGCACACCCATAAACTTGCATTGATTGTGGAGGGCTGTGCATTAGAAATGCTGGGTATTCTTTGGAAGCCATGGGAAATATGCAGCCTGTCATACCTGAATTAATCCCTCAGTTCTCTATACCCATGGGAAAAGCCCCAAACTGATTGCTGTTTTGTATTTCCAGCTGTCTGATATTGTCATGCTATTCCCAACTCAAAATCTCTAGTGGGTCTTCACTTCCAGCTGCACTGAATCTAAACTTTGACAAGATGTCAAGACCTTTCATTATCCCACTATTCCCCACACAGTCCGTCCGCTTGGTATGGGCCAGCATCCTCACTTCCCATTCTATCCTCCATACAGCCAGGTATTCCACCTGTGCTTGTAAGGCGCAGCAGAAGTTCAATTCCTCTGTGAATTTTCCCCTTCATTGAAATCTTCAGGTTACTTTTTCCAAACTCCTTCAGCATGTGTTTTTTGCCATTGAAGTCCACTCATGAGGATTGAATTTTATATTTTGTATTTTTAAAATATGTTTTATACTCATCATCTCAACTAGATTGGGTAAGTCTTGAAGAAGAGGACTGTGTCTTTTATTGCAATTTGAGCCTCCACATTAGGTACAGGACAGGCACTCAATCAAGACGTTGACCCTTTGGTTATTCATTTATCATCCACCTTCACCCTCTTTTCACCATGAAGGGGGCCATGCCTTTGTGCCCTCACTTCAGTGGATACTGTACTATAGCACAAAGTCCTCCAGTTACTGACTTGTAGCTCTATTGGTGGTCACCTGCAGGCCACCAATTAACAGTCTCCCAAGAAAATATAGTTTCTGAAAAACGTGAAACAGAGTGTCATATCCAGTCAGCACGATGCCATTGCTTATTTTGGAGAGAGGATAAAAACTACAAATATTCATGCTGCTCTTGTGAAAAACACCAGTAACAAGCACCAATAGCTTGGTCTTGGTGTGGGTCGTATTGGTGATCGTGTCAGTGATATATGGTCATGTGTCTTTAGGGTAAGGTAGGTTTAGGTGTCTGCTAGGTTTCTAGTGCAGAAGTAACAAGTGTGAGAGTGATTTTCTTTTTTTAAAAAGCTAGTTTTGCATTGCAGTGCTTACCTTCCTTGATGATGATGATGGTATAATTTTCAGTGTTCATAGGGTTTGACCTTTTTCAGGCTTTCACATATAGTGTCTCTCTTAATGACAATATACATGTAATATACACAGAACAGGCAGAATTAACACAGATCCACAAAACTATTGGAGTCCCAAGCAGTTAAAGAGGTTTGCTTAAGTAAATACAAAGCCCTAATTAAGTTAGTTTAAGACTTCCTACTTGCCCTTTAAATCATTTTGATTTTAAACGTCACATGATTCAGTGGGAGAAAACCCTGAATGCCACAATACACCAGAGTTTATAACATAAGAATAAAATATTCTTAAAAAATTTAATATGAAACTGGACTTTGGTTGACCTCAACAGAAACTGATCAATTAGAAAACATTAAAAATTATTGAATGTCTTATGTGCTAGGCATGTTAAGGAACATAGTAGAAGGGTTTTAGTAACACTTATTTCATTTTAAAAATCAACAAATGAAAAATTTAAGGGATAATTATAAAAGAAAAAACTGGCCGGGCGCGGTGGCTCACGCCTGTAATCCCAGCACTTTGGGAGGCCGAGGTGGGTGGATCACGAGGTCAGGAGATTGAGACCATCCTGGCTAACACGGTGAAACCCCGTCTCTACTAAAAATACAAAAAATTAGCCGGGCGTGGTGGCGGGCGCCTGTAGTCCCAGCTACTTGGGAGGCTGAGGCAGGAGAATGGCGTGAACCCAGGAGGCGGAGCTTGCAGTGAGCCGAGATCGCGCCACTGCACGCCACCCTGGGCGACAGAGCGAGACTCTGTCACAAAAAAAAAAGAAAACAAAAAACAAAAAGAAAAAACTACAAAGCAAAATGGGCACTATTTTTGCAGTATTATTTTTATAAGCTTCTTGGTAAATTATGAGTGTATAACCCAGTATTGCCCACTTTTATCTTGCATTTCTTTTATGGGTGGTAGAGATCATGTATATTCTGGATAACCTGGTCTATTAGCTATTCTAACTCCGTATTGGCATCTTTCAGAAAAATTTCAGTTTTGCTATGGCTGGCAGCCATCTCTGACTCTGTTTAGTTACAACTGACCTGTCATACCCACACCCCACAATAACATTCTTGCTGATAAACAGTCCTTGTTAATGAATTTTGACCTATTATTAGTATCAACAGATACATCATTTACTTCACTAGTTATTAATGTCATGTTTAATTAATTCTAACCTCTGAAGATTTCCTGAATTCTAAATACTTTGCTTTCGGACAAATCCAGTGAGGTGAGTTAGGCCTCTTTTTCTCTCCCTGAGGGACCATCAGTGGGTCTCTCAACTATCCTCCTGGGAAGCTGATTTTCCCATAAATCTGTGAGAGAGTATTTGTGCTAACAACTAAAGCTGGGAAGACATTACCTTCTTTATTTTCAGAAAGTAGTTCATGTTATTAGAGCTGATGCTGACAATAGCCAAGGTAACCTGCCACACTTCGATTAGGTGAACTTGGAAAATTTTCTCTAAGTAAAGTCTTTATGCAAGACAAAATAGTTTTTAAAATGAAGCAAGTAAGCATGCTTTGTGTTTTATTCCTGCTGGACTGACATTTCCCCAAGAAGGTCTCAGCATGCATGTGGCCATCACCATCACCACACATTTGGCAGCTATGACCACCATCACTTTGAAGCAGTGAGATAATAGATCAGCTTGCATGGTGAGATGCTTCTGCTTGACTTCTGGTTGCCATCCAGGTTCCTACTGCATCATCAAGATCCCATATCTTGAGTTGTAGAGAATAAGATTACCAAAATATTCATTCATTGTTCTAAAAATTCATCAGAACTTATGTGCCAAAGGCATCTATGGGAAATAGTCCAATTTTTGAACTTCTTGAAGCTCCTAAAGAGCTTTCTAACTAATAGACCAAGTTAAATGCTAGGAATAGTAAGTTTCTACAAGGTAAATTTCAAATGTTCAGATTCAGGGTTTTAGGGACAGGTCTCAATCAGGGTTGATTGTTAAACAGGACAATCAAGGTTCGGAGAGGATAAGAAAATGACAACGCATGGCTTGCTTAAATTGTACCATGCTAATGATGTGATATTTATATTTCTATGTTTTTGTGTATTTACATTATATGTATATTCATAAGAACAGATAGAAGGAAGAGGTTAACATTGTTACCATGGGACCATGACATATAATGGTTAATTTTCATTATATGTGTGTGTCCTCTGTCTTTTCTCTCTCCCTCCCTCTCATAGACACTGCTTTTGCAGTCTGGGAAAAATATTGTTTTTTAAAAAGTCATCTTGAAGAAAGAGCAATTGATACCTAGGACTATACATATTGAGAAAGACATAGCTGATGCATTTTAGGATATTAAAGGTCTGAGAGACTTTGTAGTGTGGCTGGGCCACATATATCCCTACAAGATCAGTTTCCTCTTGTTCATTTCAGCCCACTTCTATGTGCTCAGCTCTGCTATGGAGCTATGCTGGGCGTGGTGGCTCATGCCTGTAATCCCAACATTTTGGGAGGCTGAGGTGGGCAGATCACTTGAGGTCAGGAGTTCGAGACCAGCCTGGCTAAAATAGTGAAACCCCATCTCTACTAAAAATACAAAAAAAAAAAAAAAAGCCATTTGTTGTGGCACATGCCTGTAATCCCAGCTACTTGGGAGGATGAAGCATGAGAATTGCTTGAACCTGGGAGGTGTAAGTTGCAGTGAGCCAAGATTATGCCACTACACTCCAGCCTGGGTGACACAGCGAGACTCCATTTCAACATAAATACATACATACATACATACATACATACATACATACATACATACATAAAAAGAACTGTAGGGCTAACTGAAAACAAAAAAAGATGAAGTTCCCTCATTCATGGCAAACTTCTAGAAAGGAGACAGACACACTGTGAAGATGGTGGTGCATTGAGCAATATGAGCAAATATCAACATTGTGGAGAAGCCAGGAGCAGGACAAACTGGCTGTGTTGTGGTTGATAATTGTGTTCCAGCATAATCTTGCCACTGTTTGCCAAACTTGCACTTTGTTATCCTTTGATTCATTCATGTATTACATAAATACTCATTGAGGTTTTATGGCACAATCCCCAAAACAAAGGCATCAAACACGAACATATTAAAAGAGTTTTCCCTGAGATGCCATCAGCTCATGGCTCCCACTGCATTTTTACTGGCCAGGGTAGACTGGAATTCTTCAGTCTGGAAGATGATACTCCAGAGAAACTCCTGATAGCAGTCAACCTGGTAGCTTTCCTCCTCAGAACTAAGAACAATTTCTCTTTGGTACATTTTTCAACATTGGGCATTTGCAGATGCCTTAGAGAATGTATGAAAAACAAGACAGAACATGCCATGTTAGGAGGTTCAAAAAACCTTGGAAATTCCTGGACATTTACTGAAGTGCTCCAGCCAGAAGGGCCTTCTCAACATCCTCAGCATATATTGTATGCATTTGCTTTTCTAAGAAAGAAAGAAACTCTCTTTGCTAGAGGTAGGGAACCAGTAATGGTAATAGGACCAAGGACTAATCTTACAGAACACAGTCCTTCAAAGAAAGAAGAAACATTTGTTATTGGAATTATATTCCACTGGATTTGACAGAGACTTTCTAACCACTTCTATCTTCAGTGGGTAGGCAGAAGACCTAAATATGAATGAAATTAGCCCTCTTTTAAATAACTTTTAGGGACATTGGATACAAACAATCTTAAATTTAATGAAGGCAAGGAATATCACCTAAAAGACAGTTTGGCACATAGTGTGTTCCATAAACATTTTTGGATCAAATAAGGCAGAATATTTTAAGTGTTAGAAGCATGGTCTGAACAAACATCTCTGGTTATTCAGAGAAAATAGACATCCTGCTTCATTGGAAGGGGCAGTGAGAGTTTCACCAAGGAGGACCCTTCTGTGGTTCATGGTAAAGAATAGATGGAATGGAGGAAAGTAGAGATGAGAGGGAAGGGTGTTTTATAAGAAGGGATGACATGAGCAATGGAGAGCAGCCTGGAGCTTGTCAAACACAAGAGGAGGTATAGGCTACAGAGACAGGTCAGGCCATACTGTGGAGTGTCTGCAGTGCCAGACGGAGAAGATGCCTAGATGAACGTGAAGATGGCAGGTGATTCTAGGCCTTTCCTCTTGCCTTTCTTCATTATTACTGGTAAAGCTAGAGAAGATCATACGAGACATGGTTTTAATGGATCTCTTGGTATTAGTACAAGGACCTTCCTTCTTGACTTCTAGAGAAGCCACTATACATTATTGTCAGTCTCTCTCATATCCCTACATCTATTCTTTATCTCATATGATTATATTGCCCCCTCTGTGTTTCTCTCTCTGACTGTCTCCCTGTCCCCAAGTTTTAGTGTGATGGAAAATAAAATAGCAAGGTGACATGGTCTGGGAAGGAGGGTACATATCTGTGCTGCATAATACTTAAAAGAAATGTTAAGGAGTTTTGACACATTGATGGTCAGGTTTTCTCAATATGTTTTCAAGAAAAAATACAGAACATTAGGCAAATGCTGCTTTAGTAAATAAAAATGTCCAACCCTCATTCTGCATTTCTTGGGAGGCAATCCTGTCCTTTTATACCACAGGAGAAATATCAATGTCTTAAATCTTTAACATGGATTTTCAGCAGTTCTTAAGGGCTGGAAGAAGGCAAACAAAAGGAAAGATTTGTCAGCTGTGGTGGCCACATCTGGGGTAGACAGTGTAGCCCAGATACACGTGAAATCCCTAAAATTTCTCTTAAACTTTCAGGCATCCCGTTGTCACTGAGCCCTCCCACATCAGTTATTGGGATGCAGTAATAAGCCATGCTCTATCATTGTTTTTAATGTCCCATCTTTCTTAGTCTGTATTTCTTCTGATCTGATTCCTTCTCCATCTGTTTCAGGTTTCCAGAACCAAAGACTTTCACCTTCCTAATTCTGTTTCTCTTTAATAAGACCTGCTGTTACATTCCTTAGTCACTTCAAAGTAAACACAGTCAATATCAGTTTACAGTGATATATCCCAGGAATACATGGCTTTTAACCCAAACCCAAGCCTTAAAGAAAAATCTCCCTGATGAATTTAACACTCTGCTTTCTGGGGTCCTTCCTAGTGTCCAGAGGATTGAGCAGCTTTATCTCTGAGCTGCACATTGGCAAAAAGCTCTTGGAAGGGTTTAAACTTTACAAGAATGATTCTATTATCGGTTTTTTAAAACCATCAGCCAATCCTGTTCAGTCAAGATTTTGTGTTTTCATCTTCCTGAGCCATTTGAGTTTTTTCCCCCGATTCACACCTTTAGAATAACTCCCACTTGCCTGCTTCCAGCCATCATTAGTAATACTCATCAATGATAGGCTAAAAAGTCACCAAGTTCTTTTGCTTTTGACTGAGATAATTTTCTTTCTTTTATTGTTTTTAGATAGTGGTTATTGTATTTCTTAAAAGTTCTGAGTCAAAATATCTGTTTTTATATTAATGAAAATGACAAATTCAATGAGTTGAATTTAACAAAGTTACTTGCTTTTGTTCCTTAGTTTTGTCTTTCACCAACTGCTAACACAAAGAAAGAACACAAAAGCTCACATTTTAGCTTTAGAATATCTATAGCAGAATAGGCAAGACTGGTTGGTGGACAACATACCAGATGACAAATAATTTGACCCAACACTTTGGTATTTGTATTAGTCAGGGTTCTCTAGAGGGGCAGAACTAATAGGAGATATATATATATATATATATATATATATATATATATGTATATACGTATACATACACAGATACATGGGAGTTTATTAAGTAGTATTAACTGACATGATCACAAGGTCCCACAATAGGCTGTCTGCAAGCTGAGGAGCAAGGAGAGCCAGTCTGAGTTTCAAAACTGAAGATCTTGGTGTCCGATGTTTGAGGGCAGGAAACATCCTGCACAAGAGAAAGATGTAGGCTGGGAGACTAGGCCAGTCTCTCTTTTCACATTTTTCTGCCTGCTTATATTCTAGCAGCACTCACAGTTGAATAGTTTGTGCCCACCCAGATTAAAGGTGGGTCTGCCTTTCCCAGCCCACTGACTCAAATGTTAATCTCCTTTGGCAACACCCTCACAGACACACCCAAGATCAGTATCTGTATCTTTCAATCCAATCAAGTTGAAACTCAGTATTAACCATTACAGTATTTACTCTTTTTCCTAAAAGCCATTCTTGGATCTACAGGAAGCACAGCCGTGAGTTGACATCCAGATGGGCTCTACTTCAAGAGATAACGAGAGGGAGGCCCAAATACCCCAAAGCAATGAAATTACACCTTGTTTTGAACAGATGGCACAGCCAGAGACCTGGAATTTCCTAAAATGCAACCAAAAAAATTTGCCTTAGTGCAAATGTGTTAAATATTAACATTATTATAGATAATAGTCATCAAAAACTAACTTCAACATTGACAAGATGTGGAACAATTAGAGCCCTTTTGATTGCCTGATGCTTAAGTGAAAGTATGCAAAGTGGTCCTTTGAGGGGATAGCACTGAGCCTAGGAAAGTAAATTCCTTTAGCAAAATGTTGGTCTCGTGTTGTCCCCACTTCCCTCTAATGTACGGTCACTCATGAAGGGAGCAGTGGGAGTTCAGAAAAGGTAAGGTCCAGATAGAGTCAGGCAGCCGTCTCATTGGATTGGTTTGTACAAAGGTAACTTAGGTCTGACTCTCAGGCAACCACTGATATGCTATTTATTAATCTGCAAGGAAATGTTCACATACCTGCCTCTACACCTTTTCTCATGCTAATCCTCTGCCCTTTTGCCATTTTTCCATCACATCCATTGAATCAAACCCTTTCCAGCCTTTAGATATCCTCAAGAGACCTTTCCAAAATATCTGAAAATTTCATGCTCTAATATTAACTTTTGTTTCACTTACTATCCATCATATTCCCTGGGAATTTTATTGGGCTCCATTATTTGGTATATTTCACATGTATATTTTTATCTACACAAATTTATTCTGGGCTCAAGAATTCAAATAAACTCACACATTTTTCTTTGTCTTGGATCCTTCCTTTCATCACATGGCATATAACTTAGCGTATGTATGTATGTGTGCATATTTACACAAATTACAGAATATATACATATATTACCTATATCTGTATCTACATAGATATAGATGCATAATATATTTTCTTCAATAACCAGTAGGGGTGCATTACAGGGAAGTAGGCTAACACTCAGTATGAAACTAGCAATTACAATGGTTCAATAATAAAAAATGGTTTTCCTTTTTAGGTTTTGGTACATTGCATTCATCCATCCACCATTAGGCTGAGTTTCCTCAGAGGTGACATGATGTGATTGCCTGAAGAAAATGCATATTCTCTTTTCCTGCATAGAGCTTTTTCTTCTTGCCAAGGTGAGGTGTGCTGGAAACCTAGAGGGTAACCTCATAATTCCCTTTACTGCTCTATGAAATCTGCTGCCTGGAACAGTAAGGTAAGTAGACTGTTCCTTGTTTCATTTTCTCTGATTTTCCTTACTGCCCTTTGATAACTTTTAATCCTTTAGATCCCAAGCAAAAGGTACCATGTCCCATCTTTCTTAGTCTGTATTCAGCTTTGTACCTGGGCCTCCAAGTCCAACTGTATCCAGTGCCATTCCATGTAGAAAAGAAAAGCTAATAAAATATTCTCTAAATATTCATCATTAGTTCTTAGAAGTATTTTTATCTCACAGAAAATTCCGCTTCCCTCCTTAGTTCTTGAATGTCCACACACAGAGAAGGATGGAAGAGGTCTGTTTTGTGCCAACTCTTATCTAAGTTGTTAAGGATTTTAGTAGCTATAAAGACTCTTATTATTCTCCTCACTGACCATCTGTTAGTGTTGCCAGGGAATCACTAAGGTGAAGATTTTGGAGAGGAGTAAAGATGATTTGGACCTAAGGGAATGAACACATTTATGACATATTATTATACATTTCACTAGAAGTGTTCAAGTACATGTTTGTATTTTTTTTATTTTGATAGAGGAGAGGGACTGATATATTGATGGGAAGGTTAGAAGGAATGCAAATTTCTAGTCTCTGAAGAAATCATGTATATGGTCACTATTGATCTTGATTCACATTTATTTGAAATTTACATCAATATGAAGGAACTTCCAAAAGTTCATGGAAAATGCATATTAGGAAAAAATTATGCATGGATTTCAAAATGTTTTTGTACAAAAATCAACTCATTAACTTGTTATAATATTCCTGAACAGGATCTAGTTTGAGGGACTAAGAAAGATAAGACATCAGTTTTAAAAAGCTCCTATCAGGGCAACATTATTCTGCTAAATTAAAACAAGATCAAACATCAAATTTATGGTAAAGCTTGAGTGGGAGAATGGTGAATCATTGATGCTTTATGAAAAGTTTATGGGGACAATGCCTCAAAAAAATCAGCAATTTGCCAATGTATAACTCATTTTAAGAAGGGACGAGATGCTGTTGAAGATGAAGCCCACAGCAGTAGATCATACATGTCAATTTGCAAGGAAAAATTAATCCTGTTTATACCCTATTAAAGAGGACCAATGATTAACAACACAAACAATAGCCAACAACATAGATATCTTAATTAGTTAAGTCTACACAATTCTTACTGAAAAAGTACAGTTTAAAAAACGTTCCATTTGATAGGTGCCAAGAGGATCAATGATTAACAACACAAACAATAGCTAGCACCATAGACATCTCAATTAGTTAAGCTTACACAATTCTGACTGAAAAATTAAAGTTTAACAAACTTTTCATTTGATGGGTGCCAAAACTATTGTGCCCAGATCAGCTTCAGACAAGAGCAGAGCTTTCAAAGGACATTGTAAACAAGTAGGTTCAAGATCCTGCGGCATTTCTTAAAGAATTTAAAAGGAGACAAAACATGGCATTACCAATATGACCCTGAAGACAAAGCACAATCAAAGCAATGGTTACCAAGAGGTAGGAAATGGTACGGTCAACACAAAAGTGGACCAGTCAGAGCAATCAGACAGAGCTTCACCAGGGAGTTCTTCTCCACAAAGACCACTGTCCTGCTCATTCTTCTTATCAAATAAGGGCAATTCTGTGATAGTTTTGATGATAAATTATTAGGCATTCACCCTATAGTCCTGATTTGGCTTCTTCCAAATTCTTTTTATTTTTATTTTTATTTTTATTTTTTTAATTTTTCTTTTTTTTTTCTTTTTCTTTTATTATTATACTTTAAGTTTTAGGGTACATGTGCACATTGTGCAGGTTAGTTACATATGTATACATGTGCCATGCTGGTGTGCTGCACTCACTAACTCGTCATCGAGCATTAGGTATATCTCCCAATGCTATCCCTCCCCCCTCCCCCCACCCCACAACAGTCCCCAGAGTGTGATGTTCCCCTTCCTGTGTCCATGCGATCTCATTGTTCAATTCCCACCTATGAGTGAGAATATGCGGTGTTTGGTTTTTTGTTCTTGTGATAGTTTACTGAGAATGATGATTTCCAATTTCATCCATGTCCCTACAAAGGACATGAACTCATCATTTTTTATGGCTGCATAGTATTCCATGGTGGATATATGCCACATTTTCTTAACCCAGTCTATCATTGCTGGACATTTGGGTTGGTTCCAAGTCTTTGCTATTGTGAATAATGCCGCAATAAACATACGTGTACATGTGTCTTTATAGCAGCATGATTAATAGTCCTTAGGGTATATACCCAGTAATGGGATGGCTGGGTCAAATGGTATTTCTAGTTCTAGATCCCTGAGGAATCACCACACTGACTTCCACAATGGTTGAACTAATTTACAGTCCCACCAACAGTGTAAAGGTGTTCCTACTTCTCCACATCCTCTCCAGCACCTGTTGTTTCCTGACTTTTTAATGATTGCCATTCTAACTGGTGTGAGATGGTATCTCATTGTGGTTTTGATTTGCATTTCTCTGATGGCCAGTGATGATGAGCATTTTTTCATGTGTTTTTTGGCTGCATAAATGTTTTCTTTTGAGAAGTGTCTGTTCACGTCCTTTGCCCACTTTTTGATGCGGTTGTTTGTTTTTTTCTTGTAAATTTGTTTGAGTTCATTGTAGATTCTGGATATTAGCCCTTTGTCAGATGAGTAGGTTGCGAAAATTTTCTCCCATTTTGTAGGTCCAAATTCTTTTTGTTTACTAAAGAATCTGTTAAGGGCACCCCATTTTTCTTCAGTTATTAATGTAAAAAAGACTGTTTTGACATAGTTAAATTCTCAAGACCCTCAGTTCTTTAGAGATAGCTTATATGGCTGGTATCGTCAGTCATTTTACCTGGATGGAGCTTATGTTGAGAAATAAAGTTTATATTTAATCCTTTAAATTATCTTTTAATTGCACTTTTTCATGAACTTTTTGAAGCCTCCTCAGATCGCATACACCTATATGTCTTATTTGACAGTGAGTGTGACTTAAATGCATGCTTTGTAAGTCACTTATACTTAAATGTGATGGCATAATCATGTAAAAACTTTCTAGTGGTCCTGATTCCATGTATTTAACTGGGCATTTGGATATTTCAATGGATTCAGCCATTCAATAGAAAGTTTCAGCAAATGCCCCTAATTTGACATTGTTACTTATGGGCTATGTTTTTTTTTTTTTTTTCTCTCTCTCTTGTATCAACCACTGTGGCTAATTAGGCAGAAGATTCAAATCGTCATGAATTTTTCAGGCTGATAGGTGTTCCTTTCCAGGGATAATTTGTTGCTATCAGAGGAATGACCATGGTCATACTTTGTTGGTAGTGTCTGACCTTATTTCCTTGTTCAGACTGAAATTAGTTGGGAGCCTGTGCCAAGAAGGTCATTTAGTAAATCATCTCTCTGAAAACAAGTCTGTTTTAGGGACTGTCCTTTTCTTGCTCCCCTTCATTGCCTACTCTCGCCTCTACTGCTGCAGACTCCATCAAGAAGGAATAAGACTCAAAGAAACTTTTACCCAGGATTTCAGAAACTTAAAAAATTCAGTGAAGAACCTAGTTATAAAACTTGCATAGAAGACTAGAATAATTCCATTCGATGAGCTTTCTGTGTTAACAATGAGGAAGATTTGGCATACACCAGTTAGGGACAGAATTTTTATAACTGAATGAGAAATAAGGAAAACTATTTTTTATATGGTTTGCTATTGCCATGCTAGGGATGCTGGAAGAATTGATTTCCTGGGATGGCAAAGTAAGGCCATTTCATTTAACCTTTTCCTCCAGACATATAGGGGGAACTTCAGAGCACTAATCCCTCACCCCGCGCCACAAGTTGTTGTTTTCCAATTACAGCTGATTAGTGGTTGGAATTATTAGTAAGAATTACACAACTATTTATGTCTGTTGAAAAAGTCATCAGTACTAATTTTTGCAAATTGGTTGTAATTTCCAAAGAAAATATCAATTAATTCATTCGTTAAGAATTGTAATGAGTTAGCCCATTGGAGACTGGCATGGCAGTAAGAGCACAGAAGTAGTTCTCAGGACGTCAAGGTTATAGATTACCCTTGGCAATTCCAAGAACTTTGGATTTTTACTTTACCAGCATAAAAAAAAAGATCATGTTCCTTAAAGATAAGAAGAGAGTATCTAAAAAAAAAAAAAAAAAAAAAAGGCCTATTTCAATCTTCATTTTTTTTTCCTTTGGCAATTTTCTTTCCTAATTTTCCATTGGGAAGAGACAATGTGGTATTTAACCTCTTTGCTCCCTCATGATTTGTATATAGTTAGGGATTCAGATATGTTATCCTTCAGCTCTAAAAGAAGCCACTATATTGGAACACAAGGGGTCATTTTACTTATGGGTGTACATACTTTTTAATTAAAAATGATTTTATTGCTTTTGTTAAGTAATTAAATTTAACAAGTAATTTCTCACGAATATTTATTAATATTAAGTTGTTTTTGGCATATACCAGTAAATAGCAAGCAGTTGCTTTACTCTGCATGTGTAATTAGAGTGACTAAGTAATTATTTTTTTCTTTGAGTGCAGTCGACACTATCACATTTTTCTAAGTTTTGTTTCATTTTTATTTCAATTAGTGAATGCTTAATAGAATCCAAGATAAGGGGTGTCTGTTAGCAAGGAGGAAAGCTGAATCTCTTACTCAATATTTTGAGAAATATAAACACATACTGTGTGCCATGCCTGTATTCCCATATGCTTTATTTTCCTACATATTGTCTTTCTTCCTTTGCCTAGTGACCCTGTGTCTTTCCATTATTATCTAGATGGCTATTAAAACCCTTCTAGAATGCACATTTTAACTAAAAAGATTTAATTTTACACATTTAGACTTTTATTCAAGTAGGAACAAAGAAGTGGTATGTCAATTCAGCTACCCATTTGCTCTGCTGAATCCTTATGATGCTCTTGTGCTTCCTCAGATGTTATTAATTTCCTTGCATTCCTCTTTATCATCAGCAAATGTCCTTTAAGAGTCACACTGTGCAGGCTACATGCCATGAGCAGGGGCTTCTATGCATATTGACTTATGAGAAGCTCAGCATTAGGTGGAGAGAAGGCAGAGTCAATATGATAGCTCCTCCCACAAACATTCATTAAAGTTAATGAAAAGCAAATATAGGAGACATTTGCTCCTAGGACAAACACACTTAGGAGACATCTGATGAGACATGACAAAAGATGAAGGGCTACCAATGCAGTAAGTGTTTAATACCCTTGCAGGACCATGCTGAAGGAGAATCTTAACCACTACCCAGGTCTCCAGCCTAAGTGACATATTCTGAGCAACAAAATCTACAATTCTTTGTTTGGAACCACAGATACGGAGGGAACTCTCCTGGATACCCTTTGAAGCAAATCTTTAATAGAAATAAAGTTGGGGTTAAACAAATAATTATACCATAACCTAGACTTTCCCGTGTGGTTAAGGTAGATAACAAGGACCAGATTTATCCTCCCACCTGAAACAACTTCTCCCTCCAAAAAAAGAAAAAAAGAAACAAAAGTTATAAAACAACCATTTCCAAAACCTGGACATCTGACAACAGTGATCCATGAAAGATAGAAAACAAGTAAGAGCTACATTTTCCTAAGATTATTGCCTTGAGAGAATTTCAGGCCATAGAGCAGGGAGGAAGAACCCAGAGCCCAGTGAGCCCCCTAAGTTGAGATGGGGTTGGGAATATGAGGAAGTGTTGGTGGCTAGAGTTTGCAGGGCAGATTGAGAGGATAGCTGACCCTAAAGAGAAACCTGAGATCTGCAGAGGGTGACCCTCAAGAATTCAGCACTGTATTGATCAGCAAGTGCAAGTGAGGAAACTACTTGAGGCCAGAGACAGAATACCTGGAAAAGATGAGAAGGGAGGGCACCAGGGCCACGTAGTGCCCAATTGGTCCTGTTCCCACCAGCCAGACTGGAAACTCAAAATGTATGGGGTTTTGGTGAAGTGCTCAGAGGAGTTTTCTTCAGTAGTGAGGGAGAACTAGTCTTTGAATAAATGCTGCTGTGGTCTTGCCTAGAAATTCTCTTAATAAGACCCAAGAGAATCAAGCTGTTTTTGATAATACTATAACTCATATTTGCAGGAAGATGGGATTTGGTGAAGTGAGGGGAAGAAAAGTCTGCATGGTGGAAAGGCTTGTGGGGTTTATCTTCATTGCTGGAGGGAAATAATGACAAGTGGCTATGAGAATTCATGTACCTCACCCTATGACCAGCCACGATGAAAATCCCTGTAAACTCCAATCTGCTACCAGAAGCTGGCCTGGAGGACCTGCCCCACTCAAAGATGAGTAATAAACAGAAAGGTGCAGAGAATCTATCTTGAAAAATGATGAAAGGAACAAACCATTGCAGAAATGAAGCCCATACAACATAAAGGAGAACAGACTTTGAAGAAAACAAAGTTAAAAAAATAATAAAATTGAGAGACAGATATCAGGATTCAGAACAGTAAGCAAAGTGAAATGAAGTGAACAAAATTAAAAATAATGGAATGGCAGATATGGAAGACAAATCAAGGGGGTTGAACATAGAACATAAACATAGCAGTATCCTAAAGGAACAAAAAAAAAAAAACCCATTAGGTTGAAAACTATCCTTAAATATGAAAAATAATTTTCACAAATAAAAGATGACTTTAATTTTATTCAGTTGTTTCTTTACTTCTTTCAAAAGCAAACTTAAGATACGTCTTCCCCAACAAGCCTTTTTGACTCACTGGGTACTGAACTTACTCTATTCTTGCAGCACAAATTGATATATGCTACAATGTATCTTGTCTCCAAGTATTACACTTGCTTTTGTTGCTGTTGTTTTTAGTTTGGATAATTAAGCAGTTTTATGAGGACTGGGGCTGCATCTTTCTCCTTTTATATCCCCTTTTGCATTTTGTTACAGACTTTGTACAGGGTCAGTGTAGTGTGAACAATGGAGTAAAAGCATGAAATACAAATTTTCTCCATGCCTCAATGCAGTGGTTTCTGGGAGCTGACTTGGCAGTTCTGTTGTGTTTCTGAGGTTGCCAGTTAGCTCTCTGTTACTGATTTTCTGTTGCTATCCTAAAGGTAAGTGAAAAACTGAAGAAGGACAAATATTTGATCAGGGCATTGGGAGTCAGGATTTTTTTTTTTTCTGTTTCTCTATTGCCAAATATTCTAAGTCAATTTAAAGTGCAGGTACTGTCAAGAACACTGGACAAGGTGTGAGAGCACTGGAGTTCTAGGGCAGGGATATCACTAACTTGCTATGTGCCCCCAGATAAGTTACTTGATCTTCATTCTGCTGTATCTTGGGGCTAGAACAGTTTCTGACTCAATATAAGCACTTAATAATTATGTTTTGAATGAAAGAATAATTAGCTTCAATTTCCTCCTAGGTCAAATGAGGGGCTTGTACTAGCATGGTCTCTAGGAACTGTTTGCACCATAAAAATCTAAAAACTACCAGCTTTCCTCTGATTGGTAAGCATTTACGCCATGCATTTCAATTGCAGCAACTCTGCAGATGCCTGTTGTTTTTATGGAAGACGTGTTTGTCCCCACATGCGCTGTTTACACCTTCCATGTAGATTGTAATGTCCATCCTAAGTTGCACAACTTTTGAAAACAGCCAGCAAAAAGTCCAGAGGGCACACTGAAGGATTCTTACAGGAAGCTTATAGCCTGTCTCCTTTGGCTAATTTGCAAAAGCATTTTTTGATTTAAAACAGAAGGAGGGTGAATCCCTGGGAGAAAACTCACATCCACTAATGTTCCTTCTGGAGTGAATTATTAGAGGAAGCCCCAGATGGATTATAGACAAAGGTTAAACTTTGAGACACTAATTTATTGAAAAGGTAAAGATAGTAAAAGAACAAAAAGTGCCCTGAATGTTATGTTTGTGTGTCCTTTTTGCCCCATGCTTTCCAGTATTTTAAGGATCTTTGAAAGGCATATGTTCATCTGCAGAGGCAATGTCACCTAACATCCTAAGAAAAATCTTTGCCACTGGAAGCTGTTGAAATGACATTCTAATAGGATTCTCCAATTAGACCAAAAAAAAACAATGGACAAACTCTAAAGAAGACATTTCATCTTGAAAAATAGCAAAGCTAATGGAGCTGTTTGGGGACAGTGGTATTAAAAGCATTGAGTGATGTTCTGGAAAAGCATTTTGGCATGTAGTGACATTTAATACTATATCCTATCAACTTGAAGATGCCCACTATGTTCACATTTTAACATTTCTGGAATAATTTTATGACTAATGAAGGCTGGTGATTGTTGTGGATCAGGTGACAGAGAGGTCCAGCTGTAATCATCTGCACATATGAGGACTCAGTTATTTTTGGTGGTGTAGCTCAGAAATCATAACCTCCCAATATTTTAGTCACTACATCTTTTAAAGATCATTTGGAGAAGAAATTTGCATCTTGATTCTTTTCTGAAAACTTCAGTTGACACTACCTGGTAGGATCAAGAAAGCACTTTCATCAAAACTTGCAGAAATAGGGGCAGTGGTTTGGAAGAATGTTCTGTATACAATAAAAGAACAGTCTTTTAAGAAATAAAGCATCACCAACATGCTTGAGGACATAGACAACAATATACATAAATCTTTATATATTTTCTCAGTATTAGTGCTTTAATGTTTATTTTTTACTTTCTTCACTTATCCTCAAATTCTAGCAAATAAATCATGCATTCACAGGACCCTCATTCAGTGCCGTTGTCTGTGAAGATATTGTGATCAGGTGAATATTGGAAAGTACACTTTAAAAATATCTTTATAGGATTTCTCAAAAATGTTTCTGTAAAAATGAAGTGTGATAGATGAATCCATTAGTGGTCCTACTTAATGGTTTCTCTATATCCACACCCTTTGCAGTGTTACTGCGTCAGGAATTGGTATATATTTCTCTAGTCTTTGAACCTGGGATAACCTTGTGACCTACTTTGACAAAGAAATAAAGAGGCAGTGATGGTGTGCCACTTCTGAGCTGGGCCTTAAAAAGTCTTGCATATGGCAGTGTGTGGTGGCCGATGCCTGTAATCCCAGCACTTTGGGAGGCTAAGGCAGGTGGATCACCTGAGATCAGGAGTTTGAGACCAGCCTGACTAACATGGTGATACCCCATCTCTACTAAAAATACAAAAAATTAGCTGGGCGTGGTGGTGTATGACTGTAGTCCCAGCTACTTAGGAGGCTGAGACAGAAGAATTGCTTGAACCCAGGAGGCAGAGGTTGCAGTGAGCCGAGATTGCACCACTGCACTCCAGCCTGGGAGACAGAGCTAGACTCCATCTCAAAAAAAAAAAAAAAAAAGTCTTGCATATGTGTGCCCTCTCTTAGAATACTGCTATCTCCGTGTAGTTGTTCGATGGGGGATGAGTGATCATGTGCAAGACAGTCTGGTTGTCTTATTAGCATCATTCCAGGCTACCTTAGAGTCAGCCAACCTGCAAACATATGAGAGAACTCAACCAAGAACAGCAGTGTTAGCTTACATTACATAGAGCTGAACACTTCTGATCAAACTCAGCCAAGAACAGAATTATCCAGCTGACTTTTAGAGTCATAAGCAATAAAAATACTTATTGTTTAAGTCACGTACATATGGGGTGATTTGTTACACAGCAATAGCTAACTGATACATGAGGGGCAGCATATGCTTCTCACATAAAAGCAGGTCAGCCTGAAGTTCACATCAAGATGTGTTTTCTTAAGGTGTTTTGAATCTGAATCCCACATATCCATCTATTTCTACACTTCCCAGGAGCAGAAGCACTGAAATTCTGTATGACAGGCTGCTTTTGAGATATTTTCAACTTAGTTGGAATCAGGATTTGCCAGAAATGTTGTGAGACAGCTTGTTTAAGTGAGATTTCCTGCTCAGTTTCTTTTTTTAAAAGATAGGGAGAAAAAGAAAAAAAATAATGATTTTTGGATAGAGTTCATCCGTGCTGGACACATTTGGACACGTAGCTGAGGGGAACCAATGTGTAAGGATCCTTAAGTTCTTTAGAAACTTTGGCAAGGTCTCAAACCACCTGAGAATTCTTAAGATTAAATGTTTGAAGTGTGATTCTAAATTAATAACACTGACATCACAAATTACTCCCACAGACTAATTTCTCACTCTTCATAAATATTCTGTTTACAGGTTGTTCTATCTTCCTATAGCTGTTTTTTAATTTAAGCTGTGTATGTTCTCTCACTACCATGCTTGTTAATTATTAAAAGATTTTCTCCTTTTTTTTTCAGGCTCACACTGAAAGGTGAGTTTTAGCCAACTTACTATTTGGTTAATATTTTACATTTCAATTTTCCAATTCAAACCAGGGAACCGGAGAAGGGTATGAATAAAACTTAAGCTATAGGTGCATATTTAGAAAAAAGAAAGAGCAAATGATGAATATGTATGAAACTTATTTAAAATGCCATATTTATGAGGAAAGGAAAAATATTGGAGCCTCACTTTCCCTTTACATATTTTCAAAACACCACATGGGATTGAATGGGACCAAGTGAAAAGTATAAAATTTGTTGAGTGTGGTGGGTGTTTGAGTGTGTCAGTGCAGTGAGAAGTTGGCAATGTGAATCCTCTGGGGCTTGTGGGTAGGACACATAGAAGCCTTGGCAATAGGGAAAGACATGAGTTTTCTTATGCCTGATTTTCAACGGGACATTTGGAGGATGCTTGCCATCTTTCTGTGGCCGTTTATTTGATCCTAGAGGCCAAGAGTGCAAAGGCTCCAAGTTGCTTGCTGGTGGGCCAGGACATGGGCTTGCATTCACCTCTGCAATACTTGTACTGCCTTGTGGCTGCTCTAAGCCTGATCAAAGCCAAAGTGGTAGTAATGTGAAAGGGAAGAAAGGGCCAGAGGAATGTTCCACCCTAGGGATTTCAATTCAGCCAGCATTTATTTCACCCACTGTATGCCCAGGCCTGTATTAGGCCCTGGGTAGTTGAAGCAATATCTGGAAGAGAAGGGGTCTGTACTCTCCAACTCCCAGCATGTCCACACCAGGAAAAGTGACACATATGCACAGGAGACATGAACAGGGGAGTCAGTGTTCATGACAAAGGTTCTAGTTAAATGAAGCAAGTCCAGCTGTTCTTTGGGAATCCATATAGCAGTAAACATGAATAACATAGATCCATGTACCAGCACAGAGAAGTCTCTAATATATATGGTTGAATAAAAACAAACAAATAAAAAACAACCTCAAGTTATGACCTACAATGTAATACCACTTGGTATCACTATAAACCAACTTAAAAAGAACAACTATACATTTCTACCTTGTAGGTATATCAATTTATGGAAAAGGATCGGGGTGGCATGGACAAAATAAGGGCAATGGGATGCAGAGAGGGGGCTGGTCAGGAAGTGTGTGCATATCTTGTTACTATAACACATTTATAACAAATTTATGTAGTTGATTTAAATAAAGAAATTAAAAATAAAATAAATAAATAAATAATATGCGCATAAAGAAAACTTATTTACCAACATTTCCCTACCCTGCATCATACACACAAAAACAAAGACGTTCACCTTTGGGTTCTTTATTATCTGGTTGGAGAAGTAAGACTCATAGATACATTTCATACTTTAACAAAATGATATACGATCTTTTCTTGATTTCTGTAATATTTTTTTTGTTTTGGTTCTCTACCCTGCCTCTCTTTATTCTTCTCTTTCCTGATCTTTCCTTTTCCTTCTCAATTCCCAATGTGGGAATTCTCTAGGGCAAGTCTTCAACCCTTTCACCCTCTTTCTGATCATTTTCACCCATTCTCACAAAATCCAACGTAGCCACTAATAGGATTTTTTTTTTTATTTGAGACAGAGTCTCTCTCTGTTACCCAGGCTGGAGTGCAGTGGCGTGATCTTGGCTCACTGCAAGCTCCGCCCTCTGGGTTCACACCATTCTCCTGCCTCAGCCTCCCGAGTAGCTGGGACTACAGGCGCCCTCCACCATGCCTGGATAATTTTTTGTATCTTTTGTATTTTTAGTAGAGATGGGGTTTCACCATGTTAGCCAGGATGGTCTCGATCTCCTGGCCTCGTGATCCACCTGCCTCGGCCTCCCAAAGTGCTGGGATTGCAGGTATGAGCCACCGTGCCCAGCCTAATAGGATGTCTTAACTTCAATTTCTAGCTTCATTCTTCCCTCTCTGTTGGGCATCTCTCCTTGCATGTTTGCCACGATTTTAGGCTCAGTTTTTCTAAACCAAAATTAATCTCTCCTTCTATCTTCAATGGGTCATTTATCCTTCTCCTTGATGTGCTTATTTGACATTGCATGCTTGTATCAAAACAGCTCATGTACCCCATAAATATATACAACTACTATGTATCCACAAAAATTATTAAAAATATCTTGACTTCTTGATTTCTTCCAAAGACATTGCCACCAGATTGAGGAGCCTATGTCCTCAGTAATTTCTCCTTTTCCAGCTCCCTTGCCATTCACAATGTCCCATCCAGTCTTCCTTTCCAATGTTTTTTTGCATCCATGCTTTCATCTTTGTCTTAGTTAAGGCTGCTATAACAAGTAGACTGGGTAGCTTAAACAATAATTATTTTTCACAGTTCTTGAGGCTAGAATTCTGAGATGAGAGTGCATTCATGGTCAGGTCTGGTAAGGGCCCTCTTCCAGGTTGCAGACTACTGTCTTCTCCTTGTATCTTCACAGGGCAGAGAGCAGAAAGAGAAAGCAAGCAAGTCCTCTAACTGTCTGTTCTTATAAGGGTACCAATCCCATTCGTGAGAATCCTGACATCATGACCTAATTGCTTCCCAAAGGCCCCACCTCCAAATACCATGTTAAGGATTGGGCTTCAACATATGAATGTTGGGGAGACACAATATCCAGTCCTTAGCCATCTTCATTTGTACATTTCCTTATTGTTTTATCTTAACCAAAAGCACACACAAAGGCAAGGCAGAAAACTAAGCTAATTCTTTCAGTAACTGAAGGCTTCCAAATGTTTATTTACCTACCTGTTGTATATGTTAAATGACTTACTTTGTTTGGGATTGCATGATTACCAGTTTTTTTTTTTACTTTCAACCATTAGTCACCAAGAATTTATCAAGTACCAGTTTTACAATCAGCCTTGGGAGATATAATAAACATAGAAGACATGAGCTCTTCTTTTGAATAACTAATTGATGAAAAAATGTCATTAATAAATAAAAGAAGTAATTTGAAATAAATCTTACAGCAATATAGAATTTGTACAAAACATGGAGAAAACTAAATCCATAATGCTGCCCCCACTTCTTTAGTTCCACAAATATTGAGAATCAACTATATGTCACACACTAATCTAAGAACTGGGGATATGGCATAGAAAGTCAGAAAGTGCCTCTGCCCTTATGGGACTTCTATTCAAGTGCAGAGAAATAGATACTAACCAGGTAAGCACATAATTAGGATAATTTCTGAGAGTGACAAATGCTATAAGAAAAAAATAATATGGGATAATATGACAGATAGGGCCTAGGGATAAAATTTAGCTAGAAAGGTCAAGGAAACTCTCTCTAAAGAGACAATATTTGAATTGAGTCCTGAATTTTAAAAGGCACCAGCTATGGGGAAACCTGGAGGTAGAAGGTCACAGGCTTGTCTTACTCCAATAACAAAATCCCAAGATAAACATGTGCTTGAGGAATTGCCAGATAAAAGAGGCTCTTGAGAACAAGAAACAACCTGAGTTATATTGAATACCATGAGCCAAATGATGGTTGGCAACTGGGGATCTAGGGCAGGACCTATTTGGAGGGAGTCAAGTTTTTTTAAAGGGAAGTTTCATAAATGCTCTCTCCATGACTTGGACCTTTCTGGACACACTGACTATGAAATAGCCCCTTCAGACACCTTCTCCTTTCCCTGGCCACACACATATTTCTATAGAGTAGCATGTAAGTCAGATGGATAAGTAAAGAATAGAAAAATAAATTTACTGGGAAAGGGAACAGCTAAGTGAATCAACAACATTTTCCTAATTGGTTTCCAGAGGCATTTGTCTGTCTGAGAGTGAGATGTTTGATATTCTGGTTGAGTAAGTTCTTGATTCCAGGTCATCAATTATGATAATAGAACAAATCAAAAAGTTTCCAGCAAACAGAAATTCTTCATTTCCTGGCTCCTACTCAACTTTATTGATTGGACCATTGGGTAAGACTATAAATTTCATGTAGAAGCACTAGAAAAGCTTTGGCTGGGCCCTTTGCTTTCTCTAATTTCAAAAAAATGTTCAAAGTGCCTGGGAGAATTTGGATTATTCATCCCACTCTCTTCTATGCCTATAGACAGGGGCAGGTGCTTCGTAGACAAAATTGCCTCCGCTCTTGTTTTAAATGTAATGGCTGACGATGCATATCACGAAAGATCTGAGTATCTACAACCCTTATTTTCTTCTAAAATATCCCTTCCAATAGTCTTCCAAAATGCTAAAATAATAATCATTAGAAACTCTTCCTTAGAGTTATATAACATGGGCTCCTTCTTAAATAAATATGTGTTCCTAAGAAAGGAGGGAAGGCCCTGTTTGTATGACTCATTCATCTTTCTAAACAGGTTCATATTAATATACATCATGAGACAGCATGAAGTGATGAAAACTATAGAAGACTTGAGGCCAAAGACCTAAGTTCAAGGCCCAGACCCTCCTCTCACAAGCTGTGTGATTTAACAAATTGTTTAATTTTTGTAAATCATAATTTCATCTGCTGCTAAAGCTGAACACTATCTGAGTATGTGTTGTAGCTTTGTAAATGTTAATACATCAAAGAAATATAAACTATTGTAAATGTTATCATTTGATTAGTAGAGATTAATGTTTAGATCAATTTCATCATCATTTTGGAAGGTACTGAAATTCTGAAAGAATTTTATACAGTTAAATCCTGTGGACTTTGGGTAAATTTGAAATATAATAAAAAGAATGTTAGGTGGTTGTCTATTGTGTGCTGGAGTAGATGTTAAATATCATACATATATTGTCATTTCATCCTCACAACTGCCCAATGAGGTAGTTACACCTAAAACACAGTGATAAGTAAAGATTATAGAAGTTAATTTACTTTCTCAAGGTCATGTCAGTATCTAGTAGAGGTCTTCAAAGCTCAAGTTCCTAAGCATTCAGTAACCTTGCCTTCCACTCAGCACAGTATACCAATGCTGGGTTCTAGAAGGAAACCAGAATTGTAAAATCTGAGAACTTAGTACTTGGGATAAGTTTCTATTGGTAAGAGGGGGTAGGAAAAATGTGCTTACTTGAAGAGAAGAGTAAATTGGAAACTAAGCTCCTATTCTTCCATATTTTGCTTGCAAGTGTCATTTTGTATGTAAACACTATTTTTTTCAGTTCTAATACCTTTCATATTGTACATTTGGTATAAAGATAAAAGGATTCTTCCAAATCTCCATTTTCTCCAACAAAATTCCCTCATTGACTCCATTCTGTGATTTGCACCCAAAGGAAGAGCATAATGTCTTGTGTCACCTTCTCTACTCCTGCTACCCACACAATCACCTAATTTTACCTTGAGTCATTTACATTATGTTCCTAATACTCTGATCTGCCACTTAGAGCAGAATAATTTTTCTAAGAGCCAGAAGTGGCCTTTTTCTAGAATTCCATTTCAGATACTAGCTCAAGACAGGAAACATAGTATCTAATAGATAAATATTCATAGATGGATTGTATAAAAGGAATTGGGACTGAGAGCATAAATCTCACTTTCTTTCTACCAAATATTTGATTCAATTTAGCCCATTGGCTGAACTCTTTTCAGTCATTCAGTCTTAGGATTTTATCCATTATTGAGGAGAAAGATATGAATACAGAGTTTTTCTGATACCCAAGATATGAATAGTCTTTGGACATCCTGAGTGATGTATCTCTGCTTGGGTGACTGATTGGAGACTACGTTCAATTAAAAAGCCCTAAATAGACACCCTCTTATTAGTAGCTCCTTCTTCACTTTAAGCATTTATCTCTCTCTTAGAAATCCCTCTTCTATACCTTTAGCTGAGACAAGTTCTCATTAAGCAAAATTCACTCTACTTTGGAAAGTATCTCTTTACTTTGAAATTCTAAAGAATGTCATATCTTTACCACTAATTATAATATCTGCCTGTGGAACCCCCTTCTTCTTTAAATACAAGAAACCTATTATATCAACTATTTAGACTGAAAATTCTTGGGGGACAGATATCATGTCTTCGTGAGGTCACAACTTCAAAAAGTTTTCACATTCTACATTCTACAGTTTTCATCCTGTAGAATCCAACTCAAACCCAATTTTCTTTAGGAAACCTGTTCTGAATACTCCTGCCCAAATATCTTCCTTCTCTAGATCTCTCCTGGATTTTAATCAGTACTATTTGCTTTGTGGCCATAATTATTTAATGTATTTTATTTGCCAAATAATAATTTCAAAGACTTTAAGATAAAGGCCATGAATCGACTTTTCCATGCATTACTTGCAGTGCCTAGCCAAAGTTTGGGGGGTGGGAGGAAGTGTTCATTTTCCAGTAAATTATGATGGATGAATTGCATGCATACATGCATGAATGAATGAATTTTTCTCCTTGTGACTGCCTAGCAGCATGGCATTTGTAATTTTTCTCCTGGCATTTCAGTTGGCTTAGTGGCTTTTTATTGGATAATTACTGCACAAATGATTTCTGTATCCTCAGCCACCATTTAAAAAGTCAAATTTAGAGAGCAGAATGACTGTCTGTTTACAGAAACATCTTGCCTTTTCTTAAGAAAACTCAGCCTCTTAGCTTCTTCCACCTGTGCCTGAGAATCTGCCCTCTCTCACTAATAAAAATGATTGAAAAGCACCTTGAAAATACAAAGTGCCATATAAATGCTAACTGAGGCAATAATAAAACAGTAATAATAACTGTTTGCTGATAAACGTCACTTTCAAGCCCAGGGGAGACATTTTGCAGGGGGAAAGGAGAATGGGTTCTGTGCTTGTCCCTGGGCCATGGCTCACTCTGAATCACACTGTTCTTCCTCCATTTGCACACCATCATTTGCAATGGTCATGAAATAGTACTGGTAAGTAAAATTATTGTCATCATCCACATTGTAAAAAGCAATGTGTTGCCAAGTAATCCATTCCCTGACAATTGCCAGGGTTACCTCACTCAAGCTGATCATTTAGAAAATAAATGGACTTCGAAGGGAGTGCACTAGGACTGTTCTGCTCCTGTGGCCACAGCTCAGCCCATGATGTAACTGCATGTGGCATACCTCCAGTTTTGATTAGTCCTGGGCCAAGTTCCATCAAGGAACAGATTCAGTGTGGACCCAGAGGAGTTAGCTGCTAACATGGTGGGAGTTGGGAAGCTATAGGGGGGTCTCCTTGCCATGAAGCTACACTGTGTGCCTATACCCCATTCTGATAAGAAAGATGGATGCAGGGACAGGGAGAATAAACTCAGGGCACAGTTTCATGAGAGACTGGGAGAAGAAAGAAATCAGGTGTAAAATGAAACGTCAGAGTGCATAAGTCTAAGAGATGGAGAGGGTATTCTAGGGGAAGAAGTCAGCCTCCAGAATCCTGCAAGTTAGAGAGGAGATGAAGGACACTGGCACACTTATCTGTAGCAACTGAAGGAGAGGAAGGGTGTGTGTGAAAGAAAGGCCCAAGTATGACAAAGGCAGGGTTGTCCATACTGATTTTGTATGGACGTTGTCCCCTCCCAATGGGCATTTACAACCAGGCAAATCATTCTTATTCTTCTGTATGGGCCGATCTTCCTCTGCTCAGACCTTATGGTACTCTTTTTAGTCGTCTTCTCTTTTATCTACAGTCTTGATGAACCTGTCCATTTCTCTCTGTCTCCACTGCTACCACTACAGTGTGCCTGTAGTTCCACATGCAATTCCTCTACTGACCCATACAACTAATTACCTTAAACTTCTCCATATTAGTTCCTTACCTTGACTTTCTATCTAAAATTTCCCTGTTGGTTTGTCAGAATCTAGTTGTCATTTGTAATCTCCACCTCTCATTCCCTGATTTCCACATCCAGTCAGTGACTGTATTAGTCATATTAGGGTTCTCCAGAGAAACAGATCTAAGAGGGTATACATATACACATATGATTATAAGCAATTGGCTCATGCTATTATGGAGGTTGAGAATTCTCATGATCTACAGTCTGTAAAGTGTAGATCCAGCAAAGCTGGTGGTGTAGTTCAAACTCCTGAGAACCAAGAGCACCAAGGGCAGAAGACAGATCTCCTAGCTCAACCAGACAGGTAGAGAGAAAATTCAATCTGCCTCTACTTTTTTGTTCTATTCTGGCCCTCAGCAGTTTGGATGATGCTCTCTCACATTGTGGAGGGTCATCTGCTCTACTCAGTCCGCCAGTTCAAATGCTAATTTCTTCCAGAAACATCCTCAAAGACACACCCACGAATAATGTTTAACCAAATAGGTATCTGGGTATCCCATGGCCCAGTCAACTTGAAACATTAAAGCAACCATCATAGTGACCAAGACCTCTGATACGTCTTCTGTGTTTATCCCTCCTCTCCATTCTCAGTGTTATCCCGAAGATCAAGACTTAAAGGTAAAAAGACATGATATGTTCTGTGCTGAGTTTACCTTCAGGTCTACATGCTGGGGAGAGGGGCTGTTTTGAGTTTGAGGACTTGTTCCAGGTTAAAGTGAGGTCTCAGAGAGCAGCTGAGTTGAAGTGAAACCCCATTTAGGGAATGAAAGCAGAAAGTAGACTTTCATTTATTATTCTATATACCTTTCATGTCTGAGATTAAAGAAATAAGGATTTTGTAACATATGATTATATTTGTGGCTTTCAATGGTCTATCATTTTAGTATCCTGCATCTGTTTCCCTGAACTATTAGCAATACATTTCTCATGAGGAAAAGGCCTAAGTGCTTGTTTTCAGTGTTAATAAGGAAGTGGGCTGCAGGAAGAGTGTGGAGGGTGCTTACGTTCTTGGAAGAAAAGTCCTAAGGGAAACAATGAGCTGTGGCGGCCACCAGGATTAGGGAAGAGCAGAAGCAGCCTGCGATCCTGCCTCCCTCACCTTCCTACCCCCAGCAAGAAACACATAGAGCAGGGGCAAGCCCCGTGGGATCTATAGGACAATGGTCACTATTTAATAAGTTGTCATTACACATAAGACAGTTCACATATGCTGCCTCTAGTGTGTGTTTTAACTCTTCACTTAGGCATGTTTATTCTCTTATTACAAATAAGATTACTTGAGGATTAGTGACATAGTGAACACCTGTCATTTTTCCATGGCCAGTGTCCCTGCACCCATGTCTATTCCAGCTAATATTTCTTCATCTGGTGAGGCTGTCAATCACCCAGCTCTCTTCTCCTGCCCCAAGTTTAGACCTGTGATTCAGGCTGGCCAATAAAAATACTACTGTCCTCTGGTGAGGCATTCAGAGGGATCTTGTTACCTCAATGACCAAAGTCCTTTCTCAGGGACTGATGGGGAGACTTTGAAAGAGAGTATGTCTCTCCTCTTAAGAGATGAATAGACAGGGCCAGGCAGGCCCGGAGATTCAAGTGGCCATCTCTGATGTGGAATGATGCCTGATGCCATGTGGAATGAATCTGCTGAAGACTAAAGCCAGAAGAAAACAGAACCAAGAGAGAAGCAGAGAGGGTAAAATCCATGACAGAGACAGAGGCAGTCACAGAGCTTCCTAAAGGCTTCGCACCCTGGCTTTTCTCAAATCTCTACCCAAACATAGCATTCTCCAATCACTCAGTAAAAAACAGCCATTCCTCTTCTGCCTGATCATAATCTATTTTTCTCCATAGCATTTATCACCATCTGTCATACCATATATTTACAGATTTTTCTGTTTGGTTCACGGTTGTATCTTCAGCACCTAGAACAGCTCCCAAACCCAAAGCAGGCCCTCAGCCAGTATTTGTGGAACCTATAAGAGAGTCACTTGATCGGCTGGTCCGGCTGTGACTAATGCAGTAACCCACCCCTTCGGTTTTCCAGTCACACAAGCCAAAGTGGTTCCTCTTCTACATACACAAGCTAGACTTGAATTTTTTTCACTTGGAAGTAAGAGCTTCAGCTAATATTAATAAAAAGGTGAAGTGTTCACAAAACGGTGAAGTGTATCCACAGTGGTACATGGTAAAGCCAGGGGTGAACCCAGGTCTCACACATGCCAAACCATTGCTTTCCTGGATACCACCTCTCCTAGCAAGGGATCCATTTACTCCCTGACATCTCAGCCTTAGGGATTTTATTTATTTATTTATTTATTTTGAGATGGAGTTTCACTCTTGCTCCCCAGGCTGGAGTGCAATGGAGAGATCTTGGCTCACTGCAACCTCTGCCTCCCAGGTTCAAGTGATTCTCCTGCCTCAGCCTCCCAAGTAGCTGGGATTACAGGCACATGCCATCACGCTCGGTTAATTTTTGTATTTTTAGTAGAGACACAGTTTCATCACGTTAGCCAGGCTGGTCTCGAACTCCTGACCTTAGGCAATCTGCCCGCCTTAGCCTCTCAAAGTGCTGGGATTACAGGAATGACCCACTGCGGCCAGTCTAGCCTTAGGGATTTTGAGAGATTCTTTTCCCCTAGCAGCTGACACATTGGCATTTGGGCAGGGGAACATCTCAAAAAATGGAAATAGGAACCCAGACATACTAGTACTTTAGGAAGGGTCAGGGTATGATGTTTTCCTATGATTTACTTTTGTCCAAACTGGCTTCATTAATTTATTCTTTCACAGGACAAACTATTTTTATGGAGACATTTTATGATTTATTTAGATTCCTCCAAGCTTTAGCTGAGGCTGTCTGAAAGATTAAAAAAAAAAAAAAGCTACAGATCCTCAGGGTAGGGAAGGTCTGTGATGACCATAAAAACTTTATAATACCTCTCTGGAGGGAGGGAGGATGCAGGCATGGTCTACCCTTACCGAAGCTGGGGTTATGTGGCAACGGATAGATTAATCCATACACATTTGAAATAAAATATATGACTAAACTAAATTTTAGTTATGGATATTGATTTTATTGACTAAATCCTCCTCCCTACAAACTCCTTGGTTTGTCTAACAGAAATGCTACCATTTGACCAGGGTAAACAGGAATGAGGCTAGAGGCCTATGCACTGAATGAATAAAGAAGGCTGAAGACTTCTGAGGAGGGGTGTGCAAAATGAAGACATCAGCATAGCTTGTCTTTTGTGTCCCCAGGATACTCCCCCACTTCCAGTTTCTCTTTTCTCTTAGAGTCCTCATTTCTCTCTCAGCACCTGCTCTTAGATCTCTCATTTATGCCAAGCTATAAGCAACAAAAATCAGTGTAAACCACAGCTTTTACAGGAGAGATTTACACTTTGGTCACAAAGGAGAACTCCACTGAAGCTAAAACTATGCATTTCGACGGGAGAACAACAGGGACAGTGACCAGCTGGGGAATACTGAGAGTCACCCGAGTGCTCATCTTGTCCTTGAAGACTTATTATGCAGGCACGTTTCAATCAATTCATTCCACTGGACATGAAAGTTGGATATTTTTCAGTTCAAATGGGACTAGAGATAGTACTCTAGCCATTTTGATATACATTAGCATTTAGGTTTCAAGGTGCTTTCACTGCAACTAGAAGCTGTAGGAGTACACTGTTAACATATGAGCTTTGAGTGGGGCAGGTGAGGTCTGAGTGGGGCTGAGAAGATGGCCTCCCTTCAGACAAGGCACAGTGTGCAGTTAAGAATGGCAGATCCTGACCTGACTCACCACTGAGGGAAGCAGCTTGCCTTCATGCTGGAGGTTTCCCCAGGCATGTGGAAGACACAGAACACAGCCAAGTATTCTGCTTTTTAAGTTCCCCATCTTCAGTGACTTTCTTTTCTATTTGCCTCAACAGACTCACTCCAGAACAACAGCCTGGATTATGTCACATGCCAGACACACACTCTCTGGCCATAGTGTCCACCATTGCTGGTCTCTTAGGCCCCTTTCCACTGCTCCTCCTGCCTTGATTGACCACGTCATTTTCTCCTGCAGTATAAAACACTTTAAAACTTCACATCTGTCTATATTCAGCCTTGCCAGTGATTTAACTTTTTTAATCTTTAATCTTTTCATTGGAAAAACGGAAGTATAATAGGTAGAGCCCACTATGCAGAATTTTTGTAAGAATTGAGTTACTTAATACAAGCAGGTGAGGATGGACTTCTTGCAGTGCCTTAGCTTCATTGGATCGAGCACTCAGAGAGTGGTGGCTCCCGGAGGGCAGGGTGGAGGGTGTGGTAGCCATAGTACTAGAGACCCAGGGGGAAATTCTGTTGTGCTGTCTTGCAGGCATTACTGTTTGTGCTAAGTTAAGAAGCAAATCTGTTTTCCTCCTTTTTCTGTTTCTTCTTTTCTTCCTTCCTTCCTTCCTCCCTTTCTGATTGGTTCTGAAGAATGGCCACACTAATAACATACTTCTAATTAAATATTCAGTGTTCTTTATACTTTTTTGGCAAATATTATACTTTGTAAGTAATTTTTATGTTATATATAATCTGATTAAGTCCAATATATTTTTATTTTTCTTTAATTTATTAAGCAGCTATTGATTTTTTGGTTGATCAATATCAGCATTTATTAAGTTGAAGTTATTGTTCATCAGTCAACTATGACCTTACAAATTAAGTTTTTAAAAACTATTAGCTATAGATGTGTCCACATATACATTCTTGAGCTTCATTTGATTAGCCACATGTTGAAGCAGAATTCATGCATAGTCTCAAGAACCAGAAACATTTATTCAACATGTCCTCTAGCCTCATAGATTACCTTACTCAATATTAACAATTTGTGCTTAAAAAGAATGTTTCATGGTATGGCCCTGGCACATTTCACTAAGTTGTATGTTGGAGATTTGTGTCTGATTCAATATTCCTGTGCATGTGTCACAGAACCCTCCTATTTTCTATTGTTTGACAAATTTGCACAGGCTTCTCCAGTCAAAAACATCTTTGCCCTGACTGATGGTCGCCTTAAATTGTCAGAGATTCATAGATGTGCAGATCTCCTTGAGATAATGTTTTTGAAATTTCCACCCTGTACTGGTTTCTTCCTGGAACATTCCTCCCACAGATCTCATTATAAAAAGTTCTTATGTATACAGAGACCTGAATTTATTCCCTATAATTTCTATGCAGTGGTGGTGCTTGTACCTTCCAGAACATCCTGTTTTCTGTTATTTAAATGATTGTCTTGTTGCTGTATAATTCCACAACTGGAGTTCCATTTCTTGGAATTTCTTTTCCTTGATTGCTCTTTCGAAAAGCAAACAGACGTGTGAGACTCACTGGATTATCTTTCCATAAAACGTAATGCCACAAGAAATTAAGAGTGGTTTTTGGCAAAGAGATGTCTTCTTTATCTCTGTAGTACTGTAGTATAGAAGGAAGGGTAGTAGGTGGGTACAACAACGCTCTTCCAATCAAGTTATAAGAATTTACTAGCCACTGCTGTTCCCATATCCTGATAACACAATGGCAACGTTTGGAGGGTAGGAGAATTATGAAAAAATGCTACAGAACATGGAATCTTTGGGTCCAGGAAGCTAGCTTTGCAAATGATGAGACAAGTCATGGTTTATTTTATGAGCGAAATATTATGTTTCATTAATATGAAAACAAAGAAGATATGTGTTTCCTTATGAAGGGACATACCAGCTCTACCTCAAACTATGCCTCTCTCATTAATTTCTCTGCTTATTTTGATAAGAGTGGGTTGTAATACACATTATAACATTGTGATGAAACCTCTCTCTACTCCCACTTTACAACTACTACATTGCTATGCAGTATACACGGTATATGAGTAATAAAGGGAACAACAAAGGAAGTATGGACAGTTCAGGGTAGAACACATTTCATGTTGGAAACTCACGTCTTACTGATGGTAGATGAGAAGAATGCAGTATTTCAACATCACCACAACCACCTTAGTGTTGTTTCCCTTCCTCATCTCTGTCCAACCCTTCTTTGCAATGTCCCTTGACACTTGCCTTCTGCTCTAGAAAACCCTCCACCAATCTCCAATGCCTTCAGGTTTTATCCTACGCAGTTTTCTGCTAAAATTCTGCCTTATCTTTTAGATCCATTTAAAAATCAATACCTTCCTTGAACTTCTTCCTCACGGTATCAATACTTAGGGCTCTCTCTCTCTCATGAATTTTGCCTATAGAATTTTTATTCCCTGGGTAGTATACTTTCAAAAACTGTTGCTGTTTGTCTAAATGACATTTCCTTCACTGAAGGTGAGTGCCTCTGTTTCTGGGAACATTGCTTCTCGACAAAGCCATAGCTCAACAGAAAGCTCAGCTTCTCCTGTGGGGTGTCCCAGTTAGAATCTAAGTAGATTGAGAGGGGTCTGCGTGTGTCTTCCCACATCTGGGAAATCTCTAGGGAGAAAAATGACCATTACTGTGGGATGAAAAGGAGTCAGGTATAGAAAGACAAACTCTGTGAAAAAATGGTTTTTGTTTGTGGATGTTGGTGGACAAGGGCAGGAGTAGGGATGGCAGATACGGGATTGATTTCAGCATGGTGTCTATGCATGCTTAACAATTAGCACATTGGAGATGCCAGAGAGGGCTCTGTTGGGGGGTCAGAGGTTCTCCTTCGGCAGGTGGTAAACAGAGCTCATGGAATCTAAATTATTTTACAGTGACCAATTTGTACCCTTAGATTGGTGTGGTCTGTGAACTCTGTTACACAACAATTTATTTACATGTATTATGGGCTAGAAACTTTATTTTTAAACCACTTTATTGGGGTATGATCCATACAGAAAAAGCTATATATATTTAATATATACAACCTGATGAGATTGGAGATAAGTATGTACTCATGAAACCATCACTGCAATGTATGTCATAAAGTTATCTATCACTTCCAAAAGTTTCCTACTACCTTCTCTATTATTATATTGTAGTAAAAAAAACTTAACACAGTGAGGTCAGGAGATTGAGACCATCCTGGCTATGGTGAAACCCCATCTCTACTAAAAATACAAAAAATTAGCCGGGTGTGGTGGTGGGCACCTGTAGTCCCAGCTACTCAGTAGGCTGAGGCAGGAGAATGGCATGAACCCGGGAGGTGGAGCTTGCAGTGAGCCGAAATTGCACCACTGCACTCCTGCCTGGGCAGCAGAGCGAGACTCCATCTCAAAAAAAAAAAAAAAAAAAAAAAAAAGGAAAGAAAGAAAACTTAACACAGGCTCTATCCTGGACTAGAAACTTTACAGCATTTTTTTACTGATATTATAAAATCCTCTGTGGTAGGGATTATTATTTCCCTTCAAAAGCCCAAGAAACCACCAAGGTTCAGAGAAGCTGAGCAATGTGATCGAGGTCGCACAGCTCATACAGATACGTGGTTATATCTTGGTTCCGGACCTAAGCCTCCTTCCAAACTTACCACTTTGCTATGCTTTGGAAGCATTCAATTAAAGTTTATTGAAAAATCCAACAAATGAAGATCATGCTAAGCGTTTGAGATAGGGCACTAACTATGGTTTATATGCATCCCTTTAGGATAGAACCCAACTTTATAGTAATAAGATTTATTTCATTTCATGGGATTCTGGTTTTATAAAGCCTATAGCCCCATTAATGATACTAGATTTCATGAAGAAAAGAGCTTTTTAAATGCAGATTTGATATTTTAAAAGGGGAGTATGATCACCCATATTTATACCAAGTTTAGACTAAGCTCTCTGCTACCTCTACCACCCCACCCCCTTGCAGTGGGGAGAAAGCTTATTCAAGGCCAGATGATATAGGGTGCATCATGGGGACAATATTCTTATTGCTCAATATTTAAAAGCAATAATTTCAGGTTACTTAACCTCACAGATTTTCTAATACAGTAAAATTAAATGAAAAACACCCTAAATGCAGCTGATATAACCCCTTCATGTGCAATTAGCAAATATTAAATAGAAACTTTAATATTAGCATTATTCTTTATGCCCCAGTGAGTGGGATATTATTTAAATTGATATGACATATGAGGATATAAATAATTCCTAAGTGTAAATTTAAACTGGAATTTTAGAGTTTGAAATCAGTATTATCAATTCCCTATTTCCCAGTGTATCATTTATTACCAGCCTGAAGATTTTTTTTTCAAAGAGATTAAATTAGCATTAGGGCGATGATAAACATTATAAATAAATACAAAAATTGCTATTCCAGAAATCCAGTTGAAAAGAAAGTAAATGAATTGGTGTGGTATCAAATTCCATCTTCCATAGAAGAGCTCAGACATAGTTCCAAGCATAAATAATCCTCTATAACTTCTTTTGCAATCAAAAATGAAATATATTAAAGCCTGAAAGTATAATTTCATTATCTACTATTCTAGATACGCAAACTAAGATTCAGAAATAGCTGTGGCATGAGGGGAATTCTGATTAGTTTCACACCACTAGTTGGTCAGGGCAGGGGAAAAGCTAGCACTACTGAAATATTAGAGATGTTTTCTGGGTCTGAACACCTCCCTAGGCTTGTCCGTGGGGGAAAACTTGAAGGTGACAATGGTGAACCTCTCTTTTTCCAGATGACCCTCTTTCTGGGTGTGTATGAACTTCTCAGTGTAAAGCTTAGGTTGTGTAATCAAATTTGGGTTGTTCTAGTCTATGTTTGTCCTGTAATGGTTTCAGGAAAGCCACACAGCTGATACATTTCCATATCCTTTTCACTTTGAAGATATGTTGCAGAATAATGACAAGGTGAGGGTCCACTGAGTCACATACATGTGGAAAATCAATACTTTTTCTTGTGCTGTGTTGGGGGCCGTGTTTGTTTCATGCCTAGGCATCATAGAGATCCACCCATTGACATCATCCGAGAGCTTCCTAGAATCAACCCTAATCTAAAATAGCTGTGAGGTGCCACAATGTCCAGAATGTCCACTACTAACACATCATTTCATTTTTTTTTACATTATGCATTCGAGGCTCCTCTCTTTGAAAGCAAATAACATGGAGGAAGTTGACATATTTTAAAAAATACCATAGATATTCTTTTAAACATGGTGAATTGACCACAACCACAGAAGGAGGAGAGCAAGGTGGAAGGCCTCAGTAAATTACTGGAGTGTGGAAATGAGATGATGAAGTGGTAACTGTCTTGGCAGAGGAGAGAGAAAAATAATCCATGTACCTCCTAAGAGGTATTGACAAATTAGTGGGAACATTTGTTCTCTGAAACCCCCAAAAGGCTCAGAGATAGGAGACACTAACAGTATCTGGGTCACAGAAACTGAAAAAAATTTTATATGGTACAAATGATACCTGAAGGCACCTTTCTTACTCACAGAGACCACCTATTTCCTCTTCATTATCACTCCCTTTCTGCCTAAATTGCAGAGGAACTGAATTTTAACATCCGAAAAAATTAAACCACATAGGCCTATCAAAACAATTATGGAATATTTTCCATCAAATATAGTGGAGCACAAAGGCTGAAACACAGTGATTCAATAATTATAGGAGTCTTGCATGTTGGACGGTGAAATTCCTTTCCCCATTTGGCCCTGTTTCCATAACATGATCAGGTGAGCATATAACTCCAAGCAGGAGGACACAGTAGATTTCTTGGAAGAAATATAATGACCCTGGTATGGCAAGAAGTCCTACGAATCTCGATGTTTGATGTTCCCACTGGGAAGCCCAGTCCACAGCCCTCTCAGCCTAGTAAGTTGGCAAGCTCCACCCAAGCCTTCAGCTTTCCATTAGCTCTCAAGTTCTTTTTAATATATGGATGCAGTCAAGAATGGCCTGACTTTTGAATAAAGACATCAAAGACTAAGAAGAAACAACAACCACAAACATAGAAAAATACAAATTGAAACAAACAGAGAATGCAAAGAGCAGAACGCTAATACATGTGTTACATGAGATTCAATTTTGTGGCACAACTGTATTGGAAAGAGATGGTAGGAGAGGGAGAGAGAGAGAGATAGAGAGAGATAGAGAGAGAGAGAGAGAGAGAGAGAGAGAGATACCTGGGGAAGAAGAGGGGTTAGGGAACTCAAAACATCCTTTATGAAAGGATATCCACAAGTAATGCCAGGTATCATAAACAAAGACATATAAGAATATTTTTTAGAAGTTGGAGAAAAATATTAACATATAATAGGAAGGATATAAAGCTATTTAAACATATACAGTATAAAAGATACATTGTAAGAATTTCATAGTACTTGCCTCTAGAAGGCAGAACAAAGGGAAGAAATTAGGACTGCTGTTTTTCTCTATAGGGTGTAACTATTTGCATTTTTAAACCACAGACATGCATTTCTTTGATAAAATTAACAAAATATTTTTTAAAAATAATTTATCTGCAGATTTCAAGTCAGTTTTACAGATGTCTCAGTTTGAAAAGATTTATCAGAGATCTAGGTTCTTTACCCACTGTCAATCTGAGACTCATTCCTAATGGCTAACACCCCTGAGAGCCTCTATCTGTGACTTAAGCCCACGCAATTCCTAAGCCAATGCAGGAGGCAAGGGAGAATGTTTGGGCACATTCTCGGGCGGAGTCTCAGGACCTAGGCATGGCAGCTGAGTTAACCTGTGGCTTTCAGAGTTGTCCTGATGCTCCTAAGAGCCAGACTTGTTGCTCCCAGGACTTGCAGAGCCTGCTGGTTGAAGCTACTGCTCTACCTACCTCCTTTCCTAGGTGTGTGGCTTGACCTTTCTACCTGATGCCCTCTAGTCCCCAGGAGTCAATCTCCACCTTGTCACTTGAGAGTTACTTTTGGCTTTGAACCATCTGGAAGACTGATGGCTTGACAATCTTCTCTGAGTTCTCCTCCATAATGATAGACCTAGAACTGGACTCCTCTTCACTGCCAAGTCTCCTGCCATAGATCAAAATATTTCCCAATCTTACTTCCTAGATTCCAGACTATTAGCTTATTGCCCCATGACCTGGGGCCATGGCTGAGCCTTGTCTTCTAACTTGATGTCGAGAAGCCAACCACTGAGCTCCTGAATACTGCATCTTCTTCCACAGTGAGATAATATTCCTCAGCCCCTATCCTGTCCAATCTGGCTTGCTTCCTCTCTCCACCCATCTGATTGGCGTGGATCATCATTATGGATGACTTTTAAGTCATCCATAATGCCTTCAAATGGAACATCATTGAGAAATCACAGATACCAGTCCAACATATTACATGCTTTCTTCCTCCTTAAAATATAAATACTCCTAAGAAGATAAATAAGCAATCACTACATTTTCAGTCTAGGACAAAAAATTCTATAATGTAGAGGCCTGCAGATGGTAGGTAACCAGTGGGCACCTGACCTAAAAAAATGACAGTAAGTTCTTGGAAAATTTTACTGTTTTCTCTGTGCTGCCTGATAACTACAGAACTGTAGCTTTTTCTTTATTATTATTTTTTAATTTTCCACCAGCACATATGGTGGAATTCTACTATAGGCTCCAGGCTTCCCATTTAACCTCAAAAATGAAGAGAAAGCAATTCCGTAGGTGGTTAAGAATATGTCATAGGCACAAACTCAGCTTAAGGCATTATGAATTTTCTGTGGAGAAAATGCATTTATTCATTCTGCTTTAAGTCAAGATGGCTGAAACCCATTATCTCAAACTTTCCAAAAAAATCCCCTTTGGGATGTGAATAACCTATAAAATATTTCAGTCAAAAAATAAAATTTTTGGAGGAAGAGAGGGTCCTGTTCAAACTGATGGGGTAGAGTTCAGGCTTGCAATCATCAAAGATTTCTCTGAGCCTTCCAGATAGGAAGGGCCATGGAGAGTTAATGGGTGATATTATCCTAATTATTACTATATAGCATAAGAGGGCCAATCTATTTCTGTAGAATAATAGAGCTAGGATGAGATTCGACAGCATCTGTCACAATAAATGCAAATATATAGAGAATTGACAATGAGCCATGATCTCATAAGTGATTCTATTTTCTCTCTGAATAATGACAATGCTGCATTTCAAGCTCACATGACAGATATCTTCGAAGGCTCTCTGGGGTCTGCACTGGAGGTCCTTTGTAATTGCATTTGTGAAGGAGAATGTATTTGGACTTGGAGTTTTCTAAAACTATTTATGTCCCTAGAGAATTTTCTGGCCATAGCTTCGGTCCCTAAACATTCCTTTTCATGGGAATTTATTAATTAGTTTTCCTGTGCTTACTTCTGTGCTAGCAGCTTAAGGAAATGCAAAGATATAGTTTCTGCCCTAACAGAGCTTACAATCCTATTGAAAGAGATATGGGTACAGCTGATCATTCAATCCCAGTGCCAGGCAGGTGTTAAGTGCTAAACTGTGCTTGCCACAGTAAGTGCTGTCTACAAAAGTTCATGGGCTGAGGGGCTCAGTAAGGAATTCCCAGAAGAGGGGTGACTTGAACACTCTTATGTGGAAGAAAAAAAGGGTGAAGGAAAAGGAAAAGAGGCAAGAATGGAGAAGTGAGAAGACTTGAACAAGCACCTGTGCAGAAGATTTAGAGTGGTACAAGGGTGTGTGTGAATGGAGCATACTCAGGGCCACTGCTGGGCTGGCTGGGACACCTGGACCAGTGTATCTTGTGCTGTAATCAGGCCCATCCTCCTGCCTCCTCCATGATGCCATATAGAATGTGATCAGGGACTTTCTTTTAAGCCAGTAGATTAGGCAGCAGCATACTCTTCTCCTAATATTGCAGGTTCACAGAAGGATAAAACAAGAGCCTGGGCAGAGATGCCCATGTGCCTTGCAGTTTCTCTCATATTCCCAGGGAGAAGAGAGGTTGGGGACAAAGAGATACTTAGTAGTACCCAATAACACATTAACATTATGTGTCAGATCAACTGCAGGCTTGTATCTCTATTTCAGGCTGGTGAAGTGTTAATTAAATATTAATTAAACTGTTCACTTCCCTGACCCCATCAGGTCACAAATGGTTGCCCCTTTTCTCTCTTTTTTATCAGTGTCCTCTACTCTGTCTCTTCTGACTGGAAACATTTCAAGCAGATTCTTATATTACCTCCCACTCTCTAAAACAACCATGCCTTTCTATCTCTAAACAAATAGCCCATTTTGTTCTACAGTTATTTATAATGATAACAGTAATTAAAATAGCTGTAACCTCATGGATCTATCACTTGCTAAGCACTAAGATAAGCATATCACATGCATTGACTCATTTAATCCTATGTTAAATCTATGGGAAGACATAGTTACACCTGTTCAGAGGTGAGTGCCTTCCCTAAAGTCAAAGATCTAGTAAGTGGTAGATCAGATCACAGCCTTGTGGCCTGCTAAATGTGTGCTCTTTCTCTCACACTGCATTGTCACAGGGGAAACAAAAGTGGAAACACTGGGCTAGTGAAAAATAGTCTAAGGGGCTGCCAAAGGTACTCAAAGCACTTAGCTCCTCCTGATAATTGATAAACTATATTTAAAAAGTTTCTATAGCATTTGAAGAACTGCCCACAGCCAAGAGTGTAGGTTATCTCTGTGCAAATTTACTGCAAGTATAACTAACTCAGCTTTCTTTACTCCCTGCTCAGAATGTACTTGTTACTGCTCCCTTGCCGTTTAATGCACTTCAAAAAAAACTGGGCTCATCTGAGATGAGTGGATGGATATACTCATTTCCTTATGTCTGCAGTGAGGGTGAGATGGACTAAAATGTAAACCAATATCTTCAACCAAAATAGCTGGGGGCTAAGGAAGATGGAGGGGAGCCCCCACCCCACCCCACCGCTGGAGAACACAGAGGGGCATTGAGATGTGTTCCTGAGAGCAGAAGTAGAGTTTTCTGAGGTAGATGACCTCAGGACTGAGTCTCTCACAGGCACCCTATCTGCATAGACTATATGAGGCCTTGCAGATTTTACCTGGAGGTTGGACATCCGTCTGGATTGCTTCTAGTTCTAGAAGTCTGCAGTCTGCTTATTTTTACTCAGAATTTGTCTCTCTTTTTTTCCAGGGTGAACCCTGGAGTATCCCATCTATCCCCAGATAAGCCTTCCTGGGGTTACCCTTGGTTGATACCCTGAGAAAGGGAGAGAGTTTCATATCTGGCTTGTGGAAGTCACCCCTGATTGCCAGACTTTACAGTGGAGGCCTCACTTTGCAGCTTTTATTCCCCTAAAAATTATTGTTCAATCTGGCCCCAAACTCATTTCTTTCTTTTCTGACCCATTTCTCTCTGTCTGAAGTATATTCACCAGATTGGTTTTTTTAAAAAGACATATGGGAATCTTAAATCAGTGTTCCAAAATTATAAACTTACTTCAGATCTCCCATGGTCTGTTAATAGATGTTACATAAGAAGAAGATTCTGTGAGTAAACATGTTTGGGAAGTGCTGGATTAATCAAAGTTAAAACTTGAACGGGGGATCAACACTATCTCTAAAGAGGGAGGAGAGAAAGGTTTGAGGATTCCATTGTATATGAAACATACTTTTTTCTTAAAGAAAAAACCATGGTAAGCAAGAAAGTAAAATGGTAATCTGTATTTAATCTGAGTGGCAAGTATATGGGTGTTTTATTACTCTGTGACTTTTAGTATATGTGAAGTATTTTCTAATTAAAATAGTGAAACATGTTTGCATTTTATTTTTTTCCTGCAGGGTTTTTAATTATATGATGTTAGTTTGAATTTTGAGTCTTCAGGAGGGGGCTATAGCACCTGGTATTTCCAAATTATTTGACCAAAAACCCTTTTAGGAAGGAGCATTTCTCAGGACTCCTGTTCTCTGGGACAGACTATGTGAGTGCAATTCCAGAGACACTAGTCTTTCCCATTTCCTTTTCTGCTGCTTATTCCTAGTGTCATTGTTGGCCCTAGGGCTCCAAAGCTGAGAAGCATTGTCTCAGAAGATGCTACACTACCTATTAGGTTCCTACCGGCGTTAGCATAGATATTCACTGTTTTCTGTTTCAAAGGGCTCTCTCTTTCTCCTACTCAAAATCTGATTACTTTCAGAGCACCCCTACTTTAGATGTATTTTCGGAACTGGGATGATTGGCATGTCCAAAATTCAATGAATAATCTATTCTTCTCCAACTTCCTTCTTTTCTTGAGATACTCTTCAGATCCTTACTTAGGTTTAGGACCTTCACACATGCTTCCCTTCCTTTCAGGGAAGATGTTTTATAATCTCAAAATATTTTAAGCATATAGAATCTATAATAAACTCAATTTTCTAAAATGGAAGTAGAGAATTATATTCTTATAGAGAAAGTTCCTTTCTGTTTTCTGCTCTATATTGAAATTACATTAGTTATCAGCAAATAAATTTGCCTTCCTCAAGAAAAAAATATTTTTGCTAGTTAATAGAGGTAAGTAAATAATTCTCATATATGAGATAGGAAATAAAGCGACTATTAATGCTGTGTAAAGTTAAAATCACAGGTTGGTAATGGAGGAGAGGTACAATGTACTGGGGATAACATGAGTTTAAGGGACAGAGACTTGAAATGTAGGCTAGACTCCACTGCCAACTTACTGTGTGATTTTCATAGTTCACATTTCTTTAGCTTTGAGATTACTATTTAAAAAGGAGTTACCATTAAACATACCCTGCATACTTTATACTGCTGAGCTAATGAGAGAAAATGTTAAAAGACTTTAAAAGGTCTGAAATGTTAATGAGTAAAATAGGACAGATGCTTACTATTAAAATTTCTTAAGGTTTTTAAGTTGGAGAGCTGTTGACCAAAGTCATTGGACTGAATATTTCCATCATAAAAGGCATGGTAACAAAATGTTGGCAAAAGGCCTTTGCTTAATTCATAGTTTATTCAACAAAACTCTCACCTGGCGGAAGACAGAGTTAAAAGGCCAGTAACAGTGGGAGGGTCAATAAACCATCTACCAAAGTGCTGGTGAGGTCAGATCTTAAACCATGTGTGAAATGTGGATTCTAGGCAAAGACCTCTGTTCAAATCAATCTGTGAAATGTGGATTCTAGGCAAAGACCTCTGTTCAAATCAATCACCAAGTTAATTAAATCTTGATCTTCTGCATCTCCAAATGCGCCTAGGACAGCCTTGCAAAAATGATCCTTATCTGAGCCTTTGGATATCCAGGAGATTTGCCTATTCAGAGGTGAATGAAGTCAGCTTTTCTGTGGGATACACATTGAGAAAGCGATGGGAAAAAGTGAAGAAAATGTTTCCTCACACTCTCCTTCTCTTCGTTGCATTTGATGTCATACATTTGTGAGCTATGGCTTCAGTATCAGCACTAGTCACTGCTGAGATGACTGTTGAAAGTCTACTTGGAACAGGCAACAGTTAGCACCCAAGGAAATGGGCTCCATTAGCCCGGGCTACCACAGAACTAGGAAAGAATAACAACAGTGTTCAGACTACTATTTCCCATTAGATCAAACATGCATGCCTTATTAAACACAGACTATGTTTCTGTCCCTAATCGAGGTATAGGGGAGGGAAGAGAAGGAAAAGTCTCCATCCTTACACTCAGCTTACTCCAATCAAAATGGGGAGCTACGACTTATGGAAATATTACAATTAAAAGATACATATCAATATATAATCAAGGACAAGACAATGTGATTTAGATAAGTAATATAATAGCGCAAAGGAGGAGTACCCACCTGTGACAAGGGTAATCAGAGAAGGGTTTGGATAAGAAGTGATATACAGAAAGTGATACCTACAAACATCTCGGGAAGGTAGATGGCTATTTCTCAAATGGGAAAGAAGGTAAACATTTCAGCATTAAGGAATCATGTAGTTGAGCATTTTCCGCATCTGTGCTAACCTTGGTAATGGTAGAACTGGTATGGGATGGTCATACTTTGTCAAACTGATTCCAGAAACAGTGAACTGTTCAAGAGACCCTCCCACTTTAGAGAGGTACACACATAACTCCAAAGAAAAATTGCCTACTTCACAGGCTCTGTTGTCTGTTCATTCCTGACTACTTTTCTTTGATCCTTGTGAAGATGGAATGCAAGTCAGAGAAGCCATGGCTAGCCTAGATTAACCTGGAACATGTTCAAAAACTTGGGACTTGGGCCCGGCTTGGTGGCTCATGCTGGTAATGCCAGCACTTTGGGGGGCTGAGGCAGGTGGATCACCTGAGGTCAGGAGTTCGAGAATAGCCTGGCCAACATGGTGAAACTCTGTCTCTATTAAAAATACAAAAATTAGCTGGGCATGTTGGTGCACACCTGTAATCCCAGCCACCTGGGAAGATGAGGCAGGAGAATTTCTTGAGCACAAGAGGCAGAGTTCACAGTGAGCCAAGCTTGCACACCTGCACTCTCCAGCTTGGCAAAAAAAAAAAAAAAAAAAGAGAGAGAGAGAAAAGAAAGAAAGAAGGGAGGGAGGGGGGAATGAAGGATGGACAGACAGAAAGAAAGATGGAAAGAAAGAGAAAACTTGGCATTTAGCAGGAAGTGGCATGTTTCAAAGAAAGACTCTCATATCTTGAAATTTATATTAGTAATAAATAAGTTTCTAGAGTGTTACATTCCATTTTGTCTACTATACATTTCTATCATCACCCTCAAATCCCTGTAAGCCATGGAGCCAGGATAAGAGTTGGCAAGCCATGACCCACAGGCCAAGTCTGGGTTACTGTATTTTTTTGTTTTTTGTAAATAAAATTTTACTGGAACACAATTATGCTCATTTAATTATATATTGTCTATGGCTGCTTTCCAGCTACAACAGCTGAGTTAAATATTTGTGATGAACATTGTGGGGCCCAACCTGTAGTCCATAAGGTGATGTCAAGGCCCAGCAAATTTCAGAGTCAGCAGAGACATTAACAGCTGGTGTACAAAAAGTACTCTATGCCAGCGATAGCGCTGGGCTCCACATGTATAGGCTTATATAGTCCCTTACCACCACCATGTCCAGCAGTTGTTATTTCCCCTTTCAATTATGAACAAATTGACTCAGAAGTTTTTAAGTAATTTCTTTGAATACTGAAATTCAGGACTTTCCAATTCCAAATGTACTGCTCTTTGCAGACTGTCTTATTGGTTTTCCTGTTAGAATGAGCTATATGTGTAAGGAAGGGAGTAGAACTCAGAAATTTTAAGCAAATTTGTAATTTCAGAATTTTGGTTTTTCTTACTTTATACCCAAGAAATTTCAATAAATCAATACTTGTTAAGTGACACTTTTATTATATCAAAATCTTTTTAATGGAGGAAAACCCCTTCAAACTCAGATCTAGTTAAAGAAACATTCCAGGAGAGCCTTGCTTTTCCATAGCTGTCTTTGACCCTTCTTATTCATTTTCTCTCTCAAATTCTCCACAGTTAAAACTAATTTTTCCTATGCCCAATGAAGTCGAATCAGGAAATATTCTTATAATTCTGAATAAGCCTCTTAAGTTGTTGGACTTGAGTTTCTTCATTTGTAAAATGATGGAAAATGATAGTTGCCAACATTATTATGAAGATTAAGTAAGGCCACAAATAGAAAACACTTGAAAGTTATTACATGTGATATAAATATGAGTATATTATTACTGCACTTACAAATACAGAAAATAAGGGCATCTGTGCCTTGGTGAGTGTAAATCAGAAAAGACAAATGAGGATAAAAATAGAGAAGGAAGGTGAGAAAATAAAAAGGTTATAGGAGAAAGAAAACGGGCTGGAAAAAAAGAAGGAATTACGACAAAGTAATGGGTTAAGACAAATAGAGGTAAGGTACACATGGTTTGGCATGGCTTTCCAGGGAGTTATGGAATCTGTTCTCGGCTATCCATGAATTTGGAATTCCATTTTAGGAGACTTATTGCTGTGGGATTGACTGACGTAGCACCAAATCTAATCAGGAGTCCTGGAATTGGGCCATTGCATACCACAAAATTTCTCAGGTAAGTCAGGCCTCAAACCAACTATTTTATATAATTATCCTTTCTCAATGTCTTTTTAAAAATTCTATGCCCACAACTACCAAGGAAGATCACTTTGGCCAGTCCTATTTGTCCTATAACAAGGAATTCTCTTGGTGGCCTAAACTGGCTTTGGGTTTCTATCAGATGAAGCCATCTGGCTTATATATTTAATCTGTAGGTCTTGTAGCCTAGCATCATATTCAATGCTTTCTTCCTTGTCCCAGTCTCATCTCAACTTTGCCTTCTATTTTACCATCTGGGAAGTTTATGTCCCATCCAGACTGTTGCTCTCAATGTGTCTTTTACACAAAACTAGTCCTTAGTCACTCATTAAACCGGGTTCCCTGGCATCTCTATCAGCAATAATACTTTGTTTGAGTTACTGCATGTAGATTTAAGGGTAATAAAAATATTAGTTCTTGACAATCTTATAATTTAAAAGCTTTTCTATACAGACTGAGTTCCTTCAAATCATTCTGAATTGGTGAGATTTCACAATATTACCTTGAGTGCCTGTTCTGCCACAATACTCACCAAAATTTAAATCCCATTTAGGGAAGCAATTCAGAATCTTTTGAGTGTGAAAAGTATAATGAAAATAAATAAATTCTATTCTGTCCATTTACCTTATGGCCTGTATTTTAATCACTTTGAAATGTCCACAAACATATAAGAAAATAAGTACTTACTTAAAATCAAAGCTACTTGAATTCCAGATGGCTCAAAGTATATCTTAATCTATCTTGAGCAAGTCCCCTAATTCTGCAGGAACAAATGGTGGAATGTTATTAAAATGTTAATTAGTTAAATTTAGTCCCCAAAGCATAAAGAAAACAAAACTGCACCTACATGATTTTATTTTTACTAATGGGGAAAAGAAATTTTAATATTTAAAGAAATGAGGTTATTTTAGAGGAGAAGAATTACATGATGTGAGTTTTAGATTAAAATATCCAGGGATGTAAAGCAAGTTTGAACAAAATTATTGGGATATGTTTTTAACCTCTTATATGAAGCTATTTTCAAAATAAGGTATTTTTATCTTGTATCATAAGTTATTTATTTGGATGAAAATTGGAGAGATAGAGGTGCCAGTCAGTAACAGAGCTACTGGCTTTGCACAACTTGATTGTATTTTTCTTGTTTTTTTCTCATTATTGGAATTGGAAAGGGCTTCAGAGGGTCCTGGAAACTTTGGATCATTCTAAAAGCTCTCTTTGCATGAGGAAAACATCTTTCCTGTCTGATATTATCCAAAGAAAAGGAAGAACGGTCTCCCTAATTTAAGCGTCTTGAGTATAAATCTTTAGATTACGATTGTGTAACTTCAAAGTAATCAATAAAAAAATACAAACTTCAAGATATAACACAATTTATTAATGAGAGCCTTAATGGTACATCAGTTTGTTGTGGAAACAGTTTTTTCTCTGGTCATGTTGGTACTATTAAGTTGCATTCATGTTCATAATTGGTTTAACTCTTTCATTTTAACCATGTATGTACCTGGTTTAGTTAAAAGACAAAAAGTGTAAAATTTGTTTACTGGGTTGAATCATATAGTTACTAAAACACGTTGGTAATGGGGAGCTTGTGAAGGTTTCTGAGCAGGGGTTTGATGTTACTAGATTTACAAAGCGTATGATTCATCTATATAATGCATAGAATAGCTATATTAACTAGCTCATAGCAACAGTAGCAATGAGGCTTTCAGAGCTGCTGCTTTTGATCAGGGTGTAACTTTTAGTGCTACTCAAATTATCCTAAATGAAATAGTGCTGACTGCTTCTATATAGTGTGATCCTTTTGGACACCCTTGTGCCTTTCTGAGTACCCAATATGCAGTACAACTTATGTAAGTCAAACAAAAGAAAGACAATTACAGATAAAGAACTCAAGACAGTAGATTTCATTGGCAGAGTTCACATTGCTTCTCCCTTAAAGCAATGGGTCAGAGATAGATTCAGCTGACTTAACTATGGTCTTCCCATTAGGAATGGCTCACAAAGGATAGGCAAGCAAACAATTTTCATTTTTATTCACCAGAACAAAGCATATTTGACTCTTTATTATTGAGTGTTAAATGGGGAAAATAGGTACGATGGTGTTTTTCATGCTTTTATTATGTTCAAAATTCTTAAGCTGCACTTTGGACACATTTGGAGAAATATACTGGGATTTTAATATCACATAGGAAAGTCAACCTTAATTCTATAGGGTAGAGGGTTTTGGGAAGAGAGAAAAGGAAGAGGGAAAAGGAGAACAGTCTTTACATTCTTCCTTTTCTCCACTATACATCATATGCCAATAGATAATTAAAATATCTCCCCAAATATTTTAGTACCTAAAAATATATCCCTGGATATCTCTGGGCAGTGGTTTCTGGAGTCCACATATAGAAGAAAGGTGAGTTCATTATCTGCTAAGCAGTAGGCTGACTTGACTCATGTTTATTATTCATTTGCAGAGCATAAGAAAAGGCTCACCTTCTGACAGAACAAGGAGACAAGTCTCCGCTTGCTAGGAGTTATGGTGTTTGGCCAAGCATTGCTATGCAGAATGTGAGCTAACCAAGGAAAGAGAGATAAGGGCTGGGTTCACCAGAGAGACAGTCAATCTTTGAAAGGTACACAGAAGAAGCAAATTCTGAGAAGGTACTTAAAGGAGGACAGATTTGTCCCCACTTGTAGATAAACTAAGTAAAGCAGATGGTTGCTTCTAAAGTGTGAATTTAGGCAGGCCTCACTGCCCCAAATTATGTCTAATGTTTCCCAATTGTTGTATCAGAAACTCTTATTACCAGGAACTTCTTAGATGAAGCACTAGTCACCATCATTAAACGTAAAGGCTAACTGGAAAGGGAAATGCTGAAGCCTATTGTATAGAGACTGTTGTTCGCTCACTTATAGGCCATTTTCCTCTTTATTGCTAACAATACCCCATTATTGTTTCAGTACGGGGTGAATATTTTTGGCTATCACCAGCTCATTTATGAGTGGGCAGGATATGCAATTCTGGCCAGAAAGATGCAAGGAAGATTTTGCTGGAAGGAAGTTCTCAGAAATAACTTTCCTTTCTGATAAAAGAGAGACATATAAGGTGATGGACTTGCCAAATTCCTGCCTTTGTATGAGGACTTGAGAAATGATTCCTGAAATGGCTGCATCCATCTTATAACTGTGAAAGGAAGGATAAGTCACTGACAAAGATCCAGATTCAAAGTCTTGATATCCACGTAGCAATCATCAACCACTGGACCTTTTGCTGGGTGAGAAAGCAAATGGCATTTGTTGAAGCCAATAATAGTTCACTATTTTATTAGACATCTTAATTGATACAACCACTATTGGGACTTACTACAAATACCCTAAAAATTACTACCCTTTGAATCTATCTCCAGTTGAGAACAAGAGTGACTGTATTTGGATGAGCCCTCTCTTCTTTGGTGTTCCTCAGCATTTGTGGTCTCATTTGGTTGGCACTACTTTGATCATACCTTGTACTATTATCTTTTCCTAAATGTAAATACTAAAGATCTAAAGATACAAGTCATATTCAGTGATCTCCCCAAACTAGAAGTTTTTTGAGGTTAGAAAAATTTGGTAGATACATAGATAGATAGGTAGCTTTCTAGAGGTAAGCTATCAGAAGATGTACAAAATAGAATTTTAGGATTCGGCCTTCAGTTAATTTGAGTTTCACCGTCATTAAATCATAGAATGCAGCCATGTTCTCCAAACCCATGGCTCTGAAGCTGAACAAACAACAGAACTCCAGTGTTTTCCACTCTAAAATTATTTGACATCTCCTCTTTCTTCTGCTTCCTAAATTTTCAGACTTGTCACTCATACCTTAAATGGCTAAGAAGATGCTCAGTTTCACAAGTGGCCCCCAGTCATGTATTCCCTGTGGCTTTCTTCTATTAGCCCAGTTCATCACACTGGGATTCTACTTAGATACTCCTCTCATGGTCTTACTTCTTGCCTTGCTTAGATCCCTAGACACGGTATAGGATGGGATCCTAATGGTAGGGAATTTGGAACCTAGTCTAGCTTATATGAAGTCACGTTTCTCAGAGGTAGATCCTGTTTATTGTCTGTATGATCACTGTTATGAAATTTCTTGTCTATGGGGTAGGACTTGTGCCACTAAACACTTTTACTGGATGACTGATTGGATTTCCATTCCTATTACCCTGGTCCCACCCACATATGATGGCACTTGCCCAGCTTGATCTTAATATACCCTTTGACCATTGTGCATCAACCACCTGTTGTCCTTGTTGGAACCAGCATCTGCAACCTGGAGTTTCCCCTAATCCTACCCCTTTATCCTTCAGGCTCTGTGTTGTCAAGATCCTCTTGTTCTTTCTCATGTCCCTTTCGCTTACTTCCAATTAGCATGTAGCTTTCCAGTGCATCTTACTAAAACACACATCAAATCATGTCACTTTTCTTCAACACATTCCTCTCTATGAGATAAAATCTATGTGTAGTTTGGAATTTGTGACCTCCAACATTCTACTTCTCAAATAAAATCTGTATTTTATATGACTATACTCAAGATTTAAATCTTCATTAAACCAGTCTTTTTTTCTACATTAATAAGGAAGTTTTCCCATGTCATGGTCATACTACTGAAATGAGATGGACCACACCTCTGGCCCTCAGGTTTGATCTAAATGTCAAGGCTAATGCTGCCACACACACACGGACAAATACACACACAGCAAGAAGGTATGAGAAGATTTAAAACATAATGAGGCTTTCTAGGGAGAACAGAAGGCAGGCTCCCAGGCAGGTATGAAAATGGTTCATCTCTTGAGAGATCACAGAAAAGAGGCTTGCCTGGGATTTTGTTGTGGTGAAGAGGCCGGCGTGAGTGGGTATTACATGTATGGGGGCTGGAGTGTTTATTGTTTGGATGTTCTGCTGTGGCCAAGGAAGAGAGCAAATGGGCTTTTGTGTCAGATTGCCCAGATGTGGAGAGGAAGAGGAAAAGGAAAGAGTGAGGCTTAAAAACTCAATAGTCAAACATGGAGTAAAAAGTCTGTAGTATACTCTGCTTTGCCCTATGTTTACAGGTTACTTAGGAAAATTTTATTCTATTTGATGACATGTGTAAGAGTTAATCATCTTTAAAGAAAAAAAGCTACAAGATTGAGGAGGAAGCCCAGAATGTAAAATGTAGAACCTACTGATGCTACTTCATCTGTCTCATAGTACTGTGAGGTCTAGATATAAAGGAATAGAAAAAAGTTTCAAAAATATCACAGAGAAAACATTTTGAAACATTGATGAACATGGTCCCCTTAATTAGGATTTACTTCAGTAAACCAAACACTTTTTGTAATGTGTTTAGCTGAAATGGATTTACTGTAGATATATCGAAGCTAAGGTTTTCAGGAATCCTAACTTGCATGACAGTCTCCCAAGCACTCTATCTAATTTCTTATTTGTATTTTTGTATTCTTTTTACTAAAGAGTTCCTCTCTGCAAATGCATAAGCTTCAGGTTCCACATAAATTAATTTACCCCTGTGTTTGTTAAAGCAGAGGGATATAAACTATGAGAATGTCATAGTTCTTTCTCTGTAAAAAAATGTTTATGAAGTGACAGGCATACACAAATATGCATACTTGAACGGGAATACATTCAGTGCAATGTGAAAGTCAAATAAAGTGGCAAGTGGACACAGTGAGGCTATTTTCATTTGTGTGGCAATCTTGACTTCATGGAGAAAATGACTTCAGACTATGAAAAATGAAAATATTTTGTTATGCAAAATGAACATTTGACATTCCAGGCAAAGGAAACAGCAAACAATGTTCAAGGATCAATAAGCAGTAGGGGCTGGGATTGAAAAGCAGGTTAGGATACACTCATGGAAAGCTTTTTTTTTCTTATTTTATGTATCATAGAAAATTTCAAATACATACAAAGTAAAAAGAATAGTATTAGGCAGCTTCTTCACCACCTCTTCTAATATCGGTAGACCCTTTTAAGGAAAATGCAGATCCAAAAACTGAGTTAATCTTTCTAAATTACTCTATTGTCCTAATATTTTACCCATATGTTCCCACTTCATTATAACTGTCTAATACCTTTAAGAAGGAAAGCGTTTAGTCCATTTTTTCTAATTGTCTTATTGTAAAGGTTTATTTGAATACTGAAAGCAGAAATCCTGAAAACTTAATTTTTATGTGGAAAAAAAGCAAAATCCATATACACGTTACCTGGGATCATACCTCAGAAAACAATCAAAGCAAATGGGTAGCGTGGTTACTGATTGAGTAATTAGAAATGATACGGTTTTAATCCCATCACAAATTTTAATAACTATGAGTCTTTGTGGAAATTACTTTATTTCTCTCAGTCTGACATTATCGTGATGAAAGTGATGTCTGTTTTCACACATAGTGGTAGCCTGTTAATAGGAACTTGCATGCATTGAACATTTACTATGGGCCAAGCATCATTAAACACTTTTCATGCATTATCTCAAGTACTTTTTGCAAACTTCTGAGATATTAATGCTTTTAACATGACATTTCAGATGAAATATCTTGCACAAAGATTTTTTAGTAATTAATACAAGCAAAGCAATGCCAAAGGTTAAATCCAAGTTCACACTTCAGTGCAACTCGGTCACCACTGTACCAGATTGCCTTGCCATACCAGTCTTCATACATGATTTTTTTTCTTGTTCCTTCCAAAGCACTCATATATAGTTAGTTTTGTTTGCCTTGCTATGCTTCACAAAATAGTAGGGTGTGAATTATTATTATACTCTTCACTGGACCCTGATGATTAACTTTCTAAACTTACTTTTTGACAATCCTCATAAAATTGTCACATGATTTAATCAATCTCCCAAGAAATTTGGAAAAATAGAGAAATTGCCAATATATACTTTTAAAAACTTAAACTGCTAACAGATTTACAATGCCTTTTTTGCTATTTTATCATTTTGAGTCCTTGCTTATACCAAGCCAAATACCTTTCTAATGAAACTTTGGTCTTATGGGTTTTCCCAACCTTCCTGCAATATAAGCTAGCTTTCTTTATTTTTTAACCTTAAAACTGACATTAGCTGGGACTGACTCAGTTTTGTATCTTTACTGACAAATCTATATTAACAACAACATCAATACTGTTATTAAACCTGTACTATGGGAATAATTTGTAATCATGCCAAAATTAATAACATTGTGTATCACCCAGAGAGACTCTCAGGGAGGAAAGTGAAATGGTTATTAACTTGGGTTATTATTGCAGTATTATGGACATTTAAATAGGCTATAATTCTGGAAATTTAAAGGTCAGTTTGATTTATTCAATTTAGTTCATCATATGTTTGGAAAACTAATTAAAATCACAAACAACATAGATATAACATTTTTGATGGCAAGTCAGAGCCTGAATTCTGAGACACAGCAGGGAGCCAACTCACTGGGCATGGAGGACACTCCTTGTGGATGAAAGGGACTCATTCTCCCATTCCTGAAATTGGGTCTAGGAAGGCAAGTTGGGAGGGAGCCTCTTTTTCTAGATGTATAAGCTTCGTCTTCATGGATTTCTTAAATCAAAGCACTATACCTGAAATCCCCATATGACTATAAGATTGGCACTAGAGATACTGAAGTACTGCCTTTTAAAATATTTAAAGATCTAAAAGACTTCTCTCTTCAACTGCCTTTTCAGTGTCTCACGTTTGCTCTCACTGGAAAGCATTTTTTTGTTTGTTTTTTTGAGACAGAGTCTCACTCTGTTGCCAAGCTGGAGTGCAGTGGCATGATCTCGGCTCACTGCAGTCTCTGCCTCCCAGGTTCAAGCCATTTTTGTGCCTCAGCCTCCTCAGCAGCTGAGACTACAGGTGCCCACCACCGTGCCTGGCTAATTTTTGTATTTTTAGTAGAGACGGGGTTTTGCCATGTTGGTCAGGCTGGTCTCGAACTCCTGGCCTCAAGTGACCTGCCCACCTCCACCTTCCAAAGTGCTGAGATTACAGGCATGAGCCACGGCAACCGGCCCAAAATCATTTGTTTTGTTTTAAATAATTACTGTCTGGAGAAGAATGAGGTGGTAAATGCCTTTGAAAGGTAATATCTTGAGTTGTGTTCATTTTATAACAAAGTTTTATAGGGCGAGGAAGTAGTATAGGACAGTGAAGCCTGAAAATACAAGGAATAAAAGAAAGATGGATGCAAGAACTTGAAAGTGAGACAGTACTAAAAAAAAAAAAAAATGCAATAAATGGATCATGCCAAAGTAAACTGGGGAAGAAAAAAGGGAGTATTTTTTTCCAACTTCTATTAAAATGGAACATTACACATGCCTCTTTTTCATGTAGTATCTAGCCATAGTCTGAGGGAGAAAAATTCAGACATGGCTATTAGTATCAATGGCATAAAGAAATATGGGAGATGAAATACCAGTATAATTAAAGGGCAATACATAAAGAAAATGTGAACCAGGTCTTTGGACCATCTTAATGGATATGACTGGAAGGAAATGAAATAATAGATTGGAGACCAACTTTCAAGGTACCCTCAACATTTAGCTGCCTTACATGACTGTAATTATCAAGCTATATCTTATAGCCAAATGGCTTCCAAAGAGTCCTTAAATTATTGGGATGACAACTTTATGATCCCCAAAGCAGAAACTTCAGCCATTGGAGTATCTACTTTAGGTTGACTGCCTGGTGACAAGAAGGGACTGATGGAGGGTAGGAAAAATGAAAGAAAGGGAACAGTGAGCTACTAACCATTGGGCCAGGTTGATAAGTCTGTTAACTGTAGACATGGTATCTCTAGACATTTTCCAGGAGAATTTTCCTGGCTAAGTATAAGAATACTACGAAAATAAACTCATAGCTGCTTTCTAAGGAGCTATCATGTGTTCCGTATGGTGTGATTGTAAGACTTCTATGTATTTATGAAACGTTCCTTTTAACCCACCTAAAATTTTAATGCATCCAGCATGTGAGTAGAAAGGATAGTGTAAAATATGACACATTCTTAAATTTAGAGCTTGTAACTTAATAGAAAAAAAATAACTACATAGAAATATTAGAAAGTAAGACCAGGTTTTCTTTAATACAATTTTGCATTCCATATATTCAGAAGTATAAATATGGGGGTACAAACCATATTGTTATGGACAAAGGATGTTATAACTTATCTGATGTCAACTGGAAAGGGTAAAGTAGGAAACACAGTTAAAATAAGCATTTACTCTACTTTAAATCATCTCACATATGAAGTAATGTTAGTCATATTCATAACTGACAATTAAATGAAAGATTATAGGAGGGAATAATCTATAAATTATACTGAAGATATATAAAAAATAAAAGTAAATGAGAATATTTTGGGGAAAACAACCTCATATCCAAGAAAATCCAAACCTCAGTTGCTATCTACAACTATAAATAGAAAGATAGACGAGATGAATAGTTACTCAGTTTTTTACCACACTTGTGTTCTTGCAATGCACATATTATCATGTCAGGTACTATCTGCCTGCCTTTTAGAACTTAGGATGTAAGGAACTTATGTCAAGTTGTTAAAAGTACAAGAATAAAGGGAACTGCATAATGCTGACACGCCAAAAGACTGAAGAAAAAAGCAAAGTTGGGCACCAAAAGAAGGATGAAATTATTGTGAACTACGTTCGCCAGATAGGAATTCATAATGGAAAAGAGTTTTGAGATGGGCTTTGATGGATAATTAGGATTAAGGCAAGTCAAGGGAGTATGCTCACTAGAAAGGTATTTTGCACTGACAATTTGTGAGATTCCATAGCACAGGATTTCACCTGCATATTTCTGATATACCAGATACTAAGTATCACAGTGTGAGGTTGTCTATTGCAATATAGAATTTCTTGTAGCTACCCCCAAAATGTGATTCATACTGACATAATGCCCTTTGATTTACCTGTTACTATTACCTATCTTCAGCCATTATCTACTTTGGCTTTGCTTTCAGTATAGACAAGTCAAAATTTACATGGATTAGGACTAACGCTATACATATGGGAAACATTGTCACCCTAACATGGACTACCAATGTTACAGATTTGAAGTGGATAAGGGTATTGGAAGTCATATCAAGTTGTACTGGCAAGCTTGTTACTTTAAACTTAGTCTCTATTCCTTTTGATTTTTAAGGCTATGAAACGTGTTTTCCTCTAAGTGGGCTGTTTAAGAAAAAGAAGTACTGTCACCTTTTCACTCTGAACTTGCTCTGGGGTAAAGCAATTGCCTTCTTCAATCCCATCAGTACAAGACATTACAAAAGTAGTTGCTTAAGAAATATCTGTTATGTAAATAAATATCATGTTAAGCCAATGTTTTCTCCTCTAAATTGATGCATTCACCCATAAGCATAAATTGAACAGATGAGCAAGTGAAGAAAATTGAGAAATTGAACAGTTTATGAGTTTTTATCATAGGTCTATTTCCAAATCAAGGGATTTTTATTTTATGATAATGTTACTAGGATGTTCATAGCATTGAGAACTCATGTTTCTATATCACAGATTGAGGATATATTGAAGAATATCTGCTAAATGTAGATTTCCTCAAAATGGTAGAAAATATATTAAAATGAACATGTGTCCATGGGGAAAGCAAGAAAACAGGGTTTTCTGTGAAAGGAAAAGTATGCAATACTAATGAAAGAGAGTCATAGGACCACACTTGGTGGGAAACTAGAGCTAAGGACATACTTAAGAAATTCTCCTGTAGTGATTGGGAGTTACATATAAGATGATTTATGCCCAGAAGTGGTAACAGCTAGAAAGGGGAGGCCAGATGGAAGCACCTGCTGATTTATCAGGTGGAGTATCTCAGTCAAGTAACCTGACTGATCAAACTCTCAGCATTCACCCAACCTAGGGCTAAGTATCACTTTTGAAGAGATTTGCCTCCAGCTAGACCGGAAAGTACAGGATCTCGTGTTGAAGAGAAAGGCAATTCTCTGATTTGGTGGTGATGCCTAGGTGCAGTGAAAAGCATCCATGCTTGGAATAGCCACTGGTGAGGAATCTTACTTATTAGACTATTACACTATTACAGTTGGTGTACCATTGTCTCTAACACTTAGATTTCTCATTATCCTATCCTCACATAGAGCAGTGGCAACGACTACCAACTTTTACAAAGTGGACTTCACAAAGAGATGCGGCACACTTTCACCCAAATCCATTTTGTGCCCTTCTTTATCCTCTACGGTGTTCCTAGAAGTTGACCAAAATAAAATGCATTACCCAGCCTTCCCTGACCCCAGGATTCTTGCTGGGCCCAGCCATTGAAAGAAAGTAGTAGGGGAGGAGAGGGCTGAAAGAGAGGTTGAGGTGTCTGTCTCTTTTTAATCCCTCAGTTTGATGAAGCTGTCAGTGGCTATATTCCTCCAGGGCTCTAACTCCTGTGGATGATGCATCTCAATTTTTCCAGCTTCTAGTGACTCCAGTTTCTCTCTTTGATCCTTCAGGCATAGAGAGATGATTTCTACTGTCTCTTGTCCTGGGCTGTTTCACTGTTACCTGGTGATACCTGACCTTGCCCACACTTCTGTAAATTTCCTTTTAAACTGTACTGTCTTTTCCTATAGGGACCCTAACCAATAGAATTATCACTACCAGGAATACTACACCCCTTCATACTCTAAAATACTGAAACTCTGAGATAGAATTACTCATATTTTTGAATAACATACATAATCTCCATGAAGACACTGATAATCTATGATTATAGTTATTAAAATTATCCCTGGTGATGATATGGAGTAAATTACAGATGGAGGGCAAAGTAAAGAGAGATTGAGTGATTGAGGCACTTAATTGCTACAGTGATAATGGTGATTACGTATGATGGGGTGGTGGGGCAACTGCTTCAACTGCACTAAAGGGCCTACAGAAAAATATTTTTAAAAAGAAGCTTAAGGATTTAACCTCTTAACTCAAGGCATAAAGAATCGGAAAGACTTTAAGGTGGCATTAAGGGAATCCCTCCTTTTAACTACCAAGAAGGCATGGATGAAAATCCAAAGACTTGAGATATGCATGGACACATTTCAGAGTTGCAACAGACATCACATAAAGTTTGTATGCTAAGTAAGGGTATTGGCTAGCGAAGAGTATGATCTGGAATCTGGCATGAAGAAATTTGGGTAGACAAAGATGAAATCTGAGAATTTTGAATGCTCATATCCCTCTCGAAGTTCTTCTCATAATCTGAGTAATCCAGTCTTCTTATGGGAAAAAAAAGAAAATTGAAAAAATTGTGAAATCACTAGAAGCAGTTGACTTACACATAGACACCCTTTCTCATAGCCCTCCAGTACCACTTTTCATTGCTTCTAGCACTGTAAGAAGGTAAATTCCAAACATGGAAGTAAAACAATATTCTGGGAAGATGTAATAAATGCATTAGAAGAGTTGCAGGATCTTTCAAATTGGATTCCAAAAGGGTAGATCAGGCCAAATTTATTCAGATAGGAGGCACACCCTTAGGAGTCCTCATTTACTGTATAGTTCAAGTACCTGAGAGTGTTGTTAACTGCTACTGAGTTGCTTACTTAAAGCCTTCATTCAACAATGTTCCATAGTCATTTTGGTTGAGGTGTCAGACTTGGGGATGTATGCAGGAAAGAATCTGAAGGCTTAAGGAGATGGGATACTGGAATGGAATTTCTCATTTGTCCTTTGAGGTGGTGTTTTAAATCAAGCATTTGATGATTCCAAATTGTGCTATTATGTTTTTATGTGACATTTCCTGTTAGAGTATACATTGGTAAAGGTCTTGAGTGGAAACAAAGGACATACTCAAAAAGGGTTTTAACTGAAAAGAAAGCTAATAAAGAGACCTTTTAAAGGCATGTGGAAAGAGTTAAGGAAATCAGAAAAGAATGATGAGAAATCAGCAACCGTAGGAAGAAATTACTACTCAAAGCCTGAAAAGCCAATAAGAGAAAATGGTTTGCCTTGTCTCTGAAGATGAGAAAAGTCAAGGGACAGCCTTTAGGAGCTGCAGCCATGGAAGCTACAGCCAGGGAAGAATTGTAGCAAAGCAAGCAAGGAATGGGGAAATAAATACCTCTACTTCTCTCCTCCTACACTCTAGTCTTTTGATAATACCTCCCCATACACAGAAGCTGGGTCCAAGCATCCTGAGTGACTGAGCCCATAGAGGTGAGCCTCACAGGTATACAGTAGCAGAGAGAAAGGTAAAGACTATATCTGGGGAATACTGAGAATAACCAGAACAATCTGCTACCTTTGCCATTCAGATCAAGACTTTTTTTGACACTCATGTGATTTATCAACCCAGTTTTTTTGTCCAATAAAAATCTATACACTTAGAAATTAAGCAGCTAAAATCTGTAAGCCCATGCATGCACACACAAAAACACAGACACACGTTTAAATAACACACTGTAGAGTCAATGAAAACGGAAATAACTATTCATAATGAATGATGTGTGCACAACATATCGAAACCAGTAGGAAGCAGGTAAAAGAATACCTGAAGAAAATCTGAAGGCTCTAATTAATTTACCGGAAAGAAAATGATGAAATCAGGGGAAAATAAAAATGCTAATATTTTCAGATAATGTGCTTATCACTTTGAAAAAGTAATACAACTAAAAGGCAAAATTTACTTTTAAGTAAGTTCAGCAATTTATTTATTTATTTAAAAAAATTTTTTTTGAGATGGAGTCTCACTCTGTTGCCCAGGCTGGGGAGCAATGGTACAATCTCAGCTCACTGCAGCCTCTGTCTCCCAGGTTTAAGAGATTCTCCTGCGTCAGCCTCCTTGAGTAGCTGGGATTACAGGTGTGTGCCACCACACCTGGGTAATTTTTGTATTTTTAGTAGAGATGGTGTTTTGCTGTGTTGCCCAGGCTGGTCTCAAACACCTGGGCTGAAGTGATCCACCCACCTTGGCCTACCAAAGTGCTGAGATTACAGGTGCAGTGTTTATATATATGATAAACTTTAAATATTAGTGAAAATTTAACAATACCAGCAATAATCAACTAGAAATTCTAAGTAAAAAATAAAGTACAGTTCACAATGGCAACAAAACTACAATGTATCTAAGAGTTTACTTAACAAAAAAAAATAAGATTTCTTATTAAAAAGTTTAGCATGTAGAAGTGCACAGAAGATAATTTGAATAAAGAAAGCCCATCTTGGATGGGGTGATTAACTATTATACACATGTAAATTATCTCTCATTTTAGTCTACAGTTACAATGTGATTCTATAAAAACATACAGTTAGATTTATTAAACTTCCTGAGCTTTAATATGAAATTTATATAGAATAATAAAAATCTAGAAAGAAGTAAATGTATTTGTTGAAAAAATCCTGAAGTTGACAGGAAAGGGTGAAAAATCATTAGAAATTAAGATGTAATATAAAGTTATAATAAAATGATAAAACAAAACAATATAGGTTTGTTATAAGGAATAAAAAATAGGCCAGTAAAGTATCATGAGTAAAACAGATATTGATTCAGATGTATTTGAGAGTATTATATATAATAAAGGTAGCACCACAAATTAATGGGGGGAAAACAAATTCTTAGACAATTCTGGAAAATGATTTACTTTATGAATAAAACTGGATTTGTACTTTACATACAATTTTGGATCCTAGTTTAAAATTCTACATATAAAAATAAAAGTATCAAGCCATTAGAAAAGTGTAAGATCACAATGCTTCTGTGATGTATGGTTGACAGATACTTCAAAAATAAAAATATAAAAGCACAAACCATAAGGGATTGAAAGATATAGCAATATAAAGGATAATATGTATGACAAAGTGGAGTTTATTCTAGGAATATGTTGGCTTAACATTCAAAAATCAAACAAATCAACCTTAATGGAACAAAAGAGATTAAAAACATATGATCTTCTTAGTAGACACAGAAAGATATTTGATAAAGTTCAACATATGCTCATGTTAAAAAAGGAAAAAAAACCTCTCAGCAAATTAGGATTGGAAGGAAGATCCCTCAATCTGATAATATCTACAGATAATATCACATTTAATAGTTAAAAACTGAACAATATACCCCCAGGATAGGAAACAAGGCAAAGTTGTTTGCTTTCACCCCTTGAATTTTACATTTTATAAAAAGTGCTAATCAGTGCAACAAGGTATGAAAAAGAAAGAAAAGGCATGCATATTTGAAATAAAAAGTAAAGCTGTTTTATTTGCAGATAATAATGTGTAAATTCCTAGACAATTTACCAAAACCTAATAAAGGAATTTAGCCAGGTTGCAGGACACCAACTCACTCTAAAAATCAACTAGATTTCTATATTTTTGAAATGACCTATTGGAAAATAAAATTAATAATTACTATTTACTATAGCATTAAAAACAAGTAGTTAAGTATAGATTTAACAAAATATGAGTAAAACCAATACACTAAGAAGTACACAGCATTATTAGTGTTCAGGGTAATTCAAATTAAAATCGCAGTGAGATTCCAAAACATACCTACTCAGTGTAATAAAACTTAAAACTCCAATCAGGTCCTGGCAATGCTATAGGGAAAATAATATCCTCTGTCTTTGTCAGCAGAAGTGTAAAGTGATTAAACTACTTTGGAAAACATTCTAGTAGTTTCTAATAAACGTGCATTTTATTCATACATTAAAAGGTGTTTATAAAAAAATGATAAATTCTTTTTTATAAAAAGATGTATAAAATGCTCAGTCCCTTCATATTTTCTGCTGATTGTTTATGTTCTCTTAAAATTTACATTAAAAATTATGCATATTTATGGTGTACAACATGATGTTTTGAAATATGTTTATATGATGGAATATGTTTATATGAAGTCAAGCTAATTAGCATATGCATTACCTCATATACTTATTTTTGTGATGAGAACACAAAATCCACTCAGTAATTTTCGAGTATATATTACATTGTTATTAACTATAGTTACTATGCTGTAAATAGATCCCTTAAACTGTATTGCTCCTGTCTAACTGAAATTCTGTATCCTTTGACCAATATGTCTCTAACCCTGCCTGTGGTAACCACCATTCTACTCTGCGTCTATGAGTTTGTTTGTTTTTTAGTTTCCACATTAAAAAACTATGTGAGAATGCAGTATTTGTCTTTCTGTGCCTCACTAATTCCACTTAACGTAATGTCCTCCAGGTTCATTCATTTTGTGGAAAATGACAAGATTTCCTTCTTTTCAGAGAATGAATAGAATTTCGTTTGGTATATGTATAATATTTTCTTTACCTATTCATTCTTTAATGAACACTTAGTTTTTTTTCATATTTTGGCTACTGTGAATAATCTGCAATGAACATGAGAGTGGAGATATCTCTTTATTATTGTGATTTCATTTCCTTAGGATATATATCCAGTAGTGAGATTATTGGATCATATGATATTGAGAAAACTGGATATCTATATACAGATGGATGAAATTAGATCCTTATCTCACACCATATATAAAAAGCAACTCAAAATGGATTAAACTCCTAAATGCAAAATATGAAACTGTAATGCAACTAGAAGAAAACATGAGAGAAAAACTCCATGGCATTGGTCTAAGCAATGAGTTTTTGGATGTGAACCCAAAGGCACAAGCAACAAAAGCAAAGATAGATGAATGGGATTACATAAAACTAAAGATCTCTGTACAGCAAAGAAAACAAACAGTAAGAAAGACAACCTATGGAATAGGAGAAAATATTTGCAGACCATACGTCTGATAAGGAGTTAATATCCACAATATATAAGGAAGTCAAATTGCAAGAATATAAATAGGAGAAGAATCTGAATAGAAATTTTTCAAAAGACACACAAATGGCCAAGAGGTAAAAGAAAAAATGTTCAGCACCGCTAATCATCATAGAAGTGTCAATTAGACCACAGTGAGATATCACCTCACACCTGTTAGAATGTCTAATTATCAAAAATTCAAAAGATAACAAGAATTGGCAAGGATGGGGAGAAAGGGAAACCCTTGAACACTGTTAGTCAGTATAAATTAGTACAGTCATTATAAGAAAGAGTATAGAGATTCCACAAAAAAAAGAATATAACTACTATAATAACTAAAAACTGAAAACCAAAATGTTAATCACATGAATAAACAAAAGTGGCATATTTATAAAAAAGAAACAAACCACTGATTATTGAAACAACATAGTCAAATCTGTTATTCTAAGTGAAAGAAGGTTGACAAAAAATAGTACATCCTGTATGATTCTTCATTTATAAACTCCTAGGACAAGCAAAACGAATCTACAGTGAGAGAATGCTCAACAGGAAGTTGCCTGAAGTAGGGAATGGTGAATGACTGCACAGGGACACAAAGGAACCTCTTGTGTTGATGTCTATGTCTTGATTGTGGTGATGATTACACATGTTTATACATTTGTCAGATCTTACTGAAGTGTACAATAGAACAAACACATTTTATTGTATTTAAGTTAGACTTACATAAAATTGATTTAAAAAATAAAAAATCATAAACAATCCTAAAGGAGAAATGATTAATTTGTTTAAATTAAAATTAGTTTTCCATTCAATGAAGGACATCATAGGCAAAAATAAAGAGCAAGTGACACAATGGGGAAGATATTTACAATATTTGAAACTAACCATAGATTAATATCTAGAATATGCAAAAGACTCTTGCAAATCAATTAGAAAAAGTCAGAAACTTAAATACAAAATGGACAAAGGACATAAACAGAAAATTTATAGATCCAGTAATCCAAATGACTGAAATACATATCAAAGGATACTCAAATCCATCAGAAAACTGTGAATGTAAAGTAAACACAAAATATAAGATACATTTTGTACCTACTAGAGCCTGGAGAAATGAGTAAAGTTGGATAATCCTAAGCATAGGGTGATAAATGACATGGACATACAGGAACTCTCCTGAACATTTACTGAGCACGTGGATTGGCATAACCATGCTGGAGAGTCATTTGTGGCTTGTAGGGTATGTGGCCTTCAGAGACTAAGAGAGGTAAATTAGGCTTTCCTGCTAAGAATATGTGTTTTCTCATATCTACTTGTGTATTACCAGTGGTTTTTGCTCTATGCTGTGTACATGAAGAATAAAAACCATTAAAGGTTTTACACATTCAATTCTTTATATTTCAATCATTAAAAAGTACCTTTTTCTACCTCCTGTACTTCTCTTTGCCTTAAATTCAAACCTGCCTAACATGAGGAATGGATATCTGCTATGTTATCCTTTTTACTAACCTAGTTTGCCTTTATTCATATTTTATTCTCATCAGTTCCAAGCCACTTTTTTGTACGTGTTTGTCATTCAACAGGGTTTTGGGTTTTATTTTATGATCCCTACCACCTGTTTCTTTTTATGAATTGGAGTGTTTCACCTGCTTAGAAGTTTACTTTATTAAGAATGACTGATCTATTTAGCCCATGATCTGTCATTTATCTTATAAAACCTATTTTTATGGCTTTAATTCTGTTTTTTTATGCACTCTTTGCTGTGTGTTTCTTCACAGAAAGAGCAAAATTCTTCCAGGGACACAAAAGGTGACTTGAAAACATAGAGAGGCATTCTTGAACAGAACCACTCACAATCATAAGCATGGAAATTTTCCTAAGTTAAGCTAAAAATTAACATGATCGTAATGAAAGTACAACCTGATATTTAAATGAAGTGGCTTTTTAATTTGCATGGAAACATAAAGTAATAAAAATCATTGAGAAACTTTCCACAAAAAAGGAGTAAGATTTCTGATAAATGTACCCTGCCACGGCCCATGGCTGCCAATCCCCTGGTTTTGTTCTCCAGAGGCAACCAATTTTAGCTGTTTTAAGGCCTATCTCTAATAAGCTCTCAATCTCAAAGAGCACACATTTACTACTTTATCAATTGTAGACATTATCAAATCATTTTCTGCTATTATGGGTGGAGATTTAGTTCTTTTTTCCTGCCTTCCTCCAGTCTTTCATCCTCCCCCACGTGGTTACATAACTGTGGTTTTGCACCTCAGTAAAGGCTGGCTGTGTTATCTGTACTTTGTTCAACATTGTTTGCAGCAGAGTCACTTAGTGTGTCTTGGTCACATTTTTGGAGAGGGTATACATTTGTTGTAATTGGAGTTTCTAATGAACATTGTTTTGTCCCTACTGAAATGTTTTCCTTCCAATGATTACCTCATAAAAATCAAGATCTTCACTACATAGTTATTATGTTAATTACCACTTTTTTTCCCCCCAAGCACCTTTGCTTCTGGAAACCCCTGTCCTAGGCTCTATCCTGGCCTAGATCTTCCCTAGGCCTGCCTGCAATCCTTTCAGCCTAATTTATGTCTTAAATGGTCTCCTGGGTTGGGTCCAGTTTCCTCCTTTGCTCCCTGGTTTTATTGGAGCTACAATTTTGCTTTAGGCTTCTTGTTATATATGCTAAAGAGATCTCACATACCAGTATTGGACGTTTTTATCTCTTGGGATACAGAATTTCTTCAGACAACTTTTTTCTAATTTTCTCTGAACAAGATGATGTTCATTCCAAGGCTGAAGGTTCCCAAATGTCAGAGTGAGCCCGGATTTACTCCAAGGTGTCGATGTCACCACCCTCTTCAACCATTCGAACCATTTCTGTTGACAGTAATGTTCTAGTGTTGTGCCTGGGGATAAATATCAAGCTACCTTTGCTCTAATTCAAGGAAGGAGAGCAGGAAAGAATAGAAGGGAAGAGGGGTGAAAAAGCCACTTGGTTCACCTGCTGGATTCAGAGAACTTTAATCAGCGTCTTTGTTGTCAGCCCTACTTCTCACACTTACTATCTAGCATCTGCCTCCACTGAGCCCAAGGCCCCTCCATCCAGGATTCTGAAAGGTGGGAATTCTTTACGGATTCCAGCTTTCTCTGGATTATACCAGGTCATGGAGGTTTCATTCCTTTGATTGTATTACAAATACATTTTCATCCATTTTTATCTTGCCCAAATCTTTGTACTCTCTCTTCTTTCGTGGCTCCCTTCCATACCACTATTATTGGTTTATTCCTTGTCATATCTTAAAGCTTTCATTTCATTGTTTCAGTGGGGATTTTAGAGAAGCTGGGTGTGAAAACCTATTTGGTATGCAATCTTGTATTGAAATCTATGATGTTTTATTATATACAGGCAAGTTCCTACCAAATACTCTTCTTTTTCTAATTTTTCTTGACTACTATTTTCTATTATTTATCTCCATGGAGTTTACCATCATTTTGTCAAGTTCAAAGAAAAAAATCCAATTGGAATTTTAATTGGAAATGCATTAAATTGATTAACTTGGGAATGATTGCTTTTAATTTTTAATTAAATTTCCAAGCACTGTTTTTTTAGCTTTGCTAATTATAAACTTCTAAATTTATTGCATTTTTTTTTTGTCAGAACCTGCTCTCTGCAATTTCTCCTTTTCCAAAGCAGTATAGTAAAGGTATTGTTCTTGGCATCATCTGACCCAGTGCTTGTCAACGTGCAGGCTCCTAGACCGGCAGGCAGCATAAGAATCACCTGGAAACTATTAGACATGCAAATTACTGGGCCCCACCCCCGACCTTCTGAATCAGAAACTCATGAGTGTGGGACTCAGCAGCCCACCACAGGACTCTGATGCACACTCCATTTGAGAAGCACTGATTTTAACATGTAACTAGCCATGTCAACTCAGAAAAAATATTTGTTTAAATGTCCTCATATGTAAAATAGAGATGTAATTGCATAAATTTCATAGCATTGTTATCAGGAACAGACAATGCTAATATACATGAAGTGCATGTCTCCTGGCATATTGTGAAGACAGAATGATTACTAGTGATTATGATAACCGTTATATTGCTATACTGTATTTTTACCCAGTACAAGTAATAAAATAATACAATCTTTGCCATAGCCAATTTTGGTAAATGTTCAGTGTTTATTGTGAAAGTGGGTATATTCCCCTTTCTGTGTGTATGAAACATTTCCTGTCTTTATAAAAACAGATGTTATCATGTCCATCTTCTGTATACGTATTTCTACTTATTAATTATTTTGCTCATTGGGTCGATGAAGGATTATACATTTTGGCAAACTCTCCCAAGACTACTACATTTCTGTAAAATATTTCTGTAGTTTGAAAATTTGGCTGATGTGTATCAATACCTCACTATACTGCATATGAATTTCCCTCAGGTCTTTCTTTATTGTGAAGGGCATTTTTATTACTCGGAAATAGTTCTGTGATTTGGGGGATTTATTTATTATCATCAGTCTCTCATTCACTTTAATTTACTTAACATGTCTTTGCTCATTTTTAAGTTTCAATTATTTTATTATCTTAACATTGAAGGATATTTTATAAGCATTTTTCAAAACAGATATAGGCCTATATATTTTAATGATAACTTACCCCCATTAGAATAACTGTATAGTTGTTCTGTATCCATTTGCATTTGTTATGTTTTCCTGGTTCAGTCTGTCTCCCCTCGTATTTGTTTTCTAACTTTTGCTATATGTGCTATATTTTTTGTATTCTTACATATTTTAGAAGGTTTTATTCATAACTAATGGTTACCTTTACATTTTTCAATATTATTATTTAATCCATGTTTCTCTAATTTTCAGTAGTAAAAGATAAACTACCTCTGCATCTCACCATTTATAGGCTATAGAATATAATGTGGTTTTGATATTCTCATTCAGTCTTATTTCATATAACTTTTATGCTGCTAGGATTGTGTCCCTCTCCAAATGCATATGTGGAAGCTGTAACTCCTCATGTGACTGTGTTTGGGATAAGGCTTTTCGTGGGTAATTAAGGTTAAATGAGGTCATAAGGGCAAGGTCCTAATCCAACAGGATTAGTGGCTATACAAGAAGAGGAGGAGAAAAATCTCTCTCATTGCACACACACAGGAAAGGCCACGTGCAGACATAGCAAGAAGGCCGATATCTCTACCAGGAGAGGCCTCACCACAACTCAGCAGCGCTGGCACCCTGATCTCAGACTTCCAGCTTCTAGAACTGCGGAAAAATAAATTTCTATTACTGAAGCCACCCCCAGTCTTTGGTATTTTGTCATGGCAGCCTGAACAGATGAATACATGTGCTAATCATTATTATTAAATTATCTTTTTTTATACCATTTATCTTGTTTCTAGAAAAGCCATTAATATTTGGGCACTCCTCCACCTTCAGCATTTTGGTTTGCAAATATGAGTTTGAGGCAACATAAATTTTATATCTTTGAATGTTGCCTGCTTACTTCTCCAGTTTCCTATTTTTCTTAGTTTTGTACTTACAAGGAAATTACCAGATGTGAATCTAAATGTGATTTTTTTCATTGACTTTACCCTAAAACCTCTGGGCCTTTCAATTTGTACATCACTTTCTAGAGCTGAGGACTTACCCCCAGCATATCTTTGGTGTTTTCCTCTGCATTCATTGCTCTTTTTCTTTTTTAGAAATGTTTTTATCTGTGCATTTCTGGCTCATTTTGGGTAATTATTTTTTAAATTAAAGTTTTATTTGAGACAGTCTTGCTCTGTCATCTGGGCTGGAGTACAATAGCATGACCGTGTCTCACAGCAGCCTCAACCTTCTGGGCTCCAGTGACCCTGCTGCATAAGTCTCCCAAGAAGCTGGGACCACAAGCATGTGTTACCATGCTCAGCCAATTTTTAAAAAATTCGTAGAGATGGAGGGTCTCACCATTTCACCCAGGCTGGTCTCAAATTCATGGGCTTAAGCAATTCTCCAGCCTTGGTCTCCCAAAGTGCTGGGATTACAGATGTGAGCCACTGTACTCAGCCAATTATTACTGTAAGTTATGAACTACTTCAGAACTTTGATCTCTGCTATCTGTGGTAGCTTCTCAAATTTGTTCTTCAAAACAGTGGTTGAATCTTTTGCCATTTAAAATCAGTTCTTTTCTATGCATGCTCCACCATGCTTTTTAATTTTATTTTTATTTCCTTATGTACAAAAATTGTTTTATCCATCTTTCTTTCTTTCTTTTTATATTCTAGTATTTGCATCTTAGCTTTGTCGGTTTACCCGTATGGCCACTGCTCTTTTTAGAAGAGATCCTACGTTATTGTAGCCTAGTGAAAAAGTCAATCTCTTGACTCTATAGGAGATAATTTCCAGAGGTTTTCTATGTAGGTTCTCTTCTCATTTTCTATTTTTTTTTTTTTTGTTTTTTCTCTTTACTCATCTTTAAAAGTGGAATTTAGTCACATATTTTGGGACTAGCTCTAAATGCACATTGTTTCAGATTTCTCTAGGCTTGTTCTGAATAGTCCCAACTTCAGTTCTTGCTACTTTTCAGACATCCATTTACTGCAGATTTACTACAGAATATGAATTCACTCCTACCCATGTTGGCTTAGTGACCTCCCAAATTGAAAGACTGGCAGAAAAATAGAATTGGCAATATACCCATTAATCGAGGTTCTTCTGACATTCACCCCAATCCTGTACCATATACGTAATTTTCTACTTGGGGAGAACCCTATTCTATGTGTTAAAATGTACATGCATAAATGCTTCAATGTGTTCTAAGAATTTCTCACTGCCAAAAGGAAATAAATTTGAGGGGTAGGAGAAAGTGTCCTGAATGCCTAAAAAATTAGTGCTGTGAGGAAGAGCAGAAATCATGCAGTTCTTTCACTTTTACTCTAAGTCTTGGTCTGAAAAAGGCCAAAGGATGAGGTGACTTCTTGTCTTTACACAAGTGATCTTTCTCTGACAATCTAAGTCTTTCCATGTCCTGAGGTCAAGTCAGGGCAGGTTTTTTTTCCTGTTGCCAATGTTTTAAAAGAAGAAAGTGGGGCTCAGAGAATGGTTAACTTTATCAAGGTCATGCAGCTAAAAGTAGACTTAAAGCCTAACATCAAGGTCTGTACACTCAGCACACTTTTCCTTTACAGAACAGCAAACTGTCTTTTTAAAGACAAGATTGCTCACTGATAAACCTAAGGCAACTCTCATGATCTAAGGATTCATCAACACCACTGAAGAACACTTCCTTTGTGAGATATAATATCTAACATTCCCATCCTGAATCTTATATGAAATAGCAGCATGATTCAATTAATGCTTACCCACATGTCATTTATCAACTAGAAGTTCACTGCAATGCAGTTTTACCTCCTCCTAATGCCTTCTTTAATTGTACTAGCTCGTGTAATCTTGTCCTATTTTGACCTCCTTTGATCCATATTGCTTCCACTCCCCATCTCGCCTATCATCATACTCTACCTCATGCTTTGGGTCCTTTATTGAACCTTGTTTCTCCAGATGGCACCCAAAATTCTTGTTGGCAGAGGCCACGTTTTATTCAATTGTTCTTCCATGCCATCTAGCTTAAAACTACACCCACAGAAAGTATTTACACAGTAGCCTAGACTAGGGTACAATGCTAAAACAGCATTTTTCTCTGGAGACTGTTTACAGGAAAATTAAAATTTAATTAATAATCTAATATTGTCTGCATTTTTCTTAAGTTGGCTCAAAATAGTTTTTGTTTACCTTTTCGTTTTCTCCCTTGCATATACAATTTTTCATGGATATTAGGATTTCTTCTTTAGCTAACATTTCAGGAGAGTTTCCTATGTGCTGGGCACCTTGCTACTCTATTGGGAAACATAAATGAGTAAGATAAAGTCTAGGTTGCAAATGCTGTCTGATGATCAAAACAGACATTTATTTAAATGATCTCAGTCAAATTTGGGAAATGATCCAATAAAGTTATGCACAAGAGGAGAAGAGAAAAGATCAAGTAATTTATTCTGGGGGAGCTCTCTCTTTTCAGAGATTAAAATCCAGCAAAAAAGCTCAACCCCAAAGTGCCGCCCATAACGCCTCGATTCTTGAAACTTGAAATATAAACCTCACCTATTTCTTGTCAATGGTGCTATTTGGGAGTCTAAGGGCACTGGGACCTCCAAAGGACACAGGTAGGCCATGACCAACAGCATAAGATATAACGAACATTTATACAGTGATGAAAAAATAAATCCCTTTCCTGTGTCCTTCTAAATTTATTTTGACTAGCTATTGAACAGGCGTTTCATAGATTCAATACATCACAACATATTAAGTGCTGCTCCGCTCCCGCCACTCCTGCTGCCCTGCTGTGGACCGTCTCTTTCTGTTTGCATCTTGCCTGTCCTCTTTGCATATAAACTAAGTGTCTCCATTTCTGCTCTCAGAGTGTACCATGCCACACAACCGAGATTTCAAGAACAAATATCAACAGTGGCTAAGCCAAACATATCTTGTCAAGAGAGTGCCACTGCAGTATAAAGATTGATTTGTCGAGGGAGGTCTTGCATATAAGTAGATGTGAAGGCAAGGACTGAGGTTAACAAGTTTCCACTGTGGGAGTTTATTTATAACAAAATAACAAAAGGACAGTTCTGCCTCTGCCAATTACTTTCCATCCTCTCCTACATTCATTGCCTAGTGGCTCTATTCATCACCAGGAAGCAGCCTCTGTAGCGCAAATACAGGTAGAGTTCTGTGGACAAAAAGCTCGCCCTCAGAACTTATGTCTTCATTTCAATTAGGACAATTTCATGCCATTCGGTACCACTTTGGAGTGTTCTTTGTGCCCGGTTCAGAGCTTAGAAGCACAGAGGAATAAAAGGGAAAGGGAAGACATGGACTTTATGTGTGAGGTGCTCACAAAGACCAGACCCACAGGCATCACACTAAAGAAAGTGTGTGATAAAGAGCTATTTGTATAAATTTTAAATAATGAGTGCTGTAGGTCAGAGGAAGGAGACATCATTTTGGCCTGCGGCAGTCAGGCCTGGCTCATTATACGAGGTGGTGATTGAGTCTGAACTTGAGGAAGAAGTAGGTTGGGAGCAGACTGTGGTTGGTTACATATATATGATGACATGTGTCATCATCCACAATCTGAGTAAACTAGGAATCAGGGCCAGGGCCAGATGGTGAATGCATAAAGAGAGCAGGCAGACATGGAGATGGTTTGATTCGGGTATCCACCCATTCAACAGATATTTATTGCATGCCCTAGGAGCCAGGGATCCAACACTGGAAAAGATCTAGTTTCTACCACAAAGAAGCTCACATCTTAGTGGGGAACAAGATAGCATTCTAAGTGTGACAAGCATTTAGTTAATTACAAGAAGATATGAGAACTACTATAATGTCATGGAAACATAGAGGAGACATATCCAAAATAGACTTAGACATAAAGAAAGGCTTTCCACAGGAGTTGATATCTGAGCTGGGAGAACTTGGTGAGTAGGAGGAAGGGCTACAATGATTCAATTACTCTGGCTTCTAAAGGCAAAGAACCAAAAATGATGCAATCGAATCCTTTCTTTAACATAGACACTGTTCTCAGCAAGCTCCTATTCTAAAACTGTTCTCTCCAAAGTGACAGCTGGTCATGACTAGGGGTCTAGGATTAGTCAAACTGCAAACAGCAGTTGGCATACTCTATTCAAGAGCAGGACGTTGTTGTGCACCACTGCAGGCCTTCAAGTCCTTAGGGCAAAAAAAACCAGCAGCCAACTAACTCATGGCTGATTAACTCAGCATATCAAAGTCATTGGACAGCACCATGGCTAGATACCTTTACATTGTTGGGGGTAGGAGGCAGGGGAAAGCTCCTAACTTGGGAAAAGCCTGTTCCCTATCCTTGGCTCCAACAAACTGTTCTTCCCCTGAAACTAGAAAGAGACCTCAACCATTGCCAATTGCCCCTCAAAAATGTGTCTTTGGACATGAGGGGAATATGTGGACAGCATCTATTTCTCAACTGTGGGTTTTAGATTATATGGTGGAAGATAATAAGCTAAGTTATAATTGTTGCAGAATTGCTTTTCTGCCAGTGAATTCAAAGCATGTCCCTCGCCCTCCACATTATCCCTAGTTCTAAGCTTTACAATCTTTAGGGTGCCATAGGTAGCTATTGAAATTCTGCTGTGTCCTAAAAAGCAACTCATGACCCTCATCCTTCCTCCTACTGCAACTTCCTCCAACTCTGTTCTGCATGATTGTTTCTGGCCTTCCCCAGGGTAGGTCCTATTTCTTCTCCTGATTCACCTAAGCACCCAAAACTCCACCTGCACTAAGATTGTGCTCACCTGGAATCTTTCACTGTTCCCTGGACCAGTAATACCATTGTGCAATCCTTCCTCAGTATCTGGTGACATCCTGTGTTTGGAATGGCCACTTCTAATGACTAGGAAACTCAAAGAAGTAGTTAGTGAAACAGCAGGGTTTAGAGGTTTCTAAAAAATTTTTCTTTTCAGTATTTACTAGCACCCATAGGGCTTAAACTAAAGCAGATATGTTGTCTGGGGTATAAACCCTGGGGTTCATCGTCTCACAGCAGGAAAACATGGACACACATGAGGAATTTAGGAGCAGAGGTTTAATAGGCAGAAGAGAAGGGGAAGAGGAACAACTCTCTCTCTCTACAGAAAGGGGTCTTCTGATTGGAAAAGATGGGCTAGAGATGGGTGCACCAGATTTTATAGTCTGGCTTGAGGAGGCAGTGTCTGATTTACCTAGGGCTCACAGATTGGTTTTGATCAGGTGTGATGTTTGCATAGTGCTGGGAGGGGAGGGGAAGGCTGATCGCCCCACCCTAATCTTATTGTGCAAATGAACTCTCCTTGGGCGGCACCATCTTGTTTGCACCTTACTGTATGCATAGCTGGCAGAGAAGGGAGGATGAAGCCACCATTTTGAACTTGTCTAGTCCCTAGTTCCTGCTGGCATTCACCCGTGCAAGCTCCCAGCTTGCTTGTCTCATCTGCAGCTCGACTTTGTATGTTGCTCTTTGTTAGAAAATGATTTGGTCTGCCTTTCCTTTAAGGGAAAAGCCTTACTGAGGACTCTCATACCATTACTATCTGCCTAAGTGAGTCCTTCTTAACTCCTATATGAAAACCACACTGTGGATTAAACAGGATGCATAATGAAGCCAAGAATGGATGAATGGAAAGCATTCAAGTGAAACTGAGCCAGAAAGTTACAGAGGGCAATGATAATTAAAGAAGAAGGAAGGTACATATAATACATGCATTCATATATATGTAATGTTATAAATTATGTATTAAACTCTGTTTTCAGTCATTATTGTGCAAATGTACATAAGTAACATTTGCCAAAAATGTGTAAAATGTGTTCAAAACAATTATTTATCATAATGTTAAAAGGTTTAATGGTTTTGATGAGTATATTGTTACATGCTGTATACCTCCAATTTCTTAAACACAGTGTGTATTTTAAAAACAATTATTGCTGTCTACTTTATGCAGTTTGCAATTTGCTTCCAGTATTAATGAGCTTAGTGCTATGTTTTTGAAATTCATGTGAAAATTTCTAAAGTTTTCTATTTTTTTTTTTCTTACTCTGAGGCTACTGGCAGTTCTTTCTGCTTTGAGTGTGATTTCATTGAGCTACTTTTTCCTTTTAATTTGATGATGGGACTCTGCTTTGGTGTTGGAGAGGTAAATGTTACTTGTAAAGCTGAGTTATACAGTAAGTGCCAACAGGCTGTAATGAACTGTGCCTAGCAGTCAAGTACCCAGATTTGATACCTGACTTTAACAATTGTTATTTAAACCAGTGAGGTGACTTTCAGTTGAAATCCAGACTTTAAATTTTACTCTTAAAGTTTTAGGTTGTTATAAGATAGACATTAGAACAATGAATCATTACTTTTGTTAAATAAAATTTATAGGTCTTTGGTCAGACTGAGCTCTTACATGCGGCTCAATAAACCAAACCAAAATGAAGTCACTCCCGCTAAAGTTGTACGTTATCAAGTGGGAACTAAATTGTTTATCTGACCTTCCAAGCAATCAGGAGAGAGGTAGATAATAGCCAAATCACCAAACAGGCCAGTTTTAGCCAGCATGATAAGGAAGTCCTTTCTGCTTTAGTCTTTATAAGAAAAGTAACTTTGAAATAACCACTCCGCTTTCTGTTTTCTGCTTTACTCAGCCTTTTAGGTCCATAAAACCAAACTTCTCTGCTCAGCTCATGGGAACACTCATTCTATTTTATAGAATGAGGTGTTGGCCAATTCTAGAATCACAAATAAAAGCCAATTAAAATCTTTAAACTAAATTTTGTTGTAATTTTGTCTTTTGACACTATTTTCAATGTTATAACATGAAGATTTATTGGTTTACAAGAGATACAAAGTTATAAAATCTAGAGCCAGAAAAACCTGAGTCTTAATGAGTCATCCATCCTCTTGGAGTTCAATTATCCCCAGATAATAAAATGAAGATGAAACGAGCCAACAGGCAACCTGCTCCAATGATTTAGTGATGGGGTTGTGTGGAAGGTATCAGAGAATAGAGTTTTATGTTTCTTTTTCAAATAACTATCCATTTTCTATTCTGAGGCTTGTGCACTGGTGGGCAAGTTTAGCTTTGACAATGGAGCCATTTGGGCTTTGTTTATCTTTTCTAAAGCTCTGGAAATGATTGTTTAAACAGAAGTAGTCCAAATAAGAGAAAACTACATCTTTATACAGTTGTAAAGGTATTAGAGGAGGGTTTTTAAGGAGAAAATCTGGAGCTAGTTTCATCTCAACCAAAGCAAGTACAGAGATATTCCATTCTCCCATAATATTTGGAGTATGGTGGGTTTCCAGATTTGAGGTTACTAGTACAAAATGAGATCTTGGCCCACAAGAAGAGTTGAGCTGCAAAGTTAATACTGCTTCTGGGAATTATCTGACTTACTTCTGCCCATGACTGCCATACTTTGGAAGTCATCACAATTTCCCAAAAAGAAAGGGTGCAGGAGAAAAAAAGAGCAGAGGCATTGGGTTTTTAAAAAATGCTAAGAACCACATTTCCTTTGCTTCATATAGGACTAAAATCTATTTCGTCTTTCTTACCTTTCATATGTTCTTCTTTTTAAAAACCATTAAACAAATACAGATAACTGTTAGGTGCTGAGAATATCACCCTGGACAAGACACTCATCATCCTGCCCTTACAGAACTTAGAATTGAGCTCTTACTTCCATTTCATTCCACTGTTGAAACGCTGCCCTCAGCCTCATGGTGTCTTACAGAGAGATTTTCACAGAGAATTGCACAAGAGCAGGAAAGAAAAAGTACAAGTACTTAATTACCACTGAATTTGATTCTTTTACTTCCTTTTACTTGTTTTACAATCTAAATCACCTGCATTTGCTGAGAAGTTCTTTGGAGAAGGGGCATAGAAGCAAATGAAGTCATATTCCTTCTTGTAGTTCCAAATCTCACCAGGAAGAGGAGATTCTTCCACATGAAATAAACCATAAACAAAAGGCAGCATTTTCATGTAGCCATATTACCTGCTTGATTAGTTCTCAGTACTTTGCTTTTTATTAATTCATACGTTCATTCATGCAATCACTCAATGAACATGAATTGGGCACCCATTAGAGCTAAGGTATTTAAAACCCAAAATGTTTTGCATGACAGGAACCAGGTCAAGGATAGCAGTGAAGAGCCCCTGCAGACTTCGTAAAATACTTCCAGACATTTCAAAACAAAAGTGACCAGTGCCGGTTGCCTAAGCCATCTCACTTCCAAAAGGCCAAGTCTTGTTTAACTTTTATTGTGAGTTGGCAGTTTTCTTTACCTGCCCCCCTCCACCCCCACCACCTCCTCCTCCCCACTTCCCAAATAAAACACATACAGAATCTCTTAGGCAAATACACCCACCATGAAATATACAATCAGGTAATTTCTGATCTTGTCCCTAGGCTTGGTTGTTATTAATAGCTTCTGAGGGGCCAATGGGAATCTATAGTTTTATCCTAGGATCTTCTATTACTGATAATAGTTCTAGAAATGCTTAGGAGAGGGGTAGCAATGTTTAAGTTTTGTGATTTTTTTTTTTAGCTTGTTGCTTTTTACAACCAAAATAAAATAAAGTCTCAGCAAAGTTTATACTAACTTCTAAAAACAGTGCAATCACTCTACTACATCCTAATCTTTCAATTCTAATTGGACACAAAGAGGTCAACAATCAAGCTTTATTTCTTGTTTCTAATTGAATGTAAACTGGTGAGCATGTGCTTTTATTAAATTTCACCCATCAATACTCTCTGCCTTCACAGAATCACAAATTCAGCTCATTATAGCCGCCCACCTGAAGGAGCCTTAGCACCCATCCATAACTGCAAAGCCAATTACATTCAAGCATCAGCCATGCAGTTTTGCTTTCAACTTCATAAACTAACACTGAGAAGGCAATGCAAACCCTTGGCATTTTTTGTCTTAGTGAAGGTTCTACTCTAAGCCATGGTTCCCATGTAGATCTCCTAAGTCTGACTTCTCCAGTAATTTTTTCTGTTTCTCTGAATCTTTAAGTCACAGTTTTGAAAACAAAGGCTAACCTGATTAAGCCTTCCAAACTTAATCTGCCTTGCTTGCTTTTAATTGCTTATTTCTGGTTGATCTTAAAACTAACACTAGCAAGTCACATAGCCAAACAGTGCATAACTAAACTCCCACTAGCTTCCTTATAGATAACATCTCCAACTGTGGGGTACTATAGTAAACAGTTGCTTCAAGTTGTTTTTCGGGAACTACAGGGCATCTCTTGTCCATTTCAAACTGGTTGAAGCCACTGACCTTTAACTGGGCCTGGGTGGTTGCCTGAAAAGTGACCTTTTGAAGTCAGAAGACCAAAACCTCCACCCTTAAGTCATGCTTAACACGCTGCCATTTTCTGCACATGTATCCTATGAAGACCCATGTAGCTCAATTAAGCTTATGCAGAAACCTTGATTACCTCATCTTTCCTACCCACCAATCACCTTGCCCCACACTTTAGATCACCACACACTTTAGATCACCCCACTTTCTGTCTCATAAATATCCCCAAGCTCTATTTTTGGGGAGGCAGATTTGAGACTTTTTTCTCCTGTATAGCAGCCTTGTGAATAAGATATTTTATCTTTTGTAGAACCCATTGTTTCAGTGATTGCTTGTGCATGAGTGGAAGGAAACTGGCTTGGTAACACACTCTCTTCTATTGTAGAAATTACTATTGCCTACCTCTCTTTTGAGCTACTACATAGTAGCATAGTCCCAACTTAATAGCTGCAGTTTAAACAATGCTTTTCTTCCAGTTGCCCCTTCTAAGAAGTGGAGTCATTGGACTAAGGTGGGGAGGGCAGTTTTATGTGGAGATGGAAAATGGTGGTCAAGAAGAGAACGTTCTCTCTACTGTCTTTGAAATCTTTTCCATAATGACCCTTGTCACAGTCCGTCCTTTTGTGGGATTTTTGCAGTGCTTTTATCTCATTTTAGGAGAAGGCTCTCTGAAGGCAGGGGCTGTTTTACATCTTTTTATGTCTCCCTCCTCTCCTGCCCTAAATTAATCAAATTGCCTTAGACATAGGGGCTAAACAAATGTGCACTAAATGCTTGGTTTCCAGCTGCCTCCTATCATTTCCTTGCTTGCTGTCCCAAGTTGAGATGTCATAGGAGACCAAGCCCTGCTTGGCGAATGAATTGTGCTAGAGCACTATTTATTTCTCAGATGGGATTCACACAAGCTCTGGCTGAAAGGCACAGAAGTCCTTTGCTTATTATGAATCATTTTGGGGAATGTGCCTTGTGCCTGAAGGGACAGTGGAGTACTTGTCAATTCACAAGAAAGCCTCAGTTAACCAGGACCCAATGAGCCATAATCCTTAATTAGAATTGTTCGTTCCCCATTTAAGAAGAAAGAGGCAAAGAATGGAAAACATGCTTACATGGAGGAGCTAGCAAAATAAGAGGTAATAAAATTTAACAAAACCAAATTTGTAGATCACTGGTAGGAAACAGCTTAGGATCAGCTCCCTCTCCCAAATGATACACATCCTAATCTCTTGCTCTGAACGTGATGATTACATCTGTGATTTTTATTAATACAGAAAACAATAGATGATCAAGTCATTTATGACTAAAATGTTTGAAACCCAGATAACATACTGAGGGGCTCCAGACTGATAAATTACAGTATTCTTCAGAGAAACTCAAAGACCTTAGGAAAAACAAAACAATTAACATGATACTGGTTAGCAAATAAAAGCGTGATGTGAGGTGTGGTTGGTAAGAGAGGCTGTTTACCTTAGACCAATGTTCTTTCCCCTGGACCAGAGATGAGGAACTTTTTCACAACTCTTGTGCCTTTTTGAGAAGATGGGAGAAGTAACTACACACTGCCTTCCCCTTTCTCTTCTCACTGACCCCTCTCCATGGAAAGAAGAGCAGCCAATGAGATGAGTCAGAGTCAGAGTCAGATGCTAGGACTTGACTATAAGCCACAGGTTTGATTACTAGAAAGGAGTCCTGATCCAGACCCCAAGAGAGGGTTCTTTGATCTTGTGCAAGGAAGAATTCAGGGTGAGTCCATAAAGTAAAGTGAAAACAAGTTTATTGGGAAAGTAAAGGAATAAAGAATGTCTACTCCATAGGCAGAGGAGCAGCAGGGGCTGCTCAGCTGCTTATACTTATTGTTACCTCTTGATTATATGCTAAACAGGGGTGGATTATTCATGAGTTTTCCAGGAAAGGGGTGGCCAAGTCCCAGAGCTGAGGGTCCCACCCCTTTTTAGCCCATATAGGATAACTTCCTGACATTGCCATGACATTCATACTGTCATGGTGCTGGTGAGAGCGTCTTTTAGCATGCTAATGCATTATAATCAGTGGATAATGAGCAATGAAGACCACCAGGGGTCACTTTCATCCTTTCATCACTATCTTGGTTTTGGTGGGTTTTGGCTGGCTTCTTTACTGGAAACTGTTTTATCAGCAAGGTCTTCGTGACCTGTACCTTGTGCCAACCTCCTATTTCATCCTGTGATTTAGAATGCCTAACCTCCTGGGAATACAGTCCAATAGGGCTCAGCCTTATTTTAACCAGCCCCTATTCAAGATGGAGTCACTCTGGTTCAAACGCCTCTAATAGTTTTACCCTGACTCTGCCTGGGCCCTGCTTGCCTCCTGGATTGGTCATTAGTGCAGTGGGTTCTCACCTGCTTCCTTCCCTCTTACTGGAGGTTCTCTTCCCTCAGAACATACCTTTAGCCTCCCCATTCATGATTAGTGAGTAAATGAGGTTTATGCAGTCCTGTGGGCTCAGCTGACTCTACTTAATTAACAGAATTTGATATCCTACTTGAGTCCTCAAACCTTAGCCATTTCTTTTAGCACAGTTTACGACAAATCCTACTTGTTAGTCACTGTTTTTATATGATTAATAAAGCCGAAATTTTTAGTCTTGTTTTGGCTAATGATTCTTGTGCCAATTCTTTCCATAGATTAAAATTTGGGGAGAACAGAATGGAGTAATTGTCACCTCTAATCACTAAGCCTCAGATATAGTCAAATTTGAATGAACCATTATTTAAGTTAACTTTATTTTTCTATACTAGGCTTCTAAAGAGATGATTGACCTTAAAAAAGCTAAAGTATGGGATTTTAATAAGAAAAATTTCAGAATTAATACATATTTGGCTTAACTTTTAATCTCTTACAGGTGAGAATGAGAAGGGGGGTGTTAGCGGTTTGACAAAAAGGAAAAGGAAGAAAATTCTATATCCATCTTAAAAAGTGGGAGAGTTAATTCACTATTGGGTTGTAAGAGGATCTCTGGATAGTACTGAAGGCCCATCTGAAGTGTGTGATCATATTTTTAAAGTGAAACCAGTAAAGAAGTTGATATAAAACTTACCAGTAATTACATGACTCTTTCTGCCTTCTCCTTCTTGAAGATATAATGAGTCTTCTGAATTATACCTCTCTCCTACACGTGTGTGTTTGTGTAGTCACCATATACATGTGTAGCCCTAAACCAAATATTGCTTAGTTTGCCTGGCTTTGAGCTATAAAATATATTAAATGTGTTCTTCTGTGACTTAATTTTGTCCCATACTATATTTATTAGCTACATCCATATTGTTGCTTAGGGATGTGACTCATTTATTTCCATTCAGTGTATAGATTTTCATTGTTTTTGCTATTACAGAAATGCTGTATGGCCATTCCCATGCAGATCTCTTGGTGTGTGTATGCAATTTCTCTGAGTTATTTACCTAAGAATGAAATTGCTGGCTTATTGAGTAGACACAAGTTTAAGATAATGCCAAATTTTTTCCCAAATTGGTGGTAGAAATTTTTACTCTCTCCAGTAACGGTTTGTACCAGTTGCTTAGATACAGGCACTAAACAGGTGGAAGGATAGGTTCAACCAGATTGAGGATTTCCCCAGTGACTGTGATAGAAGGCGCAAGGGAAATAAGATCTTATCAAGGGAGTGATTATATGTTAAGTTCCATGGAAATTATACTGAGTAGATTATGAAGTAAAGACCTGAGTGAAGGATGGACAAGAAAAGACTGGTATAGGGTCCTTTCACCTTCACTGCAGAGTGGTAGGTGGGGAGATACAGTTTCACCCTTGGGCACAGAACCAAATGGAAATCTTAAAATGGAAGCTTTAGACTTCAGCCAAAGGGAGAATGGAGTATGTAGACAGAATTGGGAGGAGGCAGAAAAAACTTCTTAGACCTATTAAATGCATATTTTTACTTTTTAGTCAGAAATTTCTGTACTACTTGAAGTATGAAAACAGTTAAATATCATGAGTTAAGCTTTTATATTCAGGCATTTGAATGGCCTGAATGAGAGCAAAGGACTATCATCGTGAGTTTAAACCCACTAAGAATATTTATTTGTACTATGTGCATGAAGCAAGAACAACATCAACATGAAAACAACAAAAAAGGAAAACAAAGAGTGTTCAATTCACTTGGAGAAAGTCATTCAGCTCACAGTTTGAAAAATGAAAGTGCAAAACCAGGTCTGTGAACTCTAAGACTGAGGGTCTTACAAGGTTATGTGTCTGGAGTGGTGATTCTTAAGCATTTCTGCTATGAACTTCTTGAGAATTCAGAGGGAACTATGGTGTCTCTGCGGAGGACAAGCATAGATTTGTAAAACACTACAATTTGCATTCCATTTCAGGAAGTTCCACAGCCTCTGAAGCTCCATCTTTGGATTCCCTCCTGCACCCAGGGCAGAAACATTACAGAGGAAGTTTGTGCAAGTTGTATACTGCAGGGAGGGTGCAGTCTGGAGAGCAAAGGGATGACAGAAGTCTTCTGGTCCTCCATCTGCCAAGCTAGGCGCAGGTCAGCAACTGTATTCAAAGAAAGAGAAAGAAGTGCCATTTTCTAATCAATTTACCCAAAGAAGATATATGTTTTTTATTTCTCAAGATGAACTAGCAACAAGCCCAGATTAGACCTCATGTTATTGATGGTCCTAGTGGTTGATTTAATAATTTTGTGTAATGGCTTCATTTTCAACAAGTTTGTCATTAGAAATTTAGCATATACAGGCCTTTGACTGTCAGCTATATTGCCATGTGTCAGTCCTGTCCCCCTTGGTTATATTTTCAAGTACCTGGAGGCCATGGGTGATTTCTGGACATTGTCTCTTCCCCAGCACACAGTAGTGTCTTTATAGACTAAGATGCTCAAACAACATTTGATGCTTAATTTTGATTACTGATTAATATATGAAGTAAATCTAAAAGAAACTTTAAAAACAACTGATTGTTTGACGGAGTGTAGGTGTTTCAAGGTTTTATTTTTAATCTTAGCTGGGTTTTTTTGGAGAAGTTAATGCAGCCCTAGGCTGTAAAGAATGAAATTCACCCAGCTCTTGTGTTGCATTAGTGATGTTTCTGCTGTCAGGGGTTGGAAAACAGTAACTTGGAAACTAGAGGGGGTTGTGACCAGCAAGTAGGGCAGATGGGATTATGTTATTGAAGAGAACCAGAGAGGTTTAATCCAGTTTGCACCAGATGCCGAAACATACTCTAAAAGAGGAATTTTCTTGAGATTGAGAGTGATGGAAACAGAATCGGAGACACTCAAGGAGATAAATGAGTGGGAGAGATTTATTGATGAAGCATGTGTAGAACTAAATGTGGAAGTTAAAACAGCAGAAAATGAGGTCCAGGAGAGGAAATTGAGGGAAGAGGCAGCATGTGTCAGGAGAGGAGGAGCTCATGGGGAACATGAAGTAAAAGCAGAGCTGTGGGAACAATCACAGCAGGGAAGGACAGCAGAGCTGGGATGATCTGGCAAATCCACTCTTCAGGGCACTGGGGATGCAGCCTTGGTTTCTGACACCAGGAGTAAGTTGTGGGTCAGAAAATTGTCCCTGGGGGAAATATAAACTTATTTATGCTTTTGTATAGTTCTATCAAGCCAAATTTCCAAACCTTATAGGTGCCCAGTGGATGTCCAAATAATTGAATTACTGCAAGAATGGTCCATTTGCAGGTCATTTGAAAGTGGGCTTCAGGGTCCAGAGTTAACTTTGAGACTGAGTGCATGCTGATTCTCAGATATTTGAAGCAAGTCTTAAATTATAACAACAGCCTGTGAGAGAGTAATTACAATAGAGCCCCAGGAGAGGAAATTGAGGGATATACTCAATACACTGTGCTCCTATGTCATTTTGTGATTTAGTTTTTATTCAAAGCCTTTTCATCTCCTTTGGCTCCATGGAACTGATACCCTAGGAAGAGCAGTGAGGCATGGCACCTACAGGAGTATAGAAGAAAATGTGGACCAGGCTTGGGGTCAGATGAGTACATGGCCCACTATGCTGTTAATTGCAGATTTTTGGTTTCAGTTATTGAGTGCTGTGTAAAAAATCACTCTGAAACTTCGTGCTTTAAAAACAAAAGCTCACTCATGTGGTTGCAATCAGATGGCAGCTACAATGGTAAGTAGGTCCAAGATGACCTTGTTCACATTTCTGGGGCCTCAGCACTGGACTTTTATCCTCCTGGGTTCCTTACCATGCACTGATATGGCTCAGCTTTCCTACAGAGTAGCAGCAGCATCCCCAGAAAATAGAAGTTGCTGCTTCTTTAACTTTTATTTTAGGTTCAGGGGTACATGTGCTTGTTGGTTATATAGGTAAACTCATGTCACAGGGGTTTGTTGTACATATTATTTCATCATCCCATTACTAAACCTTATACCCACTAGTCATTTTTTCCTGTTCTTCTCCCTCCTCCCACCTTCTAGCCTCAAGTAGGCCCCAGTGTGTGTTCTTCCCCTCTATGTGTCCATGTAGTCTCATCATTTAGCACCCACTTATAAGTGAGAACATGCAGTATTTGGTTTTTTCTTTCTGTATTCGTTTGCTAAGGATAAAGGCCTCCAGCCCCATCCATGTTCCCGCAAAAGACATGGTCTCATTCTTTTTTATGGTTCCATGGTATTCCATGATATATATGAACCATGTTTTCTTTATCCAATCCGTCATTAATGGTCATTTATGTTGATTTCGTATCTTTGCTATTATGAATAGTGCTGCAGTGAACATTTGTGTGCATGTGTCTTTATGGTAGAATGATTTATATTCCTCTTGGTATATACCCAGTAATGGGATTGCTGGGTCACATGATGGTTCTGTTATAGCTCTCTGAGGAATCGCCGTACTGCTTTCCATTTACCTTCCCACCAACAATGTATAAGCATTCCCTTTTCTCTACAACATCTCCAGCATCTGTTATTTTTTTGAATTTTTAATAATAGCCATTGTGACTGGTGTGAGATGGTATCTGTGGTTTTGATTTGCATTTCTCTAATGATCAGTGATGTTGAGCTTTTTTTCATATGCTTCTTGGCCTCATGCATGTCTTCTTTTCAAAGTGTCTGTTCATGTTCTTTGCCCACTTTTATTTATTTATTTATTTATTTATTTATTTATTTATTTATTTGGATGGAGTCTCACTCTGTCGCCCAGGCTGGAGTGCAGTGGTGCAATCTTGGCTCACTGCAAGCTCCACCTCCTGGGTTCATGCCATTCTTGTGCCTCAGCGTAGCTAGGACTACAGGCACCCGCCACCACACCTGGCTAATTTTTTGTTATTTTTAGTAGAGACAGGGTTTCGCCATGTTAGCCAGGATCTGCCTGCCTTGGCCTCCCAAAGTGCTGGGATTACAGGCATGAGCCACCGTGCCCGGCCCTTTGCCCACTTTTTAATGGGGTTGTTTGTTTTTCTCTTGTAAATGTGTTTAAGTTCTCTATAGATGTTGAATATTAGAACTTTGTCTGATGCATAGTTTGCAAATATTTTCTCCCATTTTGTAGGTTACATGTTTTCTCTGTTGCTAGTTTATTTTGCTGTGCAGAAACTCTTAAATTTAATTAGATCCCATTTGTCAGTTTTTGCTCTTGTTGTGATTGCTTTTGACATCTTTGTCATAAAATATTTGTCCATTCCTATGCCCAAAATGGTATGGCTAAGGTTGTCTTTCAGAACTTTTATAGTTTGTGGTTTTACATTTAAGTCTTTAATCCACCTCATAGAAATAAAAATAACCATCAGAGACTACTACAAAAACCTCTGTACACACAGACTTGAAATCCTAGGAGAGATGGATAAATTCCTGGACACACACATCTTTCTAAGACTAAACTAGGAAATTGATTCTCTGAACAGACCAATAATGAGCTCTGAAATTGAATTAGGAATAAATAGCATACCAAGCCACAAAACCCAAGGACCAGATGGGTTCACAGCCAAATTCTACCAGACATACAAAGAAGAGCTGATACCATTCCTACTGAAAATATTCTAAACAATTGAGGAGGAGGGACTCCTCCTTAACTCATTCTATGAAGCAAGCATCATCCTGAATCCAAAACCTGGCAGAGACACAGCACAAAAGGAAAACTTCAGGACATTATCCTTGATGAACACTGATGTAAAAATCCTCAACAGAATACTTGCAAACTGATTCAAGCAGCACATCAAAAAGCTAATCTACCATGATCAAGTAGGTTTCATCCCTGGGATGCAAGGTTGGTTCAACATATGCAAATCAATAAAGTGATTCATCACATAAACAGAACTAAAGACAAAAACCACAGGATTATCTCGATAGATGCAGAAAAGGCTGTTGATAAAATTCAGCATCCCTTCATGTTAAAAAATCCCAGTAAACTGGATATTAAAGGAACATTCCTCAAAATAATGAGAGCCATCATCTATGACAAACGCACAGCCAATTAATGGGCAAAAGCTGGAAGAATTTCCCTTGAAAACCAGCACAAAAAAGGATGTCCTCTGTCACCACTCTTATTCAACATAGTATTGGAAGTCCTGGCCAGGGCGGTCAGGCAATCGAAAGAAATAAAAAGGAACCCAAATAGGAATAGAGGAAGTCAAGCTATCCTTGTTTGCAGACAACATGATCCTGTATTAGGAAACCAAATAGTCTCAGCCCCAAAGCTCCTTAAGCTGATAATCAACTTCAGTGAAGTCTCAGGGTAAAAAAAACAAATGTATAAAAACCACTAGCATTCCTATACACCAAGCATAGCCAAGTCAGGAGCAATCCCATTCACAATTGCCACAAAAAATGAATAAAATACCTAGGAATACAGCTACCCAGGGAGGTGAAAGATCTCTACAAGGAGAGTTACAAAACACTGCTCAAAGAAGTCAAAGAAAACACAAACAAATGGAAAACATTCCATTCTCATGGATAGGTTAAATTAATATCATTAAAATGGCCATACTGCTCCGAACAATGTACAGATTCTATGCTATTCCTATTAAACTACTAATGACATTTGTCAAATAACTAGAAAAAACTATTTTAAAATTCATATGGAACCAAAAAAAAGAGCCTGAATAGCCAAGGCAATCCTAAGCAAAAAGAACACAGCTGAAGGCATCACATTACCCAACTTCAAACTACACTATACAGTAACCAAAACAGCATGGTACTGGTCCAAAAACAGGCACATAGACCAATGCAACAGAATAGAGAACCCAGAAATAAGGCCACACATCTATGACCATCTAATCTCCAACAAAGCTGACAAAAACAAACAGTGGGAAAAAGACTCCCTATTAAATAAATAGTGCTGGGATAACTGGCTAGCCACATACAGAAGATTGAAAATGGACCTCATCCTTACATGTATACAAATATCAACTCAAGATGGAAGTTGGTGCTTCTTATGTGCCTGATTCCAGAGCTCACACAACTTCATTTCACCCCATCTGTTTGGACAAAGCAAGTCCAAAGGCCAGGCCAAGGCCAGGGCTGGGTAGATGGATTTCCTCTCTTACTGGGAAGAGCTTCAAAACCTTGCAGCTATGATTTCCAATCTACAGCAATTGTCACTTTATGGCAACTTCACTCTTCAGGGACACGCTGTGACTCCACTATCTCCATTTAATAATCTCACAATCTTGAGATAACAAACACAAATAGCTTTAATCAAACCATTGGTATCTATTAATATGTGCTTCTCCTTTTAGGCTCACTCCTCACTCTAGACCAACTGAAGGAGAATCTTGAGAGCTATAGCCCAGACTTTGGCATTTTTAGCAAGGACCATAGCTGACTCAGATACCCACTGATGTTTTAGAACCATTATAATAATGTTTAGATGTACCAAGGAGTGCCCAGAGAAAAGTGACTTGCTATTCTCCTCCTAATGTTTCTCATTTTGTAGAAAATCATGATAATAATCACCTCCTAGTGTTTTTATGACATAGCTGTGAATAAATGTTGGAAAAATATACGCAGCATGGAACAAATGAGACCTTTCATTGTTATTTTTACTATTGTTATTACTGTAGTTATTAACACCATGAGTATTAATAGAAGAACAATGTGAACTCCACAAGGATAAGAAATGTTTGTGGTTTAAAACTATATTTAGAATAGTATTTGGCATAAAGTAGATGTTCAATACTTATTTATTGCGAGCATAACACTTACTAATAGAATCTATCAAGTGCTTATTATTTTTTAATAGAAAATGCTGTCCATGATAACCCTTTGGCAAATATTCTCTTCATCCATCTTTTACGCATGCTGTTTCATATGACTTGTATAATTTATCATGCTTCTCATGTGTACAGGGCAAAACTGATGCGTGGTCCCTGCCCTCATTGAGTGTAAACCTCACAGAAGCAACAAGAAACATGCACTTAGAAAAGATGTGTTTGCTCCCTGTCAAATCATTGCTTTTAATGGAGAGTTCTGTATATGATCTGCGGAGCATTACAGCTTTGGATGATGACAAAGATTTTACAGAGAACATGGAACCTGTCCTGGCCTTGGAGAGATTCAGAAGAGACAGTGGGGAAGTCAAGAACAGCATGAGTGAAAGTGTAGCTGCGGTAATGAACAAGGGCTTTTGTGGGGAAATGAGAGAGCTGTGTGGGATAGAGGCATAGGACAGGCAAACGTCGGATACAGGATTGTAGAAGTGGACTGAGTTCAGCATGTGGGAATTAGAGGCCATGACCTTCACAAAGGCTTTTAAGGAAGAGAATGTTGTTATAAAATGTGTTTGGGTTTGCAAGACCAATTCAGGTGTGTATCCGGAAGGCAAGGGCCAGGCTGACTTTATCTGGGGTCAGATTCCTGATTGCTCTGAGTAAACAGGGGCTGGCTTGAGGAAGATATTTGGACAGAAAACCATAAACAGGTATCTCCTCCCTCATTCTCTGGTTCCCCTCTCCATCCACATACCCAGATCACAATTGCAGTTTTGCTGCAATCACATTTCTGCCAGGAAAACTTCCCCACGTTTTAAATTCCACTTTGATCTACTTCTTGTTCCAGTTCCCAATTAAAGCTGCAGTTATAGAACTAGGTGTCCTGGCTCAGTGTGAAATACTATGAAATTTGTAGTAATTAATGATTAGTATGATAGCTATGAGTTATTAATGACATTAGAAAGAGCAAGATAATGTCATCATTACATCTTTATAACAGTGTGAGGAGGTATAAAAATAGCAATTGCAATAATGATAGCTTCTGTAATAGGGAGATACAAGGTATTTTTGATAATAGATCAGTGAGAAAGAAAAGCTGGGAAGTGTCTGAGAAGATGAATGAATGTAGAAAGTTGTTAGTGATCTGGAAAAAAGCATGAGCCTAGAAGGACCATGTAACTCAAATAACACATCCTCTGAAAATATTAGCATTAGTCAACAGAGCTGCTTGGACCTCAGTAGGCAAGGGATGGAGTGTTAGGGCTTCCCTCTTGACTGGGGGAGCGGGAAACCAACGGTGGTGCCAACAGCTCTTCAATACACAAGAGATTTCATTGTGTTTAAACCCCTAATTGTGAAAACATGCAAACACGTAAAAGTAAAAACACATAGAAATAATTATATTAAAATTATAAAATACGTATTACAAACATTTTAAATCTTCACTGAAGGGCTTTAAAAACTACAAATAGTCATTTTATGTTCCCAGATGAGAAGATGTGAGTGCTAATATCCATTTTCCCAAATTAAATAACACATTTGATACTTTCAAGCAGAACAATCCATTTTAATGGTAACCAACATTTTAAAATAAACTTACCAAGTAAATTCTTGAGTACATATGGTACAGAAAATGTCTGTCTATTTAACATATTTTCCAGAAAATATAACATGAGTAGTGTTCCAGATATTAACACATATTAAAAATGTTAGTAATTAAAACAATTGATATTGTTGTAAGATAGATGAATGGAGGAAAAAAACAAATAAATTTATTCATATTATTGTGGAAATGTACCTAGTTATAGCTGATATTTTAAATCAGTATAGAAATAGTAGACAGAGAAAAAACATGTTTGGGATATTTGGAAATGTATTTGGAAAACAGAAAGTAAGTTTCCATATTTATGCATGCCTTATAGATAATAAGCCAAAGTGTAAAAAATAATGTGATTACAGGAACATTTAAAATTTTCAGTGATATGGTAGAAAATTGTTTAACATTGAAACAAAAAAGTCCACCTTAAATGAGATATAAAGACAGATGTTGAAAATCACTGAATAATTTGATGCATTAAAGAAAAAATAATACAATTTGGAAAGAAGGGAGCCAATAATTTAAGTACAGTCACAAAAAAGAAATCCAAATAAAGAATAGATATATCAAGTGCCTGATTTTACATTTAATACAAAAATAAAAATTAAAAGATATGTGATAATTGGATATATAACATTTTAAGGCAAAATAATGATTGAGAATTTGAGGAAATAAATATTAATTTATCTTTGAAAATGAACTGTAAAAATGGTAAAATATTTTTGTAGAATGTAAATTAGTTTTTTAAATTGTCTCAGCAAAATTGAATTTTTTTTCTGATGGGCATTTCTTTGAATTTTAACACAGAAATAGATTTATTCCATTCTGTTGTTGTGTGGTATGCCACTATATGGACAAACAGATTATTTAGCCATTCTCCTATTAAAGGATGTCTCTATGATTTCCCCCTTTCATTCCTGGCATTGGTAATTTGTTTCTTCTCTACTTTTGCTTTCTTACTAGAGGTGCATTAATTCATTTGATCTCTTCAAGGAACCAGCTTTTGTTTTCATTAATTTTCTTTATTGTTTTTCTGGTTTTTATGTAATTGCTTTCAGTTTCTAGTTGTCATTTTTTTCCTTCTGTTTGTTTCGGACTTATTTTTTCTTCCTTTTATAGTTTCTTTAGGTTTATTTTGCTCTTCTTTTTATAGTCTTTTGAGGTGTAAGCTTAGATTATTGATTCAAAGAAACCGTTTTCTAACAGAAGTATTTGATGTTATGTAATTCCCCCTAAGCCATGCCTTAGCTGTATCATGCTAATTTAGATATGTTGTATTTTCATTTGTGTTCAAAAAGTTTTCTAGTTTCCCTGGAAGTATCAATAATTTATAACCATGTTGTCTAAGTTTCAATTATTTGGAGATGTTCATGTTATTTTTCTGTCATTGACCTGTGATTTCTTTTCATTATTGTGAGAAAATATACTTTGTATGATTTCAGTTTATTTAAACATGTTAAAGTTTATGACCCAAAATATAATTTATCATGGGGAATGTTTCATGTATATTCTATTGTTGATAGAGTACTATGTAAATGTCAAATTGTTCTGGTTAGTTGATGGTATTATTCAATTTTTTTTAATCCTTGTTGATATGTTTTTTGTTTACCAGTTCTGTCTATTGCTGGGTGAGGAGTGTTGAAATCTTCAATTATTACATGCATTTGTCTCTATTAATGTGCATTTATAAATGTAAGGGTTTTTTTTTTTTACAGACTCTCAATTCTATTCCATTCATCTGTGTCTCTCCTATCTTTATCCTAGTATTACATTATCATGAGTACCATAATTTAGTGTTAACTATTGGAATTGGAAGGTGTGAATCTTCCAACTTTGTTCTTTTTTTGAGATTGATTTGGCTGTTTTGAATTTCATGCATCCTCATGCTAATGTTAGACTAGCTGGTTAATTTCTTTTCACTTTTCCTCAAAAGACAAGAAAAAGGCCAGTTGTCATTTTGCTAGCAGTTGCATTGAATCTATAGATCAATTTCAGAAGTATTCTGGTCTTAAAGGTATTGTGTCTTCTGACCCTACTATTCCAAGAATATGGGATATGCGTGCTATGCTTATATTGACCTTTTGTTCCAAATTCTGTTTAATTTCCTTACTTTTAGAAATTTTTCTTATTGATTTATTAGTGTTTCTACACAAATGATCATGCTGTTCATGAATGAAGTCTATTTTAATAGTTTTCCTAAACTTTATGCTGTTTATTTTCTTTAATTATTTATAGAACTACCAGTACAATATTACATTAAAGTAAAGAGAGCTAATATACTTGGCTTATTCGGATCTTAGGGGAAAATATTCAGGTTTTTATCATTAATTTGTTGTTACCTATGGATGTTCCATTGATGTCTATGCATTAGATTAAGGAAGTTACTTTCTATTTATTATTGGCTAAAATATTTTATTATGAATGGATGTTGAATTTTATCATATGCTTTTCAGAATCTATTGGGAGGATCACAAATATTCTATCATTAAGATAAATTATATTGATCAATTTTTGAATATTCACCCAATCTTGCTTACCTATGTTAAAATCCATTTTAAATATTATATTTTTATATAATGTTGGATTTTATTTGCTAATATTTTGCCCACTATTGTCCTTCCTTTCTTTCTCCCTTCTTTTATCTTATTTTCTCTCTCTCTTTCCCCTCTCTGGAACAGGGTAATGTTGGTCTCAAAAAACGTGTTAAAAAATGTTCCTTCAACTTATATTTCTGAAAGAGGTGAATAGGATTAGAATTATTTTATTCTTAAATATATGATAGAACTTACTAGTGGGGCTATTTGAGCCTAGAATTATCTGTGGGAAAGGTGTGTTTTTTTATTTCTTTTTCTTTTTGTTTTTGTGTGTGTATGTGTGTGTGTTTGAAATTAATAATTTAACTTCTTCAATGGATAGAGAAATACTTCTACTTTTTATTTGTTTAGTTTTAGTGATTTTTATTTTTCAACTATTTTGGCCATTTAATCTAAATTTGTAAAATTATGAATATAAAATTGTTCATAATACTTATTTAGTATCTATAGAATCTGTAATGATAAACTCTTATTATTGACATTGATAATTTGCATCTTTTTTCTGATTATTCTTGATCAAATTAGACAAAGCTTTATAATTTTATTAACTTTTTTAAAACTCTAAATTTTATTGCTTGTCTTTATGTTTTTAGTTGATAAGTCATTGATTTCTGCTTATTGTTTTTTCCTTTAATTTGTCTTATAGTTACATTGCTCTTTCTTTTTTTTGCTTCCTAAGATGGAAGCTTAAATTATTTTTGGACTTTATTGCCTTTTGGCATAAGTATTTAAAATTACATATTTAATATCTACTTAAGGTGCATCTTACAAATATTTATTTTGTTTACTTCATAACATATTCCAATTTTCTGTATGGTTTCTTTGTTTGCTATGGTTTATGTATGAATGTTTTATTTGATGTCATAAAATCTTGATATTTATTTTATTTTTTTCTGATTTCTTAATTTCGAATTAAATTCCATTGTGTCAGAAAAAAATTCTCTATATGATTTAAATATTTTAAATATATCAAGGCTTGTTTTGTCACCCAACACATGTGGTATATATTATTAAATGTTAATGGGCACAGGAATATAATGTGTATTCTGCTGTTGGTTGGAACGCTCCATAAAGTTCAAATTTGCAAAGATTGTCACAGAGTTAAAGTCCTTCCTATCTTCAATGGATTTTCTGTTTATTCTATCAGTTATTGACAAAAAATATTGAAGCTTTAGATATAATTGTTAAATTTTCTATTTTTGCTTTCAGTTTTGTTAGTTTTTTTCTTCATGCATTTTGAAGATCTGTTATTGTGTGTATACACGTTAAAATTGTGGTATCTTGTTGAACTGACACTTTTATCATTAAAAATATTCTTCTTTATTCCTGGTATTATTTCTTGTTTTGAAATCAAACTTGTCTCATATTAATATAGCCTAGTGTGTCTTTATAATTAATGTGGGTTTCTTATAGAAAATGTATAGTACTGTCTTACATTTGTAGCCAAACTTACAACATTTTTCTTTTATTTGAAGAATTTAGATGGTTTCCTTTAAATGAAGTTACTAATTTGGTTGTGTTAAGTCTATCAACATATTGTTTATTTCATCTGTTTTTGTTCTTTCCCCCCTTTTCCCACTTTCTTTCTAATGTTTTAAAGATTACATTTTATGTACAAAATTAGGTTATTAAAAACATCGCGTCACTTTAATTTTAGAGTAAGGTTGAAAAAATTATAACCCATGGACAAAAACTAGCCAGCTGTTATATAAAGTTTATGAAAACACAGTAATGCACCTTTGTTTACGTACTGGGCATAGCTGTTTCATGCTACAACAATAGCACCGAACAGCTGCAACAGAAACTATATGGCTCACAAAGCCTAAAATATTTGCTGCCTGGCCTTTCACAGAATAAGTTTGCTGATCCTGCTCTGGAATAAATAATATACACTTTTAAATTATTATTATTTGAGCTATTTTACCATTTCACATATAAGTTTTAACTACAACATACTTTTATTTCTCTTCTCCTTTGTGCTATTTTCATAAAAATTACTTACATATATAAGACCTAGAAATATTTCCACTACTTTTTCTTTAAATAGTCAAATATTTGTAAACATCAAGAAGACATAGAAATAAGGACCTTCATATGTGCTCATACTTTCCAGTTGGAATTATTTTATTTTTGCTTTAAAAACTTCTGTTATTTTTTTTCAGGCAGGCCAGTTTTGTCTGCAATAATTTTTCTCATTTTTTTGTTTTTCTAAAAATGTCTTTAATTTGCCTTAATATTTGGGCAAATTATAGGTTGACAGGATCAGCACTTTGAACACATTATTCCATCGACTTCTGTCTTGCATAATTTTTTATGCAAAGTCTGTGATTATATTCTCTTTGTCTCTTTCTGTTTTCCCCCTTCTGGAAGCTTTTAAAACTTTATCTTTGTTTTTCATTTACAGAGATTTAATTATGTTGTGTCTTGGTGTGATTTTTCTTTGTGTTTATCCTGCTTACATTTTAATGAAGTAACTGGTCTCTGAGTTTATAATTTTTATAAAATTTAAAAAATGTACCATTATTTCTTCAAATAATTTCTATGTTCCTTATTCCTTATGGAACTTCAATTACTAATATATTAGACCTCTTAATGTTGTCCCACAGGTCAAAGATACTCTGTTCATGTTTGTTTTTTAAATTTTTTTCTGTGTTATTTCATTTTGAATAATTTCTATCACTGTCTTTAAGTCCACTGACATTTCTTCTGTAGAAATGGTTTACTGTCCAGAAAATCCAGTGAGATTTTCATTTCAGATAGTGTATCTACAACTCTATATGTTCCATTTTATTCTCTCCTCATTCATTTTTTTAAAAAAATAGCTATTTTAAATTTCTTCCCTACTAATTCCATCTCTCAAAAAATTATTTCTGAATCTTTCTGTTTACTAATTTGTTTTCTCCTGGTAATGTGATGTTTAGAGCATTAAGTGTATGAAATTTGTTTTCCTTCTATAGAAAACTTTGCTCTTTATTCTGTTAGATAGTTAAATAATTGTTTAGTTCATTTCGATGTTTTTGAATCTTGCTTAGTTAGTCAAGGTCTAGAGTAGCCTTTAATCTGGGAGTGTTTAGCTGGCTATTGAGGTATGACCCTCTTGGTGTTCCTGTTAAATGCCATAAGTAATGGTTATCTTCTTTGGCTGAACAATTTTTGGTAGGAACTGAAGCAATTCCTGGTATGCGTGATTTCCGGAATCTAGACAGCTTACCTGACCTATTGTTCACCATATCCAGCATGTATTATTATTCAGCTCAAGGAAAAATATGCACATTTTAAAGTTGTTTTTCTCCATGGTTTCTTTCATTCTGGAGCTCTGCCCTGCAATTTCTGGCCACCTATGATTCCCTGAACTTTAATCTCTATCTCCTCAACTCAATGAGACAACAATGTTCTGCTTGGAAGCTTTCCTTCATTCCAGTATGGAATGTTCCTCTCCATAGAACAAAGCCAGGACAATGTTGGGCTCAACTCTTTGATTCCCTTCTCTAAGGGATTAGAGTTCTGCACTGCTAGTTTCTTAATGTCTGGAAAAGTGTTGTTTTATATATTTTTTTTTCCAGTTTTCTTGTTTAACATCAGAAATTACAGTTCCTGCTACTCCATTATGGCCAAAAATGAAAAAAGTAAAGTCTTTTTAAAAGTAAATTGGAAGTATCTAAACAAAATTTCAATTTATATTTTATATATAGGGCCTCCCCTAAACATTGGCAGGGTCTGATATAAAAGCACAAATGGAGGAATTTATATCATATGTCAAAATATTTAAAAGTTATAAATCAAGCTAACATAATGTTACATGAAATATATTCTATCAACTTGACAAAAATAACTAAATAGAAATCTGGAAGGCCAGTTTGAAATTTGCAGTTCCCAGACTCCTTCAAGTTCCATCCTAGTCATCCCTTTCCGCTGAGCACTTTAAGGAGCCTTTTACATAGGCATATGGAAGCTATGCCAGCAAGTCTGTGGTTGTGTACAAACCTAGTCTTGTCTTCCCCAGGGTGGCAGTGGAGTGGTGGGGAGGTGGTTATGAATGAAAGTGAGTTTTTCTGTTTTTGTTTTCATTGTATACTAGGCATGGTTTGAATATTTTATAAAAAACAGTGATTTCATTTAATGTTTGTAAAATTATATATACACACATATGCATATATATAAACCTTCTTCAAACATGTAACTTTAATGAGAAAGTCTATGAAATCCATAACTGAAATTGCTTTTTTCCCCTTCAGTATAGGTGCATTTACCAAACTCAACGGTCCAAGCTAATGTAAATTATTTTGTATACATATGACAGGATGAATGAATGTGTGTGTATGTGTGTGTGTGTGTGTGAGAGAGAGAGAGAGAAAGAGAGAGAGAATTCATATAATACAAATGGACCTTTGTGACGATTTTACCAAACCTTATTCATTGAAATACTGCTTGGTGGAAAAAAGTTACATTTGATGTAAACCACTCCCTGAACCAAAATAAATAAATGCAAATATATAAAACACCCATTCCTTGACTATAATAGATATTCAATAATATTAGACTTCCACTTCTTCCACCCTCTCAGTTTCTTAGAAATCATACATATTAATGACACTTTCCTGAAAATATTTCTCAAATTTTTAGGCATTATAGACTCAAAAGCGCAACATTGCAGGCCTAATAGAGAATGGTGGATCATGACAAAGATAAGGAAAGTTTGTAGCACATGAGACCTCAAATGAAATCATATTTGTAAAACTTTCTTTTTTTCTGCTCTGAGCTACTGTTATTTGGAAGGACAGATGGTATAAAACCAGACCACTATAGTCTGAGAATTTGGCCTGTGTAAAGAATACCCAAAGGGCAACATGGCTATAAGATAATCACTCATAAAAGATAGCTAAATTTCAATAATTTAGCTTCTACCAGAGGTCTATGGAAATAGGAGTGGAGTGAGAATGGAAGGAATGGATGTAGTCTCAGAATCCCCACTCCATTCTTCTTTTGGAGGGGCTGGCCCAATATTTTAACACACCCTAGATCTCCAGTTAAATTTCAGGATATTATCCAGGGTGTCAACAAGACAAGTTGATAAGGAACTCCCACAGATGTGCCTCTTCCTGGGCTGGCTTGAATATGGACCTTTTCCAAAGTAAAGCGTGAGCAACTTTGTTTTTTGCAGTTGTGTATAGTTTGATGACTCTTAATCTCTGACCCTCCACTCTCTCAGTGCTGATCAATGTCTGCACTCCTTGAAGGTCAGGGCTTCTGCAGAGTGCCTGGATTAAGGTCTTGATGTCAGAGCCTGTTATCTGCTGCAGAGCCCCTAATGCCATTAGCAGGAAAATGAAAGAAGCTTCCAAATAACCTTCAGATCGATGCTAACGTTATAACTTCTAACAGCTGCTGCTCAGCTTCTTTATTTGTTAAGACCTCCTCCTGTGTGAAACTTTCTTGACTCAAGTTTAATTCTGTCAATTTGACAAAGATGTTTCCAGCAACTGTTCGCTATTCAGGCCTGGGCAAAGCCTTAGAAAATAGAAACATATATGATGGAGTAGGTCATTTCCGTCAAGGTAATAAACATTCCATTAGAAAGATAAAAATCGCAAAGCATTTAAAGGGCTGTATATGCCCATAATGATTTCAATAATAAAATGGAAATTTTCAAAGTGGTCAAAGGAGGGATATTTATGTTGGTAGTGTTGGAAGGAAGAATTTGAGGAAGGAGGGAGAGAGAAAGTGTCTTCTACATGGGAGTAGTAGCCTGTGGAACACAGGATTGCTATTTCTTGGGTGTATGACACAAGACAGAACACTCTCCAGTGCATTGTATTTCCAGCTCCTTCTCATCAAGTCTCAGTACAAGAATGACAGAAACTTTCACAGAGCAACTCTACTTGAGGGCGCTTCAGATTCTTGCAGTGAAGGGAGAAAAGAGAAAATTGTAAAACTCTAATAGTTGTTTTCTTTGTTTTAGGAAAAACAGGGCAATAGAAATGTGGCCCTCTTTCACCTGGCTTATAAAGTTCTATAACGAAACCTTTCCCGCATTGATGTAAAAAAAAATCAATAGGTAGGAATTTAGCAGTCTAGTAGCCCTTCTTCACACTGTTAGGGCTGACAGGTCTAGAATGGTGTCTGCCAAACCTTTTCTTGAGGGTCAGCCATTACTGACGACTCCAAGGTTTAGGGACCCTAAAAATGCTTCATGGGAGAAATCAAAATACTTAGCTGGACAATTGGAATTCTCAAAAATCTAGGCCATTCTCTTATTTTTATAGTCTCATCTTTTGTCCCTGTTCTATTTACATATTGCATTATTGGCATTCTCATCGCCAAAATATCTTTGTGCATAACATGGGCTTTATTTGCTCACCATTCCCTTACCTTGAAGGCTCTTTCTCAATGTTTTCTCAATGTAAAGACTTACTCTATTAAGTCTTTGCTGGCAACTCCCATACACAGTAAACTCTAATTTTTCTGCAAGTCTGCATTCCTGACTTTTTGAATCATTTATCTGGTACTCATTTAACATCTTCTGGAATTTCTTATATTATGGCTTACCCCATATTTAATTTTCTGTGTATGAATGTCCTTCCATGTGTGCTAATTTAGTTTCACATGTGAAAACATAAATTCTTGTGTATAGGACATGTATTTAGATCCTTTCCTAGAATCTAAGCACTTTTTTTGTATGTCTTTTGGGATTCCATACCCACCTGATTTGTTTCCTACTCTTTGACTAAAGCATTTCCACCTGTATTTGCCTCCACTCCTTTTCTCCAATTAGTAGAATTCTGCTCTTGGACCTCCACTATTCTCTATCTACACTAATTCCCCAAGTAATTTAAACCAATCTCATGTTTTACTATCTCTTCACTATTGACTTTCAGCTGTATGTCTAAATACAGACCTTCTCTATGAACCCTATGAATCATACATCTGCAAAAAGAAATGTTTTGGCACTATTTTCTCCTTATTTGTACATATTCATTTTCTCTAATTGCCTTTTGATGAGTAAAGTTGCTTAACTTTAATGAAGTTAAATTTCTCAGACCTTTTAATTTTTTTCATTTATGTTTTTGCTGTCCAGATCCTATCTAAGAAGACTTTTCCTATCCCCAGGACACAAACATTATTCTATACCTTCTTTGAAATCGTTTGTAGTTTTAGTTTCTATGTTTAGGTCTTTATTTTTGTGTTTTTTGACATGGAGATTGAGATTTATTTTTCTATTTCATATGTGTGCTGCAGGACAATTTGACTTACCTTTTTTTGCCATCAATTGCTTTGGAAACTTGGTTGAAAATCAGTTGATCTATGCATGTATATTTATGCCAATTCCATATCGTCTTGAATATTTTATATTAACTCTTGATTTTAAGTGGTTTAAATTTTCTTTTTTTTCTTTATCAAAATTATTTTGGCTATTCTAGGCCCTTTGTCTTTTCACATGTAGTATAGAATTAACTTGTAAACCTCTATAACAAAGCCTGCTGTGATTATAATTGAGATTACTTTAAATTTATAGGTCAATTTTGGAAAAATTGGATATCTTAAAATTATAAATTCTTAAATCATAATCTTTCAGTCTGTGAACATGATAGATTTCTCTATCAATTTAGATCTTCCTAATTACTCTCAGTGTTTTGTACCTTGCAGTATAGCAGTTTTGAACAGTTAAAATTCTTCTAGGTTTTTTTTAAAAATTTTTTGAACAGAGTTAAAGTTTTTCGAGGTTTTTTAATGCTAATATAAATCACATTTTTATCTCATATCCCAATTACTGCTGCTAGTAATAGAAATATAATTAATACTTGTACATTGATTATGTAACCTAAGCCCCTGCAACTCATGTATTCTTTCTAATATTTTTTGTTTCTGCTTTAGAATTTTCTTTATAAAAATTATAAAATATGCAAGTAAAGGCAGTTTTTGTCTCTCTTTCCAGATTGTACAACTTTAATTCATCTTTCTTACCTTATTACATTGGCCAGGAACTCTAGTATAATGCTAAATAGAGGTGATGGAAATAAAAATTGCACCCTTGTTTTTGATCTTACAGGGGAGGAGTTTACCACTACATGATCGAGCCTGTATGATTTTGTAGTTTCACTTCAGCAATTTTAGAAAGTTCCCCTCAAATTCCAGTTTGCTTAGAATTTTTTAAAAATATGAATGTGTGTTTAATTTGTCAAAAGTCATTTCCACAATATTAAATTGCTCATGTAAGTTCTCTTCTTTATTGTGTTGAAATAAAAATACATTAATCAATTTTAAAATATGTTAAATAAAGTTTACAGGAGGTCATTCATTTGGAGTGACCTCCTGCACTGGGTCCAATAGATCAAAGCAAAATGGAGTCACTCATGATGAAGTCCCATGCCACCACACCAGAAATAAGTTGTTTATTTGAACTTCTAAACAATCAGGGGAGAGAGAGAGAGAGAAGGAGAGGGAGAAGGAGAAGGACAGAATAGCCAAAACTCTAAACAGGCCAGTTTTAGCCTGCATGATTAGTTAGTCTTCTCTACTTTAATCTTTCTTTCTTTTGTCTTTTTTTCTTTTTTTTTTTTGAGACAGAGTCTTGCTCTGTTGCCTAGGCTAGAGTGCAGTGGTGCGATCTCGGCTCACTGCTAGCTCCACCTCCCGGGTTCACACCATTCTCCTGCCTCAGCCTCCTGAGTAGCTGGGACTACAGGCGCCCATCATCACGCCCGGCTAATTTTTTGTATTTTTAGTAGAGATGGGATTTCACTGTGTTAGCCAGGATGGTCTCGATCTCCTGACCTCGTGATCTGCCTGCCTCGGCCTCCCAAAGTGCTGGGATTACAGACGTGAGCCACCGCGCCAAACCTCTGCTTTAATCTTTACATGAAAAGTAACTTTGAAATCATCAGTTTGCTTTCGTTCTCTGTTTCTTCTTTCCTCCACCATTTTTTGTCTATAAAGCCAGGTTCCTCTGCTTGGCATATAAAAAGACTCATTGTGTCTGAATGAGGTGTTGCCTAACTCTACAATAATAAATAAAAGCCAATTAAGATCTTAAACTAAATTTGTTGCAATTTTGTCTTTGGACAAATATTAAATCAATATTGCATTCCTGGAATTGACTTTGCCTGTTCAAGGTATATAATATATTGCTAAATTAAGTCTGATATTATTTTATTGAAAATTTTTTATGTCTATATTCTTAAGAGATGTCTGTCTTTAATATAGGTGCACCCAACACAGGAACTCTTAGAGACCTTCAAAGACACTTAGACTCCTGCACAATAATAGTGGGAGATTTAAACACCTCACTGACAATATTAGAGAGATCACCAAGACAGAAAATTAAAAAAGATATTCAGGACTTGAACTCATCACTGGATCAAATGGACCTGATACACATCTACAGAACTCTCCACCCCAAAACAACAGAGTATGCATTCTTCTCATCACCACATGGCATAGTCTGTAAAATTCATCACATAATCAGTAGTAAAACATTCCTCAGCAAATGTAACAGAACTGAAATCATAACAAACAATCTCCTGGACTACAGTGCAATCAAATTAGAAATCAAGACTCGAGAAATTTACTCATAACCGGTGGGGTGTGGTGACTCACACCTGTAATCCCAGCACTTTGGGAGGCTGAGGCGGGTGGGTCACGATGTCAGGAGATCGAGACCATCCTGGCTAACACGGTGAAACGCTGTCTCTATTAAAAATACAAAAAATTAGCTGAGCATGGTGGCGGGTGCCTGTATTCCCAGCTACTCAGGAGGCTGAGGCAGGAGAATGGCGTGAACTTGGGAGGCGGAGCTTGCAGCGAGCTGAGGTCGCCCCACTGCACTCCAGTCTGGGCAGCAGAGAGAGACTCCATCAAAAAACAAAAAACAAAGAACAAAAAAAAAAGAAAAAAAAGAAATTTACTCATAACCATACAATTACATGGAAATTGAACAACCTTCTCCTAAATGACTTTTCAGTAAATAATAAAATTAAGGCAGAAATCAAGAAGTTCTTTGAAACTAATGAGAACAAAGATACAACATACCAGTGTCTCTGGGACACAGCTAAGGCAATGTTAAGAGGGAAATTTATAGCACTAAATGCCCACATCAAAAAGTTAGAAAGATTTCAATTTAATAACTAATATCGCAAATAAAAGAACTAGAGAAACAAGAGCAAACCAATCCCAAAGCTAGCAGAAGACAAGAAATAACCAAAATCAGAGCTGAACTGAAGGAAATTAAGACACACAAAATAGATTGGAAAGATCAATTAATCCAGGAGCTGATTTTTTGAAAAAATTAATAGACCATTATCTAGACTAATAAAAATCAAAAGAGAGAAGATTCAAATAAATACAATCAGATACAATAAGGGGGATATTATCCCTGATCCCACAGAAATACAAATAACCATCAGAGATTATTATGAACACCTCTATGCACATAAACTGTAAAATATGGAAGAAATTGATAAATTCCTGGATACATGCACCCTCCCAAGACTGAACCAGGAAGAAATCAAGTCCCTGAACAGACTAATAATAAGCTCTGAAACTGAGTCAGTAATAAATAGCCTACTAATCTAAAAAAGCTCAGGACCAGAAAAATTCACAGCTGAATTCTACCAGATGTACAAAGAAGAGCTGCTATTCCTGCTGAAACTATTCCAAATAATTGAGAAGGAGGGACTCTTCCCTAACTCATTCTATGAGGCCAGCATCATTCTGATACCAAAACCTGGCAGAGACACAACAACAACAAAAAAGAAAACTTCAGGCCAATATCCTTGATGAACATGGATGGAAAAATCCTCAAGATACTAGCAAACCGAATCCAGCAGCACATCAAAAAGCTTATCTACCATGATCAAGTAGGCTTTATCCCTGGGATACAAGGTTGGTTTAACATATGCAAATCAGTAAATCAGTAACATATGCAACTATGCACATAAACAGAACTCTTTAGGTCTGTTAGTCTTTACAAAACCACATGATTATCTCAATAGATGCAGAAAAGGCTTTCAATGAAATTCAACACCCAACTTTTCATGATAAAAACTCTCAATAAACTAGGTATTGAAGAAACATACCTCAAAATAATAAGAGCCATTTATGACAAACCCACAGCCAACATCATACTGAATGGGCAAAAGCTGGAAGCATCTCCCTTGAAAACTGGCACAAGACAAGGATGTTCTCTCTCACCACTCCTATTCAACATCCTATTGGAAGTCCTGGCCAGGGCAATCAGGCAAGAAAAAGAAATAAAAGGCATCCAAATAGGAAGAGAGGATGTCAAACTATCCCTGTTTGCAGATGACATAATCCTAAATCTAGAAAACCCCATAATCTCAGCCTAAAAACTCCTTCAGCTGATAAACAACTTCAGCAAAGTGTCAGGATACAAAATCAATGTGCAAAAATCACTAGCATTCTTATGCACCAACAACGGTCAAGCTGACAGCCAAATCAGGAATGCAATTACATTCACAATTGCCCCCCCACACACACACACACAATACTGAGGAATACAGCTAACCAGGGAGATGAATGATTTCTATAAGGAGAAACACAAAACACTGTCTTAAATATTCCAATGTTTTGTAATGTCTTTCTCAGATATTGGAATCACAATTATGTTGCCTTTATAAAATGGGATGGAATGTTTTTATTCCTACCCTATTTTTTAAAAGAAATTTCTCTTAAATACATGTTTGGTAGAATTCTCAAGTAAAATGATGGGACCTGGATGTGTGTGTGTGTGTGTGCGTGTGCATGCGCACATGCATGCATGTGTGTATGTGTGTAATATTTGTTAAATTCACTGTTTTGATAAATATAGAAAATTCAAAAATTTTATTTGGTAAGTTATCCTTTCAGAATATTCTTATTTTATCCAAATTATCATGTTTATTGGCATATCACTCATATATTTTATTACCTTTTTGATATTTCTAGCACTTGTTGTAATCATTGATGTTAATAATTTGTTTTCTTTTTTCTTTTTTTAATTTTAATTTTTAATTTTTATTATTTATTTATTCTTTTTTATTATACTTTAAGTTTTAGGGTACATGTGCACAACGTGCAGGTTTGTTACATATGTATACATGTGCCATGTTGGTGTGCTGCACCCATTAAATCGTCATTTACATTAGGTATATCTCCTAATGCTATCCCTCCCCCCTCCCCCCACCCCACAATAGGCCCCAGGTGTGATGTTCCCCTTCCTGTGTCCAGGTGTTCTCATTGTTCAATTCCCACCTATGAGTGAGAACATGCGGTGTTTGGTTTTTTGTCCTTGCAATCAATAGTTTGCTGAGAATGGTAGTTTCCAGCTTCATCCATGTCCCTACAAAGGACATGAACTCATCCTTTTTTATTGCTGCATAGTATTCCATGGTGTATATGTGCCACATTTTCTTTTTTTCTTAATCTGTCTTACTAGTTTTTATTTTATTAATCCTTTACAATAACTAGGTTTTTGTCTTTTAAATTGTCTGTATTTTGTCTGTTTTCTTTTTTTTTAGAATCCTGCTTTTATCTTATTATTGTCTTTCTTATCCTTTGAGATTCAATAGCTTTTCATATACTCCCTTAGTTTAAGTTTGAGATTGAGATAATTAACTTTGTCTTCTTTGCGTTTCTAAGACCTGTGTTAGCTGCATCCTGTGGATTCTGATATGCTGCATTTTTACTACTGTTCATTTCGAAAATAATTTTCTGATTTTCCTTTTGATTTCTTTTCCGTCTTTCTACCTACTCTTCATAGGTTATTTAGAAATGTGTTTTTTAATTAATAAATATTTGTAGCTTTCTGTGTATTTTTCCATTAATTTTAAAATTATTTTTACTGTGTTAAAAGAATATACTCTGTAATATTTAAGGCTTTTGGTATTTCCTGGCACTTTCTCTTTTTTGTTGCTTAACATGTTATTTGTTTATTTTTTTCTGATCTTGAAAAGAATGTATATTCTTTTTTGTCTGGTTTAGTGTTTTTTAAGTATTTATTAAATTAAGATCATTGATAGTATTGTTTTGGTCCTGTATGCCATCACTAATATTTTATCTAATACTTACTGAGAGACAGATACTAAAATTTGCAGCTGTGATTGTAGATTTTTTTATGTCTCTCTTTAATCTTTAGTTTCCATTTAATTCCTCTGTTGGACTTATATACCAGTAAGACTTGTATACCATTTGCATTAATTTTAAATAATTTCTCTTGGGATTACACTATCATGATGCCACTCTTGAGCTCCCTTCTTTCATACCTTGCTCAGTACGTTCTCTTCAGTCTTCATCAAATTCTGTTCACTGTACTTTGAAAATACATCCAGATTTTGACTTCTCCAAATTATCTCCACTGGAGCCATCTTGGTTTATTTTTCCTTTTACTTGAGTTACTGTAAAAGCCTTGACGATTTTTTTCTGCATTTTTGCTCCTTTTTAGTGTATTCCAAACAACAGCCAAGTGATCTTACTGAACTGTAAGTGGGATCACCTCACTTCCCTGTTTCTCACTCTCAGCATAAAAGCTGAGGTATTGCCAGGCAGTGCCAAGCCTGTGTGATCTGCTCCATCAGCATCCAGCTACCCTTTCATCCTGATCTTCATTACTTCCTCCTTCCACACTCGAATCTGAATTTAAAAAATCTTTGCCTTTTCTTTAACGTAACAATCAGGCCTCTACTTCAAGGCCTGTTGTTTGCTATCCCCTCTGCCTGGAACATCCCAGCTCCATGATTCCTGTAGCTACCTTCCTTACTTTCTTCACATTTTCACTAAAATGCCATATTCTCAGGAAGTTTTCATTTGCCAACCTTAACTAAAATGTTCACTCCTCTTAGTCATCCCCTGTCCCTATTTCTGGCTTTAGTTTTCTCCTCAGAATTTATAGCTATTTAACATGTTATTGATATTTAGTTTACTTATGTATTTATTGTGGACTCCATTGCCTTCCCCCACCCTCATTAGATCATAAACTTTTTTAGGGCAGTGATTTTTTATTGATTTCATTTACTATTCTGTTTTCTCCCTAATGCCTAAACTAATGCCTGACATTCTGTTAATGACAAACCTTGAGGTGCCAGATAGTCTTCTCGGGTCAGGGTATATACTTTTTTGTATTTTTTTAGTGGTTCTGATTTAATAATCTTTGATAAATGGTGAATTAATCTTACATGAAGTATCTGTAAATGAAGGTGATTTTGCTTCCTCCCTGGGTACCTTGTTTCCAGAGTCCTAACTGTTCCAATAGTTACCAGGATTTTCCTAATAATTAACCTAAATTCTCCCTCTGTTGAAACAGAAGCCCCATTAGCTCCTACTCTGTCCTTGTTGGCTAATGAGAATAATTGGTCTCTGTCCTTTTAATGGACTCACTGTTCTGTATCTGTGGATGTCTGTGGTGCTTCTTCTCAGCCATTGGTCAAGGAAGTGTGCCAGCAGGATGGCCACATGGGGACCAGCTGGTCCCAGAACAGGCATACGTAGCTCATCTCCCCACAACAGGAACCAGGAGCAAATGAAAGTTATTTTAAATAGACAGTGAGTTTATGTGGTGAAGGGGCCCATGTCAGGGATTGGATTTGGATCTTGTATTGACAAATTGGCTTTTAAAGAAACTTAAAATTTGAAAGCAGCAACTGAGCTCATTTGGAGCTTTGTTTTTGTTGACAATTAAGATGATAGCAAGGCCTTCTCTGGATGCCCTGCCTCCTTTCTTCAGAAAGATATATTTTTAATTATCAAAATATCACATTTTTAATGAAGAAACAGAAAGGTATTTTCTAAGTGTCAAACTACGAATCCTTTTGTAAATTTTCACACTGTTCCCAGGCTCTGGGCCCTAAATGCATTTTCTAAAGTATCCTGTGCTTACAAAATTATGTAGAATATTCTCCATGTTGAGTTAACCATTTTTCACCTCCTAAAATTTATTACTATTTACTTTTTCAGTCTATATAAGGATATCATTTCTGAATGCGGTTGCTTCCTCATCCTTTTTCTTTAAATTACACCCCGATGTTCACCATGAAGTTGCCTATTTATTTATAAGTATAGTCAAAGATAATACAAGGAAAATAATTTCACTTATTTACTTTATTTTTCCTGCAATTTCATTTAAATGGTTGAATCAACATAGAAAGAGAGGATAGTGTGATGAATAGAAAGAACCCTGACTCACAGTTGGAAGACATGAGTTGAAATTCTACCTCTTTCATTTAAGAGCAGTGTGGCCCTTAAAGTAAAGTAAAGAACTCTTTACTGAGCTCTTGTTACCTCATGATTAAATGATGTTTTAGGCCAGATTAACTCTAAGGTTCTTTTTAGTCCTTCAGTTTTATGATTCTATAAAGAAGGACAATTCCAAAAATCTTATTACCATGTTTAAGTTTGTTATCCATACATATAAGGTTAATTAACAAGATTGGTGGAGAGCTGTTGTGGAGTAGAGTTCACAATAGAGTGAACAAGAAAGTATCCCTATGAAAAACTATAGACGAAAAACTAATTTACACTAATTCTTTTTTTCCTTCCACGGAGACAACTAGATACTTTTTATTTTCTAAAATTAATAGTACCAATTGGCTAGTATTAATGAGATATGTATTGAAGAACTTTTGACATTTCTTCGGTGCTCTATGTTGCACTATTTGGTATTAAATAGTCAGTGAACGAGCAGCTGGTGTTTTATCTCAGGTCAAGATTTCAAGCCCTGTCAAATGTGTGATGGAAACTTCAGAGTTACAGCTGCTTATCCTTCATGACTTGTCACCCAAGATTAACACCATTGTCTAAGACTAAGCTAGTGACATACTATAAAAACTTATGATGGCACTCAGTGTAAATCAGAAGTCACAGCTGGTCCACCTGTCTGAGTCCTGTTTTCTGTTGCTTCAACACTTATCTACATCATATTAGAGAAGGTCAAGCTGCCAGCCATGCCATCTCACTGTATAGCAAACTGCCACCTCAACTGTCATCTCACTGCATGACACAGGTGAGAAAGTTTGGAAACAGACATAGAGATAGGTGAAAGTCTTGATACTTCACAAGGTAAAAGTCAATCTTATAGCAACTAAGATCCAGGAAGAGTCTTTGGAAAGAGCAGGTCTGGGTAAAGAAGATGAGAAATTTAGTTTTGGACATTTTGAGTATAAGGTGCCTAGAAGGCAACTGGAAATGTCTAGAAGGCAATTAAATATTTAAGACTGGAGTTCGGGGAGAAGTCCATAACATATCTCATAAGTTCTAACTTAACCAAGTTTTGAAGTCATAGCTAAAAATCCTCAATTCCTCTTTGCAGGAAGTTTGCTAACTCCCTACCTCAAGTAAATACCTCAATACTTTCCTTATTAGGTTGTAGCATTCCTGGGATATAATACACACATACCCAGCTCCAAGAGGCTCCCCAGATATCTAGGGGATCCAGGGACAGCCCTTTCTCAAGTGGGCCCAGAGAATTACTGAAAGTACTCAACTGGAAGTCAGTGAAACCTAACTAACCCCACCATACTTACCATACGTAAGCCTCCTTAGAAAGTCCCAGCTTTCTGTTCCTCTGTTCCTAGATGCCATATCTTGTGTGGCCCTGGATGGCAGCCTTCTTTTCATTTGGAAATTACCAAGAGTTCTGCCTTTTATCTATTCAAGTGTTTCTGAGTTGTGTGCCCATCACTGAAAGAATCTGTAAATCTTCTGAAACAAGGTAAAAACTGGATATATAAACATGAGAATTTCTGGCACCAAACATGATATTTGGTACATTATAAGAAATAATTTAGAAAAGCTAGCAACTTCACTTTAGCATTGCAATGTTGCTTTGATTCAGCCCTGAATAGCTGGATGGTTGATATCACTTGAATCTTCTACTTAAGAGGCATATCCTGGCCTTGTGATATGCACACCAGTTTGGGGACTTCAAGGTGACTATTGACATCATTGCTATTTCACCCCTGATGATTCTGCTGCCACAGGGGAAAGCGTGATGGGAAAATCATAGGATTTGCTAACATGACTGATAAGGATCAGAAGATCAAGCTGTAGATCTCTGTGTATTTAAAGGAATACCAGCCAGGCTCAAGTGAAGGAAATCAATTACAAAACATGTAGTAGATGGACTGATAACCACAGGTAGAGCCCCTTGGTAAAATGTTAACTGCCACACACACATACACACACACACACACACACACACACACACATTAAACGAAGGATCTGGTGCCTTTAAATTCAGAATTATGAAAAGAGAAGTCTTGGAAGTGGTAAATTTCCAGTACTGTATCCCACTAAAAGACCCAGACAAGGAGGAATTCCTCTTTTCTAACCCCCATCCACATCTAGCACACAAAATCTTCACTTCCATACACAACATACTCATATCAGCCTCAGATTTGTCTTTTACTTTCTCTCCAATCATGGAGACACAAGATTCCTCGCAACAGTTAGTCCTCTTCAGGCCAGTGAGCTGTTGACAACATAGGCTCCAGAGGAATTGCAGTCAGATGGTCTACATGTCTTGTTTGTCATACCCAGAAAGTTGGATATATTAATGCTTCTATTTAGATTAATGTGTGGCCCTGCTATTAGCTAATTTACCCACGGGCCTTTGGTCCACTTGTATTTTTTTTCTATGCTATGCATGGAGTAATTAGTTCTATCAGTTAATTGATGGATGTGCCATACCATTTCAAACCCTTCTCTCTCTTTTATGTTTATTCATATCTTGCCAATAATTTGAAACAAAACAACCATACTTTTTTCCTTCACAGGACTTAGTTGTCCATATTAGGATGATTTTACCTTTCTCAACTTTGACCTTTAAATGCAGAGAAATATTTTCCTAACTTTATGCAAGAAGAGGCTATAAGGAAAGGGGAACCTGACGTAGTCCTTGTCCATAAGGCATTCATAGAGGTTGGAAGCTAAGAAGAAATAAAATGGATTATGAGAGGATGGGTGACTTCAAAGGATTCCTAGACAAATACTCCAAATAGTAATTGGACAATATCATCTTCCAATTTTTGGAACTGATCTTGGCTTTTAAGAAGTGCGTGTTTCTAGCGTTTGGCCACTGTATGATAAAAGATGATTGTGTGCTATAATTTCATTTGGATAACAAAATAGCTTCCTTGGCACAGAGTCTTCCCAATACACTCTTTTCTATCTCTGGGTCTCCCAAGATGAGAAGCTCATGCAGAATGCCATTTTCATTCTTGCCTATGGCCATCTGGGGCCTCCCATGTTTTCTTCTATTTCCCTGCCTTTTCTTCACTTTGCCCTTTTCTCTTTGTCTTTCTTGCCTTTGTTCTTTTTCTCTGAGGACCACTCTGCCTGACTCTGATTTCTTTTGACTTTGAGTTTAATTTTCACTTTACAAGACTCATTTCTCTCCTAATAATTCACATATGAAGATTGGAGCAATGGAAAAAAAATCCCATCAAGACTTGCTAATAAAGAGGCTGTTTATTCATTTCCCCACAATGTTTCCACTTGCTTTAGAAAGTTGCATCTATTAGCAGGGCAGTCCTGTGACTTAGAGGAGAGATGTTTAAGGGAGAAAAATTAGCCATTACTCATTGGCAACATGCCTGCCCACATGCATTGGGATGTGATTGTGACAAGGGAATTAGAGAGACCCATTCACATTTCAAATGCTGCTCTTCTAAGTCCACAGCATTTGGACAAGAAAACTCACAACACTTTCAATTCTGTCTCTACAAATCTGTTATAATTTTCTAAATATCTGCTTGATATTGGGATTTGAGAGATGCCACAATAAGTCTCTGTAATTCCCATTCTGTACCTAATCATGGATTGGTAGAACTTTTTGGGATAGGGCAGACATTTTAATTTTTCAATTAGATGTAAGAGATCTGAACAGATTTGCCTGGAGGAGAAAACACATGGCCCTAAATCTGTACTACGAAGCCAACATGTTACATTCAAATTCTTTCTATGAAAATTTTGCAAGAGTAGGGATAAGAATTTTTGAGAAAAATGTCTTGAAGAAAAAAAGAGGAAAATTGTTTGGTGAAACAGTCCTCAAATTCTATAAAATAAAGTCTTGCCATACTTCACAAATTTCCTAGCACAGGTCCTGAAAATCAAAGTGTTCTTATATATTATAAAAGTGCAATGCAATTTATGGAAATGCAATCAGAAGTATGCTTGTGGGCAATTTTTCACATACACACTCATACACACATATTTTTTCCTATATACACAAGCACACTTTTTCAAATGTGTACACACATATACACAATCATGCTCACATAGGAAAATGCAGGTCCTCAGATTTCGAATGAATTGCCAGAAGACTGGGCAGTGCCTATTAAATTTCCTTTGGCTTGGTTAGTGACAGGACTATAATTCATCAAAAGCAACTACTTATTTTGTAGGAAAATAAAATAATTATAAAACTCCCAAATTCTATATCTATTTCTTTGTGTTCTATATTCCATTTCTAATTGTTTCAGTTAACATAGAAAAATAATGGTTCTTCCTGTTTTGGATGTTCCTAATACATTTTTGAAAGATAACCATTATATTTCCCTGAACTCTTTTCTGTTTCTGTTTTGTCTAAAATATTTTGTCCTTCTAGCTTGAAATACTAATAACATATCTCAACAATGAGTAAAAGTCATATATAGATGAAGAACACTATACTGGTGAGCTCAGATCTTATTGGTAGTGAGGAGAAATTTTCCATTTTATGGCAAATACAATATTCTCTAAGAATTTCTTGGCATATGACCTTTCTTTCACATTCTTTTCTTCTGCTCTCAGTTTTATGTGGGTATTGGGATATTTAGTGAAGACCTTTGTCTCACCTTGTGCTAGACTTTACTTCACTGCTATTGCCTTTGGGGAGGTGAAACTATTCTGTAAGATACTGCAGTGTTGGATATGATATTATAATTGTGAAATAAATATATAATATATATGTATTATATAGCTATATTCATTAATTATGCTGTATATGTATTTATGTATACATACATATATACCTATATACATTGACTATATATGTGTATATATATTCACATAATTACCTATATGCACAATATATATGTATATATGGCTATATATACATATACACCTATATATACCTATATATACATGTATACTTATATACATGGAATATATACACATATATAGGTATATATATTTATATATGCATATGTGTCGTAGTCATTGCATATACATACAAATAGTCCATGTGTGGATTACATGACTTTGATGAGATACACACATTGAGAACTTCCCAGTGTGGATGAATAGATTTTAACTTCCAGCACAATAATTTGACAATTATAATGTCATATTTGTCATTGTAGTATCATATGGAATAGTTTCTCTGTCCTAAATAAATAAATAAATACATGTAAATGTAAAACTTTTGTAAGAAATAAAGACTATTAATTTAGTACCAAAATCACATCTGGTACAGTGGCTGCAATTGGAATCACTGCCTAGTTAAGCTTACAATGATCCACTGCAATTCTCCAAGGTCCCTCTGTCTTCTGCACAGCCCAGATAGGCCAGTTGAATGGGGATGTGGTGGGAATTATTACTCCTGCATCCTTAAAGTCTTTGATGGTGGCAGAGATCACTGCATTTCTTCCAGGAATGTGGTATTGCCTTTGGTTACTATTTTCCTGGGCAGAGACAATTCTAATTATTTCCATTTAATAATTCCTACCAGAATAGCCCTCCCTCCACAGTTCAGGAAACCAACGTGGGGATTCTGTTAACTGCTGAGTGTATCTATTTTCATTACACATTCCAGAACTGGGGAAATAACCACAGGATGGGCTTGAGGACCTATTGGGGCCACTGTCGATAGACCTGAATTAAAACTCCATTAATCATCTGACCTCCATAAGCTCCTCCTCTGATGGGCCATAGTCATGCTTTGGATCTCCAGGAATTAGTGTCAAAGCAGAGCCTGTGTCCAGTAGTCCCTGAAAAGTCCAGTCGTTTCCTATTCCTGAATGCATAGTTATCCTGGTAAAAGGTTATAGGCTTCTTTGAAGAAGGCTGGGACATGTGTTAACAGTATACAATTTTGGTAGTGTGGTAGATACCTCCTTAAGGGGACAGGCCTCTCCTTCATTCATGGGGTTCTGGATCTGTAAACTGGCTCAATTCTGGAACTTGATTGATGGGCTGTAACTCTGTGTTTATGATTGAGGTTAGACTTTTATTCATTTGACTTAGGAATTTTGTCCTTATACAGATCATGTAAAAATTTAGTAGATTTCCTATATGTTTTACTTCTAGGGAAACTGTGACCAACTAGCTAAAGCCATAAGTCTGCAAGAGTTAGACTGTTAGGATTGCTGTTTTGACTCTGCTGCCCATTATAATAAGCATGCCTATCTTGCCTTTAGCAGTTGAATGCCACCCATTGGCTTCTACCACCCCATGATCCAGTAACTCCCATTGCATTTAGGTTTTTCAGTTCAGTGACTGCTGTTCCCAATTCCCACTGTAAGGTCTAGCCTATAGGGAAGAGCAATTACAGATCTCTTCATGATTGCCAGGCTTCTCTCTAAAATTTATTTCTTATAATTTTGGTGAAAGGCATGTCTTCCTGACCTTCCCAGTGTGGGTGAATAGATTTTAACTTCCAATCTCCCTAAAAGCCTTTGAATCCCTTTCTCTATATCAAAACAAGGCAAAGCATGCATTTCCAACTTACTCAATGTTGGTAACCTTTTTGTCCAGCAAACCAACCAAACTTAGAGTCCTTTCTAGCTCCAGAGCTACAAAATTAAATGCAAAATTTCTCAGTATTTACTGAGCCCATACCAATAAATTAAGCCTGATCCAACTTTACATTCCTTCAACCATTGGCCCACACTTTTAGCATCCATTCCTACACATGTACCCATATTTCTGTTTGTATAAATTAGAAAACTCAAGTAGTTATTTTGGAGTGTAATATACTTCCTCATGGCTCACACTCTGTACCTCATCCTTAGGGATTTTCTGGGACTTGAGTCTAGTTATAGGTCAAGAAGTAAAGAGGGGTGGTAAAGGTGGATCCTGATGAGAATAAGCATTTCCTTGCTTCATAACTGTCTCAGGAGGTGGTGGTGGGGATTACAGTCTTCTCAAAAAATGCAGGGTTAATCCTCTGAAATGTAGGTGATAAAGCAGACATGATCGGGATGGGAGTGCTGCTGCCTTTGGGGGTAGAGAAGCCTCTTTCACTGGGGATTGAGAGACCTCTTTCACTGCAAAAGAAGACTCATCAGTATCTAGGAGCTCAAGGTCTCCAGCTTCATTAGGGTTGTTCCACACATCCTCATTCCAACTTATAGGGTCTCATTCTTTCCCAATTCATACACTCACTGTAACAGTGGATACCTTACAAAGCTGGAAGTTCAACTTGAGTTTTAACTCAAGCAGTTGCAAAATGAGATTCTGCACCTGATTTTCAGCAATCTCGGCTCTGAGGCTATGGGAAATAAGTGTCTCCTTCATGGCACACGTAGAAGTCTTCAGGACATTTATGTGACCCTTGCACTGAGAATTCAAATACCTGAGGTCATCCATTTCTTTTGCTACTTTGTCCAAGAACTTTAGGCATAATCAGTCACCATATTATATTCTCTAATTTCCCCAAAATGTTTGAAAGTGTCGTATACATAGTGTCCTTGATTAGGTGCATCAAATAGTGATATTTTGTTTATCTTTGTTGCATATTCACATCAGTTCTCTCTTTCCTACTGGAAATAAAGTCATTCTATTTTTAAATGTAATTTTATTAGAGAGAAAATGTAAGAAACCCTAGAAACAATTCAGAAACTTATTCTTAAAATACTATTCCTCTAGAACCACTCCCATTATCAAAGCTGGTATTAGTCAGGGTCTTCAGAGAAACAGAAGCAATAGGATATATAGATAACAGATAGACAGATGCATAGTTGATAGATGGTAGAGATTTGCTATAAAGTATTGACTCGCTTTATTATGGAGTCTGAGAAGTCCCATGATATGCTGTCTCTTATTTGGAGACCCAGGAATGCCAGCTGTGTAGTTCGAAGGTCTGAGAGCTGGAGAGCTGGTGGTGTTTTCAGTCTGAGTCTGAAGAAAGGCCTGAAAACCAGGAGTGCCAAGTGTGGGAGATGATTGATGTACCAACTCAAACAGTCAAGCAGAGAATGAATTCAACCTTTCTCCACCTTTTTGTTTATTCAGTCTCTCAGTGGAGTGTCTGATGCTCATCTACATTGCAGAGGGCCATTTGTTTTACTCAGCTGTCAATCCAAGTAAGAATCTTTTCAGGAAACACTTTTACAAATACAATCATAAATAAGGCTTAATCAGTTTTCTGGGCATCCTATGGCCCAGTCAAGTTGACACACAAAATTAACTATCACATATACCAAATGATTGCACAAGAAAACTCTCAATTGCTAATGATAATGCAATATTACACATCCACTTTGTTAAACAGTTTGGTAGTTGGTTGCAAACATACACTTATTGTGTTACCTAATGATCACATTCTTAGATATTTTTTGAAGTGAATTGAAAACTTACGTATGTTCATACAAAAACCTGTATGTTAATGTGTATAGCAGCTTTATTCATAATTGCCGAAACTGGAAACAACCCAAATGTTTTTCAACAGATTAAGTTTTAAACAAATGTGTTAACATCCATAAAATTAAATACTACTCAGCAATTAAATGGAACGACCGATTTGTATAATATGAATGAATTTTAAATGTATTTCATTACATGGACTAAGACAAATGCAAAAGATCAGTACTTTATTATTTACTTATATGACATTCTGGAAAAATGAAAAATATTATAGGGCCAGAAAATAGATGAGTGTTTGGTAAAAGAGAACTGACTAAAAAGGGACTGTATAAGACATTTTAAGGTGATGAAACATTTTTCCCCATAGTGGTGGATATATAGCTATAAGCACTTATCAAATTCCATAAAGCAGTAGATATCAAAGATTGAATTTTTTGAACATTGAAAAATAATTATCTGGATTGTCCAGAGATTCTAAGATGAAATATAGTCTGTGACAAATGAATTCAAGTGTATTACAAAATATATAGCATAACATCACTGAAGGTGGTAGGTGAGAACTGATCTAAGTAACTTTGAAAAATAATGATTTGACTAAATACTGTAAGACTAAAGAGAAAAAGAACTATACAGAAACAATGTCCTCTAATTGGTAACTTTCTTTCTTACAGGAGTATGGGGTATGGCTTAGCAATTCTTAAACTATTTTACATAGATGCTATAGCTGAACAAAAAACTAAAGTGTAGATAATGAGAGCCACATTTGTCACTGTCAGAGATAAAAGCAACTGAGAAGACTGAAATGAACTCTGCTCTGATGGATCAGAGTTGGAGATATCATGTGTGTGTATATACATATATATATAAAAAATATAGAAATGTGTCTGTATATACACATGATATCCATGCATTATATGTGTGTGTATATACATATATATAGATGTGTCTGTATATACACACACACTATATATATAATGCATAGATACATATAGAAATGAGCATAGATATGTGTGTATGCATAGGTTAGTATATATACATTTATTTCCTAGAAGCAGTGACACAATAGCCCAAGCACACTTAGCACCCTGTTCTTGGTGTCTAATACCATTCTTCAACAATGAGAACCACGGCTGCTTGGAGAAATGACTGATTCTAGATCTGGAATAAGAAAAGTACAGATGTGTCTGGCTGGGTGTATCTTGTAATGAAAATAAGAAAGTACACACAAACACACAAATATATTGAGGCATAGCAAAACGATATTCTAGAATCCAATAAACTGAAAGTGCTGCCAAGTGCCAAAGCAGAAAAAATTTGAGAAACAACAACAAAAATGATTACATTGGATATAACCCAAAGTATAAAATAAATATCCACGATATGAATACACAAACATGTACATGAGAATATATATATATATATATATATTAGAATGAACAAATATATGGATATGAGAATGGACAAATCTTCCTTAAATAACCCCTTACAGGAATGAAGGAAATAGAAAAATATTATTTGAGTTCCAAAATAATAACTATTGCAGGGAAAATACACTGCTAAAATTAGTGGGTGAAATTTTAAGGAAGTACGGTAGAAGCACAGCCTCAAAGTATCACCCCAAACATATTGATTAATTATAGGGGTGATTTTAACATATGTCCCCAAATTATTTGATATTCCTACATTTGGGATGTTGAGTTTGATTTCTCCATCCATTGTGTGTTGGCTGGATTTAGTGATTGACTTTTAATGAATAGTATCAGAAAATTAAAAAATAATGTAACTTTACAGTAGAGAATTTCACAGTGGCAAACACCACCCTAATCACGTGATCAAGTTTATCATCGAGTAATGTCTTGTTAATATCATGTTCCCTCTGATATGATGTGATGGGGAGGGCATTTTACCTCTGGTATTCTTCCTTAGTAGCCATAACTTAAGAGAAACATACAAATTAAAAGTGAGAGATACTCTTTAAGTTCTGAGGTCATGAAAAAGGGGAAGAGGCTAAAAAACTGTCAAAGCAGAGGAGTCTAAGGAGATATAAAAATTAAATGAAAAGTTTTATCCTGTTTTGAATTTTAAAACAGAAAAAAATTAATGTATGAACTGGTGAAATCTGAATAAAGTTTTGTTTTAGTTAATACAATTTTAGCAACGTTGACTTCTCAGATTTAATATTTAATAAATATATCATGCAAGATAAGTTAAATTTTTGGAAGCTGGGTGAAGGGTATATGGGATCTCACTGGACTATTTTTGCAAATCTTCTATATTTCAAGACAAAAATTATAAAAGCAAATTTGTGCTTTTCTCCTGTTTTTCCCTGCTCTGAAACACTGTGTTAGTAAATCATTTTGGCCTGATATTTCTTTATAAGAAGATTTTTATATGCTGCTTTATTTTACTCAATGGGTTGTTTCTTGTTTTTTGTTTGAGTCAATTTTGAAGCTTTGGTTTTTTTAAAAAATTGTCCATTTTTAAGTTTATTGAAATAAAGCTGTTCATAATATTCTCTTATTTATTGTTTAATATTCACAATACTTTTCATTTCAACTGTTTAAAAGATAGATTATTTATTTGAGCATATGTTCTTTTTTGTTCAGTCTCCTTAGAGGTGTCTATTTTGTTAGTCTTTTAAAATACACACACATGACTATTTAGCTTTTCAGATAATCCTTGGTATATTGTTTTCCATTTAATTAATTTCTAAGTTTTTTAAAAATTTACTTTTTTTACTCTCTTTAGAAATATATATATTTTTTAACATGGATGATTATCTTATTAGTATTTTTTCTTTTGAAAATAAACATTTAAGGCTGCACATTTCCATATTTGGCCCTTCTTACTCATGGGATCCACATCTATGGATTCAACCAACTGTGGATCAAAAATATTTGAAAAAAAAATCATGTCTATACTGAACATGTACAGGTTTTTTTTCTTGTGATTCCCTATACAAGATAGCATAACAGTGATTTTTATAGCATTTATATTGTAGTAGGTGTTGTAAGTAATCTAGATATAATCTAAAGGATTTGGGAGGATATGCATAGATTACATACAAATATTACACTTTTTATATAAGGAATCTGAGCATCCACAGATTTTGGTATGAAGGGTCAGGGGTTGTCCTGGAACTAATCCTCCATGGGTACTAAGGAATAACTACTAATTGGTATTAGTAATTGTATCTCATAATTTTAGGGTATGCGGATAGCTGATAAACATCTTACAGTCTTCATTATTATTCCTTTTGGATCCTTGACTTATTTTAAGTGTGTTTCTTAGTTTTCAAATATATGTGGTTTTTCCACTTAGTTTTCTTATTGATTTGTAAGTTAAGTGCATTGTGGCAATGAACGTGGTTTTTATTATATCAATAATTCCAAATTTGTTGAAACTTGCTTCACAGCCAAGTATGTGGTTAACGTGTGCTTCAGAAATACATGTTTTCTGAGGTTACTGGGTGTGTGGTTCTATATATGCTCCTTAGATCAATCTTGCTAATGTGTTATTCAAATCCTCTCTATCCTTTTTGATTGATCTATTAATTACAGAATGTATTGCATTAAAATAGCCTACCACAGTTTTTAATATTTCTTCTATTAATATTTGAGTTTATGTTACTATCCTTATGGATGTTTAGAATATTTTTCTTCCTTTGTGAATTGATGATATATAAATTCTCTTACTTCTTTGCCTGTGCATCTATATCATCTGATATTATTGCCACACAGTCTTTTCTCCTTTAACTTTCTCCTTCTCTTTGCCCACATGATATGTGAATGTCTGTTTTAAATCACATACAAATAGATCTTCATTTCGTCTTAACTATAAAACAGTCTATTTAAATTTATTTTAAATACTAATTTGTTTATGTAAATGTATTTTTACTATTTATCCCATAATTTCTATATTATTTCTTCTCGCTGTTAGTGTTTTTTTTTTAAATATTGATTATTTAACTCCAAAAATTTTGAAGTTATATGCTGTAGTTACATTCTTTATATTTTTCGGGTCAAAAATTCTTATCACAATGGAATAAAACTAGAAACCAATAATGCAGGGAAAACTGGAAAATTCATCAATATGTGGAAATTAAAGAACACAGTCTACAATCATCACTGAGTCAAAGAAGAAATTACAAGGGAAATTATAAAATACCTTGGGACAAATGACAATAAAAATACAGATACCAAAACTTATAGGATACCATAGAAAAAGTTCTGAGAAGGAAATATATAGCTGTGAACACTAACATTCCAAAAGAAGATCTCAGACTTCAAGCCATTCGGAACCAAGCAACAAAGAACAGGATTCCTGTGTGTTGCGAAATAAACACGGTGAACTTTATGATAATTCAGCTCATTGTCTGCAGAAAGCTTTGAGGACATAAAAAAAGCGTAGGAATGAAGGTAGAGTCTGCTGAACTCTGAGTAGAGCTGATACAACTGGGAGTCCAGGAAGGACAAGTGTTTATAAGGCATAGTACCAGAAATGTGAGAGCTGTACACAGTTCCACAACTGCTGAAGGTCCCTCTCAAATCTTCAACTGAGTTGAGATCAGTACAGGCATATGAAGGAATTATCCAAGGCCAGAGAAAGAGCTACTACTATGGAAGTATTAGAGATAGCAGTTCCTGGAGCTGATACCAAGCTGATGATAGTTCTTTTTCCTACTAGTCATAGAGAAAAACCTCATTATTCACAGGGTGTGAGGTAGAGGTCTCAACAAAATTTTGCCTCAGTAGTGGGGCAAAATTAGTTCTAGAGATAATGCTGCTCTACTCTTGCCTAATAAAGCTTAAAAGCAAGAACTGAAATGATCAAACTGTTCTTAAGTAACTTAACTGCATCACAGAAAAAATTTTAAGAATGTTTATAGAAATTTTAAAATATCACTGTATTACTAAAAATTTTATAATACACACAAAGTATTATAAAATTCACATCTGGAAAAAAATAATATTACCAGGCATGGATGAAGCTGGAAAATATTATGCATAAAGAGGAGAAACATCAATCCATACAAACAGGCCCAGAGGTGACAGAGATGATTGAATTTGTAGAAAGTTAATTTAGTCTTTTATAAATGTATTCCATATGTTCAAGAAGGTAGAACAAAGAGGAACAATTAATCCTATAAGCAGATATGACAATCATCTAAAAATGCCCCAAATCAAATTTCTGCAGAGGAAAAGAGTAACATCTGAAACTCAAAATACAATGGATGGAATTAAAAGCAGATTAGACATTGCAGAAGAAAAAAAGTAATGAAGTTAAAAATGTGGCAATAGAAACTTTCCAAAATTAAATAGAGAAAGTAAATATGAAAAATAATCAAAAGCATCAGTGAGCTGTGGAACAACTATGAGTGGCATATTATAATTAAAATCTCCTAACAGAGGAAAGACAAATAGTGACTGAACTAATATTTGAATAAATAATGGCTGAAAATTTTCCAAACATATAAAAACTATATACCAATAGATTGAATAATATCAATGAACTCCAAGCACAATAAAAATGAAGAAAACTAGAGAAAGGCATATTGTGGTCAAATGGCTTAGAAACAAAGATAAACGTAAATATTTAAAAATATCCAGAGAAGGCAGAAAAATTATGTACAGAGAAACAAACATAAGAATGATAGCAGACTTCTTGCCCAAAACAATGCAAGCCAGAAGAAGGCAAAGCGTCACTAAAGAACTATAAAAAACAAACAAAAACAATGAAAGTCTAATTAGAATTCTACTACAACAAAAGTATCTTTTAAAAAGGATTGCGAAATACTGTTTTGAAACATACAATAGCTGTAAAAGTTCAAAACCAGCAAACATATACTACATAAATTACAAAATCAAGTTCTGCAGGCTAAGTAGGAAAATGATACCAGAAGGAAATATGGAAGGGCACTGGAAATAGTAACTGTGAGTATAAATACAATTCCTTTTTCTCTTATTGTTTAAAACTCCTGAAAAAATACTTGACTGTTTAAAGCAAAAATAATAATACTTTGTGAGTTTATAACTTATGTAGAAATAAAAGGTGTAAGAGCACTTCAATAAATGCTTAGAAGGGAGAAATGAAAGTACACTATCAAAGATTTTGACACTGTATGTGAAGTTACTTCAAAAGTAAACTCTAATGAGTAATAATCATAATATATAGACCCAAAAGCAACTATACAAACACCTCCAAATAGTTGTATCTAAGAAACAAACCAAGGAGATAAAATGGAATCATAAATAATACTCATGTAATTCAAAATGATACACAAGAGGAAACATGGGACAAAAAACCAGATGAGACAAATATAAAACCAATAAGAAGATTTTAAATTTGAATCTAACTATATAACAATTAAATATAAATGTTCTAAACACCTCATGAAAACACAAAGCTTATCTCTCAATAACTGAATAAATAACAGAGAGAAAATTAGTACTATTATAGAATATTTGATTAATATTATCAACCACTTGGACATAATTGATATCTATAGAACAATCTATCCAACAGCAATATAATATATATCCATTTTAAGCACATACAGAATACTTATTAAAATAGGCAATATTCTGGCACAAAAGAAGTTTCAATAAATTTAAAGATTTATTAAATTTAAAAGGCATAAATTACACAGATTATTTTCTGACCAAAGTGGAATTAAATTCAAAATTGATAAAGTACATATATGGAAAGTGTACAAATATCTCCACAATATACAGCACTTTTAAAATTATAAAATATTTTAAACTGAAGGAAAGCATATCAAAATTATTAAATACAGCTAAAGCAGTATTTTGAGGAAGATGTAAATTGTCAAATGCTTTATTAGAAGAGTCTCAAATTAATGATCTCAGCTTCTAGCTGAAAAAATTGAGATAGAAAACAAAAGAATAATAAAAAAAGAAAGATCAGAGCTGAAATCAATGAAATGAAAAACCAAAAAATATAGAAAATATAAGCAAGAGTTGAGTCTTAGAAAAAAATTAATACAATGATATACTTTTAGTCACACTGATTATCAAAAAATAAAGTTACAAATTATTAGAATCAGAAATGAGAGAGGGAATATTATTAACTATTTTATGCCAGTATATTGTACAATTTAGAAGAAATGGACAAAGTTCTTGTAAAACACAAATACCAAACTTTGCTAAAGAAGAAATAGATAATATTCTTAGCCTGTGTTGCCCATGTAGAAAACTCCAGGCCCAGATAGCTTCATTATTAATTGTTCCAAACTCTTAAGTAAACAATACTACAAATTCTACATAAATTCTTCCCAAAATTAAAGAGGAGAAAATAAATGCTAACAAGTTATTTAATACCATATTACACTGATACTAAAACCAGCAATGACATTACAAGAAAAGAAAACTATACACATAATTGCAAAAATGCTCACACACATAGTTACAAAAATTTTCTACATATTTTTAGCAAATTTAATCCAACAACTCCTAAAAAGCATAATACACTATGATAAAATGGCGTTTATGCAAGACATTCACGGTGGGTTTAACATTTGAAAATTAATATATTTCACCACATTAGCAGGCTAAAAACAAAACAGGATGATTTCGATAAATGCATAAGTAGAACTTAACAAATTCAATATCTATTCCTTATTATAAAGAAAATAGAACATCTAGAAATTATGAGTATGCAAGTACTTCCCCAATATGATATAGGGTAAATAGAAAAAAACCAACAACTAGCTTTATACTTAATGGTGAAAGACTGATTGCTTTCCACCTAAGATCAGAAGGAAGGCGAGGATGTCCACTTCCATCATTTTTATTTAATATAAAACTTGAGATTTTAGACAGTGCAACTGGTTAGAAGAAGAAATGAAAGGCATCCAAATTGAAAAAGAAGAAAATCTTCTTTATTTGAAGATGATATTATCTCCTATTTAGAAAATTCTATGGAATCTACAAAAGACTAGGAAGACTTGAGTTTAGGGAATTTGCACCATCGAAAACCAACCTACAAAATCCATTGTATTTCAATATACTAGAAATGCACAATCAACAATTGAAGTAAAACATATTCTTTACAAAAGCATCAAATATAAAAGTACTTGATAAATTTGACAGAAAGTTTTCAGATCTTGTACACTGAAAACTGCAAAACGTTACAGACAGAAATTTAAAAGGACCCAAATACATGCAGTTCTACTCTTTTCTTGGCTTAGAGGACTCAACATTAATAAGATGTCAATGTTTCCCAAACTGATCTATCTATTTGATGAAATTCCAATCAAAATCTTTTAGCTTAGATCTCCCACCCTTGGAATGGTGGCAAAGCAAGGTGAAATTTCCCTAACAAAAGGGGGGGAGTGCAGAAGTAAATACATAGAGCTTCATGCAGGTGTGAGTTAGGACAGTGTTGTAAAGGCCCCTAGTACATAAGCAGGACTTATTCTGAAGGGGGGAAAACTTATCAAGTGTGCTGAGGTATAAATATTGAAAAGCTTCCTAAAAGGTTAACCCCCTTGCTAGATGTCAAGATGTTCTTTTCAAGATTCAGCTTGAAGTAAATTGCCTGTGAATGGGAAAAGAGGAGCTCAGCCTGACAGAAAAATCTTCAAGTGATTTTTTTTTGTCTCTTCGAGGCTGCACATATATAAGTAGAAGCACTTATACCTCTCCATAAAGCCTTGCTTATGTTACACCCACTTCTGCCTTCAGCTCTGATTTACTCTGAATCCTGCCCCACTTGCTGTAAAATGCTCTGTCTGCCAGTAACACCTCAGTGAAATCTCCTTTAAGTAAAGCATTCTTGCACCTACGCTGTTGCTCTGAAAGCTGCCATCTGGTCTAGTTCAACTCTATTTTAAGCTCTTGAATCACATGACTTAAATACACATAAGTGTTGATTGTACATGATTGCCTTTATTGATTCCTGCTTGGACTAAACTTATTTCAGAGCCTCCATCCAACTTTAGCAAGAATTCTCTCTCTCTCTTTTTTTGTTTGTTTGTTTTTTTTTGGGGGGGGGGCTTATTCTCTTCCTCTTGGGCTTAATACTAAATAATTCCCTCTTCTTATGTAATACTCTGTCTACAAAGATATTGAGGAGTTTGAGTTGTGTGATAATTACCCCCAAAATTTGGTTTCTTCAGACTTCAATGTATCTGAATACATCTCTCATTGTCCTCCCCCTTTAAAATCAGCCCCATCTCTTAACTACATGACAACTACATCATTACTATCTCTATCTCCATTTGAACTAATGACATTGACTTTTTGAGATATCTGTCAGACATAGAGTCTGATTCCTTCCTCCATTCCTTTCCAGCATAGGTTGCCTTCCTATGCTATTCATAGCTGGATATTCATATGGCCAGCCTTCTAACCAGACTCTAGGTTAGCGCCAGTCTCACTGAATTAGAAACTTTTAGGTGTGCCCCAGGTACCTGTTTTATTAAGACTTTCCCAGTGATTCTGAACCTCAGCCAGTGAAACCCTATTCTTATCTTGTATTTTTCAGCTTTGTGTATTTATTTCTCTTGTCAGCTCTGCATTCAGAGAGAGAGATTCTTGAAGATAGAAATCTCCCTCATCCTTTTATTCTTCAGAACGCTTGCATATGAGAGATGCTCAATAAAGTTAGCAGCAGCAGATCAAAATAATTAAGAGCCACCATGCCTCAGCACAATTGCTGGTAATGTGCCCCTTTGAAATATCCTTTATTCCCTGCTCCCCTTTCTCCATCTATTGAGTTGTTCATTAAAGGTCCACTTCAGATCCTTCACTGTAGTCATCTCTAATTCAAACTCTTCCTTTGCCATTCCCTACAGTGCACATCATCTGTACCAAGCACTCCAGAACTCAGCTTAGAATTATTCTTCGTAAGTCAGTCAATTTTTTTCTAACTACCTGGAAGGTTTATAATGTTTCTTCAGTTTTCACAAAATTAGTCTGAGTATTCAGACAGTGCTTGATAAATATTTTCTGCTTGTTTTCTCAATGCATACAGCTGTGACTTGCATTTATTTCAATATAAAGATCCTCTTACTGAATACCAGATATTTGCAAAGCATTGCTTCAGGTGTTGTGTTAGTGTGAGCACACCCTTTGAAATGTTTAGAAAGGATTCCAGTGCCAAAACCAGATGATGTATAAATTAGCCCCCAAAGGGTTTTATCATTAAGAAAATTACAGCTACCACTGGGAGTTAATCTGTCTGTCTGCTGGAGAGTGCTACATTGTCCAACATTTGCAAGTAAAGAGCACTTGTGGGAACAAATGCTATTGAGGTAGAGGGTAGGGAGACCAGGATACCATTTGACCACGATAGTCAATTTCCATCTTTCCAATTCAAAAGGAATCTCCTAATCAACCACCGACGATGGTGCTTGGAACAGTCATCCATGCTTCCCAAAGAATTGGCTGTTATTTTGGAAAGAATGGGATGCACAAAACTCTGAATACGGGGCCTATCTAAAACTTTTGGTAAGGTAACATCATTAAGAAATATTGTGGGCCGGACGTGGTGGCTCACGCCTGTAATCCCAGCACTTTGGGAGGCTGAGGCAGGCCGATCACCTGAGGTCAGGAGTTTGAGACCAGCCTGGCCAACATGGTGATACCCCATCTCTACTAAAAATACAAAAATTAGCTGGGCATGGTGGCATGCGCCTGTAATCCCAACTACTCAGTAGGCTGAGGCAGGAGAATCGCTGGAACGTGGGAGGCAGAGGCTGCAGTGAGCCGAGCTCATGCCACTGCTCTCCAGCCTGGGCGACAGAGCAAGACTCTGTCTGAAAGAAAGAAAGAGAGAAAGAGAGAAAAAGAGAGAGGGAGGGAGGGAAGGAGGGAGGGAGGAAGGAAGGAAGGAAGGAAAGAAGAAAGGAAGGAAGGAAGATTGTGGTGAGACTCAGGAGAACTGGACTTAGTCATGTTTCTGCTACTCACAGTGTGACATTGAGTAAATCACTGAGTGGCTTTGGTCCTCAGTTGCCTTTTCTGAAATGGGAGGGGAAACTGTGAAGTACCTGACCAGGTATAGAGGACAGTGTTCTCGCCCTCCTTCTCCTCTTTTTCAGGTAAGATATCCAATCGCTCTGGTTCCAGCTGTGGTTATGTGAGCTAGGGTAGAGCAAAGTACATCCTTTGTTGTTCCCAGGAACCATAGAAAAATAGTCTCCTTTTGTGTGTGTGTGTTGGGGGGTGTTTGGGTGTACAGGGGTAGTAGTGAAATATAAGAGGTACTAGTGCCCATGTTCCACTTGGAGGAATTTGTGACAGAGGATGATAATGGCAAGCTAGGGTAAGCAGAGGCAAGAAGTAGAAGACCTTCCCTTGATTTTGCTACATAAGGTACAAATCCACTTCTTGGTTACAATATACATTTTTGTCATTTGAAACCAAAAGACTGCTGATGGGTAAAAAACCACAAATATCTAAATATAGGACTGAAATACTGAATAATAATACCAAGTACTGGTGATTTGATCAGTTAATTAGTATGGATCTCAGTCTCCTAGGAAAATTAGAATCATGATATCTGAAAAATTTAGCATCTAGGGTCATTGTTAAGGTTGCAAGAGGACCATGAGATGGCTTTGGCCAATGTATACTTTCAAAGTTCAGCTGTCCTTATTAACTTACTAATGGAAAGAGAAATAATGAATAATGATTAGATGATAGATAGGGAAAATAGTGGTGGTGTTTTAGAATTTGAAAATGTGTCATTTGGTGGTATTTGAGGTTTTTCTCTCATCCCACATACTAGCTGTGTGTTCTTACTGTCACTTTTACATTTATCAGTCTCACATTCCTCTATTCTATAACAGGATAGTAGTACTTCAAGAGACAGATGTAGTGATCAATTGAGAAAATGTGTGTGTGTGTGTGTGTGTGAATTGTAAAATACTATGCATTTAGAAATAAGGGTTGAAGTATAAATACCACAGAGACAGACAGGAAACTAAATTTCATATTAAAATTTAAAGTACTTATATTGCAATATCTTTTCCAAGAATACTTTCTGATAGACAAATATTACACTTCTACCTTAATCATATCCACAGGTGTACAAGTGTGTGAGGATGTGTGTGTAGCATTGATGGTGAAGTGTCAAAACTATTATAATCTCAGAGAAGGATCCCACATCCCTGTAATTTGTTTGCAAGACCTGCTTCAAAATGTATACACACATAGAGGCACCTGTCAGTTATTCTTAACATTTCAGCCATGCTTAATGGAAAACATTTCTATATTTAATTCCAACTTGCTTTTAAATTTAATATTATGGTTATGAGATGTATCTGTGGTGATGTCTGTAGCCACAAATCATTCTTTTTGAATGCTATATTATACTGTACTACACTAGAGCATTGTATGAAAATACCACAATTTTCTATTGATAAACTTCCACATTTTTCAAAGTTTTGCTATTATTATCAAAAGTGCTGCTAAGAAATGTATTGGCCATGTGTTTTGAGGCACACATCAATGAGTTTTTTAACAGTATATCTCCAGAAGTGAAATTGCAAACTTGTGGGATAAATCATCTTATAAACTCACTAGATAATGCTGATAATTTTTCAAATCTACACACCCAATAGCAATAGATATGGTGTCTCAAAACTCTTTGTAGTTTTAAGCTGAACATTTCAATGCAGATGCTCCTATACTTACAAATGCTTGATATTTTCAAACTTAATTTTTTTGCCAGTAGGATAGATGAAATGGTATCTCATTACAATATTAATTTGTATTCACCTAATAACTGATAAGATTGGTTACCTTATAAGTTTACTATTTTTCTTTTATATAGAGCTTATTTCCCATTTTTATTATATTTTTATGATTTGTAGGACTACTTTATATATTCTAGATCCTAAACTTTTTTCAATTTATGTGTGTTATGATTTAATTCTTCCAACACTTGAGTTGCTTTTTTTTTCATTGTCCTTAAGATACCACTTGATGAATGGAAGTTCTTATTGGTAATGTAATTGAATATGTTAATATTTTTTCTTTTGGTTAATAATTGTATGTCTTGCATGAGAAATCTTTTCCCATTCTATGGTCTAAAAGACATTCTCTCATATTGTATTCTAATTTATTTCTAGTTTTAACTTTCATTATTAGGATTCTAATCTACAGAAAATTGGTTTTTGGATTTTGTGCTAGGAAATTTCATTTTTTTAAAGGGATAACTAATATTCATAGGATTATTTATTGGTTATTTCCTTTTTCCCCACTATTTTGAATTTTCATCTATCTCAAATTTTTATTAAAATATTTGTTTCTGTATTACTGTCACACAGTCTTAATGACCATATCTTTAAGTCTTGATATCTATAAAAGCATATTTTTCTATTTTCTGTTCTTCCAGTGTGATTTAGCTATTCTTGTTCTTTGCCTCCTCTAGTAAATTTTAGAACTTGCATGTCAAGTTACATGCATGATACTATTGGGAATTTGGGATGCATCGACTTTATAAGTCTATAGATCAATGTGGGTAAAATACTTGAAATATAATATTTCAATCCATGAATATATCTCTGTCATTTGTTTGTTGCAAGTTTTAAGACACAAGGCTCTCTCTTCTCTACGTTGTTCTCCTTCTCTTTGGTCTGAATGTATCGTTGCCAAATTGGCAGATTTTAGAAATCAGTTTTCTAGGTAAGAGTGATTGCACTCCTAAACCAATTGCTGTGTTTTGGTATGCATATATAAATCACATTCATGGGAAGGATAACTTATTTGTGATATCTTTCCATAAGATAAAAAAAAATCCACGGTGTTCTTGTATACAGTTTATTAAAATTGTTTGTTATTTATTTAGCTATAATAAATGACATTTTAATTATGCTTTGTCTTTTTTTTTTGAGACGGAGTCTCCCTCTGTCCCCCAGGCTGGAGTGCAGTGGTGCAATCTCTGCTTACTGCAAGCTGCACCTCCTGGGTTCACGCCATTCTCCTGCCTCAGCCTCCCGAATAGCTGGGACGACAGGCGCCCGCCACCAAGCCTGGCTAATTTTTTGTTATTTTTTAGTAGAGACAGGGTTTCACAGTGTTAGCCAGGATGGTCTCGATCTCTTGACCTTGTGATCCGCCCGCCTCGGCCTCCCAAAGTGCTAGATTTACAGGTATGAGCCACTGCGCCCGGCCTAATTATGCTTTTTCTATGTGTTAATTGCTGTCATATAGAAATACAACAAACTATGGTGTATTAATTTTGATTCTAGCAATGCGTTTAAACTTTCTTATGAATTCAATAATTTATTGTTGATTTTTTGACTTTTCTATGTATTCAATTATATCCTGTTCCTGTTTGAACAATTCTAGGTATATATTTGCTCCTTTACAAACCTCACACATTTTTTTTTTTTTGGCCTTCTGTGCTACTTAGTCCTTCTGGCATAATACTGAATAAAAATGGTGATAGCAGACATATTTGCTTTTACTTAATTTTGAAGGAAATGCCTTCATCAAATCTTCGTTTAGTATAAAGTATGTTTCACGTGTGTGTTTGTGTGTGTGTGCGTGTGTGTGTTTGTGGTGCACATGACTTTGAATGATGTCTTCTGTACAGGCTCTTAGGTGACATAGTTTTCATCATAGTCAGGCCATATGAGATCATTTTTTTCCTTCCTATCTTGTGCTCACTTCATTGCTAACATTTCATTTGTTTATTTAGCCAGAACACTGCATGACTGTTTTTCTTTTCTTCTCATCTCATATTTTTCTGAATTACCATACACTTTATATAAAGTGGAAAGAACTCAGTGAAAAGTATAAATCCTAAGGTCTAAGTGTGCAAAGCTGTAGAGAAGTGATCATCATGTCAATGTGACATGTCATAAAAATGTGCTACATAAAAGGCTGCCATCAGATAACCAGAGTAGACCTTTTGCCAAATGATGAGCATAATTTGCCCTCAAATGAAAAGTCAGAGTCTCAGATAAAATGAAACTAGTAACAAGTCAATCGTTAATTAAAGTTCCAGAAGCTTGATTTTAACAAGCAGCTAAATGCTTGTTAAACTCACTGGGGTTTGGACTATACAGGCCAAGTGATGTGGGGAGGTGGCACAGCATAATTCAGTCAGTAAATTAACATATCCTAGCATGGATTGTAGTGTTCTAGGACTGGCCATTAAGAATTGGAAAATACCTTAAAGATCATGTGGTCCAACCTATCATCTAATCAAGAAACTTGCCATTGTAGCCATTACCCTCTTAAGGGTGTTTTTCATCATTCACTTCTAACTTGATGGATGTAACCAAAGTTAGATACACCACCTTCTCGGAACTTAATTTTCAATTGCAAGACAACACACCATGTTTGCTTCTAATACTTCAAGAAGTTAGCTTCCAATCTTATGTGAGAGGTATACAGAGAACAGCGAGTTCAAAACAGAATGAAGCAATAGAAAGTTTATGTAGAAAAAAGTAAAAATGACGATATAAGAGTTTGGATTGGTGGTTGAAGTCAAGAGGACAGCTACAGAGTGTGCATGGGGCAGTGGGAGTTTATAATTCCCAAATCAATGCCCAGTTTACTCATCCTGAGTAATTGTTCTGGTATGCATCAGGAAAGAACATTACACAGAGCTGGGGGTATCATATATCCAGGTAAGGTGACATGGGGATTGAACTCGAGCTAAAGACACCAGGTTATGAGAGATAGTCCCTATAAGAGAATATATAAAGAAGATGATTTCACGGACTTCTAAGCTTCAGTTTTTTCATCATTCACTTTCTCATAGGTATGTGTCAACAGTGAATAACCTGCGGGATGGTTTTCTTTATAGACTCCAGTCTTCATCAGCATGAAAAATGTTAGCTTTTTCACTTTTGGCTCTTTCTGTGGTGTACTCCATGGTAAATCAATATCCAATATGTTAAAGTCACATTTTCATTCTAGATAATTCTGTAAGTATGGTAATAATTTATGGGTCAAATTAAAGGGTGAGAAACTGCCATATTGTTTCTAGAGTGGCTGTATCATTTTGTTAGAGGCATAGGGAGGTGAAGTTGCAACTGCAAAGTGTCAGCAAGAGGAAATTCCATAGGGTGTTGACACTGGTCTGTATTCTATTTGTGGTGGTAGTTACAAGAATCTAATCACGTGTTAAAACTCACAGAACTATACACAAAATGTGAATACCACTATTTGTAAATGTATAAAAATAAATAAAAGGTATACTAGTTTTTTTTTTTTCACGTAAGATAGCCCACAACATGCTTGTGGAAGAAACACACAAGAAGTTTTAAATACCTTAGGAATTTTTACTTAAAATTTAGCGAACACAATAAACAAGTTACTGCCTAAGAAGCCATCAGTTTTGCTCTCCTGTTGTCTTTCATATAAATCTTCTTTTACAGATATTATTTCAATTCTCTATACCCCTTTTAATTCTAATCCTGCATTTCTAACTCACACTTGAAAAAAACTGGCATTTCTGTTAGTTCTGAGAAATACAGAATCATTCTACAATTGTAGGCAAGGCTTATTTAATCATTAAAGATAGTGTGGCAGGTTTTTTTCATGGAACAGTTTTCACATCTGAGCCATATCAGAATTTTAATGAAGGCAATAGGTAAAGAAGGGGGTATGTGTTATAAAACTGTTTTTCATACAAGTTGTCTGCCTAAGGCCCATGGAAGACAGTTCCTATGTACATTTACTTCATCTTTATTGCAGTGATCCTTGTTGTTACATTGTCACTGTACCGTAAAAACAGCATGCCACATCTACTTTGTCGCTTTAGTCATGGTTCTAATGCAATGTGATAAAAACACATGCTGTGTCATATGTTATATGTAATGTATTCCTAACTGGACATTTGTAAGATGTTTAATAATGACTGAAGCTCCACTGTGTCTAATATATTATTGGGTAAATGTGTCAAAAACCAGTGGCATGCTCTAAAACTTTATTTTAAAAGAGGCAGGTCGTACAGCTCTGATGTTGTTTGTGCCTGATTTGGGCAGCAATGGGATTCAAGCAGCAGATGATGAAAATCACACAATTGGGATATTTTCCACCTTTTGAAAAAGAGGTTGAATTAAGAAAAAATGTTAATCTGATCCTCTATTATTGTTGTAGCTCACTCTCTTCTGAAACTGACTTCAACGGGAGTTACATTGATGAAATAGGCCAGTGTCACCACTTGTTGGCCAGAAAGCAGGAGAAATATTTTCTTAAAAGATATAATCCGTGACTCCAAATTGCTGCCACATAAATAATGTCAAAGGAAGAGGCCACCTGTTGGTATAGCTATCTTATGAGTTCCTGGGCTATCTAGATGGGCAGACTCCCTTATAAGGAAGCCAAGGGGGAAGCTCACTAAACCAAAAGGTGAAATGTGTCATTGTCAATGGCTTCGTTAAATTATTCTTAAGAAGTAGAGGTATAAAATTAGCCGGGCGCGGTGGCGGGTGCCTGTAGTCCCAGCTACTTGGCAGGCCGAGGCAGGAGAATGGCGTGAACCCAGGAGGCGGAGCTTGCAGTGAGCCGAGATCGCGCCACTGCGCTCCAGCCTGGGCGACAGAGCCAGACACCATCTCAAAAAAAAAAAAAAAAAAAAAAAAAAAAAAAAAAAGAAGTAGAGGTATAATAAACATTTTAGGGACAAATCTGGAATAAAATAAAGATGGGATTAAATACCTTACGTGACAATATTTATCTTCTTAATTCTAGACAAATACATTTTTATCTTATTATTTGGAACAACTCTCAAAATCTAATTTCTTCATTCATCTTTCAAATATGTATGTAGCACTTCTTATGTTTTAAAGACTCTTGAAAAAGTCAGATTTTCTAGAACTTGGCCCTCAGGTGTGAGATATTTCTTTCATACGTATGTAGCTATTTATTCTTTCATGTATTTATAAATTAATTTGAACATTATTTTTAGCTTATGATTACGGAGACTCTTTTTAAGCCAGAACCTGAATTTAATTTTTTTTTTTTTTTTTTTTTTTTTGAGACGGAGTCTCACTCTGTCGCCCAGACTGGAGTGCAGTGGAGCAATCTAGGCTCACTGCAAGCTCCGCCTCCCGGGTTCATGCCATTCCCCTGCCTCAGCCTGAGTAGCTGGGACTACAGGCGCCCGCCACCACGCCTGGCTAATTTTTTGTATTTTTAGTAGGGACGGGGTTTCACCGTGTTAGCCAGGATGGTCTCGATCTCCTGACTTCGTGATCTGCCCGCTTCAGCCTCCCAAAGTGCTACGATTACAGGCATGTGCCACCGCGCCCGGCGATGTTTTTTTTAAATTAGGCTCTTCTCCTATGGGTTCTCATGGTCTAGCCCCAAAATTGATTCATTTACGTTGATTCCTAACTGACTACTTGTTTTCTTTGTTGTGGGATTTTTTGGATTATTACATTTTTTTTTCCTGTCTGGTGACATATTTCTGCCACACTAACATTGTGAAAATTTTTTATTTTCCCGTTTTCTTTCTACCCTTCCTGAGCTCAAACCTCAGACACAGTCAAGACCATATCTTCACTAAAACTTGACTAGACCTTCAGTTGAGTCAAGGAAATCTACTGGGTAAATCAGTGGGCCTCAGTTGCTTCAATGATATCTTCCTAGGAATTTAGATTTTTAATGGAAATTGTAGTTCTAATTGTCCCTTTTGATTTCTGCCTTCTCAACCAGGAGTAGATTACAATTATTGAGTATGAGGGAAAGTTCTGAGAATAAATGCTGTCAAACTGTCGCTTGTCTAATTTCACCTGTAGTCCTTCCATCACACCTAAATGCAGGCTGGACGTCACAAGTCTTCATTGAAAACTAACTAAAAAAGTTTTCAGACATCATAGAGAATATATTACCTTATGAAATAAAAAGCTTCCTGAAAGTTTTACTCCAGCAAATTTTAATCAGCATTTTTAATTCTAATTTTTACATTATTTTAAGAAATTTTTACTTTTTATTTTTATTATAAGAATATTATGGTTATTCTTTCCTATATTCCCCAGAAATTAGCATTCTGAGAAGAAAGTTTTTACATGGTCTCATTTGCTTAAAATTAAATGTATCAATACCCTTTTCCTAACAGCTCTACATCCTTATGTAAAACATGTCCATTTATTATTTTAATAAAGGGACAACTGTTCTCCAGAGGTTGCCCCATCCAATACTTTACTCCATATGCTATTTCAGATTCCCAAGTATAAGAAAGCAAAACAATGAGTGTTTAGGGTTTAATTTTTAATAAAAAGTTCCCCAAACTCAATTAAATTCTTACTGAATCTTGAGTGAAAATGAAATATATTAAACCCCAAGAAGCAGCCGCAAATGTCTAATACATTGGATAACAAGGATTAGAACGCTGGTTTGGGATCATATGCCTTCGTTTGGTTATTAGACATTAAGAATGGGATTTTAGGCAGCTCTCTCCTAGATGCATTAGTCCCAGTAAAGTCCTTACCAGATAATTCATTATAGTTTTTGTGTGTTGGGGAGGGGGGGAAGGGAGGGGTTGTAATTTAGAAGAATGCAATTAAAACTGAACTTGATAATTAATTCTGAACTGGTGAGAACTAGTTCCAGAGATTATTACTATAATGCTGTGTAGTCATTGATATAAATATTCATGAGGTTTCATTGTTTTAAGTTTTCTCAAGCACACAGCTTATCTGAAGAAGTAAAATTAAAGTACCATTATTTAACATTACAATGCAAATAAGAATCAATGAAGAAAGAATTGTTAATTCATTAGAGAATGTAAATACATGTAGGTATGTGTACAGGGACTATATCATATATGTACAAATAAAACATCTTCTGAATGTATAAATTAGAATATTGGGGAAAGAAGAAAAATAGTGATATGGGTAAACAATTGTGGATCTTAATCTGGTCCACGCTAGGTGAGTGAAATTCATTGAAATCGACTTAACCTACCACCAAAAATCAATCAACATATAAAACTAATCACGGGCAGCAGAAGAGAGAATGAGAAAACGGTATTTCTTATTCTATTTCCATCTTTTACTGAGCCATAATGCCATCATATCTGACCTTGAAGCAGATTCATCTATAACGTGAAATTTTCAAATAATCTGATAGAATAAACAGGGTATGATGAATGGATGAATGGATGGATGCATGGATGGAAACTACAAAAAGAAAAGTAGCCAGAAAGCAGCCAGCTAGAAAAATTGAAATAGAAGGCAGAAGGGGAGTTGAGAAAAGGGAGTGTAATTTCAGACATTGTCTTTGATTTGATTTAATTTTATTTAAAAAAATCCATCATAATGGGATTCTTATAATTGCTATTTGTTTATATCCTCAAACTTGATGAAGAAAGAATCAGCACAAACAGTATACTCATTGAAAACTTTATACAAATTAAAGGAAGATTTAAGCCTTCTGTACTGGTATGCTCAGTTCATTTATTGTTAAGCACCACAAAGTCAAATTCAGTATTATGTGATTAAGCTGCATCTGTCTCTGTGCAAGCACTCACCATATTTCTTTAAGTTCAGCAGGTGTTTTGCAAAGAATCTAAAGGATTTTGCACAAAATTAGTGCCTATAATAAAGCAATGCTGATGAAGAGACAGCTTTTTATATCACTGATATATTATAGTTTCTTTCTAATAAATGTCATTGCTAGATATTTCAAAACCTGAAGCAGATTTGCTGACTGCACTGTTTTGAAGCATATTTGCTGTGCCTTATTGCTAAGATGTTCTTTTATAGACATACAGTTTAGAAATTTTATTTGACACTGTTGACTACTAAATTAGCAGCTTTTCAACTTTGTAAGACTTCTGTCACACAATTGAAATAAAAGATAGAATGCATCACTTTTGCATTAATCTTTTCTGGCACTGTTCTAAGGCAATTTTAGATATATTAATTGAAAGCACAATTTGAGAAACAAATATAAACAGGATCATTATTTGTTGTTTTTTCCCCTAGATTCTCCGCCTCCATACACACATACACACAACGTATGAAGAATAAAACTATAAATATGTAGATCTTTTAATTTTTAATTACCTGAATTTGATGGTTTAAAATTAAAAATATTGTTTAATTAGAAAGCTTACTTGGGGAACCCATTTAGTTTCCAACTGTTAGAGTGCTGCTGCGTTCTCTGGGTTGACACATTGATGGCGTTCGGTGTTATATTTGAGGAAGTTTATTCATTTGGTTAGAGCTTGAGGTTAGTGAAGTGCACATACAATGGGGTCAAATCCTAAGCTCGTCATCTAGACTTGCTCTTTTCAGTAAGGACCAAAAAGGATCTGGCCTCAACTCCAACCACAGATGACAGTGTTAACACAGGGGTCTTTGACCCATAAATAGAATATAAGACCATAAACATAGACACAGGCCTATTTCAGGCCAAGTTTCTTACAGAGCTCTAATCTGGGCCATAAGACACTAGCAGGAAAAGAGATTGATCCTCTGATTCCAGCCACAGCCCAAACTGCAATTCAGAGCATCAGTACAACTATCACAGTCACAATCAGTCATCTTTAAAATCCAATTCTGTGAAAGTTCCTGGTGGTAATGAAGAGAGAGAAAGAGAAATATTAGCTACATTTGCCTACTCTGATGAGCTTTGTCAAAAAATTTACATTCATTCAAAAATATTTTCTATGTGCTAACTAGGAGCCCAATTTTATTTCAAGTGGGTAAGCTGGGGGGCTATTAAATGTATACAGAAAGAGATTCTGTTCTCAGAGGATATATAAAGTCACATATGAAAAAAAAAACCACAAATATACGAGGTACTAAATGCTAACTGACAAATAATCAGAACAGACAAAAATTCCAATTCCAGAGAATTAGGAATTCCAATAATCATGCATATAGTTTCCATACATGGAAAGGTGAGAATATAAGATATATTAGGGGCAGAAACAATATGAAAAACAAAGCAAGTGTCTTCTTTCTCTACTTAGAGTGTAGAAAGTTGCAAAGGAGAATGCTCCCATTATAAAAATTAGAAAATGCTGGTTAAACTACCAAATCATAATACTTCAAAAGCCAAACAGAATGCTGAGTTTACGAGGCCATCAGGTAACCTGAAGTCTAAAGTGTGACTAGCCCCTTCAATGAGAGACAGGATATGCAAACTGTTTCACCTATGGCAGTACAAAGGGAGAAGAGGCATCCTGATAGCTACAATATAAGCAGGTGAAAATTTACATGCTAAATTTTTAAAAAGAATTACTAAAGGTCAAGTGTGGGCTAGCATGTCAGTATAAAATATCTGGGTCATCTGACAAAAGGGAATTTGCACTGGCCAAAAAACTCTTTACTATGGGTCTTTACTAGGTGTTCACAAGAAAGATGGTGGGTAGAATACGAGATTGACGAAAGCTTCAGTCCAGGTGTGGTGGTTCATATCTGTAATTTCAGCACTTTGGGAGGCCGAGATGGGTGGATCACTTGAGCTCAGGAGTTCAAGACCAGCTTGGCCAATATGGCAAAAACCCGTCTCTACTAAAAATACAAAAAAATTAGCCTGGCGTGGTGGTGAGCACCTGTAATCCCAGCTACTTGGGAGGCTGGGGTAGGAGAATCGGTTGAACCTGGGAGGTGGAGGTTGCAGTGAGCCAAGATCAGGCCATTGCACTCCAGCCTGGGCAACAAGAGTGAAACCCCGTCTCAAAAAAAAAAAAAAAAAAAAAAAAAAAAGAAGAGGGGTTTCTGTTGTTGGTGCAGTAATACAAGCAGAGATCATCAGCTATTCAACAGTATGGGGATAGGCAAACTATAAACTATATTCTGCAGTTTGCCAAATTTTTCTTTTCTGTGAAGCAGTAAACTAAAGCCTCTTAAAGATAGTTAGCAAAGACTATGGCCTGCATGGAACAGAGTGTGAAAAGCAACTCTCTATCTTTTGTAGAAGAGACAGAAAACTGTCTTGGTCTTAAAACTTTCTTCTAATACCAAATAGCAGTTTCTGTCTTTTGGGAGAGGGACAGGAAAATATCACTAAAGATTAATTGCAGATACAACATAGATACAGGTTGCTATAGGGAAGGAAGACTAGAACTTTAAAAAAGCTTCACCCTGAGCCTCTAGTGCATAGATTCTCCCAGTGTTGGAGGCTGGGCTGGAGAAAAACAGAGACCTCTTCTTCCATAAGCGTGAGACTAGTGAAAAGTAGCAAGCAGTAGCAGTCTACTGTTAGAAGAGGTGTAAATGAATGGAGAATGATTTTTTTTTTTCTGTAGCAGAGGTTTGTAAGGGTGATTGAAAGATGGTGATGAAACACTAGCTCTGAGAAAATAGCACTAGTATCCCAGTGCAAATGCTAAGCACTAGTCCTGCAGAAGAGAAATGTGAATCTGTTGTCCCATTGAAGTTAACCATAACAACTGCAATGCCCAAATCCCGATCAATACTTGACTAGATTTACTCAACTGCCCATATTTACAGCCTGATAGAAGGAGAAGCATCTCATTTATCTGAATAAATACTTTTTTTTTTACCTCAGTATCTACTGTTATAATTACAAGACAGAGAAAAACTAGAAAAATACAACCTATCAATTCATTCAAGAGACAAAACAGCCAATGGAACCAGACTCAGAAATGACACAGATATTGAAATTGTCAGAGAGAGGTTTTAAAAATAGCTATAATTAAACTACTAATGGCTCTTGTGGCAAAGGAAAAAAATTGGCAAGATGCGTTAATGAACAGGAAGTTTATATAATTATATCCATGAGTCTGAACTCAATACTGTCTGAAACTCAGAAGTGCACAGCAGTATAAACAGGCAGAGCACCATGACCAGTCTGCTAATTTTGGCTCAAGAAAAAAGTTAACTCCTGATGTTCAGAGAAAGCATGACAAATTTCTGTTCTTTCTTCTCTCCATTTTTATTTTTTACAACCCAGATGCCAAACAATCCCATGGGGGCAGTTGTAGAGGTCGCCATAGAAGACTACAATAGCTAAAACTTTGAGAGGGGAACATTTCTTTCCAATAGGCATATTGGAGGAATAACATATATTAGACACATTGCCACTTCATTAGTACTTTGAATTCTTGTCTTCTTTCTCAACATTACTGCTGTTGTTTATTCTAGCATCCTCAAACAGCCATTCCATGCATTATGTATATATTTTATAGTTGTATTCAGTGAGAGAGAAAAAGTGAAGTCTTGTAACTGCCTCTAACCAAAAACTGGCACGCTAGAAAATATTTTAATTGGTTATAAATCAAATTACAACATATAAAAATGGGCAAAGTGCAGCTAAAATCATGCTTATCAGAAAATGTATACCATTAAATGTTTTTATCAGAATACAATAAAGGTCTCAAATGAATCTTTTAAGTTTCTACCTCAAGAAACAAGTAAATAACAAATTAAACTGAAAGTAAATACAAGGAGGCAAATAACAATAAGACCTAAAATTAATAAATACAAAAATGAAAGAAAATAAATGTGAGGAACATAAACCAAAATCTGGTTTTCTAAACAATCAATGGAATTGATAAACTTATATACAAAATAGTAAGGAAAAAGAGAGAAGCCACAGATAAACAATATCAGTAGCGAGGGGTTGCTAATACAGATCTTGCAGATTTAAAAGAAAATACTACCAACTTTAAGCCAATACATTTGATAATTTCTATAAAATAGATTCCTTAAAATAAACAAGCCTTTAAATTTCAATCAAGAAAAAATAAACTTTATATTCCTGTATGTATTTTAAAAAGGGAATTCATAGTTAAGTATCTAACCACAAAGAAAAAAATCCAAGCCTATCTCACTTTATTAAAAAATTACACAAAACATTTAAGGAACAGATAAAACTAATTCTTCAAAAGTCCTTCCAGAAAATATAAAAGTGGGAACTTCTCAACTTATTTAATGAGGTATGAATTACCCTAATGCCAAAGGTATTACAAGAAAACTGAAACATAGTCTCAAAATCCTTAATACATTAGCAAATATAATCCAATTATATATCATAATTATACCATATCACAAATAGATGTTTTATTAACATGAGAATGCAATGTTTTATCAAAATTTGGAAATTAATCCATTTTTCCATATCAATATAAAAAACAAAGACAAAAGAAACACATGGTCATCTCAATAGGAGGAGAAAATAAAAATACATTTGCTGCATATGACAGTCATTTATGATAAAATGGCATCAGCAAACTAGGAATTTTCTTAAGGTGTTTTAAAAAACTTGTAACTAGTATCATACTTAATGTATCATACTTTCAGAAAAAAGGCTGAATACTTTCTTTTTCAGATGAGGAAAAAAGAACAAGAATGTCTGTTTGCATAACTCTTATTCAAATTGTGTAGGTCTTAGCAAATACAGTAAGTCAAAAAAAAGAAATAAAAGGTATGCTGATTGGATATAAATAACCTTTATTTGCAGACAACATAATTAGCTATGTATATAATACCCAAGTGTCTACAAAAATAGCTACTTGATGTAATAAACAAGTTTAGCAAGATTACAAGAGTGTGTGTGTGTGTGTGTGTGTGTGTGTGTGTATGTCACCCCTCATAGACTGGAGATGAGTGTGAGAGATATAGCCATTGATTTGAACTCAGTGACCTCAGTGGATCTGAGAGAACCCTGGATGACAAAGACCAAGTGGAGTACCAGGCAGGCAAAGTTCATATAAAAGTTCAGTGGTCATTAGAGTTTATCAGAGTGGCTTGATATTTTGGCAATGGTGAATTGATGAAGTACCGAAGACCAAAATAAATGGGCACCAACACCTCTACATATGGTGACGAGTATCCTTAATCGAGTTCAAATAATAGAGAGTAATGGCCCTTTATCCAATTTTCAGATCTGAGTCAGTTCACAGATCCAGAGCTTATTGAATTAAAATGAGACAAAATTTCTTTGAGGAAAGATCCTACAATATGTTCAGGAACATTATATTTTAATCTTCTTCCTAACGTTCCCTAAGATGACCTATAATAAATAGACACCGGGAAAAGGGAAACACCTGGCCCTGTGAGAGTTTGGAGGAGGCACTGGTTCTAAACTAAAAATTCCCAGACACCCAACAAGCCACTGAGGTCCTTCTGTCAGAGGTGTTTGGGTGATGACTTAGATGCTGTCCTGAATTCATTCCACAAATTCTGTGGTTATTTCACCAGTTCTTGAGATGATCTTTCCTTAAAGACTAAGACAAAACAAACTTAACAAAACCTGTTTGGAACAAGTTCAAGTACAATGATATTCAGGAACATAATTTTTTTATGACATATATTCCATATATACATATATATGTTAATTCTCATTATGAAATATGGATAGAGATTGGAGAGAAAGTAGAATTTCCAAATTTGTTTTTGATATTGCCTTTTCTGGTAAAGAAAATTTTCTTCTGTCAAGGAAGGGTCGAATAAACTTAATGAGGTCTACAGAAGTGCTGAAGAAGTTTTATAAGACATCTTGGTTTCCTACATAAATTCAAGATTGGAGACAGAGATCAGTTACATTTTAGGGGTCCTGAATAAGGTTGAAAATGTGGTGCTCTGTATTCTTTGAAGGACTCAAGAATGAATGATGGAGTGGAAGACTGTAATGCCCAAATGACAGATTATTTTGCACAGGGAAAAAAGGGTCATTTTTTTCAACTACTTGTGAATGTCACATCAAACTTCAGAGGGTTTACATAAAATAATATTAAAGAAATGGTTTGAAAGCACTAAGCATGAAAAAGAATGAGATCATGTCCTTTGCAGGGACATGGATGGAGCTGGAGGCCATTATCCTCAGCAAACTAAAGCAGGAACAGAAAACCAAATACCACATGTTCTCACTTACAAGTGAGAGCTGAACAATGTGAACACATAGACACATACAGAGGAGCAACATACACTAGGGCCTATCAGAAGGTGGAGGGTGGGAGGAGGGAGAAGAGCAGGAAAAATAACTAATGTGTGCTAGGCTTAATACCTGAGTGATGATTTGTTGTACAGAATAATCTGTACAACAAATCCCCATGATGCAAGTTTACCTATGTTATAAACCTGCACCTGTACCCATGAACTTAATAAAAGTTAATAAAAGGAAAAAAATATTACCAAAGGACCTAAGATGTGTTAACCAAAGGGAAAAAAGCATACTTTTGCTCTGCTACTAGTCTGTTATATGTGGTAAATCAGGTAGTTATGACACATCTGTGTTTTAGTAGGGCATTGGGCATGGCTTCCATTGCAAGTAATGAGAAAAAAGGAATAGTAATATGGCTATGTACTTGGAAGAGTAATGGGTTATTAAATCACAAATAAATGCTGGTAAATGGATTAATGAAAACATTGAAGAAAGTTTTTAGTGGTCTAACACAAAGCTTTATGCTGGGTAATTGGATTCATGGCTTGGACTAAAATACAAAATATTGCTATATGAAAACGTTAGATACTAGCTGCAAAGTAATACGGGTCTTGGTATGTTTACTTTGATTACACAGCTTCACTGCATGAAAGAGGCTACCAAAAGATGTGAGTTGGTTTGGGGGAACAATCATCCAAGTAGAACATTGGGGAAATTGGTAATATTAATCTATTCATATTCTAAAATCATCAAGCAATTCTGATTACCCAAATCTGAGCTTTACATTCTAAAAGAGATTGAAGAAACTAAAGGAATTTCAGAGGGGAAAAATTGAGGTTAACAAACACACTATTTGAAGAATATCTGAGAAAATTAGGGATCTCTTTTACAAATAAATAGAAGATTCCATGGAGATAGAAGTGAATTTATATGTGTGTGTGTTATAGTGAATTACAAATATATAAAGTCTGACATATACAAAGGAGATAAGACTTGAGCCATCACTTGTCCACATGAAAAACAGAAGCTAAGGGAGAAAGAGTCAGGGAGATAGAATAAAGCTCTACAGAAGGAAACGTTTTACAGTTACAGATTTCCAAGGAGGGAGAGAGGAGTCCTCACTGAGTCATCTCACTGGAGGGGAGTAAAGTTAGGGTTTTCAAGAATTAGATGTGTGATTGGCAGGAATGACCTTTGGGGTTCCTGCCAAACCTGAAATTTGATGACTTTATGACTACAAAATTATCGTAAAACTTCGCCTCCACTTTTTATTCATTCTTCCCTCTGTTACTCTTGTCACTGTTTCCTTTCTATTTTGTTTTCAGCAAGGCTTTTGAGAAATGTTTGGATTCATTTATTCCAGACATTCAAATTTGAGATTTGACCTCTTAGTCAATAGTTACCAGCCTGTAGTAGCACTAAATTATTTCATTTCTGATTTTATTTCATCTTGTATTTCCCAAGATCCACCTAAAGAACTTTATTTTCATAGATCCACTACCTTTTCAAAAAACCCGTGCATTTATTTTGTGTCTGAGGTGAACAAAACATTACAGGAATAGGAGAGACTTGGAGAAATAAAATCTTGCCTCCTTCATCTCATCCAGATGCCTATGTCAAATTGTCCAGATGGTGGGCTTCTGATTATTTCCTGAACGGAATTCTGCATTTTCTCTAAATATCTCTCCTAAATATAACTTAGGATACTTTGTAAATTCATTTAAACTTGAAGCTATAAATGGTATTTTAGTCCATCTAATACAATTCATATTTTTCATAAGAAAATCGAAGTGCCAGTGCACAGTATCTTCTGAATGCACCTCTCGGAAGTCATTCTCATTGTGCTACATAAAATTCCACCTAATGAAGCTGGAATTAAGGCAGAAGACATGCATTTTCATTAAATTATCTAGAGTTATTCTAGAAAATATGGGCAATAGGCCAGACAGGATGGCTCATGCCTGTAATCCCAGCAGATCACCTGAAGTCAGAAGTTTGAGACCAGCCTGGCCAACATGGTGAAACCCTGTCTCTACTAAAAGGACAAAAAATAGCAGGAGGTGGTGGTGCGTGCCTGTAGTCCCAGCTACTTGAGAGGCTGAGACATGAGAACGGCTTGAACTGGGAGGCAGAGGTTGTAATGAGCAGAGATTGTGCCACTGCACTCCAGCCTGGGTGACAGAGTGAGACTCCATCTCTAAAAAAAAAAAAAAAAAAAAAAAAAAAAAAAAAAAAAGGTGGGCAATAGAAGCCAGGTACTGACATGCTTATTTTCGGCTTCAGGAACAGTCCTCTAAATCCTCTAAATCATCAGGGGTTTCCTGAATCCTGCCTGCTGAGTATCCACACTGGAATCACTATGGAAGCTTATCAAAAGCAGAGATTCTTGGATCTCTTTGGAAGAGAGATGGAACCTCTACTCTCACCTTTTCACACCTTTATTCACCACTACTATGAAGGCAAGATTCAAACTACACTTTGCTTTTTCACATATCTCTTACACTTCTTCTACGTGGTTGAGAATTTTTATTTTCAGTCTATTCTTTAATTCCTTCAGAAATCCTTATTTAAAACTTATATTACAATTGCTTGTTGTATTGTCAATATTCATTTAGATTTACTATACATTGCTCAGTATTCATTCTTACCTTGAGATTGATGTTCTATCTTGAGCTGTATATTCTGCATTATTTTTATTTGGTGAGAGTTTTTTCTTTTCTTAAAGCATTTTCCTCATACAAGATACTACTTGGATGATTTAATATCTAAGTCCAAATCTGAGTCTAAATTTTGTATAGAATTCTGTTATCTGAACTTTTCTGTACTCTCCTCCTTCCTTGATTTCTGTTTACAGCTAGATTTGGGAACCAGGAGCAAAGCCTGTGACCCATAGGACAGTTAAAAATCTCAGGTGCTAGCATGCCTACCCAAGAGTAAATACTTACTCTCCTCTTTTCTTGTGACTTGTGCTGTCTTTAGTCCATTGAAAGCTGGAGGTTTGAGTCCAGTGAACATTGACACCTTTCTTTAGGCATATGTTGAATGTGCCTTGGACTGCAAGTTTTCTCTGATAATGTGTTAATCTTGTCTCTAAACCTATGAAGTGAAATCTTTTAGAACAGCGACCACGCCCTCTCACTATGGCTAGTACTATGGCCTATTAAGAATGCAGATTCCTGGGTATTTATCTTACTGACATAAAAAAGAATGCAGATTCCTTGGAAATCAAAAAGTTTATGTGGGAGCACACTAAGCATATCTCTTTCCCTTATCACATTGTTTTCTCAAAGATGCCTGCCTTCTCCGAGGAAGTGGCCAGTTGGACCAATCCAGTTATTTTAGCCTCCTTATTCTTGTCTGTAAAGTAGTATTTGTACCAATGGTTGATCCAAGAATCAGCATTATCTTCATGACAGTGTCTAATGGTCACACTGGGGGAGAGCTTAGAAGGAAGATTTTTCCATATTCAGAGCCAAGTTAAAATTATCAGTGGAAAGAGTAGAAAGAACTTGAATTAAACTGTTGAGTCTGGGATATTGGGCTTAGATCCAACCAAGTGGAGTCTACACATTGTTTTAACATTCACTTTTATAATTGTGTTGTTGTTTTAGGTAACTGTTTTTTAATGTTACATTTACATAAGCAATAACTAAAAACGATCATCCCCAAAAGATTCTAAACTCTATGGGTATGACAAAAGGTCTAGTCATGTCTACCACATCCCTCATCCATCTCCAATATAGCCACTATTGCCAGAAGGTATACATCCTTCCTGTCACTAAGACCTTGGCCAGGATACTTAGCCCCCCCTCCCATGATCTTATTCTGTTTTTTGTTGCTTTATGAAAATACCCAAGTTGGGTAATGTATAAGGAATGGATTAATAAATTATCAAATTTATTTTCTCACAGTTCTGAAGGCTGGGCAGTTCAAGATAAAGGCACCAGCATATGGCATCTGATGAAGGCCTTCTTGCTGTGTCCTCATGTGGCAGAAGGCAGAAGGGCTAGAGGGCAAGCTGGCCAAATGTCGCATGAACACTCTTTTATAAGGGCCTTAATAACATTGAAAAGAAAGGACTCCTCATGGCCTATTCACCTGTCAAATATGCCCCCCACCCTTTTTTTTTTCTTTTTAAGAGATGGAATCTCATTCTGTTTCCCAGGCTGGAGTGCAATGGTGTGATCATAGCTCACTGCAGCCTTGAATTTCTGGGCTCAAGTGATCCTCCTCCCTAATCCTCCAGAGTAGCTGGGACTCCTGGCTAGTTTTTACATTTTCTATAGATAAAGTCTCACTATGTTACCTAGGCTGGTCTCAAACTCCTAAGCTCAAGCAGTCTTCCCATTTCAGCCTCTTGAGTAGCTGGGATGACAGGTGCACACCACTGCACCAGGTTCCCACTTCTTAATACTATCACATTGGCAACCCCTGAATTTTGGAAAGGACTCATTCGAACCATAGCACGTGGGAAAAATACAGATGCTGTATTTTGCACCTGTCCTAGGCTTTTGAGAGATGTAAATAAGATAACAAACTTATAAAAGAACTTGGAGAAGTTCATGAAAATGTAAATGTATTACAATATGGATTAATATTAATAACAACAATTATAAATATGAAATAAAATTATATATAAAATAATAATACATTTCAACCCTAATTTAAAGCCTTGAAGGTAAAGACCTTATTTGTTTTAGTTTTTGTTTTTGTTTTTGTTTGAGACAGAGTCTCGCTCTCTCACCCAGGTTGGAGTGCAATGCTGCGATCTCACCTCACTGTAACCTCCACCTCCTCGGTTCAAGCGATTCTCCTGCCCTAGCCTCCCAAGTAGCTGAGATTACAGGCGCCTGCCACCACGCCCAGCTAATTTTTGTATTTTTAATAGAGATGGGGTTTCACTGTGTTCCCCAGGCTGGTCTCGAACTCCTGAGCTCAGGCAATCCACCTGCCTCAGCCTCCCAAAGTGCTAGGATTACAGGTGTGAGCCACCACACCTGGCCAGTAAAGACCTTATAACAAAACATTTTGAAATCCACTGTCACAGAAAATATATGACTGCTTAAAACATAGGTACCGAATGATTAATTATGTATTATAATTTTCTTTTTACTATAAAATATTATTAATACATTCATTTAACTTCCAGTTTCTGTGTTTGGGAGAGGACTAGGACTGGGCCTAGGACAGAAATATAACTTTTACATGTATGGTATATATGAATTTTCTGAGGCCGTGCATTAGTCTGCTCAGGTTGTCACAACAAAATACCACAGAGTGGGAGTCTTAACAACAATTTATTTCTCACAGTTATAGAGGCTGGAAAGTCTAAGATCAAGGTGCCAGCAAGGTCAGTTTCATTTTGAGGCCTATTTTTTTGGTTGTAGGTGACTGTGATCTAGATGTGTCCCATATGGCCACTTCTTTTGCACAGAGAGGAAGAGCTAGCTCTCTAGTGTCATTTCCTTTAAGGACACAAATCCTATTGGATCAGGGCTTCTACCTTATGAGTTCATTTAACCTTAATTACATCTTTAGGAGGCTTCATCTTTAAATACAGCTACATTAACAGTTAAGGCTTTGGAATATTCATTTTAGGGGGACACCAACATTCAGTCCATAACAAGCTGCCATAATAAATCATTACTGACTGGGTGGCTTAAACAACAGAACATTATTTTCTCAAATAGTGGAGGATAAAAGTCTGAGATCAAGGTGTATGCAGGTTTGCTTTCTTCTGTTACTTCTCTTTTTAGCTTGTATCTGGCCATTTTCTCTCTATGTCTTCACATGGTCTTTGCTCTGTATGTGTCTACATCCTAATTTCCTCTTTTTATCAGGACACCAGTCATTGGATTAGGGCCAAGCCTAATAACTTCAATTTAACTTAATTGCCTTTTTGAAGACCTATCTCCAAATACAGTCACTTCCTGAGGTACTGAGGGGTTAGGACTTCAACATATTAATTTGTGGGGGCAGTGGGGGCTTATTGCCCATGACACGATACAAAACACTTAAGATGTGGAACATACTTTTTATGTCTACTCAAGCTTATGACTTTCTTTGATCAGCAAATGTGCAATTGATACATTGCCAGACAATAACTATTATCTCTTTCTTTATAAACTAGGTCTCCAAAGGACAGTCATTTGCTAGGTGAGCTCATGTTCTAATATTTACTTTAATGTAATAAAACACATTCTTTAAAAACATATCCCCAGGAAGCCCATGAACCTGCTTGGTAAAAGAGCATGTCTTTTCATGCCCATCTAACCTTCACTGTGTATAGACATCTTGGAATGAAATTTTCAAAAGATTGTTCAATAATTCACATTAATCACTGATTCACAGGACTGTCCCTCTTCAGTTAGTTTAAATCAGTAAAGATGTTTTAAATTCCATCCTCCACCCCCAACAAAGAGGCTTTGCTGCCCTTGTGAGTTCATTCAGTCAGAGAGAAGCAAACTTGACTGTCAGCTTCCCAGCTCCTTTGGTATGCAGAGCTGCCGCACAAGGCTGGGATTATTAAGGTTGAGTTTTGACATTTCAAAGGAACATTGGAAGATTTTGACCCCTTCTTCTGAAATTTGAAAAACAAAGATACTGATGAGAATGAGTCTGTTCACTTTAGCTAGTATTATAAGCCAATATAGCCACCCGCACCACCAACTAGAGAAAATGTTGGCGTGTATCTTTAAAACAAGATTTATTTCATTTTCTAATTAACTGTCAAGAATAAACAAAAGTAGTCTTTTCAGTTTTAGCTCTCACACATGGGTTTTTTAGCCTGAGGAGTGACTTCACACACAGGATCTCTGCTACTCACCTCTCACCACCATCACCCACAATTAAGACTCATTAAGATTTTCCTCACTTCCATCTTCCAAGGACAAAAATAATGCAGGCTATTACCATTTGTTTTATTCCAATAGGGAAATCCATGGGGGGTTCTGTAGTGAGAATTTCAGAATTTTCTTTTTAAATCACAGGGCTGAGAAATAATGAGCTCTTAGCTTAATTTCCCTTTATCTTTGTGTAGGAGTATAATGTTTATTCTGCTGAAATTTTATATCCTTTTAGACAAAGTTCACTTAGTTTCTTCTATGTGGGCTGGGCCAACTCTGTAGTTCTATTCTTCCACTGATATTGGGGCACATGTGTTGCCACTTATCAGAAATCTCCAAATCACCAGTCCTATGTGTAGTAAACTGAGTGAGAGTGTGTGCTTGGGTGGATCTGTATGTGTGCATAAGTGTACATCTATGAGCTAAATTTTCACAGCCATTTGCCAAGATTAAGGAACAAAATAGGTGTCTAAAGATATTCTCTCAGCTCCTCTACAACTGCAAGAAACCTTGTGATGATCTGACATCATAATTAACTCAATCTTTTCCTATTTGAAAAACAATACAACTTTCCAAATTATCCTAGTTACTCTGAGTAAATTGTCTCACTAACCTCTGTAGAATGAAACTTTATCGCAGCATAACCACCCTTAGGCTGCCTTTTAAGTATAACCCACAAAAATATATAAATATGCAAACATCTATAGCCACACACACAAATACCTGCACACATAGAGCAGAGACACTCCTTCCTTTCCAGGGAGGTTCAATTAAGTTATTCTTGCATCGTATTCCCCTACTCAAGAAACCTTAATAAGTATCCATTGCTTGTTGAAGGAGCCTTTAAAACTTTGCAATTAGGAACTAATTTTTACATCCCTGAATCATTGAAATCTCTCCATGACTGTGTGTGTTGAGAGGAGAAGAGAGGACAGGATTTCTGAAGGAGCTATGTATAAATTATGCACTGGCTTATTATCTGTATCAGCCCACCCCCCTCAAACTGGTAAAACCCTGAGAAAAATTAAGAAAAAGATGGAGAGATGCAGCATCAAGTATTCTGTAGGGATGAACCAAGGTCATTTTTTGAGGTCTTTTGGTCTATTGGTCTATTTATTGGGGATTCCTAACTTGCAAGTTTCTTAAGTGTAGCATTTAACACATTCCATAATTTAACTCTTTCATAAATTTCCATGCTACTTACTCACATGCTTGAAGTATTCGCTCACTCCACCGCACCAGGGGAGCAGGAACTGCCAGTGTCACCCATGCTCATTTTCACCCTGTTTACTATGCTTTTTCAAATGCTAAAACTCCTTCATTTCTCTACTTTTTCCCTTAATCCAATCCTCTTTCTCTCCATGAAAGCCCAGACTTCTGCAGAGGTGCTTCAAGGTTTTCTGCAGAATTGCCAGGAATGGGGAGAAAGAGTTGTGAGAAAACAGGTGCAGCAGCCCTAGGCTCTGTCTGAGTTCTTATCCTCTACTTCAATAAGAGATAGCCTATTTAGGTTAGAAAATAGCAATGAGCTCTACATGAAATTTGAAAACCCACTGCTTTATAACTCATCTAACATTCAGACCACAATGATACCTTCTTCCCTGAGGTACCTATTCCAGTTTCTGTGGTCATGTAGCTCTTGTATTTTTATTCATATGTTTACACCTGCATTTGTTTTCTCTCCAATTAAAATGCAGGTTCTTTTGAGTGCCATCAGTATCATTTGGTAGTGTCATATTACAATGGATTTTAAAGACCTGCTTACACTCTGGCAAAAAAAATTGGATAGCTGTAGAGTACAAGATGACAAGGCACCACGTAAGAAATCTGTGCTTTCACACTTTCTTCTCCATATTTGCCCTTGTTGCCAAGTCAATCAATCTGTTTGCAAGACAAATAGTCTCATCTTAATTGCTGAACCTGTTAGATGCTCCTCTTGTAAGGTGGAAGAGAGGGTCAGAAAATAAAATAAAAACAAAGAAGCAATTTGCATTGTTTTATTGCCAAGCATTTACAAAATGTCTTCATATTATCTCATTAATAAACTCCACAACCATATTAGAGAGATGCTATTATTCTCATCTTATAGGTATGAAAAGTACCTATTAGAGAGTTTAAGACTCTTGTACAAGACACACAATGGTAACTAACAATCCAAACATAAACCATAATTTAAAAATCTCCAAATCCTCTTTTCAAATGGGCTGAGCTACTAGAACAGAAGCACAAGGGTTGAAGTGGATTCTGAGCTGGACTGGTTGACAGAGTATTGAAAAAAATGAGATCAATTGAGAAAAACCTTTAAAAGATGTTTAATTCCAATATTCTGAATGTTTATTAGCAAGATGTCTTGATGATGGTATTGACCTAATGACCCCACACACGCATGCACAGCTTCTTCCAGGAAACTAAGAGGCTACAGACGTGAACTCCTTCTCTCTGCTCCATGTCTCTCCATTTCCCCACCACTTTCCCTTTGCTCTTCCCCTCTCATATAGAAGAAGGTTTGGCCCCATGTGTCATTTGTGCTGCTTCCCTATTTACTTGTATTCTTTTTTCTATTTTCTTGCAGCTTCTCTGGAACTTCACTGTATTATTCCTTTCTGGTAATTAACATCTTTCTCTCTCCGTTCCTTCCTTCTCTAAGTTATGCAAATCTTTGTACCACAAATAATTTTTTTAATTAACTTTTTTCACTCCTCAAAACACCATTTAATTTTTATTTCTCTTTATAATCTAAATCCTAAAAAGTTCTTATTTCTCAATATTCACTTCCTCACCATAAACTACCCTGTTGAAATCTAGCTCTCCTCACTTTGCAGAAATGAGTAGCTGAGCATGTACTGATAGTCAACAATAAATTTCTCGATAATCGTGTTGTTTGCAATAATTCCTTTTTGACAATTGTATTAGTCTGTTCTCACCCTGCTAATGAAGACATATCCAAGACTGAGTAATTAATAAAGGAAAGAGGTTTAATCAACTCACAGTTCAGCGTGGCTGGGGAGGCCTCAGGAAACTTATAATCATGGCGGAAGGGGAAGCAAACATGTCCTTCACATGGCAGCCGCACATATGAAGAACAAAAGGGGGAAAAGCCTATTATAACATCATCAGATCTCCTAAGAATGCACTCACTATCATGAGAACAGCAGTATGGGAGTAACTGCCCCCATGATTCAACTACCTCCTGCCAGGTCCCTCCTAAGATGAGATTTGGGTGGGGATACAGCCAAACCATATAAACAATTGTACCAGTTTTTCAGATTTTGATTCATGTTACAGCTCCAAACTGAAGAAAAAACAAAATTCTAAGAATATAATAAAAAGTAATTTCAATGTGATTATTCTAATATAACTTCAATGGGAAATATCAGAGAAAATGTTGGTAATACCTAGTCCAATTAAGGATGCATATAACCTGTTATGCACCAATTTCATTACTCAGTTTCTATCCTAGAGAAACATTGTACATATGCAGACAGAGATATGCATAACAATGTTCAGAGTGATATTTTAAGAGGCCTAATGTCTATTAACAGTAAAATGGATATATAAATTATAGCATATTCACAAAATGGAAATGCTATACAATAGGAAAAATGAAAGCATTACAACTACAACCCACAAGTATTTGGTCTTAACCATTTCATAACAAATTAGTTTTAGCTCTAGTCTTTCTTTTATTGGTAACAGTTTTATTGTAAACTGTTCACATACTATATAATTCACCCATTTAAAGTTTATAATTCAATAGTTTTTATTATATTCAAAGAGTTCTGTAACCATCACTACAATCAATCTTAGATTATTTTCATCACCCCAAAAAGAAACCCTGACTCTTTATCAATAACCCTCATCCCCTTATTTCTCCCAATCCTTTACCAGGCCCTTATTCCACTAATCTACTTTCTGTCTATATAAATTTGCCTATTCTGGGCATTTAATATAAGTGGAATCATAAAATAGGTGGTCTTTTTTGGCTGGATTCTTTAATTTATCAAAATGCTTAGAAGGTTCATTTATGTGGTAGCATGTAGCAGTAATTATTTCCTTTTGTTGTCAGATAATATCCATTGCCTCAATAGACCACATTTTCTTCTCAATTTATCACTTGATAGACATTTGAATTATTTATACTTTTTGGCTATTTGAGTAATGCTGTATACAAGTTTTTTGTTTGTTTGTTTGTTTGTTTGTTTGAGACGGAGTTTCACTCTTGTCACCCAGGCTGGAGTGCAGTGGCATGATCTCAGCTCACTACAACCTCTGCCTCCCAGGTTCAAGCAATTCTCCTGCCTCAGCCTCCTGAGTAGCTGGGATTATAGATGTCCACCACCACGCCACGCTACTGTTTTGTATTTTTAGTAGAGATGGGGTTTCACCATGTTGAGCAGCTGGCCTCGAACTCCTGACCTCAGGTGATCCACACGGCTTGGCCTCCCAAAGTGCTGGGATTACAGGCGTGAGCTATCACGCCTAGCCACAAGTTTTTATGCTGACATATGTAGTCATTTCTCTTTGGTATAGACCTGGGAATATAATTGGCAGGTCATATGGTAATTTTATATTTAACCTTTGAGGAACTGGAAGACTGTTTTCCCAATTGACCATACCATTTTACATTCCAATCAGTAGCATATGAAGGTTTCAAGTCTCCATGTCCTTGATAACACTTGTTCTTACTCTTTTGAGAGAGGAAAAAAGTTGAATGTCATCCTCAAGAATTTGAAAGCTGAGGATTTTGAGAAAAGCTACCATTAGCACAGCTTCCTTCTCCTCTATCCCAACTCCAAGCTACTGTTTCTCTTGAGCCATTAGTCACTGGACACTTTAGATACCGTGGATTAAGACCTTGGACTGTGTTAGGATCCCATGTGAAGGAACTGATGTAATAATTTCTCTACCTGGAGAATACCTAGAGCACAGATTCAAAAGCAGCATATTCTGAGAAGAAATAGTCTCTAGAGACGTGTACACCCTGTGGGCAGGGCTCCACTGGGCCTCCCTGCATGTAAGAGGGCTGAGTCTCCTCAGGCTTTGAGGTGGAAGAACAGAGAGATCAGACAACCAGTGCCCCTTCCTAGTGTTTGAACAGGAGGTGGGCAGTTTCTGGCTACACAGAAAACCCAAACTAATCACAACTCCTGTGCCTTCCAGCATTTGTAGTTTTCAAGAGAGTTAGGAAACTACAAAAATCAGATTTGAGCACCAGTATACAAAAAAAAAAAAAAAAAAAAAAGAGAAGTCAACACCTCACCACCTCACCTAAGGGAGGATACGAGATACAGAAAGAGAAAGATAAGGCAGAAATTCAGAACAGACACCTAGTAAAATAAAACTGTCATATAAATATGATAAAACATAAATTTAAAAATGGGTTTCAAAAGGATTTCTGGTGCTGCACAAAAATATGCTTCCAGAACTAAAATATAATTTTTACTAAATAATTTGTATTATGTGAAATGAGATGATCATTTAATAAGGACCCGAATTAGTGATCTAGATGAATATAAGAAATACATCAAAAAACAGAGTGTAAAACAAAGATGACTATTATGAAAAAGCGGGTAAAGAGTTGATATGTAACATTCAAATCACAGGAGTTCCCGAGAAAGAAAAACAATTTTGGGAAAGTGTATGTTAGTAACTACATGAATATGAGAAAAAAATTTTTCTGAGCTGAAGTAAGAAGTCTCAAATAGGCTCACAAAGTTTCTGTCTGGTATAATGAGAAGAAGAAAGAAACAAAAATTAAAAACAAAGGAAGCTATTTAAGATTAGACAAACCTGAAAATAAAAGAGTACTTGTAGGCTGGGTGTGGTGGCTCACGCCTGTAATCCCAGCACTTTGGGAGGCCGAGGCTGGTGGATCACAAAGTCAAGAGATCGATACCATCCTGGCCAACATGGTGAAACCCCATCTCCACTAAAAATACAAAAATTAGCTGGGCATGGTGACGCATGCCTGTAGTCCCAGCTACTCGGGAGGCTGAGGCAGGAGAATCACTTGAACCCAGGAGGCGGAGGTTTCAGTGAGCTGAGATCATTTCACTGCACTCTAGCCTGGGTGACAGAGCAAGACTCTGTCTCCAAAAAAAAAAAAAAAAAAAAAAAGTACTTGTTTTCTTCCTACCTGCACCTCTGCCAGAGAAAAACACTCAGGCATATCTTAGGAAATTCTTCAACCATTCTAAAAGAGAAAAAAATTAATAATCTTATAGGCAAAAGATGAAGCTATCTACACAGAAAAAGAAATCAGATAGGCATTGGATTTCTCATCTGCAACACTGAGACATGAATCACATTATGATACAATTTTCAGATGAAATTTAAAAAGTAAAAGAAAAGTTAAAATGCAGATTTAATACAGAAAATTTGTAAACTGAAGGTTGGAACCAAGAAAATTGCTCAGAATTCAGCATAGAGACTTAAAGAAAGAATGAGAATAGTATAAATTTTAAAGAAACAAGCAAAGTGAGAATTAATTCAAGAGAGTAAAAGAAACGATTTGCTAGGAAGTCTAAAAATAAATTTCAAATTATATAACATAAAGCAAAGATTGATACAATTTTAAAGAATATATTCTCAAACCATAATCAGGTTGAGTATTGTAACATATACCACTCAAACCTGGAACAATAAATAAAATGCATTAAATATGCAATGATTAAATCAAGTTTGATTTGATGGATGCATAATAAGACAAAACTATCCATCTCTCTGTCTTTCTCATCTATTTATTCATCTATTCATACATATACATGCATATATACATACATATATTATACATTTATAATTTATTGTTTGACTATATACATTTCTATACATGTTTATACATATATTTCTACCATGTTTATATGCCAAATGCATATGTATTTATATTCCAAATATAGAAACAGAAAAATATTTCCTAATGAATATACAAAATACATTTTCTTGGCTATGATGAATTAAAATTGTAAATCAATAATAAAAAAGGGTTAACAATTTTATAAATTTGGAAATGATAGCACCACTCAGAATAAGCCATAAATGAAAAACATCATATTAAAATTAGAAAATAATCACCAGTGAATGACAAAAAATAGTATCTAGTACAACTTTGAGGCTCATCTAAAGATGCCAAAAGAAGTATCTATAACTTTAAAGAAAGAATGGAAAATTAATGGTGGATGCTTTCAATGATAGAGTTTGAAAGAGGTAAAGCATAATAAACTCAAAGAAAGATAAGAGGAAATAGAAAATACAAGAGCAGAAGATAATAAAATAGAAAACAAAGATGAAACATAAAGAAACAACAAAACCATCAATGGCTTCCTTGTAAAGCTTAATAAATTAGGCAAATTGCTGGCAAAATTTATTTTTAAAAAGAGCATAAATAAGTAATTTTAGAAATAAAAAAGAGATCATTAATATAGATCTGCTCCAGACCAACAAAATTATATGGTAATGCTCTAAATCTGTAATGATAAATTGAAAACTTAGACAAAACAGTTATTTTTTCTAAAACTGTGTCAATTACCAAAACCGAGTCTTGAGATTTTCTAAGACAATTCATTATAATAAAACTTTGTACTGTGTTTTGCAAAAATAACACTCCTGAATGGCTTTCCTCATGTGTTTTACAATTCTTTGAAGAATAATCCCTGTTTTACACACATTTTGTCCCAGTGATAGATATGGAGCATTGTCACCCTCTTTTTTGACCTAGTATAATCTGGATAACGCATCCAGATAAAATTAGAACACAAAAATATTAAAATATTTGCATATTCTGGATATAAAACATTCACAAACTACATCTGATATGTAAAAAATTATGATCAAGATGAGTGTATTTTAGAAATATGATGATGGAACTTTAGAAATTAAAGTAATTCATTGCTTTAAGAGGCCAAAAGTGAAACTAATATGCTCATGTTAATTTATCATAATAGATGCAGAAAAGACATTCTATAAAATGCAACACTCATTTATAATAAAACCTATAAGCAAACTAGAACTAGAAGGGAACTTCTTTTACCAAAGGTCACTCTAAGTAACAACACTCATTTATAATAAAACCTATAAGCAAACTAGAACTAGAAGGGAACTTCTTTTACCAAAGGTCACTCTAAGTAACTACAGTAATTATTATACTTAGTAGTGCAATATCAAAGGCTTTCTCTTTAAATTCTGGAACAATGCAAGATACCCTTTAGTACTGCTTTTTTCCACATTGTTCGGAATTTTCTATGTGATGTAATTAAACAAGAAATTGAACAATTTATAAGGACAAGACAAATTGTCATAGCTCATATATAAAGAATTGAGTATTAGTCTTTGGTATTCTAGTTTTCTAATATACTGTGCTATTTTTTGGAATTAAACTAACAGCATTTATTGTTTTAAACAATTCAGAGTATTAATTATTTACACATTGAATTAGTCCCAGGTAGTTATTTGGTATATCAAAATTTATAATCAAATAAAAGTTACTAAAAATAGCTCTGAATCACAACAGTCTTCTTTTAAACCATTTAAGTATTTCTAAAATGTTTCATATATCATTTGTTCACACAGATTGCTCATCTGAATGGCCCCATCAGACCTGCTGCCCTCTGCCTTCAACTCAAGGCTTGAGAAACCTTGTGGAGACCTCTGCTGTCTTGATGCCTCTGTCTCTGGATCTTGCTCCATTTGTGTTCCTGATTTCCTTTGTTCTTGAGATCTATAGATATCCTTCTCATCACTATCTTTCTCACTCATCCCACAGAACTTCTTTTGCTTCTTGCCTAGGCAGATTTTTATACCTTAAATAACAAAGGGCTTAAGAATTGGGGATACAAAATCCAGAAAGACTTACAGTTTTATACTCATCCACATTTCTTTCCCCAAAGGAAAATAGCAGAACTGACAAATAGATTACATTCCTTGAATGACATAGGATGGGAAGCTAAATAAAGGTGGAAATAGATTAGTATCTGAAAATACAGTCATAGTATAGCAGACACTGTCAGAACCTGTCATATCCCATGGACTCTATCATTTCAAAGTACTCTGGCTATCTTTCAATTACCAATCTGATATCCAAGTCTCTATAACAGGACTTTTCTGGAAGCTTGAAAGGTCATGCTTCCCATACCTGAAGGCCAGAAATGCTGGAAAATTAACCTAATCCCATCCCTTCAGCCTTCAATAACTCTTGAGCAGTGGTATAAAATAATCCCCAAAATAAAATATCAACATTGTATAAGGGATTTAAATAAGACACAGTCTCATAATGTAAAATTAAAAATGCCTAGGATGCAATCCAAGTTTATTCAGCATCTGTAGAACCAGGAAAAATCTCAACTCTCATGGGATAAGATAACTAACAGATGCCAATGTAGAGATGATGCAAATATTGGAATTATGTAACAGAGACATTAATCAGTGATCATTAAAATGCCCTAAGCAGCAAGGAGTATTTTGAAAACAAATGATCAAGCATCAGCACAAAATACAGTAGCTATAGAACCAAATGACATATGTAGAATGAATAATTAAATTAAAAACAACAATAAAATAAGTCCTCACTGGACTTTTAGTAGGAGAACGAAGATGACAGAGGAAATAATCAATTAAATTAAAGATAGATCAATAAAAGTTATCCAATTTATTTTATTTTATATTTATTTATTTGTTTATTTGTTTATTTATTTATTTTGAGATGGAGTCTCCCTCTGTTGCCCAGGCTGGAGTACAGCGGTGTGATCTTGGCTCACTGCAATCTCCACCTCCTGGGTTCAAGCGATTCTTCTGCCTCAGCCTCCCGAGTAGCTGGGACTACAGGCTAATTTTTTGTATTTTTAGTAGAGATGGGGTTTCACCGTGTTAGCCAGGATGGTCTCGATCTCCTGACCTCGTGATCTGCCTGCCTCGGCCTCCTAAAATGCTGAGATTACAGATGTGAGCCACCACGCCCAGCCAGAAGTTATCCAGTTTAAATCAGAGAGAGAATAAAAATGGTTTCAAAAATACAGACCATGCATCCTGTGGGACAGTAACAACAGTTTTAACATTTATATCATTGGACTTCCAAAAAGAGAGGGAAAAGGGAGTGGGGCATACAAATATTTAATAAAAAACAAAAGCAATGTCAAGACACACCAAAATCAAACTTCTGAAAATTAAGAGCCAAAGAAACATATCAAAAGCAGCGAAAACCACACAGAAAAAAACACACATTCCTTATATGGCAACAAAAATTTTTTGTATATATACTCTGAAAGAATTGCTAAAGTTTTTCAGAGAAAAGAAAAATGATACTAAGTGGAAACCCAAAACATTGGAAATCAAGAATGAGGGACAGAAATAATAAATATCCGGGTGAATATTGTGCATTTATTTTTTTCTGAAATATTTAAAAATAGGTGTTATGGTAGGGAATAAAATCTATGACATTGATTGGGAATGATATTTTTAATGGCTATGAATAGGACTGCACAAGTTGGTGTGGGCAAAAGTCGGTAGACTCTACATTCCACTTTCAATAGTAAAACATTTATTTAAAAAATATTGTACAAAGCTAATTAGGGACACTGTAGTGTCTAGAACAGTTAAAAATTAGAGTTGTAGTCAGAATAGAAAAACTAAAATGGCATTCTAAAGATATATAAATAAAGTAAGACAGTAAGGAGAAAATAAAGCTAAAAATAAATAGTAAAATTGTAGACCTAACTCCAAACATACCAATAATTACACTAAGTGATTTAGATATTCCTATCAGAAGACAGGGAGTGCCAGATTGAATTTAAAAACATGAACAAATTGTATTCTTTTTATAAGAAACTCTATGAAATTATAATTATTTAGGTAGGTGAAATGTAAAAGAATGGAAAAAAAGATGAGCCATAAAAATAGTAATCAAAAAAGAGCTAAAGTTGCTATATTAATATTTGATGTATTATTTGGAGCAAAGAAAATTATCAGGTCTAAATAGGGATATTACATGATGCTAAAAGAGTAACTTCTACCAAAACATAGCAAAACTAATGTGCAGGCACTTAACAATACAGTTTCAAAATACATAAAGCAGAACCAAAGGAAGTATATAGACAGAAAAATCTGAAATTTATCATTGAAGACTTCAAGATGTCTATCTCAATAATACGTAGAACTATAAACAGAAAATCAGCAAGTTTATAAAAATAAAAAGATGTAAATCAACTGAATCTAATTGAGATTTATAAGATTTTTCACATAGCAACACAGAAGAGATAACATTCTTTTCAACTACACATAATCGGGTATAACCTGGGCCGTAAAATTCTACCAAACTTAAAAAACTAAAATTATACCAATTATATTTTCTGAACATAATGAAATTAAACTAGACAGTTTAAAAAGTGGAAGGATAACTAGAAAATATCCAAACACTTGGAAATTAAACATTATACTTATAAATAACTTATGAGTCAGTCTCAAAGAAATTAGAAAATTTTATAAATGGAATGAAGATGAAAATGTGGTGTATTAAAATATTTGGGATGCAGCTAAAGCAGTGTTTAAGAGAATTTTATAGAATTAAATGATTACATTAGAAAGGATAAAATGCATCAAATCAATAATCTAAACTGCTAATGTAGAGTTAGAATAAAAATAAACAGAAGGCAAGCAGAAGAAGGAAGAAGATATTTAATGTAAGCATATATATCAATGGATTTGTAGAAAAAATAAAACAGAAAATAACAAAAACTGAATTTTGGAGAATATAAATAAAATTGAGAAACTTCTTATAAGACTAGCAGAGAAAATAGAGAAAGTACAAAATTAGCAATATAAAATTTTAAAAGTATATATTACTACACACATTAAAAAAGAATATGGAGATATCACAAACATCTTTATGCACACACATTCAACAACTTCAATAAAATGGAGTAGTTCCTTAAAAAATAAAATCTACCAAAAGTTACTCAAGATGAAATGTACAACCTAAAGCATCTTGTGACTATAGAGGATACTGAATTCACAGATAAAAGCCTTCTGAAAAACAATCTACATCAACAGGAGTTCACTGGTTAATTCTATCAAATAGTTGAAGATCAATTTCACACAATCCCTTCCAAATAATAGAGGAAACACGTCCCTATTCATTTTATAAGGCCAGAATAATCGTGATTCCAAAATCAGATTGAAATAATACTAAACAACACACCACCATTTCTCATGAAGGCAGACGTAAAAATCCTCAACAAAATATTAGTGAATTTAATTCAGCAATAAATAAATTATCATATTTCGTAAACTTCTAACCTTGATTCTGGAAATATCAGCTTGGTTCAATATTCAGAACAATTCATGTAATCCATTATATTAACAGTATGAAAAGAAAAACCATGTGGTCATATCAATTGATGCAGCAAAAGCATTTCACAGAATTCGACATGTATTCATGATGAAAATTATCAGCAAATTGAGAATAAAAGGAAATTTATCCACTTGATAAAGGACATCTGCAAAAAACTAACAGTTAACATCATATTTAAGGATGTAAAATTGAATTATGTCCTCATAAGATCAGGAGCAAGGCAAGGATATTCATTCTCAATAGTCCTATTCACCATAATAGAAGTTCTGTTTATTACAATAAGCCTAGAAAATTTTTAAACATTTATTTTTTAATTTTTTATTTTTTAAAATATTTTTTCTTATCACAAATTCATGATTACCTAACTAGAACATCCCTAGCATCTACAAAATTGTACATCTAATGGTGTATTATAGTTCTATGCAATACATAGAACTAATGAGTTTAACAAGCTTTCAAGACACAAGATTTACAGAAAAATCAGTTGAATTTCTGTATACTAACAATAAACAGAAGCTGAAATTTAAAATAACTTCAAGAATTTAAATACTTAGATATAAATCTAATGAAACATGTATTGGGTCTGTATGCTGAAAGCGACAAAATGCTTGTTTAAGAAATCAAAGGAGGCCTAAAACAATGAAAAATTATCCTGTGTTCGTGAAAGGAAAGACTCAACATATTAAAGATGTTAATTCTTCCAAAATTTATTTCCAGATTTAAACAAATTTATTTCATTAGCACAGCAGGGTTTTTGGTAAATCTACACAAACTGATTCTACAATTGTATGAAAAGGCAGAGAAAATGGAAGAACCAAAATAGTTCTGAAAAATGAAAACAAAATTGTAGGATACTACCAATTTTAAGATTAACTATAAAGCTATAGTAATCTAGATGGTGTAGTATTAATAAAGAGATATACCAATAATAAAGAGATAGAGCAGTGAAAGAAAATGGAGAATCCAAAAAGAGATCCATGCATATATGGCCAAATTGTGTTTCCAATTTATTTTGGATACTATTGCAAAGGCAATTCAAAAGAGAAAGGAAAGTCTTTTTGTTAAGAAAGCTTTATTGAGCTACAATTAAATATGTACAATTATTTCCATGTCAATGTATATAACTTGTTGAGTTTGGGGATAACTATACATCTGTAAAACTATCACTAACATCAAGGCCATGTACATATCCATCACCTTCCAAAGTTTTCTTCTGCTCCCTTTTATCATTATTATCTTTAGTGTTCCTATTGTACTTAATAGTATAATTAAGTATTATTAAGAATACTTAACATAAGATGTACTTTCAGCAAATTTTAAGTATACAATACAGTATTGTTAGCTATAGGTTCTATACAGTATAGTACATCTTTAGAACTTATTTACCTTGTGTAACTGAGACTCTACAGAAGATGTCTGAGATGTTGTATGTACCCTTTGACCATCACATTTCCTCCCCTTTAGCCTGGCAACCACCGTTCTACTCTCTGCTTCTATGAGTTTGACTATTTTAGATTCCCCGCATAAGTAATATTAACAGTCTTTGTCTTTCTGTATCTGACTTATTTCACTTAGCATAATATCTTCTAGGTCCATCCATATCATTGCAAATGACATAATTTCCTTCTTTATTAAAGGCTGAATAATATTTCCGCACGTGTGTGTGTGCTATTTTTCTTTCATTTATCTCTGTTAATGGACATTTAGTTTGTTTCCGTATCTTAGATATTGTGAATACTGTTGCAATGAACATGGGAGCACAGATATCTCTTCTAGATCCTGATTTAAATTGCTTGGCTATTCACCTAAAAGTAGGGTGGTTGGATTATATGGCAGTCCTCTGTTTAACTTCGATGAATTTCCCTAATGGCTTTCCATAGTGGCTATACCAACTTACATTTCCACCGACAGTGTACAATATCTCTCTTTTCTCCACATTCTTCCCATACTTGTTACATTTTGTTTGTTTTTAATTATACCATCCTAACAGGCATGAAGTGATATCTCATTGTGGTTTTGATTTCCATTTCCCTGATGATTAGTAATGCTGAGCCCTTTTTATATACCTGTTGGCCATTTGTGTGTCTTTTTGGAGAAATGTCTGTTTAGGTTCTTTGTCCATTTTTCAGTTGAGTCTTTTATATTTTTGCTGTATAGTGTTTGAGTTTCTTATATATTTTTAATATCAATTCCCTACCATGTATATGATTTGCAACATGTGAAAGAATGAAATTTCACCCTTATAGTACACCATACACAAAAATCAATTCAAAATGAATTAAAGACTTAAATGAAAGACCTGACACCATAAATCTTCTAGAAGAAAATATAGGTAAAAACGTCCTTGATCTTGGCAATACATTTTTGAATAGGAGACCAAAACCACATGCAACAGAACAATAAACAAACACATAGGATTACATCAAACTAAAAAAGCTTCTGCACAGCAAAGGAAAACGAAATTAAAAAAAAAAAACAGCCTACGTAAAGAGTATTCTTTTGAAAACATGATATTGTAACAATTGGACTCCCATAAGCAGACATACACACGCACACACACACAGAAGTACCTTTGCCTTTTGCATTATATTCACAATTTACACAAAAATAACACAAAATCAGACATAGGTTTATTTTATTTATTTATTTTTTTTTTTTTTGAGATGGAGTCTCACTCTGTAGCCCAGGCTCTAGTGCAGTGGTGCAATCTTGGCTCACTGCAAGCTCCGCCTCCCGGGTTCATGCCATTCTCCTGCCTCAGCTTCTGGAGTAGCTGGGACTACAGGCACCCACCACCACGCCCGGCTAATTTTTTTGTATTTTTAGTAGAGACGGGGTTTCACCATGTTAGCCAGGATGGTCTCGATCTCCTGACCTTGTGATCCACCCACCTCGGCCTCCCAAAGTGCTGGGATTACAGGCGTAAGCCAATGCAGCTGGCCCAGACATAGGTTTAAATGCAAGATATAAAAATGTGAAACAGTTTCAAGAAAATAAAGGATAAATCATTCATGAACTTGTTTGGGGCAAAGAGTTTTAACACATTCTAACAAAATAAATCATGTAATGAAAATTGTGAATTTTATGAAAATTAAAATCTTGTAATTCATGAAAGGCATTGTTATGGAAATTAAAAGACAGATTTCATATCTTGCACAGTGAAAACATTGCTGAGGGAAATTAAAGTGGCTCTACTAAGTGGAAAGGTATTCTAAGATGAGTGATTGGAAGACTCTGTATTCTTAAGGTGATATCTTTCCCCAACGTATTCTATAGATTCAATGCAACCCCTGTCAAATTTCCAATACTCATTTTGCAAAAAATTGATAAGCTGATCCTAAAATTTATGTGGAAAGGCATGGGTCCATAATAGCTAAAACAGTTCTGAAAAAGAATAAAGTTGGACGATTTGCATTTCCTAATTTCAAAACTTTCTGAAAAGTTAGTGTAATCAAGTGAGTGCAGAACTGGCTTAAATATAGAATTATACATCTATGAAATTGAGACTCTGGAAATAAACCCTTATGTTTATAGTCTATTGATTTTCATCAAAGGTGTGAAGTTGTCAAGGCAATTCAACAGAAAAAAATTAGGGTGTTTTATTTTTATTTTTGTTGTTTTTCTTTTTAACCAATAGTGATAGAATAATTAGATATCCACATGCAAAAAGATTAATTTTAACATTTACCTTACTCTACACATAAAATAAACTCAAAATAAATCATAGGTACAAATATAAGGACTAAACTATAAAAATTTTTAAAAATACAGAAGAAAAAAATTCATGATCTTGATTTAGGAAAAGGTTTCTCACATACAACATCAAAGACACAATTCATGAAAGAAAAACATCAATACATTGGACTTCATCAAAATTAAATACTTTTGTGTTTTGAAAGACATCATTAAGAAAATGAAAAGACAACCCATAGACTGGTAGAACACATTTACAAATTTCATTTCTGATAAAGCACAGATATTCATAATTAGAGAACCCAAAAAACTCAATAATCAGAAGACAAACAACTCAACTACAAATAGTTAAAATATTTGAATAGATATTTCTCCAAAGAAGTTATAGGAATGGCCAATAAGTGCATGAATAGATACTTATTGTCATTAGTTATTATGAAAATGTATATTAAAACCAAAGTGAGATAACACTCAAATGCTTAATTAAAAAAAATATAGAGACGGCACAAGTGTTAGTAACGATGTGGAGAAAGGGAAACACCCATACTTCACTGGTTTGGATGTAAAATGGTACAACCTTTTTCAAAAATAGTTTGGCAGCTCTAGAAAACTTTAAACGTGGAGTTACCACACACACAACAATTCTGTTCCTAAGTATCTACCAAAGAGAAATGAAACGTTTCTATTCTGATTTTTCATGTGAGTGTTCATAGCAGCATAATTCATGGTATCCCCAAAGCAAAACAATCCAAATGTCCATCAACCAGAAAATGAAAAAAGAAATACAGGTTATTACAATGGGATATTATTTGGCAGTTAAAACAGAATAAAGTGCTGATACATGCCACATAAATGAATCTCAAAAACATTATCCTAAGTGAAAGAATCCAGATGCAAAAGGCATATTGTACTATTCAATTTGTATGAAATGTCCAGAATAGGCAAATCTGCAGATATATTGGGATGATGGAAATGTTCTAAAAGTAGATGTAGTCACAGTTGTACAATTATGGAAATTTGTTAAAATCCAGTAAATTGTAAAATTATGATGAATTTTATGGTAAGTAAGTGATACCTCAACAATTATGTTAAAGAAAAGCCCAGCTGGGCATGGTGGCTCATCCCTGTAATCCCAGCACTTTGGGAGGCCGAGGCAAGCAGATCACCTGAGGTCAGGAGTTCAAGACCAGCCTGACCAACATGGAGAAACCTCGTCTTTACTAAACACATAAAATTAGCCAGGTATGGTGGTGCATGCCTGTAATCCCAGCTACTCAGGAGGTTGAGGCAGGAGAATCGCTTGAACCTGGGAGGCGGAGGTTGTGGTGAGCCGAGATCGCACCATTGCACTCTAGCCTGGGCAACAACAGCCAGACTCCATCTCAAAAAGAAAAGAAAAAAGAAAAGAAAAGAGAAGAGAAAAGAAAAGAAAAGAAAAGAAAAGAAAAGAAAAGAAAAGAAAAGAAAAGAAAAGAAAAGAAAAGAAAAGAAAACAGAAAAGGCCAGATGTTGTGGTTCATGTCTGTAATCCCAGCTAGTTGGGAGGCTGAGGCAGGAGGATAACTTGAGCACAAGAGTTTGAGATTGCAGTGAGCTATAATCATGCCACAGTACTCCAGCCTGGTTGACAGAGGAGAACCTGTCTCTAAATTAAATTAAATTAAATTAAATTAAATTAAAATTATGTAAAAAATCTAGCTACCAACTGTAAGAAAATATTTGCTTTATATATCTGATAAAAGATTTGTATGCAGAATATGGAAATAACTTCCAGACTCATAAATAAGAAAACAAAACTATTGATAAACAGGCTGAAGGCTTTAGCAGACAATCCACAAAAGAAGATATACATATGGGAAATAAAGACATGAAGATAATATCGTAAGATGATACTGTTAATCATTAGGGAAGTACAAATTAAAGCAATTAAGAGATGTCACCACATATCTATTAGAATGGCTTCAATAAAAGTTACCAACATTACCACATTTTGGTGAGGATGTGGAATGACTAAGAGGCTCATTCATTGCTGGTTAGAAAGCAACATTCTAGAAAACTCTTTAGTAGTATTTTATAAAGTTAAACGCACTTTATGACCTAGTAATTACACTCCTGGGCATTTACCCTAGAAAATAAAAGAAAATGGCCAGGCGTGGTGGCTCACGCCTGTAATCCCAGCATTTTGGGAGGCCAAGGCTGGCGGATCACCTGAGGTCAGAAGTTCCAGACTAGCCTGGCCAACATGGTGAAACCCCATCTCCACTAAAAATACAAAAAATAGCTGGGTATGGTGGTGCATGCCTATAATCCGAGCTATTACGAGGCTGAGGCAGGAGAATCACTTGAGCTGGGGAGGAAGAGGCTGCAGTGAGCTGAAATCACACCACTGCACTCCAGCCTGGGCAACAGAGCGAGACTCCATCTCAAAAAAAAAAAATGCTCACACTAAAACCTGTACCTGCATTATTCATAGCAGCATTATTTTTAATTGCCAAAAACTTGTAACAGCTGAATGCCCTTTAAATAGTGAATAGCTAAGCAAACTGGGAAACACCCATACAGTGGAATACTACTCAGTAATTAAAATAGAATAAGCTATTTACATGTGCACCAATTTGGATTCATCTAAAATGCATTATGCTGGTTGGATAAAAAAATGTCTCAAAAGGTTATGTACTACATGATTGCATGATTGCATTTATATGACAATCCTTAAAAAAATTTCTTTTTCTTGGTATGTACTAAATGATTGCATTGATATGACAATCCTTAAAAATTTTTCTTTTTCTTGGTATGTACTACATGATTGCATTTATATGAGAATCCTTTAAAAAAATTCTTTTTCTTGGAGACTGGGTCTTGCTGTGTCGCCCACACTGGAGTCCAATGAGTGATCATAGCTCACTGAAGTCTCAAACTCCTGGGCTCAAGCCATCCTCGTGCTTCAGCCTCCTGAGTAGTTGGGACTACAGGTATAAACCACTGTGAGTGGCTCTATAATCTCCTTGAAAATACAAAGATATGGAGATGCAGAACACATCTATAGTTGCCAGGTGATATGGTTTAGCTCTGTGTCCCCACCCAAATCTCATATCAAATTATAATTCGACAGATTTCCCCCTTGCTGTTCTCATGATAGTGAGTGAGTTCTTATGAGATCTGATTGTTTAAAAGTGTATTGCACTTCTCCCTTTGCTCTCTCTCTCCTGCTCTGCCATGGTAAGATGTGATTGCCTCCCCTTCCACCATGATTGTAAGTTTCCTGAGGCCTCCCAGCCATGCTTTCTGTACGGCCGGTGGAACTGTGAGTCAATTAAACCTCTTTTCTTCATAAATTACCCAGTCTCAGGTAGTTATTTATAGTAATGTGAGAATGGACTAATACACCAGGGATAGGGAGAATGACTACAAAAGGACAACACCAGGAAATTTTTTGACTTGATGGAACTATTGCATATACCTATTGTGGTTGTTATAGTGTATGTATTTATACTGAGAACTGTACACCAAAAAGTCAATTTTACTGTATATGAATTGAAAACATATAGTTAAAATAATGTGGAAAGTAGATCATCATGGTACACATGATAATTGTGATAAGGGGATAAATAAGATGCTCTGAGGCCCAAAGTGTAACTCTGTGACTGTCCATTTAGATATTTGAGAGGGGATATTGTATAAATAAATGGGAAGTTTTAACTTGAATGAAGCCTATACTTACTAGTCTGTCTTCCATAGAAAAATTCACTTTCCTTCTCTGGCAATAAATTTCCTTGAATATAAGGAAATATATTTTCTTTATATTCATTATATTTCCCTATATTCAAGGAAGTACCTGAATATTCTTGGGGAATATCTTTTCCTGGGGGAATTCAGGAGAAAAAAAAACATGTCCAGCTCTGATCTTCTCTGGTAATATAATTTCACTCTTAATCTAGATCAAGGATAGGGCCATTCACACTGGGTGCTGGTATTCACACAATGCAAATGTCTCTGTTTTCATTTTTTCTCTAATGCCTATTTTAACGTCCAGTTAAAACAGACACTTGGCAACACCAACCTTCAGAGCCCCTTCTCCTCTTCTTTGTTACTAGTAAAGACTTCATAATCTAGACCTGTTATTTACTAACAATTTCTTAATCCCATGTACCCTACATAAAAACGTAAACAAAATTAAACACTGTATATTGCATTTAAACTCTTTAATATCCTTTCAGAGTTCTGACTAATATGATAAATTAAGATATGCAGATAATTTAATGACTGGCCCTGGCTTTTCACGCCACAGAGATAGTATGCCTAATAGGCTGAAGGATTGTAATCCAGATGCATCTGATACTCCCAACTTGGAAGAATATGCCAAACATCATTAGCCATTTGTTGGTCAGGAGCAAGGGTTTCCAGTAGGTTTTCCTGATGAAAGTGCCTTATGAAATAACTTCAACACTCACAAAGATTATTTTGGCTTTTGTGTGGAATTCCCTCTTTGCTCAAATTTTCACAAGCTTAGGTTCTCATTTTTTTGTCTAATGCCTATTTTAACTTACAGTTAAAACAAACACTCACACTTATATTCACTTGGAACCCTTATGACATAGACTGTAATCTCCCTTAGGGCAACGAGCATGGCTATTTTATATCAGCACATATTGTGTGTTGTTTCAAAGTAGCTAGTTAGTAAATATTTGTTGAATACATGAGTGAATGGGTAGTTGCAAGGCAGCTCTTTTAGGAGCCCATGTCCCACAAATTATTACTGTCCAGACTAATCTCTATCTTCTGTTCCCTCTACTGCACTGAGAAGCTGTGTATCTGATTTGACATTTAATTGCACTATACTGCAACCTGTGTGTCTGAGAGCCTTAGTTTTCACAATGGAGTTATACATTATTTGAAGGCCGAGAATTTGACATAACACTCCTCCTTTGCCTTTTATAACCTTCTTATTAGTCTACTACAACTTGTAAATAAAAAGACAACCCTGTGCCTCATTAGGCGATGGATAGAAGAATGCCAGCCCAATGCCCCTGTGATCCAGCATCACTGTAAAAATGTGACCCCTCCCATTTTAATTGTATGCATGGATACTGGTAACTAGTCTTGGCCCTGATCCCTATAACGAAGCCTGAACTTTGAATTCTAATTTCAGCAACCAAGCTCCTATTTGGACTGACCAGGGTGACCATTCTTCTATTCATGGTATACTTCTACCTGCTAGGCACCCATAACATCTGCTGGTTATTCTCACTGAGGCCTTCCACTCAGGATATCAGCTCCTTATCCTCCTGAATTTTCCTCCAGTTTCCTGTATCTCGGAACCCCCTTAACCCTTTCATGTTCCTCTGTCTGATCAAGAGAAATCTATTGCTCCCTCAGTCTGGCAGATCATCAAATTCCTAAGTTAGACCCTCCTCTTGTGTCTTTCACAGCTCTTATAAGAGGACTAGATGCTTGGTAGTCCTAATTCCAATACTTGTTGCTGGAGAATTACTATTTTTAAACTCGACATTTGTCTTTGCTTTTTTCTTTTGTTTTCAAAAGTCTTCAAATAAACCAGCAAAATTCAGAGACCCCATCCTCTTCCTTCAGCAGTCATGTGTTTCAGGGTCATTTCCAGGGCAAGCGAGACATCCTAAAATCTAGAAGTATGAGTGCCAAAGAACACAAAATGGAAAGACATATATGCAAGCTAGAGAGTGAGTTCTGCAGCTCAAAATGATGTCTTTGAATTCTGCACAAAAAAAAAAAAGAAAAAGAAAAAACACACCACTCTGACCCTGAAGCAACAATTTTCTCTCCAACATAAAGAGTTCTGTGATTAGAATTGTCCTGATTTGCTGAAAATACCTTTTTCAAAAGATTTTGGCATGCCTCATATTTAAGCATTATTCATGTTAGCAGAGAAATTAAATTCCTCAAATCCTATTTAAGGCTGGGGATGGGGAAAAGGAGAGAAGCAGGATTTACCCACTGATGCTAAAGTAGAAAACAGAGCATGACTTGCAGCTGTTCAGCTCTGTCTTAAACGAGAAAACAAATCTCCTAACCAGCCACTACCAAACACCTTTCACTTGGTTCCCATGGCAACACCTTTATCCTCTGGTGCCCAGGATGTCTCTAATGCCTCTGACTAGTTGGATTCATTGGCAACTGCTCCTCTTGTCAGCTCTTGTCAAAACTTATTAGAATGAGAATCTTTTTCGATAGCACTAGTGAGAGAAGAAAGCAAACACATTTAGTTCACCCGAGATCTCTTTCAACTCTCAGTCAAGCCAGCATCTTAGACTTCCTAAGAAGGAGGGTACTCCCCTGGGCTCACTGTGTCCTGCTGCGGACATGCTCATACTGACATGCGTGCTGAAGCAGTGACCCAGCAGGGCGTGCCCCTCTGAAAAGCTGTCATTGCCTGGGCCTTTTGTTCTATTCGATGATACCTAGATTTCTGATGCTTTGCAAGGGAAGGAAAGAGTTAGTCCAAGGAGCAGGTGTTCTGGTCCTTGAGGTACCATCAGCCAATGGGAGCAGCCGCTGGTGATGTAATGCTCTTAACTCCTCCAGCCTTGAGGACTTGAGGGTGGGGATTTGTGGGGGTTTGAATTTTCTCTGGCCTATATTGAACTAGATTTTTCTCTCCAGCTATTTATGTCCTGTCACTTAAAGTTTAGGTTTTCTTAAGAATACAAGGATGCCGCTTTTAAGACAGGATTCAGAGCAGAGCCAGACAAGCCGGATAAAACAGCAAGTGTGACAGCAAACTTTTTGCCTATAATCCAGTGTTGTGGTTTTATGTAGCTTCCTGAGAGTTTCAAGTGATTCCTCTCCTCTGTCAACCTAAGCTGACCCCAACTTGAAGCAGCATAGATTCCTTGACATGTCTCCATCCTTTCATCTCGTCAGTTCAGCCCACAATCACCTGTTAATATCTCTGAGGCTGACATGGAGCCCGATCACTCCAGAGTTCTAGAGTGACCAATAATCCTAGTTTTCCCAAAAAACACTTCCAGTACTAAACCCAGAAACTTTCACACAAACCAGTTCAATTAGTAACCCAAAGCAGAGCATATAACAAATGTTTGAGGGGAAAAAAATGAAGATGTTAGAATAAACTTTATTTAATAGAAAAATTCAGGGTGGAACAAAGACATGTAGTGCCCTCTGAGGCTAATGATTTGGTTCCTTTCAAAACCTATGATTGCAAATATGTGTTCGATATTCATTTACTGGCGATAGAAACAAACTGACTTTCTGTTCATTAAGGTAATGTATCTCTCTCTCTCTCTTTTTTTTTTTCCAGACAAAGTTTCACTCTTGTTGCCCAGGCTAGAGTGCAATGGCATGATCTCGGCTCACTGCAACCTCTGCCTCCTGGGTTCAAGTGATTCTCCTGCCTCAGCCTCCTGAGTAGCTGGGATTACAAGCATGCACCACCATGCCTGGCTAATTTTGTATTTTTTAGTAGAGATGGGGTTTCTCCATGTTGGTCAGGCTGGTTTCAAACTCCCGACCTCAGGTGATCCACCCGCCTCGGCCTCCCAAATTGCTGGGATTACAGGCATGAGCCACCACGCCCGGCATGTATATCTCTTTTTAAAGATTTGTAGTTCTTACAGTTACTGCCCTCTTGTCTTTTGATTTGCACTATCTAAAGTAAATTTTAACTTTGAAAATTAGTGAATACTGGTTAATTTACTGAAGATTTCATTGGGCAAATAGAAAAAGGGGTTTACCTTGCATTTCATTGAAAAATAAAATTAGATATAAAATATTGCCTGAGTTTCTTTTCTTGCTCATGGAGTGACTAGGTCTCTTGTACTCTTCTTTCCAGAGATTATCAGGATTGCCACCTGCCTAAGATTAGTACACTCATTTCTCTTTTACTTGTTTGAAATAATTAGCTTTTTCATTGCTTCCTTCCCCAAACTTATGTAACCATACACACTAAGTATATTTAAGAATGTGAAAGACATTTAAGAATGTGAAAGACATTCAGGATGTAGATTTTGTTTGTACTCAGCAAACGTAAGATATGCCAGTAGCTAGGACTCAACACTTTTAGAAGAAATGCATGGAATTACATTCAGGATAATAGCATGTTCCTTGCCGGGCACAGTGGAGTGTGCCTGTAGTCCCAGCTACTTGAGAGGCTGAAACAGGAGGATTGTTTGAGCCCAAGAGTTAGAGGCCAGCCAGGCAACACAGGGAGACATCATCTAAAAAAACATAGTGTATTCCTTGATTGAACAGTAGTAGGAACAATTTATATCTACTTCCACCTCCCCCAGCCACACACACACAAACTTGTGTCTAGAAACCTGAACTAACTAGCCACATAGTTCCTATTTATCCCAGTCATGATTGAATGCACTACCATAGGTGATCCAGGCAGCTGGCTGTTTGTCTCTCTCCAATAACTGGGTCTGAGCAGGTCCTATATTCTCAGAGAACTTACAATTTGCTCTGGAGTCAGTGCACATATATGTTGTGGCTGAAGGATTGTACATGTTGATATGTGGACTTAACATGAGCAGTAGCAATAATGATGCCACTTAATGGAATGTCTGATGTAAATGAGAAGATTACAGAGGGCTCTAGAGGTAAGAGAATTCATGGAAGATGACAAACTAAAACAAAGCCTTCTCAATTTTCAAAGCTCAGTTAAACTTTCTAAAAGTCATTAAGCTGCACACTAATAATACACTAATAATATATTCTTCTGTGTATATGCCATACTTTAATAGTTAAAAAACTTTGTACATATTAAAAAATTTAAATGATATAATTTTACAATATACTTATTACAATAAGCAGCAGTCCTTTGCTCCACACCAATTCCACTTTTATTTTAGTTATTACTCTCTCTTTTTTTTCCAGACAGGGTCTTGCTCTGCCACCCAGCTTGGAGTGCAGTGGTGCAATCACAGCTCACTACAGCCTTGACCTCCTGGGCTCAAGCCATTCTATCACCTCAACTTCCCTGGTAGCTGGGTCTACAGGTGCACACCTGGCTAATTGTATTATTTTTTTGTAGAGACAGGGTCTTACTATGGCGCCCAGGCTGGTCTTGAACTCCTGGCCTCAAGTGATCCTCCCCACTTGTCCTCTCAAATTGTTGGGATTACAAGCACGAGCCACTGCACTTAGCCTAGTTATTTCTTTAGCTGTTTAATACTGTGTTCCTAAATAACACTTTATACTCTTATATCCTAAATTTGAAAATTACTTTCTCCTGACTTCCTACCTTATACTGTCAAGATTTATCGCTCAAACCACCACAATCACTAACACACACACACACACACACACACACACACACACACACACAGATTGTCTTGTCTTTTTTGGGTGCCATATTTTCTTCCTTGAGTAAACAGTTGTGATGTTTTTAATTTTTTTTATTATCATTCATCTGTGCCTGAACTCTCTCAGAAATATGAAACATCTTTAAATTCAGTCTCATCGGGAGTAATTTGTCAAATAAAAAGGCAGCACCACATGTTCCTTAGGAACTTCCTTTCTGGAACCCAGTGTTAAACTGATGCGCTCTGAAATGACTGTTTTGTGGACCAGCCTCACAGTTCTTCCTGAGATCCCTGTCATTACTACCCTCAGAATATTCTCCTTAGTTGGGAAGAAATTGGAATCTTGATAACATCCAGACTTCTAAATTATAAAAACGGTATAATCTACAATGATTTAGGTTTTATGTAAAAATGATTTTCTCACATTAGTGTTTTATAGTTTTCAGCATCCAGATATTTCATATACTTCATAATAGTTATACCTAATATTTTATAGCTCATGATTTTTGGAGCTGTAATGAATGGTCTTGTTCAATTAGTTTTAAGTCTTAATTGTTCATTGCTAGTATATAGAAATGAAATAGACTTTTCTGCATTGACTTTGGAACCCATGACCTTGCTAAGCTCAGTTATTTGTTTTATTAGCTTCTTGTATGTCTTTAAGAATTTCCTAAGATTCTAAATATATATGTTTTGTTTTGCTTTTTTTAAATCTATAAGACAATGATTTTTCTTCCTTTCTTATTAAGCTGGCTAGGACTTCTAGTAGGATGTTTAACAAGAGTGATAAGAACAGTAATGAACATTTTATCTCCTTCCTAATCTTAGGTGACAAGAGTTCAGTCTCTTGGCGGGGCACTGTGGCTCACAACTGTAATCCCAGCACTTTGGGAGGCTGAGGCGGGTGGATCACGAGGTCAGGAGATTGAGACCATCCTGGCCAACGTGGTAAAACCCTATCTTTACTAAAAACACAAAAATTAGCTGGGCATGGTGGTGGGTGCCTGTAATCCCAGCTACTCGGGAGGCTCAGGCAGGAGGATCACTTGAACCAGGAGGTGGAGGTTGCAGTGAGCCGACATCATGCCACTGCACTCTAGCCTGGCTACAGAGCAAGACTCCGTCTCAAAAAAAAAAAAAAAAAAAAAAGAGTTCAGTCTCTCACCATTAAGTATGATCCCAATGTTTTGTTTTGCTTAGGTGTCATGTATTACCTTATTTTTCACTTTGAGGACATTATTTAAAATAGTTTCTTTGATATTTTTTCCATTTTTTTGTGTTCTCTTCCTAAAGCTCTAAATAGTTAAATACAGACTCTCTAGTATTAGTTATCGTTTTTGTTGTTTCTTTTCAACAGCTTTATTGAGATGTAATTTTAAAACATAAAATTCACACATTTTATGTTTAATGATGTTTGCTAAATTTACAGGGTTTTACAACCATCATCATAATTCAATATTAGAACATTTTCATCATACCAAAGAGAACCTTCATACTCCATTGCAGTCAATCTTGATTCCCACTCCTGGATTCAGTCAACTACTACATGAATATCTAATAGTATCAGCACAATTGATGGAAAAGATAAATATCTTTTTCCCTATTGAACTATTGGATCATTTTTGTCAAAAACCAATTGACCATCCAGAGTTTAGAGTACATAAATAATTATTATTTATGTACTTATTATTTGCATAATTATTTAGGTACTCTAAACTGTGTTCCATTACCTATATATACTCTCATGGAAATTATTGCACTGTCTTAATTATTATTGCTTTTTTTTTTTTTTTTTTTGAGATGGAGTCTTGCTCTGTCGCCCAGGCTGGAGTGCAATGGAGTGATCTCGGCTCACTGCAACCTCTGCCTCCTGGGTTCATGCCATTTTCCTGCCTCAGCCTCCTGAGTAGCTGGGACAACAGGTGTCTGCCACCATGCTCAGATAATTTTTTGTATTTTTAGTAGAGACGGGGTTTCACTGTATTAGCCAGGATGGTCTTGATTTCCTGACCTCGTGATCCTCCCGCCTCGGCCTCCCAAAGTGCTGGGATTACAGGCGTGAGCCACCTATTATTGCTTTATAGTAAGTTTTGAAAACAATAAAGCCTTTCTACTTATTTTTTTTAAGTTTTTTTTTTTTTTGGTGATTATTGGTGCTTTGCATTTCCATATGTATTTTGGCATCAGCTTGTTAAGTTCAGCAAAATATATCTGCTAGGATCTTGATAGAGTTGTGTTAGATCTACAAAACTGCAGTTATTCAGATCACTGTTCCCATAGTTAACATATCAGTACTTGCTGACTACTCTCAAGGTATTATTTTTATATTTAGTTTTAATAAACTTAACTACTATGTGTTTGATATGGATTATTTTTAGTTCATAATAGTTTGAAATCACTGAGTTTCTTAGGCTGTGTGTTTATGTGTTTCTCAAAATTTGGGAAGTTTTTAAACTACTGTATATTCAAATATTTTATCAACTGAAAAACTTTCTTTTCTCCTTCTTTGATTACAATTACCTTAATGTTAGACATTTTTTTAATGCCCAGGTCTTTGTTTTTTTTAATTCATTTTATTTCTGCCATTAAAATGGAATTGTTTCTCTTGATCTATCTTCAAATTCTTTTCTCTGTCATTTCTATTCTTCTATTTAGCCCACTAAGTATTTTATTTTAGCTACTGGATTTTTTATTCTAAAGTTTTCTTTTGCTCTTTTTTATATCTCCTGTTTCTTGTCTAAGATGTTCTATTTTTTTCTATTTTTTTTCAAGCATGTTTACAATTGCATGTTAGAAAATTTTGATGGCTGTTTTATAATTTTCGTTAATAATTTTAATCTCTATTTCACCTCTGGGTTAATATCTATTGATTGTGTTTTCTCACTCAAGTTGAGATTTTCCAGTTCTTGATATGAATAGTAAATTTAGATTTTATTTGGATTTATATGTATATTTTTAGTATTACTTATGAGACTGTTTTTTATTTTAATATTATATTTTAGCAGGCATTCTGCATGTTTTGGGTCAGTTTTGTGGAATGTGGTTTTTCAATTTGGTTTTTGAAGCCTTGCAGTGCTATTGTAATCTTTTCTATTTGGTGATATCCAGAGGCTCATCTGAAACCTGGGCATTATACCATGCTGTAGTCCTGCTCTCAAAATTCTTGGAACTCCACACACTTTATCATTGAGAACAGGTAGAGTGCTCTCTCTTTTCTGTTACTTGCTTATTTCTAAAAAGAGGTGAACACTATGACTTTATCTCCCCATTTTGAGAGGGGAAGGAGTATTATCCCTGTTGGCCTTAGTGTAGGGGGATGATTGACAAGCTCTGACCTAGAATCTCTGAAGCACTAGGTGGCATAAGAGTGGACCCTCTCTCTTTCTGTTCTGATCTGTGGACAGCTCTATCGGCATATATAGCAAGGGTTGACAAACTATGGCCTGTAGGCCAAATATGACCCGCTATCTAGTTTTGTAAGAAAGTTTTACTGAAACACAGTCATGCTTTATGCTACAAAGGCAGAATTGAGTAGTTCTAACAAACCACGTGACCAGCAAACATAAAACTATCTGGCTTCTGATGAAAAACATTTGCTTCAAAGAAAGAAAGAATAAAGGGAAGGAAGGAAGGAAGAGAGGGAGGGGGGAGGGAGGGAGTGAGGGAGGAAGGAAGGAAGGAGAAAAAAAGAAAGAAAAATAAAAGAAAGAAAAAAGGAAAAAAGTAATTTGATGGAATTCATAATTGCACTACTGTGTTATCTCTTGAGTCAATTTCTCAAGACAGACTGCCTCGTCTTTTTTCCATCTCTCAGTGTTTTCTCATAGTTGGCTTTATACTTTTTCCAAAATTATAATTAGTGGGAAGAATAATATGGAATGTGCTTATTCCATTTTGTCTGAAATCAGAAGCCTATGAGGTTAATTTTTAATGGTTTATATAGATGAAGTCAGCAATGCACACTTATTATAGGCTTCAAATAATTTTCAAAAATAGCTTATCAAAAAATAAAGAAATAATGAAGCATAATGAATCAGATAAATCTGGGAAGTTGGCAATAACAAAGGAAGTATAGTGTTTGGATTTTCCCCTATTTCACCCAAGATAGAGCCACAAGACTGCAAAAAGTAAAAACTTATGAATGCAATCTATAAGAAAGCTAGGCAATGGATTTTCTCATATACTCCAACTCTTAAGTCTGTAAGGACAAATCACCAATAGCTACAAGATTTGTGCAGTATCAGAGTCTGCAATGAAATAAATAAGGGGAAACAATGGGGAATATGACCAACATGAGAACAAAATAATCTCAAAAGCTAAAAGATATTTATTGGAAAGATTGTCGGGCCAGTTTGAGAATAGCAAAGGAAAATGAAATAGGTTCTGCCCCCTCCACTCGTAGCTAAACATAAGGGACTTGAGATAAGGCCTGAAGTGCCTGGACTAGTTCAGTCCTTATAAGCTTTTGAACGTGATCAGCTTAGGCTCCATTCTGACAGGACATATGACTGAGGAGAAAATTGCTAGGGGTAAAATCAAAGCTAAATAGAATACAGTAACAGAGATAAAGGCAAGAGGAGATGTAAAATGCAGAGGCGAGAAATAGAGCTAGGATAACTCATGGAGCAAGCTGTCATGCTTCTACTAACAATACACTAAACCGATAGAGAATGCAAATTCTTTATATTGTAAAGGCTATCTAAATGAAGTCTCCATTTGCAAGTTTAGGACATTCAATTTTAAATATAATTATACATTAGAAAAACATTCAGGCAAAATTTCATATAAAGTTATAAAGAAAAAGAAACTAAGAAGTAGAATGGCATTTCTCCAGTGAGTACAATGCCTGAATGGCATGCTTAATAGATAAGTTGAAACCATAATGTACTATATTAAAATAGCTAAAATATATTGACAAAATTTAATACATGAAAGAACATAAGTTGGAATTAGAAGAACTCAGAAAATAAAAGTAAATATTAGTTTGAAAATTGGCTAAACTAGAAGAAATACAAAAGTAAATAAACACAACAAATAATATCTTTAGAAAAATTCAAATGTAAAGAAATTTAAAAAGATTCAAACAAGAAAGCTTTCGCAAAAAAATGAGAGACATTAAGTACAGAAAAAGAAGATCAAAAATATGTATAATGGGGGTCCTTAAAAAGAAAATCAAAGCAAGAAAAAAGAATAGATATTAAAATCTAATTTTCAAGAAGTTTCTGAAATAGTTTAAAATGCCTTTTGAAAGAAAATAATATGCACTTGACCCATCATGAACAACAGCAACATATGTTCTAGTTACAGTATCAGTCTTAAGAAAAGACAACAACAATAATATACTTTGTGCATGTAGGCAAAAAGAGTTATGAAATGTATGGAGATTATGAATTATATAAAAACATTGCAATATACCCCATACATGTATATGATTATTATTTGCCAATAAAAAATAAATTTTATGAAAGAAAAAAGAGAGGAGAGAAACGTAGCAGAATCAATATTTGGAGTATACTTGGCTAATAATTTTCCACATATAAAGAAATATACCAATTTGAGGAGAACTATATTACGAAGATAAATACAAATAAATTTTCATCCATTTAAATTATAGTAAAATAGCAGAACATAGAAGACAAAAATAAATCTGAAAATCAGTAAGAGGATGTTAGAAGTTTTTCAAGAGCAAGCATTAAACAGTCAGGTGATTTCTTAATAGCAACAATACAAATCTCAAAATAACATACTAATACATTTGTACATTGATCAACTAAGGTTGCTTGTTTTAATTTTCAAGTTAACACCAAAAAATTAAAAATATATATATTTTTAATTTCTAAATTAGTAGAGGGAAAAATGGAATGAGAAAGAATAGTTAATACAGAAGGAGAAAGAGAATACATAAAGAAACAAAGAATAAGAAGACAAATTAAAAACTAAGGTGATATATATAAATCCATATTAGTAAGTACATTAAATAAATATGGAATAAGACAAAAGATAAAGTATGTAGATGTAAATAAAACAATAAAAAACAGCAATGTATTTTTTATAATAGACATATTTAAAACAAGGAATCAGGATATGGAAAGTAAAGAAAGGTTATATATATTATTATCAGTCCAAAGAAGCTTTAAGGCAAAAAAGTGCTCTACTAAAGATAAATGGATCATGTTGCAGTATTATTTAATGAACCAGAAAGATATGACAATTTTAAAGTATATGTACTGCCAACATTGACTGAAAATACATAAAGCAAACTGATAAATATGTAAAAAGAAATACACATATCTACAAAGATAAAGATAGATTTTTAAAGTCTGTCAATAATTGATAGAACTAACATGCAAAAAGCTTTTTAAAATGATAAGCATATACAAGGTTTGAACAACATGCTTGACAAACCTGATGATGGACAAACTTGACCCAGTGGATTCCCTCAACCTAGCAACACAGAACACACATTAATTTCAAGGCTTTATGAAACTTTTAATAAAATTGAACATATAGTGCTTCATTATGCAACTCTCAACAAATTTTAAATGATTGAACTCATACAGAGCATGAGAATTCTCATGTTGATATCTGGGAAAGGGACAAGAGCATGTTTATTGACCAAAATTAAAATTAAGCTGTAATCAACCAAAACCTAAACTGCAAGTTCTATTTTCTTGAAAAATAACATAATACACCTCTAAGTAACCCACAGTTCATAAAGAAATTATAATAGAGCATATAAAATATTAAATGAAAGATAAAATTTTAAATCAAACTTGTGACATAAAACATAGTGCATTGGGTGTTGTATCGAAATGTCATTGCCATATCTAAGGTCATCCAGATTTTCTCATATGTAACCTTCTAGAAATATTATAATTTTGTGTATCACATTTAGGTCTATGATCTATGTTGAGTTAGTTTTTATGCCTAAATTATTAATTTTTTTGCCTGCGGATGTTCAGTTGTTCTAGCACTGTTTGTGGTAAAGACTATTCTTTTCCCATCAAAGTGTCCTTCCTCTTTCATCAAACATCATTTGACTGTGTTGGTGTAGATCTATTTCTGGGCTCTCTATTCTGTTTCACTCATCTATTGGCCTCTTCTTTCACCAGTATCACACTGTCTTGATTACCATAGCTTTTATAGTAAGGCTTCAAATTGGATAGTATTAGTCCTTCTACTTTGTTCTTCATCAATATTATGTTGGCTCTCCTGAATCATTTACCTTTGCATATCAACTTTAGAATTAGTTATCAATATCCACAAAGTAACTTACTGGGATTTTGATTGGGTAAATACACATTTTCCAGGTCATAACATTCCTTCTTAGCACTAAGACTCTAAATACCTTGGGGTCTTTGTGAAACTCTTTCTCTTCAGTCAGACATAAATTGATCCATTCTCTGACTTTCAAGTTGTGTAAACAATCACACATTTCACAAGATACTCTGTGAAAATCTTTTCTGCATACAAACAGGTGAGATCCTTTTAAAGCATCATTTGGGAAGAAATTGTTCCCCACAAGTCAATTTTCCATAGTTGAAAATTCCTTCTAAGAGGTCCTTAGATTTCAAGGTGCTCCGGAATCCTATTAAGGAAAGCTTAGCCTGCCTCAACCCTCCAATTCTTACTCTCTTCCCTCTCTCAGCTTTTTGTGCAAAATTAGGTAAGACTTTATCATTTAAAATAGAAAAATAAAGGTGGATATGTGCCACATTTTCTTAATCCAGTCTATCATTGTTGGACATTTGGGTTGGTTCCAAGTCTTTGCTATTGTGAATAGTGCCACAATAAATATACGTGTGCATGTGTCGTTATAGCAGCATGTTTTATAATCCTTTGGGTATATACCCAGTAATGGGATGGCTGGGTCAAATGGTATTTCTAGTTCTAGATCCCTGAGGAATTGCCACACTGTCTTCCACAATGGTTGAACCAGTTTACAGTCCCACCCACAGTGTAAAAGTGTTCCTATTTCTCCACATCCTCTCCAGCACCTGTTGTTTCCTGACTTTTTAATGATTGCCATTCTAACTGGTCTGAGATGGTATACACCATGGAATACTATGCAGCCATAAAAAATGATGAGTTCATGTCCTTTGTAGGGACATGGATGAAGCCGGAAACCATCATTCTCAGCAAACTATCGCAAGGACAAAAAAACAAACACCGCATGTTTTCACTCATAGGTGGGAATTGAACAATGAGAACACATGGACACAGGAAGGGGAACATCACATACTGAGGCCTGTTGTGGGGTTGAGGGAGGGGGGAGGGATAGCATTAGGAGATATACCTAAGGTTAAATGACGAGTTAATGGGTGCAGCACACCAACATGGCAAACGTATACATATGTAACTAACCTACATGTTGTGCACATGTACCCCAAAACTTAAAGTATAATAAAAAAAAAGAAAAAGAAAGGTGGAATATAAGTTTCTAGGATAAAAGAGGACACCTAACCCTTGGGTAGAAGAGAAGGTAGCAGAAGTCCTATAAGAAGTACAAGGGGTGGACAAACAGACAATATAGGGAATAAACAAAACCAAAAAAAAGTTTCACAAAATGCTGAGGAGGGGCTGAGTGGAAATTTTATTGCTTATTCTGAAACTAGGGATAGGGACGGGTGGTCCAGAGAGAAGATGGTGGGACAGAGTTGGGATCTACCCAACTATGTCTAGGGAATGTCATTTAGAGAAACGAAGGTGTGGATTCAGTATCAACCTCTCTAACAGAGGTGCAGACCTGGAGAGTGACATGAAAATTAATAAAAATGGTACTTGCCACAGGCCCAGTTTTCAGACTGTCAAACCACTCAGTATGCTGGGAGGCTCTCTTACTGGGATGGTGCACAGAGGAGGAACTTCTGTAAGTTGAAAGCCTTCCACACCAGAAGATATGTTGTAAAATTGCCAAATTATTTTTTCATGTTAGTAATAAATATTTTTTGTTGAAATAGCTCTAAATTGATCTACATAGTATTTAAATGTAATGCTTTAAGTAAGGAGGTATTCAATAACTTGTTGAATTGCTTTAACTATGTTTGTTATGAAGAGCATCAATTAAAGTTTTTTTGGTTACTTGGGGTTATCATTATCAGCACACTTATTGACTTGCACCATAATGCAGCTGTCTCCTCAGGGTCTCTATTGAGGTATGAGCAGCTATTTGTTCTGTCACTAATTCCCATGTGAGTGCTTTTGGAGTTGTTTTTGTTCCTTCACATGCCTTGCTGGAAGTGTTCATTTCTTTGTTGTATTCTTAAGTCTATCAATCTTGCCTAACTCTGTGCAATTGATTGCTTTTAGTTTCAGTATGTTGGGATAGCTAATCATTAAATTTATTAAGTATTGTTTGTAAAATATAAATTCATAGAGTGTGAGCTTTTGAGACAGGGTTATTCTGCTGTGGACTTCACAATCCATTAGTGAGTTGGGAAGTCGATTTAGCAAGCAGGACTCACTTTTGTTATTTAAAAAAATAGAATATAATTGAATTGAAAAATATAATTGAAAATATTATTCATTTACATGTGATAAATGCAAATGTTTTATAAAATTCATAGTAATAGAAGATGTAAACTATGAGTTGTTATTTGAATGTAATCTATGGGGACAAATAATTAAATGTGTTTTAGGGCAATGAATTTTAGATAGATATCTTTTTTTCTTATTTCTTACAATTTCTTGATTTCTTTTCAGGTACTTGAGTGATAACGCTCTCCATACAAAAACCCTCCCTCTTAGGGTTACTGTCATTAGGGAAGGGCCCCATGAAACCTGCAGTGTCTACAATTGAGTTACTTTTAAAGAACAACTGCTACTGAGAGATGGAGAATCCGTACAAAGCTCTCATTCTCTTGAGGCAGTGGTTATGACAGGGACCCACTTGTTAGGAGTCTCAGAAGTGGGAGAAGTCTTAGAGACAAAGAATGGAAAGGGACAAGACCCTCTCTCACGCACGCAGCATTTAAGGTAGAAATGTGGATTTCAACTGCTTTCCTTTTGGAAAAAGGCTTTACTTTGTTGTTCTAGGAGCAGGGAATTAGCCTCAGAAAAAGAATAGAGGCTTCTCTAGGTAAGATTTCAGCCACACAGTCAGACAAGGGCATAACTGGTGTCTTTGAGGTTGCTTTTGTGCTCTGTACAGCTCTCCATGGTAGGAAGTCTGATGGGGATCCTGTGTAGGGGCCTATAGTTTTAACAAAAATAATTAGAGGACATTATTGCATTTCTCTAAGACTTAAGCACGAGGGCAGAAGGTGCATAGGCAGGCCAGGTTAAAACATAGGAATGGAAACTTTCAACTCTGAAGACAGGATAGATATTTAAATATTTATCAAATAAAAATATGATAATGATGATGATGATGATGATGATGGTTTTACTGGCTTTACTCCTTCTAGCACCTCTCAGAGGAAGTACAGATTTTGCTATAACTTTTGGTATTTCTTTCCAAGCCCCTTTACTACTCTCTTTTTGCTTCCTAATATTTTGTTCAACCTTAAAGAAAACCAACAAAAAAGTTATTATTTTTATCATAAATATTATTAATGTCTTAAGTTAAACTTTTTTGATGCCTGCATTGTAAAAGTCACCAGGTTGAGTACGTTGGAAGACACAAAACTAGGTACACACTTGTTCAAGAGGTATAGAATGCGGATGGAGAGGGCTGATGGAGGGAGCAGCCCTGCATTTCCCCGGTAGTCCAAACATATCAAAACACAATCCATTCCTTTGCAGCTTGTTGAAGAAAGTATAAGCTAGCCACAGGGTTCATGTTTAGCTATATATTAAGCACTTTTATAACAATGAGAAGTGCCTTTTTTGAGATGTAACTTTCAACAGTTTGTTTCTGGGCAGATTTCCTGTGTCAGTATCCCCACTCTCTTCCTTTGCATTAATCAAGTTTTTTGGTAGAGGTAGAATCTAAGTGTTTGTGTGTCCAATATACTTTGAGGTATAAACCATTGCTGTGCCCATTCAGTGTTTGATGCATAATTAGACCTTGAATCTATAAGTGTAAATACAGCATTTGATCTGTAATGCTTCTTTACAAAGGTTTTTATTTTAATAATAAAACACTTTGTTCTAAAAAAAATCAAAAACAGGAAACAACTCACGCATGTACTTATTTTTAAGAAGACACAGAAGGCAAGACATTTTGTTTTTCTTTCTCTCATTTTATCTGCTAGATGACTGCCCTTCTAATACTAAGACCTACATAAAACTAATTAGTATTAAAAACATCAAGCTTGATGGCAAAAGTGAGTATTATAGCCATTTTTTACACCAACTTTTTATGACTTCTTACTGTGAATTTCCCTGGAATAGATCTAGGTGTTCAACAAATTGGGAGGCATGATTTCTTCCATGAATAATACAAAACCTCAAAAAAGATTTTCCTAGAAACTCAGCTATCATTAGAATTATTCAAAGAATGAAAACTTCTCTTGAAAGGAATTCCCAATAGCTCATTTGCTATGTAAACAAATCACATGGACTGAAGGTATGGTTGGAGTATATAAAATATTAAAATGTTGATACCTGATAGATTCTAGGAAGAAATTTAAATTTATAGGCAAGCATTTCCTGGAGCGGGGGTAGACCCTTATGGTTCAATGAGTCTCGCATTAAAAATAACAAAGGAAGATAAATTAGCCCAGAGGATACTGTAGGCATGAATTTTATGCCCAATATCACTATGGCTGCAGTACTGGGCACCACTTTGCTCTTCTGGAGTTGTGGAAAATGAGGATTATATCTACCAATCAATTCATGGAGATGCAGCTAATTTGTACCATTAAAAAGAATGTGAAAAAGAGGTAAGGAATATGAATGGAATATGGAAGTGAGTGATAATAGTACATCATTAATATAAAATTTGTCATTATATTTGACAAATATAAAATTTGTCAATTGTACTGAGTCCTCTCAGTACAATTACCATGCTAAGTGCTTTTGTGTGCATTAGTTAATTTAATCTTTGAGATAAAACTCCAACATAGTTTCTAGTTTTACTTCTAAAAAGCAAGAGCTATCAGGAGCCCAGGTGAGGCCCAGTTTGCTCGCTGTTTAATAAAGTGGTTTATTCTGTTTGGTAGGTGTGGCTGCGGGTAACACTGGGGACTAGGCATGTCCTGTGTCAAAAGTTCCAGGCAGTGAGTAGATTCAAAATAGGTCTTCATATAGAATTGGAAATATAAGTTATAGGATTCTGCTTCTAGGTGAGCAAATCTGGAAAGTGCTAGACATGTTGTGAGAGTCCCAAAGAGCTCCCATTCAGAGAGGGACCTTTACACAGACATTCAAAATAGTACACAGAAAATAGGTAGGAGATGTGGCAGAGGCAATCCTCAGCATGATGAGATTTATGAGCTGACTGCAACTCACCAGACCCAGGAGGCTCAGGGGGTCACAAGATTCATTTTAAATCTAGCACATGATTTCACTGAGACCTCTGATACCCTAATATTATCTCACCCTACCTTAAGTGCTTAGCAACAAACCTATAAAGGAGTCATTTATTATCATCACCATCACCATCATCATTATTATCAGTCTTTACCAATAAGGGAATTGTGTCTTGGAGAGGTTAGGCAACATGCTCAAGGTCACTAGTAAGAGTAGAGAATCAGAATTTGAAATCAAGTTGTCTGAATCTAGAGAGATTCTCTTAATGACCACCAGCTTATCCAAATAAAAGCACCAGGCTCATTCATTCATTCAGTAAACCAATATTCATAGAGTATCTGCTATGTGCCAACCACTGTGCTAGGTGCTAAGTATTAGCTGCTCATCAAGAATTGGTTTTCTAAGTGAATGAATGAATGAATGAGCAAATTGAATGAATGAATAAATGAATGAATATACTGCCATTTGTGAATGCATAACTTAGAATATACCAGTTTGAAACTATGACATTTTGATTAAGCTGTTCTACTTCTACTGGACACCATAGTATAAGATCACACTCTTGTTGGTAGAAGCAGACTCTTGCACAGGGGTTGGCTCTGTTCTCACTGTCAATTACCCTTGACACAAAGCCTATCTTTAATTAGGGAATGAGGAATGGTAAAGTAGGCATTAGACCACAGTGAAAGCAGATTTCCTTTTTTTTTTTTTTTTTTTTTTTCCGGCTCTAGGCAGATGGTCTGGACTTGGCAGCAAAGATGTTCAGGACACTACAAGCATTGTTCATAGCTGTTCCTGACACATTGAAGTGGATCCTCTAGATGGTTCTGATTCTCCAAATTTAGTTGTCCTATATAACTTATATTTAGGTCTTGACTTTCATTCATTATTGAACATTGAGTAAATTTTTATTACAGGTAACAGCTTAGCCTTGGCAATTTATAGTGAGGCCAAGGGGAACCCAGGAAATCCTTCCTAGGCAGAGGAAGTGGTTGTGATGTTTCCTTGGTTCTCAGTGGAGTGGAGATCTCATAGGACAGCACAGAAGAGGGCAGTGTTATGGCAGTCTTATGACTACATGAGAGCAGAGGGAAATGGGGAATTGCTTCTAAGCACAGTGAGCAGCACTCAGGAGAGCCTATATATTTATACAGTCAGGGGTGGGGAGTTAGGGGATAGGAAGTTGAGAGAAGTTAATCCACACAAATATTATTTAATTTTGTAGTCACTTGCTGATGTATATAGAGTAAATACAACCTCATGCCTGACATAGTTGCTAACCGTGGAACCATGGTACAGTGAACCGAGCTGATCTCTGGCAGCCAGGAGGCTTAGGCTGTCCTCAGGGAATGGATGGGTTAATTACCATCTCTTTCTTTGAAGCCACGATTGATGATGTTCACATGTGAGACACTGGAAGACAAAGCCTTGTATTCATTTCTCATTCCCAACACTAGCCAAAGCTTACTTCTTTCTTTTCCACTTAACAAAGCATATAGGAATCCAAGGAAAGTGTGAAGCTATTAAAGGATAATCTTAATTATTTCTAATTTAAATGTAAAATAGGTGTTCACAAAGTATTAATGAATATGAGACAATGACATGGAGAAAAATAATCTATAAGATGTCTGCCTGGCTTATCAAACCATGCCTACTCATTTTCAGATCAATTGGTATGAGAAGTCTGTCACAGGAAGAAGTAAGGAAAAGAGAGAGAGAAATTAGGCAAGATTTTGTGAATCCATCCAGATATTGGGAGGTCGGGAGGAACACAAGTAAAGACTAGGAAGCTATGCCAGGCAACCAGTGCACAAGCTGTGTGTCACAGGAAGGGTCAAGCTGTGGTCACAGGTGACAGAGAGAATAGGTCATGAATATCTTCCAGGCTCCATGGACGTTCAGGGAAGGCCACCAAATGTGCTAGTCTCTCTTTCCCATGAATGAAATGGTTCTTAATGAGAAGTCAAAATGGAAAACAAAAATAACAAATTTTATTCAAATCTACATCCTTAGTTTCTGTGTCACTCAGGACCCAGGCAGTTTCATCATCCTTCGCCCATTGCTGAGTGGATTCTATATGGGGGGTGGGGAGGGCCTGTGATTTGATCCAAAACCTCCACTAATAATTGCTCTTTCTTGATTTCACTTTGTCTCTCAACACACTTTGAAGTCAGTAGATCAGTGTTACCTACTGAGGAAGAAAAATGGAAGCACACAAACTTGGGGACACTCACTCACTACCAGATGGATGATGGACCAGGGAAAAAGCAGACCTGCAAACCTGCCATAGGTTTGACCATTCTTTAGAATTGTCTCATTTTTGGCGCTGGCCTCAAGAGTAAAAGGACACATGAAGCTATTTCACCTCTGTTAAGCTTATAACCTGGGGCAGGCTCCCTGGGGTGAGACATCTTAAACTGAATTCATGCTTTTTGGTGGGGTCAGGAGATTTTCACTGGGAAGTGTGACTTTCACTTCTGACAAGCAACGACATTGCTTGATCAGCACGTAATTCTTAGGAAAAAAACATTTGGCTGAGCTAAATGGAAAAGCATCAGGCACAGACAGATTAAATTTTCCTTTAAATAAACATGGCCTTTCAAGGAGGCAAGAAAAACGTTTGGAGCAAAACATGCTGGGCATGAAAATTTCCGCTGAAACATCTACCCACCCTGAGCAAGAACAAGAAGTATTCCTTTGTTAAACCGATAAGAATGTTTAAAGGTGTTTGTCCTGAAAGGCAGAGGTGTGGCTCTCTAATGCCACATCCCATACTCCTCAGGTCTCCCTGAGTATCTACATGCAGCAATTTTTTAATTAAATGACTAGGATTTGGGATACTTGAAGTTTGCCCAGCCTTCAGCTTCACTATAAAGGTGATAAAGAAATTCCTCTCCCTAAAGGCACCAGGAGGTTCTTCATATTAAGTGTAATGGCTCTGTTTTAGTCTGATCACTTTGTATCACAAAATACTGTTGATCAGTTTGCTTCTTAGAACTTCATAAAACATAAAACTTTTTACCAGGTTTTCATGCAAGTATGTCTTATCCATTGTCTTTCTGTTTCCATTATGTGCCCTTTTTCTTCTGTCCCAAACCCACTTCTTTCCCTCTACATTTTATCTCAGGGCTCCAAATGAGAAAACCAAGAACTTTAGATATCATTTCCATTGTCAATCACATGCCATTAATCATCAAGTTCAAACAATTTTGTCCTTTTCCTCAAATGTGTATATTGATTCAATAAATATCTGTTAAACACTTGCACATGTATTAGCTACAGATCTGCACATTAGCAATATGGAGTGAAAGTTGAGATGTTCTCTTGGAACTTTCTTCTTGTAGGGGAGGGAAATGACAAACAGATAAACAACATGATTGCATATATATCTTATAGAGTTAATAAAATAAGGTATTATGATAGTGATGTGCTTATCTTCTTCACACAGAGCGATATTTAAACTGAGACTTGGATGATGTGAAGGAGCCAGCTACAAAAGTACCTGGAGGCAGAATAGTCCAAGCTGGAAGAATAGCAAGTGCAAAGGCTCTGGGGTGGGGAATGGTATAGATATGTAAGACAGAGCAAAGGGTCTTTGGCTGGAGCATAGTGGGGTTGTGGTTCCAGAGCCTCACATTATGAGAGAAGAGCCCAGTAGGCCATGATAAGGAATTTTGTTTCATTTTAAGTGCAATGGGAAGCCAATTGGGGGTCTGGAAAGGATAGTAAAATAAATCTAAATTATGTTTTTAAATATTAAAAAATGAACCACACAGATGACGGTGGTTTGAGCTAGGTGATAGCTGTGGGCAGAATTTACAATTCTCTAAATATTAGGAAGTTAAATTGATTCAACTTGCTGATTAACTAAATATGGAATGTGAGGCAAATATGAAAATCAGGGATGAAGCCCAGATGTTGAACCTAAATAACAGGCAGTCAGGGTTACCATTTATTCCCACCCTCCTGCCCCACCACCCCTAGCATCATCTTTCACTTAGATCTCGGTCACAGTCTAATATCTTGTTCACCGAATTGCGGCCTTGGTCCTCTAAATAGATCATCCACAAAGCTGCCAGGATGATTCATAGAAAAAACAACATACCCTCGTCACTCCAATTCTCACAGCCTTTCAATGACTTCCTATGTTTCACAACAGATGACAAGCTCTCTGTACAATTTTCCATTTGCAATGTTGTATATGTAATCTGTACATGTACATGTGCAGTGTTCAATGATGTGATAGGCAGAATTCTAAAATGGATTCCAAACTTCTATGCCCTAGTATGTTTCGCCCTATAATTTCCTCCCCAGGATGTGTCTGTGAATACGATGCATGTCAGTATCCTAATTAGGTTATGCTGTGTGTCCATGGAAGATTGTACCAAGTGGACTTGATTTAACCAGGTTAAAGCTTTTCCAAGAGGGCGGGCTCTTTCTGATGAGGCTCTCCTGCTGGCATTGCAGAAGCAAGCCATTTTGAGTTTCACAGCCGACAAAAAGTACATGGTTGCTCACGAACCATGTAAGCTTGGAAGAGGACTCTGACACGCAGGTGGGACACCAGCCCCACCCTGACATCATGATTACTGGCTTGTGAGACGATAAGCCAAGGTGCCAACTAAGCCATGCCTGGATTCCTGAGCTGTGAGAAAATACACACATGTGGTTTTAAGTCACTAGGTTTGTGGTGATTTGTTACAGCAGATGAGAAACTAATGGACTGTGCTTTCATGTCTGAACTCTTGATTTCCAAACTTAGTCATCTTGACTAGCCTCAGCATTTTTATTTCAACAGCACCAAGTGATTTGCAAGTTCTAGCCATTCTCTAGCTTTCTTTTGCTCTCATGCCCTTGGCAATACTGGCTCCTCTTTCTAGAATTTCCTCCATCTCTCCATCATCTAATCTCTACCTGGAAACACTCATTTGGGAAGCTTCAGTTAATGGCTCATCCTCATTTCTTTATTCACTCTTTTTTGTTTGTTTGTTTGTTTGTTTGTTTGTTTGTTTTTCTTGAGACAGAGTCTTGCTCTGTCACCCAGGCTGGAGTGCAGTGGTGCGATCTCGGCTTACTGCAACCTCTGCCTCCCAGGTTCATGCCATTCTCCTGCCTCAGCCTCCGAGTAGCTAGGACTACAGGTGCCCACCACCACGCCTGGCTAATTTTTTTGCATTTTTAGCAGAGACGGGGTTTCACCATGTTAGCCAGGATGGTCTCAATCTCCTGACCTCATGATCTGCCCATCTCGGCCTCCCAAAGTGCTGAGATTACAGGTGTGAGCCACCACGCCTAGCCTATTCACTCTTTCAGTACATATTTTTTGAACTTCCACCTTTCACCAAAGGATGTAGAGTAAAATACAGAAATCTATGCTCTCATTTCCATTATATTCCAAGGGGAGGAAGAGATCATTAACCAAGTAAACAATCAGGGCCAGGTGTGGTGGCTCACACCTGTAATCCCAGCACCATGGAAGGATGAGATGGGGGGATCGCTTGAGCCTAGGTATTTGAGACCAGTGTGGGCAACATAGGGAGATCCTATATCTACAAAAAGTTTAAAAATTATGTGGACATGGGGGTGCGCACCTTTAGTCCCTGCTACTTGGGAGGCTGAGGTGGGAGGATCACTTGAGCCTGCCAAGGTGAGGCTGCAGTGAGCTGAGATCATGCCACTGCACTCCAGCCTGGGAGACAGAGCAAGACCCTGTCAAAAAATAAAATAAAATAAAGTAAAATAAAATAAAATAAAATAATAAAACAAACAATAAAATGAATGCTTAATTTCTATTTGGAATAAACTCTATGATAGAAAGATCAGACAAAAGAAAAACAATGACTCCTCCACACGGCCTCCCCAGACCATCTCTACCTGTCCCATTATTTCACATCTGCTCTGCATAGGTTGCAAGTATATCCACAGGAGGGATGCTGTTTGATTCATCTTCATATCCCTGGTACCTAAACGATATGTCGAGCACTTTGAATATGCACAGTAATGTGTGTTTCTAAATGAATATAGGATCTTTCAGTTCCTACTGGCCCCTCTAAAAGTCAGTGCAAAACATTACAAAACCGGAGCAAAACCACAAATCTTATATCTACCCCGTCCCTGAATTATGGAGGACCTGGACTGGGACTTAATATTCAATAGAGTGGGATCTTAATTAGCCAACTTCTCCTAGCATATTTCCCAGCATCCCTGAATGCATGTTTTAACATGACTCAGCAACCTCTTTGATTCCCCAAGTGAGTCATTGATCTGTTTTCCTTGACTTGAAATCATAGATGCTGGTGTCCTTTTAGTTCCCTCTTAGTCCATTTCAGCCATTTGGGGTTTGGTTATCTCCTAGTTTTTTCTAATCCCATTCTCTGCTTGCAATTTCTCTTGCACAGATTGCTATTACAATAAGCATTTGCTAATTTTAAGGCCTCCTAGCAACTTTGGACACCCTTTTTACATTGAGGTAATACATTGCCTACCTTTTGATTCTTGGGGGGAGCCAGGTACTCAGTTCCCCAGTCTCTTTTGGAGCTGGGGTACACTCGTTTGACCCAGGTACTGTTAATTAGACTCAAGAGCTGGATTTAATATAGGAAAATAGTAGTTTTAAAAAGCAGGCCCCATGCAGAGTCCTTTCAGGGGATAGTAGTGGGAGCTACATCCAGTTCACAGGGGTACTGGTGGTTAAGGTTCTAGTAGATGCACCCAGGACTAGCTGGCTTCTGTGATACCTGTGCCTGGCAGAGGTATCACATTGTCTCTACTGGGGCCAGTTCTGTCATGTGGCTTTTAGCATTCTTTGGGTCTGCATAGCCTGGAGATTCTCTGACATACCCAAAGAATCAACTGGCTTTCAATTGAAAGAACAGACATCACATGTGATGTGCTTGGTCTCTACCACAGCCCAATGTCTACCTGGCCATTGTCCCTACTCCCTGCCATGCACACACACATGCACATGCAGAGAGTACATGCTTTGAGTGTGGATAAAGGTCCAGAGAGTACTAGTGTCTAGGAAGGCCCCTTGGGCTTGAGTTGTTTCACTGATCTTATTTAGTCTTCATTTGTTCTTTCCAAGATCCTGACCTAGTCAGTTTCAATACCTTCTATCCTTCAAATGTGATTCTACCCCAACATGCTTAGCAGCTAAGGCATTAATGGTAGGACAGTATTATTCTACAAATCTCACAAATGGAGAGCAAAAGGGACAGGTTTGGACAGTGTTTCACTTGAGGAGCAGTGCAAGACTCACCCATTTCCACATATCTCTACAGAGAGCAAACTCACTGTGATGGCCTCATTAGCAGCGGTAGTACAGATCTGATGCCAAGGAAACAACATCCTTTTTGATATCCAATGCCAGAACTTCATCAAAAATGGAAACAGAAAGGAAGTTCTAAAACAAACAGCCTGTTTTTTTTTTCTACACCATAATCTCAGCAGGCCCATTATATTGGCAGGTCAACTTCCTCATGCGATTACCCACACAACACATGGGAAGCAGCAGGCAGGGCAGGACCAGGTGGAGTAGAGTTGGTCAAAGCAGCAGTTCACCACCTTTAAAAAAGAGGTGGGTGTCTCATCAGCAGGGATGACAGAGTGCCTGCAAAATGCCAAGCTCCATGTGGCGGTAGAGACAGAGGATGCTCTGAGAATCCTTGAGAATGCCAAGATGCACTTCCCAACAGCCATGCTACTATAATATATTAAGCAACCTCCTCAATGCCTCTATGTCTTTTAAAAATTATTATCGACTGCTTTTGAATTTTGCACAACAAAATGCAACTTAATTTAAGGCTCCAAGTGTAATCACGAACCATGATACTTAGCCTGAGTTAGGTATTGAACCTGTTCCTTCCTCCTGGTCTCCTGTCAAGGCACTTTCATGAGCAAAGGAAATGGCTGGGTATGAAAAGGGCCAGCACATGCACTTAGAGTAAAATCTAAACCAGTTTTGGTTCAGCCACATCCTATCTGTGGGTGATGGGGCAAGTCACTCCCCAAGCCTGAGCAAAATAGGAATCTCTGTCCACACCCCACAAGTGATATAAGGCTATGACTGGCAGTTAACACATTTGTCATAGGTGGTCAATTATCATTTGCAGAATCTATTGTTGCAGAATCTGTGGCTATCCCTGTTATAAAATACAGAGTTCTAGAAACTATTTGCAGGGAGAAGAGAAAACATTAGGAATATATTAGCTGAATGGCTCCCTTTCTTACTCCTCTCTTCGGCTATGGCAGACATGATACTGTCAGCATCTGGGTCCCCACATAAACAGCTGTCTGCATGAAACAAGCCAGGAGGCCCATATTAAATAATGAAGATAGGATACATTAATTACACCGTAGTAAGTAACTACCATATAAAATATGACCATTATATGATTGTTATTACTTTTACTACATTATTCATGCTGACATAAATATAACAGCCCGCTAGTCACCAGTGTCACACTGTTTTTATAGAGAAGGAAAATGGAGCTCAAAGCATTTAATGGCCTAATGGCCAAACCTCTAAAACACCAGAATAATGGTTGGCAATGCATGAAAAGAGGTCAGCAGGTTGGCCAATAGACAGCTTAATGACTGAGCTTTGTTTTAATTTGGACTTCCCAACCCACTGATGCCTTCCTCGCCTGTCAGCCTTATAACTGGGCAGAACAGGTTGCAACATATGGGCAAATAAATGCAGAGGTCCATGATAGGTTACCCTGGTCCAGAATATCAAACACCGTTTTCCAATTATACCGTACGAGCTTCATTTGTTTGATTCTTGAAAACAACCGTTTAGATCCCTATCAGCCCCTCATATACCAAACCTTGGAGGTGATAACTCATATCAGTTACAAGCAAGTTTGCCAACTAATATTTCTTACAAAGTGGGAAGTACAGCTATTGATTTTATCTTAACATAGAATTAATAAAATCCAGGAAGCATTTTCCCAAGGACACAATTGCTTTAGTCAATATAAGGTTTAATGAATTGAAATCCTTGCTCTTTTTCTGGATATCATACTACCTCTCATTAGCTCTCTAAGACAAAGGAGAAAGAGGGGTGTATTATCTGTTCTTACACTGCTATAAAGACATACCTGAGAGTGGGTAATTTATAAAGAAAAGAGGTTTAATTGGCTTACGGTTCTGTGGGCTGTACAGGCTTCTGCTTCTGGGGAGGCTTTGGGAAAGTTACAATCATGGTGGAAGGTGAAGGGGAAGCAGGCACATATTCATATGGCCAGCAGGAAAGAGAGTGAAAGGGGAAGTGCTACACACTTTCAAACAACAGATTTTGTGACAACTCACTCACCATCACGAGAACAGCAAGAGGGAAATCCACCCCATGATTTAGTCACTTCCCACCAGGTTCCTCCCCCAGTACTCAGGAATTACAATTTGACATGAAATTTGGGTGGAGACACAGAGCCAAATCATATCAAGGGGTAAACAGGTAGCAAATGTGTAAGGCAAAGACAACTTTTTCAAATTCATAATTCTCAAAGACTTTGTCTCTATACCTGTCAAGTTGGTTGGGCTTGTTACATGCCTTGCTCTTCAGCTTCTTCCTCATACAGACCGAAAATGGGCAAAGCAAGGAAAATTTTAAAAGATGAACTTTTTAAAATTATCACGAAAAGATTAAAATTTACCCTTGGTAGGCACTTAGAAAATATATAATGTAGATATATAAAAATATATAGATGTGGCTGAATTTTTAATCCCTGTAGATGGCTATTCTAACTGTATATGGATATGGAAATGGCTAATTCATTCATCAAGTATTTTTGGGGGGTTCTGTGTGCAAAGTAGAGGTGGGGGTTATTCCTTTCAGTCTTTTGCTAATATGTTTGGGTCTTTGTACCTCGTTAAATAGCAGTGAGAATTACCATTATTTTGTCTTTATTGTCCATCTCTGCTTAATTTTCTAGTGCTATGAGAAATTTAGAAGTCAAAGTAAGAGATTTACAAGTCTCTACCAGAATTCTTTCATTAGGTACCAAGTAGGACAAATCTCATGCTGGTGTCCCTGCTACTCTCAGGATTACCCGTGAAGATCATATGAAATGATGAATGTAAAATACTTGGTAGCAAAGGGCTATATGTGTACCAGGTATACTTATCATATTATCCAAAATTTAAAATATAACAGGGTGCAACTTGAGAGCCGATCCTATCATGCTCAGTTTATTAAGAAACATTCACTGATGCTTTACATTAACTATCAAAAATCCAGATTTAATATTTTCTCTTTATTTTAAACTCACAATTTAAAGTATACTTAAATTACTAATGATTCTTATTTATCATTATGAAAATTTTGAAAATTTGTAAAAGTGGAGAGAACAGTATTGTGAACCTCCATGTACCAATGAACCAGTTTTAAACAATTTCCAATATATGGCCAAGTTTATTTCCACTGCTATCTCCCTCCTCCCAAACAAACAGTGGATTTATTAGAGCAAACACCAAACTTTGTACCATTTCATCATTAAATATGGTCATGTGCCCTATAGCCATGTTTCAGTCAACGACAGACTGCATGTTAGTGGCCCCATAAGATTATATTAGAACTGAACAATTTATATTGCCTAGTGATGACATAGTCATGCTAACACTGTAGCACAATGCATTACTCATGTGTTTGTGGTAATGCTGATGTAAACAAATCTACTTCACTGCCAGTCATATAAAAGTATGGCACATGCAATTATGTACAGTACATAATACTTGATAGTGGTAACAAACATGTTACTAGTTTATGTATTTACTATACTATACCTTTTGTCATAATTTTAGAGTATTTTTTTTCCACTTATAAGAAAAAAGTTAATCTCAGACAGGTCCTTTAGGAAGTATTGCAGAAGAAGTTATTGTCATCATAGGAGATGACAACTCCATGCATGTTATTGCCCCTTAAGACCTTTCATAAGGACAAGATGTGGAGGGGGAAGACAGTGATATTGATGATCCTGACCCTGTGTAAGTCTAGGTTACTTTGTGAGTTTATGTCTTAGATTTTGTTTTTTAACAAAGTTTAAAAAGTAAAAATATAAAAATAAAAATGTTTAAAATGAAAAAAACTTATAGAATTAGGATATAAAGAAAGACAACACATTTTACAACTACGCAATGTATCTGTGTTTTAAGCTGTGTTATCACTAGTCAAAAAGTTTAAAAATTAAAGTGTATAAAGCAAAAATGTTACATTAAGCTAAAGTTAATTTGTTACTGAAGAAAGAAAATTTTAAAAAACAAATTTAATGTAGCCTAAGTATACAGTTTTATAAAGTCTACACTCGTGTCCAGCAATGGCCTAGGCCTTCACATTCACTCACCATTCGCTCACTGACTCACCCAGAGCAACTTCCAGTTCCACAAGCTCCATTAGTGGTAAATGCACAGGTGTACCATATTTTAATCTTTTATACCTTATTTTTACTATACCTTTTCTATGCTTAGGCAAGTTTATATACACAAATACATATCATTGTGTTATAATTGCCTACAGTATTCAGTACAGTAACTAGCCTAGAAGCAATGGGTGTATTGTAGGCTATATCATCAAGTTTGTGTAAGTACACTCTATGATGCTGGCACAATGACAAAATTGCCTAACAACATTTCTCAGAACCTATTCTCATTGCTAAGTGATATATGACTGTGTATTAATATATCTCTCTAAAATATAAGGACTCTTTCTCCCATGTGTTTGTTTCAACATGACCACGATAGATGACCACATTTAAAAGAGGCCTTCAGGAGATGATTTCTTATTGGGGAAGAATATTGTGACATGTGTCTTACTTAAGAATATTTGGTGACCCCCCTGAGCCCTGTGGAGGGCACAGATTCCATCCTGGAGTGGATGAAATCTCAACCCTAAGATCATCCTCTACCCACAGTCTTCCCACTGTCCCCCCACCCCTTATCTGTGCACATTTGTTCATGCTGTGTAATCTAACATAATGCCAGGCCTCCTGCTGCCCTTCTGTTTTTACTTTCCCATGTTGTAAGAATTTCTCCAATCTAACCTTTTGTTTTCCTCACATTATTGGAGCCTCTAGTGATTTTTTTCTTTAAAATCTGTTTCATTCACTGTACTATTAGAAGGCAGTGTTATAGGAATTAAAAGCATGTGCTTCAGAGTGACAAAGCTGAGTCTAGAATTTCTCATAACTGATTTACTGCTAGTAAATGTTCTTTGGAAAGTCCCCACTAACTGTCACATCTTTGAGTATTAATAGGAACAGTTTATATTGTTATTTAGAAGATTATTTATGAGTGTATATACATGTAGACATGTGTCTATATGTGTATATAGAATACAATTTCATATGTATACTACCTATATACATGCATATACATCAAATATATATTGTTTAGCACTGAGAACAATGAAGGTAGTATTATTATTGCTGTGGTTACAATCTGTATTCTAAACCATATTCTGCTTTCTGATATACACAGTAGCTTATTGTTATCTTTCACTATGTAATTCTTGAATTATTATGTTTCTTTGTGTTTACTTTCAGATGTCAGCTTCTTGAGGTCAGAGCTTTTGATTTTCCTATAGTGGCTAGCTTCACAGAGGAAATTCTCAAAGACATTTCAAAACACAGCCAGCCAGTATACAGAGAGGCAGAGAGGCCCAGGATATTCTGCTAAATAGGAGAGCCTCTCCCTGTCTCTTTAGGCTCCCTACCAAGTTCTCCTGTGCTGTTGGTGCATAGGCAGTTTCGTGTCAACCAAAAGACAATATTTCTTTCTTGGATTTAATAAAAAGGGGAGGTGATTGGGCAGCCTGCTCTAAAGAAAAGACCTGCAATATCCCTCCTGCCATGGTATAGAGCATGTTGAAATGAATCTGTAGGTTTCTTCCAAAAGACAAAAAGACTTTTTTTTTTTTTTTCCAGAAAACAGGTGATGGGACAACTGGAAAAACAGTCATTTCCAACTGACGTGAGTCTCCAGACAGCTGATTCTACCACAGGGCTGGCCGCTTTATTCTGGAAATGTCATCCTTCTTTAGTCTGTAAATATCATGCTATAGAACACCTTAGCCCTGGCTTCAGGAAGGGCCTGAGCCAACGGTGCACAGGCAGTTTACTGTCAACCTAAGGGCAATGCTTCTTTCTTGGAATTAATAAAAAGGCAAGGGGGCTAAGGAGGCTGCTGTGAAGAAAGGACACGCAATATTCCTCCTGCCGTCACACTGTGGCTTCTTTAATAAAATGATGAAAGAGTGTCTTTGTCCTTCAAACGCAGTCCTACTTGAGCATCTGCACTTTTTCACTTTCAAATGTGTGAATTCTTGGAATATGACTGCATCCTCCCTTTTAAACCTATACCCTTAATATCTGTCAAGGGCTCTGCAGTGCCATTTTACCTTGCAATATCTCCCAAGTCCAGGCCAAATCCTCTATTTCACCTTTTCATAGTCTAACACGCCACTAAGTAAAGATGTAGTTCAGTTAACTAACACTTTATAAAAAATAAATTCCCCCAGAAATGTAAAGATTATCTTTCTTACTCTAAAGCATTCCTTACTGTGAATTACACAGTCAGATTTCTCTGCATTCAGTACCTGGATGAGAACAGAAAATGACAATTTCATTGTGAAGAGGGAGGTAATTTTTGGCATATGGATCATTTCTAGTGAGGGCTGGTCTGAAAAGGGGGTTGATATGATAGAATTTGTGTCACTAAAAGACAATATGAAAGGCTGCTTGTGGTTACAGGGGGAGGGGAACATTTGGGAGATGATGAGAGGGAATCAGAGAAAGAAGTGGAGAGTATGAAGAATAAACTTCACCCATTTGGAAATTTTGCTGGTACTGCACAGACAGCAGCAGCAGCAAGAATGTTGTGGTTTAGAATACAGGGTCTGGAGACAAATGACCTGTGAACTAATCCCGGCCGCCCTACTTACCAGGTCTGTGAACAATTTACTTAGCTTCCTTAAGCTTTAGTTTCCTTATCTGTAAAATGAGGACGAAAAAGTGTTCACAGGCCATAGGGCTGTACTGAGGATTAAAGAAGACGATGCATGTTAGTCATTTAGCACAGTGTCTGGCACACCACACATTATGTAACCGATAAATGCTAAGTATCACTAACTACATTTGTCCTGAAAGTAGACAAATAATAATTACTATTGGAAAGTTTTCCTATTGATAAACAACCCATTATATGTGATCTTCTTGTCTAAGTTTCTCTTTTCAGTGTCAGTTTTGAAAAAATCTAATGTTTAATTTAAAACTTCACATTTATTTGATTATTTCCCTAAGCTAAAGCTTAATGAAACACTTAGTACTTTATAGAAACTGTTCTAGGTCCTTACATACATTCACACATTTAATCTTCATAATAGCCCATTTTACAGGTGAAGATAATCAAGGTGCAAATAGATTAAGTAACTTGTTTGTGGAGTCCCTCAGCTATTATGGTTTAACCTAGGATGATGTGATCCAGAGCCTCTGTTTTTAAGATGATGAGGCTTGGAGAGACAAGGTGACTTATTAAAGGTCATGTAGTGTATGAAAAGTAGGATGGTTTGCCAATCCAGTTTTCAGTTTTTCCTCCCCAATAGAATTCTTTCCTTGTTAGTTTACATCTTTCCTCCACGAAGGCCACCCAGCTTAGTGTAGGAGAAAGTACAAAACCAAGTATTCAGCAGCTTGAGCTCTCAATACTTATGTGGCTTAAGGCAGGTATTGAATGGTGACATAATTCTTTGGGCTTTAGTTTTTATTTTGTATGACCTGACTGGCAATTAGTCCATACAACAGCATTTTGGGTAATTGCAAGTTAATTGGAAAATTAACTTGAAAATTGAAAAACACTAGATAGCAGTAAGATATTATTCTTATTAATACCAATATTTCTGTCCCTTCTTTGAATATATTTCTACCATTATTTTATAGTCACAAACAAATCTGACTGATAATAATTCTCTAAAGTTTTTTCTTCTTTTTCAACTACCAAGTTCCAGACTCCAGCCTTTGAGAATCTGATCCAGTTGTTCTGAGACGGGCTTCTGGAATCTAATTTTTAAACCTCCCAGGTATTTCTGATTAAACGGATTTACGAACCCATGTCTATGCCACGAAGTTGAGCTTTGGATCATAGACTACCTTGAGTATTTTTCTGAGCCTGGGATTTATCTTCTGTAAGACTGATTTCTTCAGTGGGAGTTATATTTTCTTATGTTTCCCTTATAAAACTTGCAGAACCTAGATCCGAACTGGGCAGGATAGTTGACTGAGTTATATGTAATTATTTGGTTGAACCCATTATAAGTAGATTTGTGGCATTCTTGTGTAAAAGAAGTTTTAAAAGAAACAGAGTTAAAGTTGCAGATAAAATCCTTTACTGATGCTGATGAATTAGCTTACTGAATGGCACCCCCACGGATATAGACTATATGACTTTTCAAGGTAATGACCATTTAGAGAGGTTACTCTTGATTCAAAGGCCAAATCAAGACAAGCAAATCATTTTGGAGAAAATAAAGTAGCTGAATCCAGCCAGCGAGCTGAATATTTAGTGAACCATCTTTTAAATAAAGTAGTATTCTCAGTGTTTCATTAGGGATTTAAAACCCAACCCAGAGTTTTACTGAGGTGTAGTATCATGGACATTCAATGCTGCAGCCAAACCTGGAATTGAATCCTGGCTTCTTGCTTAACATTGGTGTAGACCCCAGCAACGTTCCTAGTTTCTCACCACCTATGTTTTCTTATCTGTGCAACTGAGAGTGTACAGAATTAAATGAGGTAACAGACACATGAAAGCACATGTGCAGGCACATGGTGAGCATGGGGCAAATGGTAGCTGCTATTATTTTTAGACATAATGAACACACCCAGAATTGTCTGTTTTCCTCATTTCCCCTGATGGTTAGAAGAAATTAATGCAGTTGCTGAAGCAGTGGAGGAGTGCATAAAGCACTGGGAAAGGCTGACTTAATACATGTGATTTAATTCCAGAATGTGTTTTTGAAAATCCCCTGACTTCTTTGTGAATATCGGTTATCTCTCTGCTTAAAAACAAGGTACACAATGCTTCTTGTAGCATTTTGGCTGCTTGTTTTAGAAGGAGACATTGATAAATTGGAGAGGATCCAAAAATGATAAAAGGATTAGAGGATATGACCTACAGAGAAAGATTATTAAAAGAACTCATACATCCAGCCTGGAGCAATGATGACAGTGGGTGGGGAATGTGATAACTGAACATAAATACTAGGAATAGGTAAGAAATAAGGAAAAAAACTACTTTGAGTTATTAGAGGGTGGACAAACAAGAATCAATGGACTTAAACCAGAAAAGCAAGCACTTGTGTGAAGTATTCCAAGAAGAAATATTTTCAACAGAGAGGTCAATTAACACCTTGATTATTTTATCTGAGAGGTGATCCTATGCAGTTCTTTAGATAGTACCTCCAAAGGCTGATTATGCAGAGGGAATATGTATCCTGGCTGCCAACACTGCATCTGTGCCCAAGTCCTTAGGCAATATATACATTTTGAAATGGAGACAAATATCGTGTATTTTTTCTCTATGTTTTTCTCCTTTGCCTAGTGTGGTTAAGTGCACTGGTGACCTTCAAAACAATATGTCCTTTTCTACAACCACAGAATCTTTGAATATGACTTTATTTCAAAAAGGCTTCTTTGAAGAGATAATTTAAGGACCTTGAGATAAGGGCACCATCCTGGACTATCCGGTAGGTCCTTAATTCAACAACAAATGTCCTTATAAGATACTGAAGAGAATACAGAGACACATGAAGAGGAAGAGGCAATGTGACCACAGAGACAGAAATTGGAGAAAGGTATCCAAGGAAGTCAGGATGGCTTGGAACCACCAGAAGCTAGACGGAGCAAGAAAGGATCTTTGCTTGGAGTCTTCAGAAGGTGATTGGCTCTGCCAACACCTTGATTTCAGACTCTGGCCTCTAGAAGAGTGAGAAAATAAATTTATATTGTTTTGAGCCACTCAACTTGTGGTAATTTGTTATGGAAGCCCTGGGAAACTGACAGACTCAGTGTAAAGGTTAATTTTTAAAAATAGAACTCCCAGAAATTCTGAACATCAGCCACCAAAAAAGCTGATAATTAATGCATGGAACAGAGTCTTATATGCTTCCTTATGGTTCAAATACTAGGATTCAGTGAGAGATGACTTCTTAGATGGAGGTCCCTACAGATGGAGCTAGAGAAATGTTGGGCAAGATGGGGTTCTGAGAGGCTGGCCTGGTCAGTGACTAGCCATAGAAGCTTGCTAAGGAAATAATCACAGAGTCTGGAATTTGGCTCAGAGCTAGGATATGAAGAACAAGTTTATCTAAATGAATAAATGGACCAGGAACCTAAGATTGATGGTGGCTGAATCTCTTGTGAAGGAGACTCTAAGAGCTCTGAGGTAAGTTCTATAGGCTCAGCTGGTATTCAGAATCAGGGCTCCAGCCCATGCAAGGGGGACTGCAAATGCAAGAATGGGTTCTACTATGAGGAAGAGCCCAGAATACTTGGCATCTCAGAACTAGGACATTTCAAAGGGTAGAATAGCAACAACGGTAGCTTAATGAGAGCCTTCCAAGTAGAGAGCAATGAGCAGCACTCAACTTTATATGTACTTTCTTCCTTAGCAGGAATCTTCCCTGACAAACTGATGTAGAGTTCAGACTTCCGGTTGTAATTCAATGAAATCTAAGAAATTGGAGTGAAAAGTAGGCTGGACCTAAAAAGCTCTCTCCACATGTAGCAACAGGTGCAGGACCTTAGACCAGAAACTCTAGCACTATAGGAGCCAGTTTACTGATATTCATTCAACATTTAACTAGCATATATAAAGACAGAAAAAAAAGTTACTAAGCTATTTAACAAATATAAATATCAAGGCAATATTACAAATATTTGACAAATACATATGCAAGTAGAAATTTTTAATAATACCAGTGATGATAGTGCCTTCATGTTGCCAGAAAATAGATTATCTAACAACAGTCATTTATTCTGATATGCTAAGATGTTTCCTATCTCTTCCAAGATATTTGATTCAAAGTGGCTTTGGAAGAAGGTATGATTACTGCAAAGGGATACTTAACACATGGTAGGATCCAGGCATCAGAGAGGAATGATTCTTTGGAACTTTCCTAGAAATTCACACATCTACTTCGCCCAAATTGCTTCAAATAAGGTAAAACTTTAAAGAACTAGCTATAATTAAAAGCACTGAAAATAGACAGATTCTCCCAAGATGTATCAAATAGCAGGATGACTGAACATCAGGTAGGGTGGGCAGAGCTAACCGAGGCAGGCTTGGGCCTGAAGGCTTTGGAGGTCCTTATCATTGGTCTGCATATGATATCCTCTGAAAACTGTAGGAAGTCATCAGGCCTGAAAACTGGCTCTGATGACTTCCTACAAGAAGATTTTGTGATGCGATGGGTTTTAATTCAGAACCTTTATTTAGGATAAACTTAGAAAGGAAGATGAGAAATGGCATTGACAGATTTGTGAATTTGTTGTATGAAGTGTTGGGCTCTGGGTTAGGTGCTTCACATAAATTTAAAAAGTAAAGGTTACTATTTATCAGACATAATGTTCTAGCCACTACCCTATAAACTATGTGTATGGTATTTTATTTGGTCCCATGGAATAATTAATGCAATTAGCATTATTCCCACTTGCAGGTGAAGAAATTGAGGGTTAGAAAGATAAGTCATTTGTTCAAATTTCCATCGCAAAGAAGGAAAAGATCTCAGATTTGAACCAGATTTGTCAGCATATGCAATTCTGCCTAAAGGTCAACGTGAGTGGTAAGTCAGAAGTGGAGTTCACCTGTACTCCTGCCATTTACCAAGACTATGCTCTTCCCTCAGCACCTTCATAACAAACAACGTAACAACAGTGTGGGAGAGGGCAGAGATACTATGGTGGGTAGATTTATACACTCTAATAGATATACATAGTATACCCTATGTATACTCAATAGAGATACATAGAGTATGTAATATACATAGAGTGTGTAAATTTACATTTACACACTCTAATCAAGACTAGGGCCATGCCTGGAGGAACAAATGGTAAGCTCCACCAAAGGCAGTTGATGCCAGCTTGAGAACATTCAGATGTGGACACTGAAGAGAGAATTCTGCTGATTGGTTTCTAAATGCAGAAAGGAAGAGCTAGAGAAAATCTTAGGGGCTACTGAGTTCAGGGCCTTCAGTTCCCAGATGCACTGTTTACCAGAACACACCATGAGATTCTTCAGATAATTGTCTCTCGTTTGTAAAGTCTTTGAGGATTAGTCATCATTCATCTCTTTAGTCCAGGGATGCTGCTGAGCCAGCACCTTACCACACTGCTGGTGATATGGACAGTGTTATTAGTATTGTCCCAGAATAAAACATAACTAGCACCATAAATCTACTGACGCTGGAAAGAAAGGCTCAGAATTTATGCCAACACAGTATTGGTTTGCGATTGTCTGTATCCCAGTGCCTTTTTGTCATTTATTTTTAATGTTGTTTAATTTTGATATATTTCAAATAGAATAATACAGAGAACAACATAAGGTATACTTTCATCCTAAAAAAACAAATTTATCAAATTAAAATACCTTACCATATTTTCTTTGCCTATAAAATTTCTGAGACTGTTAACTTTTGGGGAAAAAACTTATTTACAGACTCAATTTCAATAATTATTATTGATTTATCAAGACTTTATATTTTTTCTTGTCAATTTTGCTTATTCTTATGTTTTCAGAAAACTATTCATTTCATCTAAGTTTTTAAATTTGGATGCATAGTGTTTTCCCAAAAATCCTCTTAATTTTTTTTGTTTTATATGTTCTATGTAATTATGACCCAATTCCTGGTCAATATTGTTTACTTGTACCTTTGTTCTCCTTTTTACCCACTTGACCACTCTTGCTAAAGGTTTGTGTATTTTTACTTTTAATTTTGTAAGGCAAAAGCTTTGCATTTTATTGATACTCTTGATCATTTCTTAATTCCCATTTAATTTTGTTTCTATCTAGCTCACTTAGGTTTGCCTTCTTTATGTCCTTAAATAAGCTAAATGCTTAAGAGATTTATTTACACTCTCTCATTTAGATGACATGTTGAACTTACACTGTCATTCAGTCCTAAGCATTTTGTAATTTTCATTTTCTTTTTATCTAAGTTATTTAGTATTTCATTCTTAAGTATCCAAATACATACTTTGTCCAAAGTGCACTTTTTGTTTATTTATAATTACATTGCCTTTTGGATGGAGGTTGTAACTTGTATATTATTGATTTTTTAAAAGATGTTGAGCCTTTTTGTGACTGAATACATGGCCAATGGTTCCAAATATTTTATGCATATACTTTATCTCTTACTTGCAGTACATACACACATACATATCCCAATAATTTTGCTGATTTTTTAAAACATTTTTTTTCAAATTAGGGTACTATAATTTGACCTTTTGTGTACTCAATTTCTATGACTTCTAACAGTGAATAGATTAATGTAACCATCACTGCAATCAGGACACAAAATAGTTATATCACTCCAAGAACACTACCTCATGCTATCTTTTTTCTAGTCACCTTTTCCCCAAATCTGTAACCCCTTGTAGCCACCACTCTATTTTCTGTCATTATGGTCTTTTTCATTTTAGAATGTCACATAAATGGAATTATACAGTATGAAACCTTTTAATACTGGCTTATTTCATTCAGCATGATGACTTTGAGATGTGTCCAAGCTGGTGCATACATAGTTTATTCTTTTTGAGTGATATTCCAGTTTGCTAATGCATTCACTTATTGAAGGACACTTGAGTTGTTTCCATTTTTGATGGCTATAAATATTGCTGATATAACCATGCATGTACAGTTTTCAGTCTTCTAGGTTAAATACTCTGGAGTGAATAGCTAGACTATATAGTAAGTATACGTTTTAGCTACACAGAAACTGCCAAATGGTTTGCCAGAATGATATGCCATTTTGCATTTCCATCAGCAACATATGAGAGTGACCACTTTTTAAATATGCCCTTTGTTGTATTTTTTGTTTATGCCATTCTAAGAGGTGTGCAGTGGTATTTCATCATGGTATTAATTAACATTTTTCTAACAACTATTGATATTGATACCTTTTCATACAGTTAGTTGCTATTTGTATATACTCCTTGGTGAAAAATCTGTTCAAGACTTGCCCAGTTTTTATTTGGGTTATTTCTTTTCTTACTGTTAAGTTTTGAGAGTTCTTTATATAGATGGCATACAAGTTCCTTTTTCACATATGAGATTAACAAATAATTTATATAAGTCTTTAATTTATTTTATCATTCTCCTATCAAAGCAAAAGTTTTTCTCAAAGCAAAAGTTCCAAATTTGATCAAATCTATTTTTATGTATTTGTTCTGGACTATGCTTTTGGTATCATGTTTAAGAACCTTTGTCCATCCCTAGGTTATAAGTATTTTTTCCCTCTGTTTTCTTCTGAAAGTGTAATCATTTTTAGTTTTACATTTAGTTATATGATCCATTTTAATTTAAATATTGTATAAGTTGTGGGGTTTAGGCTGAATTTTCTTTTCCAAGAATGTCCAATATTCTTTGTTGAAAAGACTTTCTTTTAGCAATTGAATTTCCTTTAAAATGTAGTTAAAAATCAACTGGATGCATTTGTATTGACCTACTTCTGGATTATATATTCAGCTTTATTGATCTATACATTTATCCCTTCATCAACATGACACATTTTTCATAAATGTAGCCTCATAGTAACTGTTTATCTGGTAGTATGAATCCACTTTGTTTTTCTTTTTCAGTATTGTTTTGACCTTTCTAGTTCATATATTTTCCATATAAATTTTAGAATCATTGTATCTACATACATAAAAAATCCACTAAGATTTTGGTTGGAATTGTGTCAAATCTATAGATTAATTTGGAAAACACTGATGTATGTTCTTCAGTCTTCTAACACGTGAACACAGCAGTATGCATCTCCACTTGTTTGGATCTTTTTTGATGTTTTAAATAAGTTTTTTTAGATGCATAGTGAAGTATTTTATTTTGCAGAACTGTTGCAAATGCTTATTTGCTTTTAAGTTCAAGTTTCAAAAGCTAATTATTAGTATATAGAAATATTATTTGACCTTGTCTTCTGCAACATTGCCAAACTCCCTTACTAGTTCTACCTTTTCATTGATCTTTTTGAGAATTTTTGGAGGAGTTTATATGTGAACAATATGTCACCTAGACATAGAGTAAGTTTTACTTCTTACTCTCAAAATTCATACTTTGTACTTCTTTTTTTCTTATTTCAATGGCTAGAATAGCCAGCACATATTGAATAGGAGACATGAGAGTGGGCGCACTTCTTTTTACCAGTTTTAAGAAGAAAACATTCAGTCTTTTTCTGTTAGGTAAGATGTAACAATAGTTTTTTAGATGCCCTTGATCAGGTTGAGTGAGTTATCTTTTATTCCTCTTTCACTGAAAATTTTAATCATGTTGGGTGTTGAATTTTGTCAAATGTTTTCCAGCACCAATTGTAGTAATCATGTGTTTTTTTCTTCCTTAGATTGTTTATATGATGTCTTGTATGGATTGTTTTTTGCATCTTGAATCAACTTTGCATTCCCACGGTCAACTCCATTTGTTTATCTATTTTTCTTTTTATGTATTGATGGATTCAATTTGTCAATATTTTCCTGAGGAATTTTATATCTCTGTTCATGAGGGTTATTAGTCAGTAGTTCCTTCTCTTGTGCTCTCTTTTTATGGTTTTGTAATTAGGGTAATCCTGGCCTCATTAATGAGTTGGAAAGTGTTCTCTCCTTTTCTACATTTTTTTTGAAAAAGAAAATTGTGTACAATTAATCATACTTCTTTAATTATTTGGTAGAACTCATCAATAAAATAGGCCTGGATATTTCCTTTTTCAGAAGTTATTCAACTCTGAATTCAGTATGTTTAATAGTTACAGGATTACAAAAGTTATTTCATTTTGAATGAGTTTGGGTACTTTATAATATCGAATATACTCTCCATTTTATCAAAGGTGTTGGATGTATGTGTATAACTTGTTTGTAGTATGTATGCTCCTATTTTCTTGTTAATGCGTCTTGCGTTTTTTTCAGATTTTAGAGTAGCATTTAGCGGAAGAAACAGGGTAGAATTTACTGCCTCTTCCTTGAAACCAGAACACAAATTGGCTGATTTTATTATAGAATTTATTTTTAAGTTTAGTATTATAATGTTTGCTTGATATTTCCGTTTGGATATTGTCAAAAATCTAAAGCTAGTGAGTAGCTTTGTTACTTTTTCTGTCATTTTTCCTTTATACAATTCAAAACTATGTGGTCAGGTACACATACTATATTTTAGTACTGCTGTGCTCATATCCGTAGGTTGTCTCCTTTATTTTTATGCAATAGCTTTATAAATTGTTATAAAAGATTCTTCTAAATTCAGTTTTTTCTATATATATTTATTAGAAATTTGCACAGTAAACATTTTTCCCCAAACATGTATTTTCAACTTCTTTGTTGCTTTATTTTAAATTTCCCTTTAAATAAGTGACAGAAAGCTAAATTTTGATATATTTCAAAATGTAAACTCATAATTTCTGTCTTTTAAATGGTTTGTTTATTATTTTCACATTTATAGTGATTTCTGCTTGTTTGTACATATTCCTGCTACCTTCTGTGTGATTTGTTTTCCCTTTTTGGCACAGATGGCTATTATTTCTCCAAATATTTATTTTCTTCTATTTTAGGTTAGAGTTTTGTGCCAGGCCAAGAGCTGCCTTCTCCAATCCTCCTGGCATCTTCATGGGTCCATATGGCTAACTCTCACCAATCAAATATGGGCAGAAGTGATGTGTGTTCCTTTTGAGCCAACTTGGTTAAGAATTAGGCATGCTTTCTTCATCTTCACTTTACTTACTCAGTGGCTGAATGCAAAATAATTTGAAGCCTAGTGATTTGTAGAGTTACCAAATGAAGGGAGTCTGAGTTCCTGAATCAATATAGGAGGAGCTACTCACTGAAAATTCACATTGGATTTGCATCTAAGTGAAAAAAAATTCTATTGTCAGTAAAATTTTGAGACATGTTTGTTATGGCAACTTGTATTATCATAACTACTACAAAAATGTTGCCTCAAAGTAGAGTGCTGCCATAACAAAATCCTAAAATATATTGTCATAGCTGTCATGTGGCAGGTGGCAAGGCAACTGATATCAGAAACTGGAAAGCTTGAAATCCATGTCATGTAGTGACAACACTTCTGTAAACCATTGCCTGGAGTAAGACAAACCATTTGCCTAGAACTGTAACTTCAAGAGAAGAGTGGAAAACAAAATATTGTAGTGTATGTTGGCTGCTACTGGATCTTTTTATTGAGGTATTCGAAGAAGAAGAAAAAAGATAAACTCCAGGAAGGACTTACAAGTTTTCGAATAAAAATGAAAATATATAGAAAGAATCATAAAATTTAGAACCTTGAAGTGATTTAAAAAGTTGACTAATTCTAGCCTCAAAGCTAAAATGGATAGAAATAAAAGGGATTTGAACAACCAACACCCATTAATGTTCAGTTCTGCATAAAACTCAGATTAAAGTTGTGACCTTCCACTCAGTCTTGTTAGTTGGCCTCATGGTAATCATCTTTGAGGACTCTTCACCACTCCTAACCAACATGGATCAATTCTCCATCCTTCACTGCTTTATTTTTGCCTCTGAAAGCTGATCCCTGTGAACTGCTTCTCCAGAATGGCCTTGCAGCAGGTTTCTATTTGGGTTTAAATGCATCCAGCAGGACTTTGGAGAGTTTGGCTATTCCCTCCTTATTTCTTTGTTCTTTTAGCAGAACCTACATTTCCCCATCACTACAGCTTCTTTCAGTGGTCTCCCTTCCATGGCTCTAATTCTCACTGGACTCTAGTAACTCTATTTTCTTCCTTCATCACTAAGAGTGGCAACAGCTTCATTCTTTTGCTACTCACTGAGTGGCTCCATCATCCTTTGTTTCCTTATCCCTCTTCATGCCTGTTGACATACCCCCTTTATTGAAATTCCTTTCTTTGAATTATCTAGAGCAAATTATTTTTCCTGCTGAGGGCATGACTCAAAAACTGTTATTAAATGGTTGAGAAAAATACATGAAATCAAAAAACAAAGAAATTAATTAGGCTTGAGAATAGCATCAAGAACAAAACTACTGGCCCTGGGAGGAAATAGATCAACATCCTACTATATATTTTGTAGAGTTGCATTTTCAAAGAAATAGCATCTATGACCCAAATAGCCTTTGGATAATTAGGCCTTAGTGCAAATTTTGAGTCCTTAGCATGTCCCCCAAAATTTTGAGTCCTTAGCGCATGTCCCCAAACATGCTGAGTTAAAAAGCAGGCTATGAAAGCTATATTGCTCTCCTCCCAGGTGTGAAATATCCCCAGTAGGAGTGGCCTTGGAGGGTAATGAATAAGAAAGAATATTTCAAAGAGTGGAGTCAGAAGTCATGCAGAACCATGAGCAAAAGGATTCCTCCCAGAGAGCTGAATCAGGCTCCACCTTACCCATTGTTAGTCTAAGAAGTTGCTGCAGTAGCTGACCAAGAGGAACTTAGAAGTTGTATGGACCAGTGACTGTTTATATCTCACAACTTTCTCTTTTTCTCGATGGGAAGGTTGATGGATATTTTCCTGCCTGTCCCACAATATTAGATGTTTTCAGAGGAAATGAAGAGAGAGAACTTGTCTTTTCCATTTCAAAAGCTATCAGTCCGTGAGGAACTATAGCTGGACCTGCTGGAATGAATTGAATATTGCCAGAAGATCTTGGATTTGAACTTGATGACATAATTGGATGGGATTTTATGATATTTCATTTACAGAAGGGAAAATTGTTCTTTGGGTAAGAGAAAGACTACAAATGGATATATTGCTGTTTACATGGAAAACTTGTGGCAGAGATGGCCACTTTTTCATCAATGACTCATGTTTTTCTTTAAAAACATAGTTGCTCATTTTAAATCTATGTTAAGTTATATTATTAGTTCTTAACAATGGACTATGAGTGAAAGTCATGTGTGTCACTTTCATGCCAAAAAGTTTAAATGTAGATGTTTTCTCCATCATCTCTTTCTATATCTGCCAGCTAAAAATAAAGGACTCTGAGGACTTAGTGGAATAATAGCAAAATAGATATAAATTGGTCCCTAGATCAATATAGGCATACCTCCAAGATATAGAATTTGGTTGTAGCCATTGCAATAAAGCAAATATTGCAATGAAGAGTCACACAGATTTTTTGGTTTCCCCGTGCATATAAAAGTTATGTTAACACTATATTGTAGTTTATTAAATGTGTAATAGCATTATGTCTAAAAAGCAAGGCACATACCATAGTTAAAAGATACCTTATTCCTAAAATATGCTAATCATTATCTGGGTCCCCAACAAATAGTAATCTTTCTTATGGTGGAGAGTCTCACCTCAATGTTGATGGCTACTGACTGATCAGGATAGTGGTTGCTAAAGGTTGGGATGGCTGTGGCAATTTCTTAAAATAAGACAACAATGAAGTTTGCTACATTGATTCTTTTTTTTTATCCTGAAAAATTTCTTTGTAGCACATGATGCTATTGAATAGCATTATATCCACAGTAGCACTTTTTTCAAAATTGGAGACAATCCTTTCAAGCTTTGCCACTGCTTTGTTGACTATGTTTATATAATATACTAAATCTTCTGTTGTCATTTCAACAATATTCACAGCATCTTAACCAAGAGTAGATTCAATCTCAATGAACGACTTTCTTTGTGCATCAACCAGAAGCAACTCTCCATTTAAGTTTTATCATGAGATTGTAACAATTCAATTACATCTTCAGTCTCCACTTCTAATTCTAGTTCCTTTGCTCTTTCTGCCACATCTGCAGTTACTTGCTACAAGACTCCGCTGGAATCCTGAATGTCTAAAAGTCATACATGGCCTGGTGCTGTAGCTCACACCTGTAATTCCAGCACTTTGGGAGGCTGAGTTAGGGGAATCACTTGAGGCCAGGAGTTGGAGATCATCCTGGCCAACATACTGAAGCCACATCTCTACTAAAAATACAAAAATTAGCTGGGATGGTGGTGCACGTCTGGAATCCCAGCTACTCAGGTGGCTGAGGCATGAGAATCACTTGAATCCAGGAGGCAGAGGTTGCAGTGAGCCAAGACTGTGCCACTGCACTCCATCCTGGGCAACAGAATGAGACTCTGTCTCAAAAAAATAAATAAAAATAAAAATAAAAGTAATCCATGAGTGTTGGTATCTATTTCTTCCAATGTCCTTTTAATGTTGATATTTTGATCTGGTCTCATGAATCACAAATATTCTTAGAGGCATCTATTATAAAATGGTGAATACTTTCCAAAACTTTTTCCAATTTAGTTTTCTTAGATGCATGAGAGGAAAATTACTCCTTGATTTATGGGCTATTGTGTTAACAGAAATGAAAGCAACCCTAATCTCCTTGTACACCTCCATCAGAGCTGTTGGTTGAGTAGGCGCCTTGTCAATGAGCAGTAATATTTTGAACAAAATCTTTTCTTCTGAGCAGTATGTATCAATAGTGAACTTAAAATCTTCAGTAAATCTTGTAAATTTGTTTAAGTTCCTTGTAGATTCTGGATATTAGCCCTTTGTCAGATGAATAGATTGCAAAACTTTTATCCCATTCTGTAGATTGTCTGTTCACTCTGATGATAGTTTCTTTTGCTGTGCAGAAACTCTTTAATTTAATTAGATCCCATTTGTCAATTTTGGCTTTTGTTGCCATTGCTTTTGATGTTTTAGTCCTGAAGTCTTTGCCCTTGCCTATGTCCTGAATGGTATTGTCTAGGTCCTCTTCTAGGGTTTTTATGTTTTTAGATCTTATATTTAAATCTTTAATCCATCTTGAGTTAATTTTTACATAAGGTATAAGGAAGGGGTCCAGTTTCAGTTTTCTGCATGTAGCTAGCCAGTTTTCCCAACACCATTTATTAAATAGGGAATCCTTACCCCATTGCTTGTTTTTGTCAGGTTTGTCAAAGATCAGATGGTTGTAGATGTGTGGCATTATTTCTGAGGGCTCTGTTCTGTTCCCTTGGTCTATATATCTATTTTGGTACCAGTACCATGCTGTTTTGGTTACTGTAGCCTTGTAGTATAATTTGAGTCAGGTAGCGTGATGCCTCCAGCTTTGTTCTTTTTGCTTATGATTGTCTTGGCTATAACAGGCTCTGTTTTGGTTCCATATGAAATTTAAAGTAGTTTCTTCTAATTCTGTGAAGAAAGTCAATGGTAGCTTGATGGGTATAGCATTGAATCTATAAATTACTTTGGGCAGTATGGCCATTTTCACAATGTTGATTCTTCCTGTCCATGAGCATGGAATATTTTTTCCATTTGTTTGTGTCCTCTCTTATTTCCTTCAGCGGTGGTTTGTAATTCTCCTTGAAGAGGTCCTTTACATCTCTTGTAAGTTGTATTCCTAAGTATTTTATTCTCTTTGTAGCAATTGTGAATGGGAGTTCACTCATGATTTGGCTCTCTGTTTGTCTATTATTGGTGTATGGGAATGCTGGTGATTTTTGCACATTGATTTTATATCCTGAGACTTTGCTGAAGTTGCTTATCAGCTGAGGGAGATTTTGGGCTGAGATGATGGGGTTTTCTAGATATACAATCATGTCATCTGGAAACAGACACAATTTTACTTCCTTTCTTCCTATTTGAATGTCCTTTACTTCTTTCTCTTGCCTAATTTCCCTCACCAGAACTTCCAATACTATGTTGAATAGGAGCGTTGAGAGAGGGCATCCTTGTCTTGTGCCAGTTTTCAAAAGGAATGCTTCCAGCTTTTGCCCATTCAGAAGGATATGAACAGACACTTCTCAAAAGAAGACATTTTTGAGGCCAACAAACATGTGAAAAAAAGGTCAGCATCACTGGTCATTAGAGAAATGCAACTCAAAACCACAATGAGATACCATCTCACGCCTGTTAGAATGGTGATCATTAAAAAGTCAGGAAACAACAGATGCTGGAGAGGATGTGGAGAAATAGGAATGCTTTCCCACTGTTGGTGGGAGTGTAAATTAATTCAACCATTGTGGAAGACAGTGTGGCAGTTTCTCAAGGATCTAGAACCAAAAATACCATTTGACCCAGCAATCCCATTACTGGGTGTATACCCAAAGGATTATAAATCATTCTACTATAAAGACATATGCACACGTATGTTTATTGCAGCACTATACACAATAGAAAAGACTTGGAACCAACCCAAAAGTCCATCAGTGATAGATTGGATAAAGAAAATGTGGCACAGATACACCATGGAATACTATGCAGCCATAAAAAAGGATGAGTTCATGTCCTTTGCAGGGACATGGATGAAGCTGGAAATCATCATTCTCAGCAAACTAACACAGGAACAGAAAACCAAACACTGCATGTTCTCACTCTTAAGTGGGAGTTGAACAATGAGAACACAGGAACAGAAAACCAAACACTGCATGTTCTCACTCTTAAGTGGGAGTTGAAAAATGAGAACACATGGACACACAGAGGGGAACATCACACACGGGAGCCTGTTTGGGGGTGGGGGTTTAGGGGAAGGATAGCATTAAGAGAAATACCTAATGTAGTTGACAAGTTGATGGGTGTAGCAAACCACCATGGCACGTGTATACCTAGGTAACAAACCTGCACGTTCTGTGTATGTATCTCAGAAATTAAAGTATAATAAAAATAATTCAGTAAATCATGCTATAAATAGATGTGCTGTCATTCAAGTTTTGTTTTTCCATTTATAGAGCACACACAGAGTAGATGTAGCATCATTCTTGAGGGCTCTAGAATTTTTAGAACGGTAAAAGAGCATTGGCTTCAATTTGAAGTCAACAGCTGCATTAGCCCCTAATGAAAGAATCAGCCTATCCTTTGAAGTTTTGAAGCCAGGCACTGACATCTTGGCTTTAGCTATGAAAATTTTAGATGGCATTTTCTTCCAATAGGAAGCTGTTTCATCCACATAGAAAATCTGCTGCACTTTCATCAATGATGATCTTATGGCTAACTTGCTGCAGCTTCTGTATCAGCACTTGCTGATTAATCTGGCATTTTTATGGTATTGAGATGGTTTATTTCCACAGACTTCATGAACCAACCTCTGCTAGCATCAGACTTTTCTTCTGCAACTTCCTTATTTCTGTCAGCCTTCATAAAATTGAATAGAGTTAGTTAGGGCCTTGCTTTGGATTAGACTTTGACTTATGGTAATATTGTAGCTGGTTTGATCTATCCAGACCACTAAAATGTTCGGCATTTCAGCAATAAGTCTGTTCTGCTTTCTTCTCCTTTGTGTATTCACTAAGAGTAGCACTTCTAGTTTTGTTGAATAACTTTCCTTTTCATTTACAACTTTGGCACAACAGAGATACCATTTAAAATGTCTTCTTTGCTAAGCTTAATTATTTCTAGCTTTTGATTTAAAGTGAAAGATGTGTGACTCTTCCTTTTACTAGAACATTTAAATGCCACTGTAGAGTTATTAATCAGCCTCATTTCAATATTGTTATCTCTTAGGGGATAAGGAGGCCTGAGAAGAGAGAGAAAAATAGGGAAATTGGCCAGATGGTGGAGCAGTCAAAACACACATAACATTTATCAATTAAGTTTGTTGTCTTAAGTAGGAAGTTGATAGTAACCCAAAACACTTACAATGGTAACATCAAAGATCACTGATAACAGATCACCATAAAATATCATAATAATTTTAAAAGTTTGAAATATTTAGAGAATTACAAAAATGTGACATAAAGATAAGTGAGCACATGCTGTAGGAAAATAGCACCTATAGACTTGTTTGACACAGAATGAACACATATTTTCAATTTGTAGAAAATGTAATATCTGCAAAGCACAATAAAGTGAAGCTCAATAAAATGAGGTATGTTTGTACATGGATGGCCACCTAATAATCAGCTGCCCTGGATTCTGAATCTCTGGGTCTTATTTTTATTTTCAAAAATCTTTTTCTTAGTAATTATTATCAATCTAACAACTTTTTAAAAATTTGTTCTTTTTCTGCTTTGTGTTGGTTGATAAATTTTTATAGTACCTTTTATTCTGTGCTTGTGGGATATTACTCAAGAAATCTTTGCCCAGTCCAATGTCCTAGAGAGATTCTCTGAAGTTTTCTTTTAGTAGTTTTACCATTTGAGGTCTTCAAATCCTCAGTCCATTTTTATTTCATTTTTGTATATAGAAAGAAGTAGGGTTCTAGTTATTAATACATTGCACATTTACATATGAATATCCAGTTATCCCAGCATTATTTATTGAAGAGACTGTCATTTCTCCAATGTGTGTTCTTATCAACTTTGTTGAAAATGAGTTCCCTGTAGATGCATGGATTGTTTCTCAGTTCTCTATTTAATTCCATTGGTTTATAGGTCTGTTCCAAATGCCTGTACCATGCTGTTTTGGTTAGGATAGCTCTGTAGTATAATTTGAAGTCCCATGATATGATTCCTCCAGTTTTGTTCTTTTTGCTCAGGATGGCTTTTGTTATTCTGGATATTTTGTGGTTCCATATAATTTTTAGGAATTATTTTTCTATTTCTTTAAAGAATGTAGTTAGGATTTTGATAGGGATGCATTGAATCTGTAGATTGCTCTGAGTAGTATGGATATTTGATAATATTGATTCTTCCAGTCCATGAACATAGAATGTCTTTCCATTTATTGGTGTTCTGTTCAATTTTTTACATCAATGTTTTATAGTTTTCATTGTAGAGATCTTTCACTTCTTTGGCTAAGTTTATTCCTAGTTATTTTATTTTACTTGTAGCTATTGTAGTAGGAATACTTTCTTGATTTCTTTTTCAGGCTGTTAGCTGTTGACTTATAGACAGGGTATTATTTTTGTATGTTAATTTTGTATCTTGCAACTTCATTGAATTTGTTTATCAGTTTTAATAGATTTTTTTTGGTGGAATCTTTTGGTTTTTCCAAATATGAGATCATATAATCTGTAAACAAGGATAATTTGACTTATTCCTTTCCAATTTGGATGCCCTTTATTTCTTTTTCTTGCCTGATTGTTCTTTCTAGGACCTCTAGCACTGTGTTGAATAATAGTGGTGAAAGTGGGTATCCTTAAATTCTTCCAGATCTTTGAGGAAAGTCTTTCATTTCTTTCCCCATTCAGTGTGACACTAGCTATGGGTCTGTCATATGTGGCTTTTATTGTATTTAAGTATTTTTCTTCTTTCCCAAGTTTTTTGAGGGTTTATATTATGAAAAGATGTTGAATTTTATCAAATGCTTTCTCACCATCAATTGAAATGATCATATGGTTTTTGTCCTTCATTCTGTTAATATGACGTATCACAAAGATTAATTTGCATATATTGAGTCATCCTTGCATCCATGGGGTAAATCCCGCTTGGTCAGGATGAATGATTTTTTTTTTAATGTGCTGTTGTATTTAGTTTGCTAATATTTTGTTGAGGGTTTTTGCATCAGTGCTCATAAGGAATATTGGCCTGTAATTCTTTTTTTTTATTTATCTTTAGCTGGTTTTGGGACCAGGGTAATGCAGCCTTCATAGAATGAGTTTGGAAATGTTCCCTCATTCTCCGTTTATTGGGATACTTTGAGTAGAATCGGTATTAGTTCTTGAAATGTTTGGTAAAATTCTGCAGTAAAGCCATCAGCTCCCAGGATTTTCTTTGCTAGACTTTTCTTTACTAGACTTTTTATTACAGTTTCAATATTGTTACTTGTTATTGGTCTGTTCAGATTTTGAATTTCTTCATATTTCAATCTTGGTAGGTTGTATGTGTCTAGGAATTTATCCATTTCTTCTAGGTTTTCCAATTTATTGGCATAGAGTTGCTTAAAATAGCCTCTAATATCCTTTGAATTTCTGCAGTGTCTGTTGTAATGTCTCCTTTTGCAGCTCTGATTTTACTTATTTGGGCCTTCTGTCTTTTTTTTTTTTAGTCTGGCTAAAAGTTTGTTGATTTTGTTTATCTTTTCAAAAAAACAACTTTTGGATTTTTTGATCTTTCATCTTGTTTTCTTCATTTTAATTTCATTTATTTGTGCTTTGATCAAAATTATTTCTTTTCTTCTACTAATTTTGTATTTTGTTTGCTCTTGCTTTTATAGTTCTTTAAGATGCATTGTTAGGTTTATTATTTGAAGTTTTCTACTTTTTTGATGTAGGCACTTATACCTATGAACTTCCTCTTAGTACTGCTTTTGCTCTATCTCATAGGATTTTGTATGTTGTGTTTCCATTATCATTTATTTCAAGAAATTTTTCAATTTTCTTCTTAATTTCTTCATTGACTCATTGGTCATTCTGGAGCATATTGTTTAATTGCCATTTGTTTGTATTGTTTTCAAAATTCCTCTTGTTATTGTTTTCTAGTTTTATTCCATCATGATCAGAGAAGATACTTGATATTATTTCAATTTTTTGAATCGTTAAAGACTTGTTTTGTGGAGTAACATATTGTCTATCCTTGAGACTGATCCATGTGCCAAAGAGAAGAAGGTGTATTCTGCAGCTGTTGGATGAGATGTTCTGTAAATATCTATTAGGTCCATTTAGTCCATAGTCCAGGAAAAGTCTAAGTCTTCTTTGTTGATTTTCTATTTGACTGATCTTCCAATGCTGCAAGTGGGGTGTCAAAGTCTCCAGCTATTACTATATTGGGATATATCACTTTCTTTAGCTTTAATAATATTTGCTTAATATATATGGGTATTCTAGTGTTTATTGCATGTATATTTACAATTGTTATATCCTCTTGCTGAATTGTTTCTTTTCTCATGACATAATGAACTTCTTTGTCTATTACTATAGTTTTTCTCTTGAAGTTTATTTTGTCTGATATAAATATTACTATACCTACTCTTTTATGGTTCCCATTTGCATTAAACATCTTTTTCTATACCTTATTTTCAGTCTATGTGTGTCTTTAAAGATGAAGTGTGCTTTTTGCAGGCAACAGATTGTTGGGTCTTATTTTTTATCCATTCAGCCACTCTAATTATTTGATTGGAGAGTTTAGTCCATTTACATTCAATGTTATTATTGATAAGTAAGGACATACTCCTACAATTTTGTTATTTGTTTTTTAGATGTTTCGTGGTCTTTTTTCTCTCCTTTCTATCTTCCTTTTAGTGAAAGTGATTTTCCATGGTGGTATGTTTTAATTTCTTGCTTTTAATTTTTTGAGTTGAGATTACCATAAGGCTTGCAAATAATCTCTTATAGCCCATTATTTTAAACAGATGACAACTTAACATTGATTGCATAAACCAAAAAGCAAGCGAAGAGAAAACTAATTAAAACTCTAGACTTTAACTTTATCCCCCACTTTTTAAACTTTTTATTGTTCCTAGTTATATCTTATTGTACTATGTCTTAAAAAGTTGTAGTTATTTTTGATTAGTTCATCTTTTAGTCTTTCTACTCAAGATATGGGTAGTTTACACATCACAGTTACAGTGTTATGATATTCTGTGTTTTTCTGTTTATTTACTATAACCAGTGAGTTTTCTACCTTCAGATAATTCTTATTGCTCATTAACATCCTTTTCTTTTAGATTGAGGAAATTCCTTCAGATTATCTTGTGTAACAGGTCTGATCTTGATAAAATCCCTCAGTTTTTGTTTGAATGGAAAAAGTCTTTATTGTTCATGTTTGAAGGATATTTTTTGCTGGATATATTATTCTAGGATAAAAGGTTTTTCCTTCAGCACTTTAAATATGTCATGCCCCATAACAAGCAATGGAAAATGGAACTCTCTATTCAATAAATGGTGTTGGGATAACTGGCTAGTCGTATGCAGAAGATTGAAACTGTAACCTTTTCTTTTATATTATACAAAAATCAAGTCAAGATGGAGTAAAGATGTAAATGTAAATCCTAAGACTATAAAAACTCAGGAAGGAAACCTAGGAAGTACCATTCTGGACAATGGCTCTGGTAAAGATTTCATGATAAAGACTTCAAAAGCAATTGCAACAAAAACAAAAATTGACAAGTGGGAGGGACTTAATTAAAGAGCTTCTGCATAGCAAAAGAAACTCTAAAGACAGTGAACAGACAACATATAGAATGGGAGAAAATATTTACAAACTATGCATATGACAAATGTCTAATACCTGGAATTTTATAAGGAAGTTAAACAAATCAACAAACAAAAAACAAATAACCCCATTAAAACATTGACAAAGGCCATGAACACTTCTCCAAAGAAGACACATGGCCAAAAAGCATAAGAAAAAATGCTCAACATAACTAATCATTAGGGAAATGCAAATTAAAGCCACAATGAGATAACATCTCATACTAGTTAGAATGGCTATTATTAAAAAATCAAAAAATAACAGATGCTGGTGAGTTAGTGGAGAAGGGGGGATGCTTATACACTGCTGGTGAAAATTTAAATTAGTTAAGCCATTGTGGAAAATAGTTCAGAGATTTCTCAAAGAACTTAAAAAAATGACCATTTGACCCACAATCCTATTACTGGGTATATACCAAAGGAACAGAAATCATTCTACCATAAAGACACATGCATGTATATATTCATTGTAGCACTATTCTTGATAGCAAAGTCATGGAATCAACCTAGATGCCCATCAATGGTGGACTGGATAATGAAAATGTGGTATATATACACCATAGAATACTATGCAGCCATAAAAATAATGATATTATGTCCTGTACAGCAACATGGATGGAGCTGGAGGCCATTATTCTAAGTGAATTAATGTGGAACCAGAGAACCAAATACCACATATTCTCACTCAAAAGTGGGAAATAAACATTGAGTACACGTGGATACAAAGAAGGGAACAATGGGCATTGGAGCCATTTGAAGGTGGAGGGTGGGAGGAGGGTGAGGATCTAAAAACTACCTATCAAGTACTAAGCTCATTACCTGAGTGATGAAATAATCTGTACATCAAACCCCCACAACAGACAATTTACTCATGTAACAAATCTGCACATGTACGCTCTGAACTTAAAATAAAAGTTGGAAAGAAAAAAATAAACAAACAAATGAGTAAATAAATGCCACTCTCCCCTGACTTGTAAAGTTTCCATGAAAAAGTCTGCTGCCAGATGAACAGAAGCTCCATTGCATGTTATTTATTTCTTTTCTATTGCTGCTTTTTGGATCTTTTCTTTATGCTTGACCTTTGGGAGTTTGATTACTAAATGTCATGAGGTAGTCTTATTTGAGTTAAATCTATTTGGCATTCTATATAACTTTCTCATGCTTTAATATTGATATCTTTCTCTAGGTTTTGGGAAGTTATCTGTTTATTCCCTTTGAGTAAATTTTCTATTCCTATCTCTCTCTCTACTTCCTCTTTAAGGCCAAAAACTCTTAGAATTATCCTATTGAGTCTATTTTCTAGACCTTATAGATGTGCTTTGTTCTTTTTTATTCTTTTGCCCCCTCTCTATACTTTCAAACACCCTGTCTTCAAGTTCACTAATTCTTTCTTCTGTTTGATCAATTCTGCTGATAAGAGACTCATGAATTCCTCAATATGTCAATTGCATTTTTCAATGCCAGAATTTCTACTTGATTATTTTTAATTATTTAAATCTCTTTGTTAAATAGAAGATAGGATTCTGAATTTTTTCTCGGTGTTATTTTGAATTTCATTGTGTTTCATATAATTCAACATAACATTTTCTCTTTATCCAACATGCTGAATGTTTTTCTCAGTACTATTTTCCAAATCAGTAACTTTCTCTTCTGCTGTGTCTAGTCTCCATCACATCGGCTGCATTTTTACTTAAATGCCTGAATTTTTCATTTCTAGACTTATGAATTCGTTCTTTTTCCTGTACCACCGATCTTATTTTCTTTCTGCCTGTTTGGATTTATAACTTTTTCTGAATAATGAGGAAAATGGTTTGTCTTTTAAAAATCCTTAGCATACAAAAAGCAATCTAACAACAGACTGAAAAACTGACCAATTAAAAAGCATTTAATCTAAAATATTTATAATGCATTTAATTTAGAATATCTGGAATGAGTATTCTTCAATAGTAATTGTGTTGGCTGGCATTCTTACTATTTGAATTATTAATTTGTTTTTGAAATTTTGATTTGTATGGTCATTTTGATTTGACTTGAAGGTTTTGGTTTGTTTGTTTCAGACTTGTTTTGGGTTATATAATTCTTCTCTGAAAAGAAGCATGTAGTTGTCAGTTCATTGATGCCTTAGGCTGTTAACTCTAAAGTAGTTATTTTACAGGTATTTCAGTGGTTTTGCTTTGCAGGGGTGTTTACATTGCAAATCCACTTACAGAGACAAAGATTAGCTCAATTGAGTTCAGCATCACATGGCTGTTCCTTTCTTTCACCTTCCTAGCCCTGTAGTTTTCAGTAAAAGAATAATCCCATGAGGCAATTTGGGAATTAATATTTTAATATCTATTATGAGAAAGAAAATAACAGAGACCCAGCTTCCAACATTAAGAATAGGCTCAGGAGCTACCTTAAGTGGAACACTTCTAGTTCCTTTTACACCATGGTAACTGAACTTCTGGGCATCATAGTTTGTTTCTGTCATCAGAACCAGCAGTCCTAAGGGACATTTGGCTAATAAAGTTTATTTTCCTGCATTTTCTTTTTTTGTAGGTTCATTACCATTGCCTGTGTATGGAGTCAAAGAGGAATGATGAAGAGTGAACTTGAGGAGCCATCATGAATAGAAATACTTTTTCCCTATACATATCCTTAACAGAGTTGGAATGAAAAATTGGTTCAAGGAAGTGTTTCACAGTGATTGCTCAGTAGGTCATCTAGTTCAGACATTCATGAACAGTGTTCTGTCATCACCCACAGCATATTGAACGGTTTTGAGTGTTTCCTGAATCACGTTTTTGTTAGAAAACGCTTTTTGTTAGAAAACAAAGGCTCTTGCTTTCTTTCCTGATACCCCCTGTTCCTACCTCACTCATATCTTAATTGTCTTACACTTTTAGAGGGACTTTTTTCCATTCCCCTACAACATTCCATTGCTGACAGAAAGGCTGACAAGGCAGCTGACACAGTGGCTATTACTTTGAGCCGTTTCTAAACAATATTATTTTGCTGCCCTTCTGCTTTCTGTGAAATTATAGGGTGCTTTCTTTTGTGTGCAACAATGGAGCTCAGCTCCCACACTAGGGGTCCTGAACAGATTCCATATCAACCTCCTGAGCTTTAGTATTAATGTAATTATCAGCTGAAGATATCAATTCAGGCACTCACGTTGTCACTATATTGGTTCATCTTCATGCCAGAAAAAGCAGGAATGGAGTTCTAAAGTCTGGTCTGGATTTATAATGGGTGTGTTGCATGTATATAATCATATATATTTATGCATGTATACATTATATAGATACATATATGTATACACCATATACATCTATGTATAGATAATCTCTTGCTAATTTGAGTAACATCTTGAGTAAATAAGAGCAATATTTGTAGAAATGCATGGTGACAGATCAGCCATGAATCTGAATTGGGGGCTGATAAATTCTCACTACCTTCATCTACCTGACAAAAAGACCTGCTAAACAGCTGGTGAAAATTCAATCAGATACCTGCAAATAGCAAGCATCCTATGTGAAAAATGAAGAAGTTTGGTGAACATCTTGGACTGGAATTACACAGAATGGAAAATAAAGGAGAAGTTTCCTCTCCTCCTTAAATGAAATCATGCCATATTTAGTTGCTGTCACAATTTTATGTCAATTCAAACCACTCTAATTTTCTTTCCATTCCCAGTCTACCAAAAATACAATCCCCAATTTTCCCTGATCCTGTTGTTTTCATTAATTCCTCTCCGAGGGACTTACCTAATGCACAAGATTAATGTGTTTCTGACTAGAGAATAGCAGTCTCCAACATGGAGTATAGGCAGCCAAGACACATGATAATCCATTGAGCAGTGTGAGAAACCTATGAAAATTTCATTGACCATTTCCACCTTATTCTTTTTTGTTTCCATATTTGAAAATGTTTTTTAATGTTTATGACATTTTAATACTACTCTATACAGTATCATCATAATCAACAAATATATAGATTTTGTATTATATTATATGTAATATAAAAAGTAGATACATAATTTAAACAGAATATATTAGGTTATAATGTATAATATTATAAACATTATGAATACATGTAGCTTACTATTTTTTCATACCAGAGATGTGCAATTCAAAAAATTTGAAGAACAATGTTCTCGAGCATGTCTTCTCAAACTTTAATATGTACACATACCATCTTTTTTTTAAATGCATATTGAAGATTGTAAGTGCATATTGAGATTCAATAGTTCTGGGATGGGGTTAGAGCATTTGCATTTCTAACAAATTCCCAGGTGCTGGTGCTGCTGCTGGTCCTTGGATTACACCTGGACGTGCAAGGCATAAGTAAGATTTAATGGCCTGCTATCAGCGGAGGGAAACTCCAGGAGAGCTACCAAGCTGACATCTGTTGTAGTCTGTGCTCACACTGCTATAAAGATACTACCCAAGACTGGGTAATTTATAAAATAAAGTGGTTTGATTGACTCACAGTTCCACATGGCTGGGGAGGCCTCAGGAAACATATAACCATTGGGGAAGGAAAAGCGGAAACAAGGACCTTCTTCACATGGCAGCAGAAGAGAGAAGAGTGAAGGAGGAACTTGCCAAACACTAATAAAACCATCAGCACTTGTGAGAACTCACTATCATGAGAACCGCATGGGGGAAACCATCCCCACGATCCAATCACCTCCCACCAGGTTCCTCCCTCAACACCTGGGGATTACAATTCAAGATGATATTTGGGTGGGGACACAAAGCCTAAACATACCATCTGTCAACAGCCAACATTCCCAGCAGATGGAGAAATGAATGTCTTTGTCCTAAAGGGTAAGGATCTGAGCATCACACTGCAACAATTTATCTTAACTAGCCCCTTGTTACTTTTGAATATACTTTGTAAAATAAACTTCTCCAGGATTCTGATGGACCTCCTTTCCTGTGGAAACAAAGTTTACTAGGATGAACTAGAGTTGCCATTACTGCTGGTCTTACAACTGCAACTCATGCTCAGCAAAATTGAGCCAAGTGGCACCAAGAAGTATCCAAGTGAGTGACCTGGGTATGAAACATATTCTCTGCCTGCCTTATGTAACAGCACTCCAACCTGTTCCTGATGATCAGAGTCAATTACCCCATCTTTCCATCCCTGCTGGTTTGATGGAACAAAAAAGCTGAAGTAAAGGGATGGGAGCTATAGCTTAGAGTTTCATGGGTTTCATGTTTTCTCAACTGTTAGAAGCCTTCCCCTGATGAGAACCAGCAACTTTAATTTTTCAGGGCCCGGAAGCTTAGGAATGGGAAGCACAAATTTCCCAAGTGAGTCGCTAAAACTGATAGAAAGTGGGGTCTCTCCTGGATCTGTCTTTTGGATCCCATATCCAAGACTCTACCTACTGGGATCCTTGAGATGTCCTAGAAAGTGCACATCTTCCTCACAGGGTGTCATCACTAAGTTGGAACCCCCGTTACAGCTTCAACAGGTTATTCCCTTACTTTACCAGGCTGGCATATGGTGGGTGACATGAAATATGGAAAGACCAATAGGTCCCATCCCTGGGCATATGTTTGCTGCCGTGTCTCCCTTGTTGTAAAGAGGGTCCCTTGGTCTAGTAGAGTGTTATACAGAATATGATCCCATGTTGTAGTAAAACTATCTAAGCCCTAAGATATAAGTGTTAGATAAGGTCTACTAGGCGAGAAAAGCAAATCCATACCTAAATGCCGTTCAATTTTACTATTCCAGAGACCACTCTTGTGGGAGCTCAAAGGATGCAGTATCGGGAAGATAATAAAGTTAACTTTGATGTAGACACAACAAAGGCATTAGGACAATTCTATGAGATGTCGTGACATGAAATGGCCTTTCAGAATTCTCCCACATTGAGACAAGGAAGCCAGGGCTTTATAGACATATGTGGACAAGTCATTTGATATAAGATGCTCTTTGGAAGGGGTAAAAGTGGCTCTTTTCAGGTCATGGCAATTCTTACAGAGAAATTCATCTGTCTGCTGCAAATATTCCGGAATCCTATTGCTCCTTAAAGAGGTTGACAGAATCTGAGCCTCACAGCACTGTATCATAGCATCCAATACAAGATATATAGATTGTAGGGGCCACAAGAATTTTCCCTCTCCTCTGAAGAACCTCCTCTGAAGGTTTGAGTCTGTTAAACAATAGACAGATTAACAAGAAAGAAGGAATACAAATTTATTGATGTCCAGAAGCACAGGAATCACATAAAATATGAAATATAGGCTGGGCATGGTGGCTCATGCCTGTAATCCTCACACTTTGGGAGGCCAAGGCTGGTGGATCACTTGAGGCCAGGAGTGCAAGACTAGCCTGGCCAATGTGGTGAAATCCTGTCTCTACTAAAAATACAAAAATGAGCCAGGCATGGTGGTACACACTTGTAATCCTAGCTACTCAGGAGGCTGAGGAAAGAATCGCTTGAATCCAGGAGGCAGATGTTGCACTGAGCTGAGATTGTGCCACTGTGCTCCAGCCTGGGTGACAGAATGAGACTCTGTTTCAAAAAAATAAAAATAAATAAATAAAAAGAAAAGAAAAGAAATACCAAGTAAGGCTGGACTGTTGAAACTTATATACCCTATTTATAGAGGAAAGGAAAATAGAGATGCATGTGGGCAATTGTGCAATTGTAAGGGGTAGTAAATGAATGTAAGGGGAAATTAAGGGGCCCTGGAGACTGATGAGCTTGTAAATGATTCTCTTTGGAATTTGAATGAGCCTGAGAAACAGACAATATCTTGTGACAGAGTCCATCCAGACAATATCTTGTGACAGAGTCCATCCAAATGTGGTTACATTCCTCAGTCTTCTTTTTTGCCATAGATAAGGAAATTTCAAGGAGAGAATGAAAGGCAATTTTGTTCCTTTTGATGAAGATTCAGATAAGAGAATTTCAGAAAGAGTTCTACCCTGCATTTGAGGGGAGATACAGGAGAAGGTCAGTAAGTTCTTGGTTCTGAGGATGCTTCCAAGGCCTTTTAATTTCCTTTAATTCCAAAGTGCTCAGTATGCCAAAGCACTGTACTTTTGGGGTATTGTTCTCTGTGCCCCAACAGATATAACTGCTCTCTCTACTCTTAGAAGTAAATTATGATCGGCCAGATGTGGTGGTTCATACCTGTAATCCCAGCACTTGGGAAGGCCAAGGCGGGCAGATCACCTGAAGTCAGGAGATTGAGGCCAGCCTGGACAACATATTGAAACCCCATCTCTATTAAAAATACAAAAATTAGCCAGGCATGGTTGCGTGGGCCTGTAGTTGCAGCTACTAGGGAGGACTGAGGCAGGAGAATCACTTGAACCCAGGAGGCAGAGGTCACAGTGAGCCAAGATCACACCACTGCCTTCCAGCCTGGGCGACAGAGTGAGACTCCATCTCAAAAAAAAAAAAAAAAAAAAAGTGAATTATGATCAGTTTCTTTTCAATGGAGTCAATGGAGACACAATTTTTCAGCTAAAGTTGTCAGATACCGTGTCATACAGGATATAAGAGTAGAAAGTAAAACAGCGTTAGATCCTTGCAAGTAGAGAACTCCAAAACAGAGATCAAGAAAATTAAGAGGACAAAATGTGAAAATGGTGAAATTTTGTAAGCCAAAAATAAAATTCTAAGCCTCCTAACCAACTGAAGGGACCCACTCTGGGCCAAGAGAAACCTGAAAAACTTAATTCCCACCCATAATGGGAATTGAGGTCACCAAGCCTCTATATATACACCCCCTCCCCTTTGGAGTTTAGGCACAACTTCTCTGCATTAACATTAGAATAGAGATCATAAGACTGACAAATCAGACTCCTAGCAATAAGATACCAAATTCCAACTCGAGTCTGGTATAGCAACACATGACAGCAGACCCTGTAGGAAATAAAAGTATTTTACCCCCAAATATATTTTTTGACATATTTTGAAATGGCCCTGAAAAGCCATTTTCATTGGGGAACTTTTATATCTGTAGAGAATCTCCATTAATGCAGCTAGGTCTTCCCCAGATCTAAGAGAGATTAACTAATTAACCAAGGGAGATTAACTAAGAGTCTGAACCCTTTTAAGATAGAAAAAATATATTTATCGTCTATTTTGTCTGAAGCCTGTGACCTGGAGGCTTCATCTACACGACAAAACCATTGTCGGCGGGGCGTGGTGGCTCACACCTGTAATCCTAGCACTTTGGGAGGCTGAGGTGGGCAGATCATGAGGTCAGGAGATCAAAACTATCCTGGCTAACAGGGTGAAACCCCATCTCTACTAAAAATACAAAAAATTAGCCAGGTGTGGTGGTGGGCGCCTGTGGTCCCAGCTACTCAGGAGGCTGAGGCAGGAGAATGGCTTGAACCCAGGAGGCAGAGGTTGCAGTGAGCCGAGATTGCGCCACTGCACTCCAGCTTGGGTGACAGAGTGAGACTGTCAAAAAAAAAAAGAAAGCAAGAAATAAAGAGAAAGAAAAAGAAAGAAAGAAAGAAAGAAAGAAAGAAAGAAAGAAAGAAAGAACGTTGGCTTCCACAATCCCCCTTTGATGGTTAATATTGAGTGTCAACTTGATTGGATTGAAGGATGCAAAGTATTGTTTCTGGGTGTGTCTTTGAGGGTGGACTGGGAGATCCAGACCCACCCTCAAGCTGGGTGGGCACCATCATCAGCTGCCAACACAGCTAGTATACTAGCAAGTAGAGGAACATGGAAGAACTAAAATTGCTGAGTCTTCCAGCCTCCATCTTTCTCCCATGCTGGATGCTTCCTGCCCTTGAACATTGGATTCCAAGTTCTTCAGCTTTTGGACTCTTGGAGTTACACCAGTGATTTCCTAGGGGCTCTCGGACCTTTGAACATTTACTGAAGGCTGCACTGTCATCTTCCCTACTTTTGAAGTTTTTGGACTTGGACTGGCTTTCTGGCTCCTCAGCTTGCAGATGGCCTCCTGTGGGACCTTCACCTTGTGATCATGTGAGTCAATTCTAATAAAACTCCCTTCATATATTCATCTATTATATTAGCTGTGTCCCTTTAGAGAACCCTAATACACTCCCTTATCTTAATGCAAGCATTTCTTTGTACTGACTTTAAGTCTTTAGACAAAGCTTAACTCTTTCATCAGATTGCCAGTCAGAAAAACTTTGAAACCACCTATGACCTGTGAGTCCCCGCTTTGTGATGTCCCACCTTTCCAAGCCAAATCCACATACATTTTCCATGGTATTGATTTATATCTTTGCATGTAACTTCTGTCAACCTAAAATGTATAAAACCAAACTGTAATGCAACTGCCTCGGGCTCACCTTCTTAGGACCTCCTGAGACTGTTCCCTAGGTCATGGTCACTCATATCGGCATGAATAAACCTCTTTAAATATTTCATAAAGTTTGGCTTTCTTGTCAACAACATCATTAACTTTTTCCCAACTTAATACCTGGATGGTCTTTCTTCTTCCAGATTCCTCTGTGGATCATCTATGTGTATGCACTGATAGTCCTGGGCTGGGTAGTGTGCATTTATCAGTGGGCAGAGAGCACTGTATAACACTATGAAAAGTGGCTAAGAGATAGTGACCCATTGTTATACAATCTAACATGTATAGTCTAGTGTTACAGATTGGACCTTGGTTAAAAAGAAAAATAAAACAAAACAAGAACTAATGCAAATGTGTTGTATCAAGGTAAAGGCATTAGAATATATGGTGCTTAGTAATATTGCATGTAATCCAGTTCTTTTGCCCAGTCTGGCCGGTCTCTCAAAGGCTATCAATGAATCTTCGTTAAGACATTCACTAATTATGTTGTGACCCCTTCCTAAGAATTTCTGCAAAACTAAAAGCATTTCTATTTTACCTTTCTACAACTCTTTACTATACATTCACACATTACCTCATAACAATTCCATGTGGTAGATATTATCCTTGTTTTTCATGACATATAGAGTAAGGAGTTATATACACAAAAGTGACATTCCATGTTTGCCTTTAACCCACAGTGTGACCTTGTTTACATGGTATAGCCTCTCTGAGTCTTAGTTTTCTCACCCACAATGCGGCAAAAAATAGGAGTCAAATAATGACAATAAAGATTTAAGAACAATAAAGTTTATTCTATAATTTGTACTTCATAATTTGCTATTATTTAATATTGTATTATTATTTAGTTTATCTAATATGTTATTTAATATAATTTGTCCTTAATAGTTAATTATTTAATACCATTTTTAGCTTTAAAGTATTTTTATATACCAGGAGGTCAAATATACAAAACTGTTAAAATTGTGTGTCAACTGAAAATAAATGAATCTAGCATAATTATGTGAATTAAATGCATGAGTATTTCTAAGCACATTTTATTATAATTATTTTGGATGTTCATACATGTTATTTTTACCCCTTTCTTCACTTTTTTTATATTTCAAGAAGCTGAAGTTTTCAGAAAGCTGAGTACCAGATAAGTGAGCCCTTTCCCTGACTTATTCTCAGCACTGTCACTGTGTAAAAGACATTTAACATTTCATGTTTCAATTTCTTTATCCACAAACCGGAGGCCATCATCTTGACCTGCATCATCAAAAAGCAATTTCTATTAGCAAATTAATGACTGTTGAGGCAGCTATCAATGCTGAGTATCGTTCATATTAGATTGGGCTTCAATTGCCAAACAGAAAGTGAACCATTCCAGGAAGCCCCTTCGGGAACAAGAGTTTAAGCTTTTTCTCTTTCTGGCCGTGAAGGAAAAGTACTGGTCAAAGAGAAGAGGGAAAGGCAAGGGGGAGGAGAAGGGCAGGGAAGAGAGGAGATAAAACAGTTCAAGGTTGTATTTCCTTGACTTCATTCCTGCAATGTCGGCCTTACCCTTTATGACAAGGTCTGGGGAAGATGTAGTTTATGATGTGCTTCAAGTGTGATAAAGAAGCTGAGAGGTGAGCCTGGGAAGGGTTAGGTGTCCTTGAGGACCGGATGGGCTTGAGTACTCTGTGAGGATGGATGTTATTAAATTGAATTATTATTATTAGCACTTAGACAATGTGAAGAGGAAAAGGAGGAGAAAGGAAAGAGAGCTAAATTAAAACTCCATATGGGTCACGTCGTGAGAGAATTCTGAGAGCTGCAGCTGACCTGTAAATATGGCACGGACTACTAAGTGAGGGGCTGGTTATTCAGTAGGCTCTCCTTAATTCTACAAAGAATGGGTTTTACTGGGAGTTTAATTCTGAAAGTATGGAAGCAAGCCTGTGCCTGTTCTATGGTTTCACTGAGAAATGAAGATCTAACTCAATAGGATTTATAGAGTCTGCTCTTTGAATAACCTCTGCTCCAGTCAAAACGGATTCTTCTCCTCTGGTACCCCTGTATTTGCCCATGTTAATCCACCTTTCAGAGCACCTTCATGCTTTTCTAATCTGAGTCATATTCTCCCCACCTTTCATAGGCCAGCTTTGAAATTGCAGTCATCATTTTTATTCGTGGTAGTTAACATTTATGAAGCACTTACCATGTGCCAGGCACTGTGTTGAGTGCTTAGCATTTATTACCTTATTTTATCTTCACATGTGCACTATGAGGAAGATTTCATTGACCCTATTTCACATTTGAGGATCTTATTTTAGAAAGGTATATAGTTTGACCCCAGGGCTCACAACAAGTGTCAGAAATGGGTCTTAATTCTGATTCTTTCTGACTTTGTAATTCTAAATTCTACTGGACTCCTTAAAGCATAAGCAGATAACCCAAATTCATACTGACTTGTAAATCCTGTCAGATGCTCTTCATTTCTATTGATTCTCCTAAGAACACAAATCAAAGAAATGGAATAAATTGTGAGAGATTACTGGAAAATTCCATGTTCTGAGGAAGAAACAGAATTTGGGATGGGGTGATGCTTTCAAGTCCTTCTCCAGTGGTCAACAAAGCAAATGGGATTTTGGCATTGGTGGATGAGTTCTATGAAGGAGAAATAAAGGGAAAACACTTATTTTGGAGGTAGTGAAGTTACTACTCTGAATGGAATTATTATCCTGAGGACTATCTTGTTGCTGATTTTGATAAACACAGAAACAATAATTAAAGTACCAATAGAAGACAACTTGAGTCAAAGAAAGTGGTATATAGTATAGAGGAGGAAATGCTGGAAAACTGGCCTGTAAAAACATGAGACAATTTACTTATATCACATCTTTCAGGTCCTGTGGGGCATGTACTGACGCATATATTTCTATTATTATATTATTTGATCTATTAGCAGTTCTTATATATAGCTGTTTAATCCATCAACTATTGAAAGATTATCTCCTAGTGAAATTCTTGTTTACTTTCCCTTTTAAGTTCCACAATGGAAACATGTTCTCTTCCCATTTAGGGTTTTCTTTTATTTCATTAACCACTATCTCCTCACTTCTCCAATCTCTATATCTGTAAAGGTTGGTGTGCGCCATGATTGCTATTTATTTTCTCTGGGTGACTTGGGTCACCTTACCTATTCTCCTTGCTTTGCTTGCATTTGTGAAAGAGTCTGCAAAATATCATCTCAATCCTGGCCTGTTTCTAGACATTTCAGACTAGAATGTATACTGATATTTGAAAGTTCTACATGATTGTCTAAAACCCATCCAAAACTCTAACTGGGTAAAATAGAAAAAAAGGTAATTCCTAATTTTTCATTGAAAAATTATTCCCCCAATCACTCTTCTCCATCTCTGTAAAAAATACCACCATCCAGTTTGTTGTACACATCTAGAATGTAGGTGTTATCCTTGTTTCCTTTCTTTTACCCAACTCACCATGCTCCTTCCTTTAACAAGCATCATCAATTTTTCCTCTAAAACATTTCTCAATTTGGTTCACTACTCTAAATCTCCACTATTACTCAATTCAAGGATAAACAATCTATTTCCTGGACTCTAACCATAAACATCTACTTGTTTCCTGATTATCTATGTGTCCAAGTCACCCTCCAAAAGGCCAGCAGATAGGATTCTTAAAAGAATAAACCAGATCATGCCACTAATGTGCTCAAATCACTCATAAGATTGGTTTCCCAATAGCATGTGTAGAAATCTTCAAACCTCTGACCTCGGCCCACAAGGCTCTATGTGTGCTGACCATCATCTCTAACTACTCTTCCTAATCCATTACGACTCAGTCACAATCATCCTTTTTCTTTTGCATGCACAACCCAAGCTCATTTTCGCCTTAGGCCTTTCTCATGTCTGTCTTCTCTGCCTGGAATGCTCTTCTCCATGATCTTTACAGAGTTTTCTATGGCCTGTTATTTCACTGCATCTGAAGTGTCACCTTATAGGCAATCTAACGTAGCTTCCTAGTCACTATGATATCACCCTTTTATCTGAAGAGCACATTATCTTCACTTGTCCTTTTCACATTTATTTGTTCTTATCTCTTTCCTTCTATCTAGAATGCCAATTTATAAAAACAAGTGTTCATTTTTATATTCCTAGAAATTAGACAATGTCTATCACATAGCAGATACTTGGTAGATTTCGTTGAAAGGAAGAAAAAAAATCAAAATAAATGAACAAAAAAGAAACAAGAGAGTGATCCTCTAAACTGATGAACTGAGTACTTATTATCCAAAGAATGAGCTTGAAATTCGACATAAGAATGTAAATGCAATATTGGAAGTGTTACCGAAATTTAGTGAGGCCAGGTGGATGATTAGAAGATGACAATTAAGATTATGCCTTAAAAAAAGCATTTAAAATAAAGGACATGAGGAAATGGCACTGTAATCAAAATAATATTATATGCCTGAACAGATATCCCCAAACTTATCTGAGGTACAGTGTAAACCACTTTGGTGATTGAGTACAAAAGAAAAACAAAAGTGATATCACTGTGAGATGATACTATACAGAAAGTCACTATGAACTATATATGGCTATAGTTTTTCTAATATAGATCACAAAAATGGTACACAAAGAAGTTAAAGTGTAGAGGTGGGAGGCAGAGGACTTTTCAAATACAGTCTTTGCAATTATTTATGTAAGCGACCTGAGTATTATACTGGACCTTTTTTTTTCTCCAGTATAAAATTCAAATCAAGTCAGTCATTTTGTCCTATATGTAACCTAAATAAAACTGAGCTGCCTAAATTGTCTGGTCTCATCACAGCTATTCACTGAAAAAAATTAGTCAACTTTAATTTTTACTAAAATTTCTCAAATTAGTCAACTTTATTTTTACTAAAATTTCTCAAAACCATGCAAAAATGTAAGAAAACATAAAAACACTTGATGAAGTGTTTTTTGCTTGTCCTGTGTGTATGCATGAGAGATAGAGAGAGAAGGGAAAAAGGGACAGGAGGTGAGAGAAAGGAAGACAGAAATTTCTAAGAATGTGTGTGTGTGTGTGTGTGTGTGTGTTTAACACATGGTACTTAGACTCAAAAGTCTTTTACTTCTCTTTAACCTCTTTTTTCTTTATTCAACCCATGTTAACTATTTATTGCACAATTACATTCATTTTCATTTGTTTTCTTCCAGCAGTAGCTCTTTAGTCTATGCAATGGAAAAAAATTAAACAGATCTAAGGTCTTCTCAGTTCTCTTTCTTACTTACATGTCAATAAAAGCTATCCTTTCTTTCACCACTGTAACCCTACAATCTAAATATAAACAGTATGTATTGCTACCGTGCTATCTACATCTTAGTATCATTTCTTCTTTGGCCTCCTACAATTGCTTTGCATTTGGTCTCCTTTATATCTCTCTTTGCACAGTAACTCATGCAGTATTTTAAACATAAATCTATTCAAGACACTCCCTTGCTTAAGATCTTTAATTTCTGATTGCTATGAAATTCTAAGTTTCTTCACATAGGCTGAATAGCATTGCATGATGTGACACCTTCCTAATTTTTTAACTTGGTCTTCTGCCTTAATCTACAACCCAAACTTAGCATACAAGTTCATGAGCCTTCCATCAATCCTAGAGCATTCTATGCTTTCTCCTGATTCTGTACTTTCTTGTATCTATTCTTTTTCCACTATAATGCTCCCTTTCTCTTCTCTCAGCGAACTCTACTTATCCATCAGCTGGATCAGCTAACATATCCCTCAGATAAGCTTAAGTCTTCCTATTAAATATACTGAAAACATTATCTTTCCCTCAGTCCTCTTACAACAATTGTATTAATTTCATAAGTATTTGTCTAATTTATGTTCTCTTTCTTAGACCATAAGTTACATGAGGTCAAGGATGTTCTCATTCTAGTACTTGAAGGAATTTGAGACAAACACACAAACACACGTGCACACACACACCAATTGTTGAATATTTTAATGAATAAGTAAATGAAAAATCAATCTATTGAAGGTCTAGATCTGCAAAATGGAGAGTGTATGGCATTTGCTGACTCCCTTTTTAAAAAAAGTTTTGGTCTCTACTTTGATGTTTTTGAGTTTCATATTGACCCTTTATAAGAATTAGGAAACCATAAATTTATATAATTCGCTATAATAAAAAATAATCTTATTCAGTAGACTTGCAGTGATCAGAGTCTTGGGAAACATGACCATGTCATTTTGGAATTGATAAATTTGAGGAAGAAATCTGGGCCCTTTTATAGTTAACTTAGTCCCCCCCAAACTGTCTGTGAGGACACCAACAAGCATGTAATATGGGCGCTATAGCTTACCATATAGACTGTGCCTGGCTCCATCAGAATTCAGACTCTGTGCTTCCCATTGGTTATCAGTACCATTTTGAGAAACCTTCCTAGAGGCAGCAGTGATTAAAAAAATACTTTTATGTTCCACAGTTCCATATGGATTAATATTATCTACAGCAGCCATTTTATGGGGTAATTTGTGCTTAGATGTTCTTGATGCTTGATATGTGTACTCGTTTCCTGGATTGAAGAAAACACTCACTTATTGCACATATGTTTACTTCACCTCTGCATTGTCAACTCTCTCCTACTGGAATAAAGTGATCATTATGGGAATTATTCAAGGAATTCATATTCTAGAGGACATAAACCAAAGATAGAAAGAGGGATATGTAAATAACGTAAACCAAAGATAGAAAGAGGGAACAAGTAAACAAAGTGAAAAGGTCCCTTGTGTCTTTAAGAACTTCATTGAGAAAGATAAAAAGCAGAAGATGGTGAAGAGCAAGAAGAAATACTGGAATCAGGAAAAGGGTGATTTTCACTCTGTACAGAACTGGAAGAAGAACATGACTCATGGTAGATAAGGTACTGTTAAAAATGACAGCAAAGGCAAGGTGATTCATTCATCTCTTATTTTTCTCTCATTTTATCTATCAAGGAGAATGATCTCCAAACTGTAAAGCATAAAACAAAATGCATAAAGAGCAGATCATGAAGGAAGATAGATACCAGGATCTTCAAATGGCATTTGACTGCTTTAAATAAGCTTAATCCTTGGAGTATTCAATAGATCCATGCTATGTCTTTTCCATCAGATATTTCAGAAACCTGCTAACTCCACTTCAGTATATAATATCATTTCTGTAACTCCAACCTGGAATAGTGGCCCAAATGCTGCCTAGTGGAACTTTTTCATTAACCAAAACTTAACATCAACAGACACTGAATCTCTGATCCAGTGAGTAGTCCTTGACTGCTGTTCTTGGTAATTTGAATCTTACACCATTCCTGTGCTCCACCAACTGGTGGGAAACTCCTTTACATCAACCTGGAAAATATCCTTTGTGTGTTTAAATTGTGACTGGAGCATATCCTTCTAGGAGGCTGTATTTATCTTGCTTTGTTGAATGACTACAATTGATCTACCCTCCTCAACCATTTAGCATGTGCCCTGCCATGGCCTTTCTCTGTTTGTAATGATGAAGCTTCTTTGCTTCAACAGCCAATCCATATATAGAACGTAGACTGCACACATTTAAATGCCACGTCCTAGGTCTAAGCACTATCATTTTTGTTACTAGCTCTCAGTGGTACAAAGAGGAATATTATTTTTTCCTAAGCAGTTCTCAAGATGCAGGTGAAACTTCCCTGCATCTTGGGTCTCTGCTTTAATGTTTTTCATTTCTGATATGGTTTGGCTGTGTCCACTATGGGGTGGTTTTCCCCATACTGTTCTCAGGTAGCGAATAAGTCTCACGAGATCTGATGCTTTTATAAGGGGTTTCGCCTTTCACTTGACCCTCTTTCTGTCTTTTTTTTTTTTTTTTTTTTTTTTTTTTTTTTGAGACGGAGTCTCGCTCTGTCGCCCAGGCTGGAGTGCAGTGGTGCGATCTCGGCTCACTGCAAGCTCCGCCTCCCGGGTTCACGCCATTCTCCTGCCTCAGCCTCCCGAGTAGCTGGGGCTACAGGCGCCCGCTACCACGCCCGGCTAATTTTTTGTATTTTTAGTAGAGACGGGGTTTCACCGTATTAGCCAGGATGGTCTCGATGTCCTGACCTCGTGATCCGCCCGCCTCGGCCTCCCAAAGTGCTGGGATTACAGGCGTGAGCCACCGCGCCCGGCTACCCTCTTTCTGTCTTGCTGCCGCCATGACGCTCGCCTTCCGCCATGGTTAGGAGGCCTCATCAGGCACACGGAACTGTAAGTCTATTAAACCTCATCTTCTTTATAAATTACCGAGTCTTGAGTATGCTTTATCAGCAGCGTGAGAAGGTAGTAATTCAGTTTCATATTCACTGAGGCACTTTGTAAGAACAACCATTTTGCATGCTCTTCTTTAGCAGATGCCTCTCTCTCTGTCCCTCCCTTTCTTCCTTCCTTTCTTTTTTAAAAATGTTCTTGAAAAACAAGATTGTTCTTCTTTGTCTTCCTTCTGAAACCTCAGTTCTCTCATGCTTAGCCTGGCCACCTCTCTGTACAAGTCCAACCTATCTGGAACCCAGAAGGGCGTTTGACTGCATGAGTTACTTGTGCAAACAGATAAAGGACTTTTTTTTTTTCTTCGCTGAAGCATTGCTCACTCTAGTTTGTAATAGATTATGGAAATAATATTATATTTATAAAAACAATCTTAGAGCTATACAAGATAAAGAACTATTATTCTATTTTTTAGAGAAGAAGTAATTATTGCAGCTCTTTTATAGCAGACTTCAGATTAAAATTTTAGTTTTATTATTTCCAATCTGAGATATATATTTTTTTTTACTACATCACACTGTTTTCCTGGTGTACCAAAGCACTATCTTTTTAAAAATACAAATGTTCTTGGGGATGTATAACAGTATATTGTGTATTTAAAAGTGGAGTCCAATGTTCAATAATTTTAGAAACAGCTTAACCATGCTTTTTAAATGCAGGGTTTTGGAGGGCCTTTGACATGCTTATACAAATAAGTATCTTCAAGAGTAGGATTATAGTATGAGTGCTTCCCAGACTCATAGGGAGGGGCACAGAACACCCCTCCCAGTTTTACTCATATATAATCTTATATCATCTTCTTGTAGATCTCTTTAGGAAATGGTACCTGAATTGTTCCATGAATTTAATCACACCTTCCAATAAAACAGGTGTCTGTGAACAGGTATAAGAAAGGAAAGTGAGGAAGAAACGTTATGCAACTTAGCATTCGTCTTGGAGACATAAGCATAAGAGAAAGTTGGGTAAGCCCAATCGAGAGAGTGAAGAAAAGGCTTTTGAAGAAAAACTTGACCTAAATTATACCTGCTTAGAATACTTTCTGGATTGTTTGTTATAAATCACTTCAAGATTCAGTTTCAAACATCATTGTAAGCCAAGCAGATAGATATTAGCTTAAGTTACATGACTGCTTATGAATTATCTGAAGCTGTAGTGAGTTTTTTTTTGGAGTCCTTTCAGGTCTCATATTCCGGTGTCTTTGTAAGTCAAGAAAAGAGACCTTCAAAAACTGGAATTTGGATTTGGGAATCCCCTAAGGCAAAGCTTGTCTCTACATAGTCACCTTAAAATGAAGCCTGCCAGGAGACATATAGTCAACATGCAACTATCTTCCAACGAGTTTGTATTAATCCAAATAATTCAGCCATAATTATCACTTAACAATCAACAAATTAAGTCAATATATCTTATTAAAATTGATTTTGCTATGGTTGTTGTATCCTCTTTCTTCTCTTTGGGTTAATTTTTTTCTTGCTGAAGTATATCATTTAAAATTTATTTTAGAAGTGATCTCTGCATGGCAAAATCTCTTAAATTTATTTGTCTGAAAATTTGTATTTCAATGTTTGTGATATTGTAGGTTTATTGTATGTTTATTATAATGATGAGTGATTTTCGCCGAATACTTTGAAAAAATGTTCATTGTTTTTTCTGGCAATTCTTGTTTCTGCTGAAGTATCTGCTTGCAGGTAAACTGTCACTCCTCTGGCTATCATGTCTTTTTCTCTAGGCGCTCTTAAGATTTTCTACTCAGTGTGGATGTATTAAAATTTAATTACAATATAAAATTCTTGTCAGGACTCAGAAGAGAATTTTAATTTGAGAGTTATTAAGTTTTTTTATTCTGAAAAAATTTTAGCCCTTGCCACTACTAATATAGCCCTTCTTTCATTTCCTCCACTCTCATATTCTGAAATTCCAAATGAGGGTAAGCCAAAGCCTCCAGTTCTGTTTCCCTTATCTTTTGATTGTTTTTTCTGAGTGAATTTCTCAGTATTATGTTTCTATTTATTCACTCTCTTTTTGACTTTATTCAGTCTACAGTTCACTCAAACTGTATTTTATCTCATTTTAATTTCTTTTTTTATTTCCAAGATTTATAAGTAATTTTTAAAAAAAATCTACCAATTATTTTTTTCATTTCTGCTTTAATTAATTTGTTTCATAGTATTTTGTATGTGTGTTTTAATGGATATAATTTCTCATTTTCTCTTTGGGTATCATAATCATATTTGTTTGTAAGGCTTTGCCATACTGTTCGATAAAAATAATTTCATATGTAGTTCATTCTTTTGATTTTGTATTTTGTTGACTGTTTTAGCATTAGATTTACCTTATGTTTCTGTATTTGTGTTACAGGTTTACTCTGGTTCTTTCTCTCTCTCCTAAACCTTTTATTCTTTCTCTTTGCCTCCTATTTCAGTAATCTTCTCCAATATAGAGTTTCTGTTGCGGCATCTAACCTGATCTTGAGCTCCAGCTAAGTATTAAGCCTTGATATGGCCTTATAGATACCTGGTCTCATGGAGAAGTCACAACTATTACCTACCTACACAGACACAGCTAGCAGATGTATTCATTTCCTGGCCATGAAGGATCATGATACCCACTAAAGCAGTGACTTTTTTTTGAGATGGAGTCTTGCTCTGTTGTCCAGGCTGGAATGCAGTGGCGCAGTCGGCTCAAGAGCAGTGACTCTCTTTAAGCTACAAACTTAGAAATTTTTAACACAACTTCTTTCAGCCTCCATTTTCATGAGTAAAGCAGCTCCACCCAACATGCTACCTTTGGGCTCAGGTGTCCCATCTCACAGGGAAACTTTTCCTTTCCCTTCACCCATGAAGCCTGACAATTCCTGCATACATGCTCATAACTCAGAATTTTAGCCCCAATTTTAACTTATTGTGTTTTTTTTTCAACTTTTGGTTAACAGAGATATTTATGTTGTTTTTAATTCAGCTACATTTTTAATATTTTATTACTTGTTCCATATGTTTGGGGCAGAGGAGATTTAAAAAGAATTATGCTATCATTGCTATTCAAAGACTCTAATTTTCAATTATTTTAGTATGCCTCACACTTAAATGTGAATGGAAACCTAAGGTTTGTAAGATACATGAGAGGACCTCAAATTGAAGAAATAATATTTCCCTGATGGAGACAAATAATGTAGGAAACATGAAAATTAAATACCCCTCTCATGATTATATTAATATATACTCAAAAACAAAATTCAGAATAAAGACAAGAAGTATGCTATTAAAATATAAAATTTAAAGAACAAGAAAAAGAAACAAAAACATTTAAAGAACAAGAAAAAGAAACAAAAACATTTAAAGAACAAGAACAAGAAAAAGTTCCTGAAAAAGTCAGATTTTCCAAAAAGTGTAATACAAAATTTGAACTATGAAAGACAAAAGACTTATATAACCAATTAAGTGTCTAAAGAGCCAATATAGAGTACAAAATAAACATAAGAAATAGCTATATAAAGGAAATAACAGTAATACATAAATAGTAATTATATATTATTTCTATATAAAGGAAAAATAGCAGATTTTATTAATAGGTGTTATATATAAATCATCTATAATTATATAATATATAAATATATGTTATATATAACATAATATTAATGATATAATAGATATTAATGATGTAATATATGTTATATATTTATTACATATATATTTCATATATATGTTAAAGGGCATTGAACTCTACATTGAAAGAAGAATGTTCTAATGTTAAACATAAGAAAAAAATAATATACCCACCTGAAGGCAAATTATTATGATATTTCAGAATAAGGAAAGTTGATAGAATTATAAGCCAAAAACAGAGTAATAATTTGTATGGCTTCTATTTTCAAAACGACAAGAATGAATGCCAGAAATTAATGCCTTCAAAAGTCTCAGTAGGCCAGGCGCAGTAGCTCATGGCTGTAATCCCAGCACTTTGGGAGGCTGAGGTGGGCAGATCATGAAGTGAGGAGATCGAGACCATCCTGGCTAACACAGTGAAACCCCGTCTTTACTAAAAATGCAAAAAATTAGCCTGGCGTGGTGGTGGGTGCCTGTAGTCCCAGCTACTCAGGAGGCTGAGGCAGGAGAATGGTGTGAACCCCAGAGGTGGAGCTTGCAGTGAGCCGAGATAGCGCCACTGCACTACAGCCTGGGTGACAGAGTGAGACTCCATCTCAAAAAAAAAAAAAAAAAAAGTCTCAGTAAATATTTATTTTCAACCTAAAACTCAGTAGTTAGCCAAACTATCAGTTGAATATGAGGACAAAATAAGGACAAGCAAAACACAGAAAATTTTCCTACGAGTAACCCTTTTGTGAGAAGCAACATGAGGATGTACTCCAGAACTATGCAGTTAGTTAACCAAGAGTGATTACGACATGATAGGCAAAAAAGAAAGTAATCATACTAGGAGAGTACTAGAGAGAATTCCTTGGGTTATGAAAATACATTCTTAGAGAGAGGGCTCTAATTTCAGATGATAGTAAGAGGTTGGAGAGGTCTGGTAGTGATGTCCCCAGGGGATATAAAGAAGTAACAGAGTAGTTGAGAGCATTTAGTAAGAGCATAGGTTTTGTGTTTGCTGGGGAGAGGAAGAGAGAAAAGGAAACACAAATAGAAAGCTGATGTAAAAGAAAGCTGCTATAAAGAAAGGAAATGCAGTAGCAATATATAGCAATATTTGACCCTGTAATAAATAATATTTACATAGTTATAATATTAAGACTACTATTTTAATTAATACAGTGGCTTACTATTTTGGATACATGTAGAAGATGAGATACAGATGGTATATGTGAATAATGTCTAAAGTCAATAGATGTAGCACTATCTGCATAATATTCAGAAACACTGAGGTAATAACCAGCAGACACAGCAAGAGGGTTGTAGAGGAGGAATGTTGGAGCAGGTAACTGCCATAGGTACTATTTGGCTTTTGAAACTATGTGCATCTGCTGTTCACATAAATATAAAAACTCAGTGCTGCTTTCTTCTGAATAGCATTCCATGTTAGAGTTCACTTATTATCCCTTAGAATCAACCACAAAACATGAAAAATGATGAGTAACCATTTTTTAATTCTCCCAAGAGTGGTACATAAATAGCGCCATTTTAGATGCAAGGGAGAGAAGTTAATTCATTATGTTCCATGGATGTGTTAGATCATAAGGACTGGATTCTCTTGCTGAACAGGTGGAGAAAGTTTACACTTGGACTGTGTTAACACTTAATTTATTGTTTTGATCATCTTTGCAGAACATCTCATTCCATTGTATCAATAGTGTCTCTATCATTCAACTTACACTTTCCAATTCTCTACTCTAAGCCCTTTACTTTCTCTAGTTTCTTTGGGAGCGAGACTTCATCCTATTTATCACTGTATTTCCAGTGCCAATATATTGTTTGATATTTAATATTTTGTCAATAGATATTGATTTAACTGTGATAATTAAGTCATGGATAGGTATCTTAGAGGAATGAACTGTCTCCAGTGACATGATAGAAAACTTAAAAAGCCAAGAGTCATAGCTTCAGCTTACCCACGCACCAGCTGTTTGCTCTTGGAAAATTTGCTTAAACTTTCTGAGACATGTTTCCTCACACACTCAGTGGTGATAATAATGTATCAGCTAGACATCTCATGGAACTGTTGTTAATATCTGAAGGAAAGATGAAGGTGGCAATATTGAGTAATGATCTGTACAGGTGAATGGGGGTTCCATATACAATATTAATGATTACTTATTCAACACCTGGGAGCTGAGTGCTAAGAACATCTTACAAGTCATATGTCCTCTGCACAGCAGGGCTGGTCCTCCAAACCCACTGAAGTGTTTACATTTGCAAAGTTGATGGTTGGCATTAACCAGAGCTCCCAGCATGGAAACCTCAATAAAATGAGGGGATGGGGGATAAAGAAAGTACTGGAATGAGTTTAAATGATGTCACCATGTACAGAGATTTATAATAGGGTTTTCTGTCCCTGGCCTCTCTGCATGTGCTGAATATACGCAGTCTTCAGAGCTTATTGACAAGATATCAGAAAAAGGTGAGCTGTAGACAGATCTAATAAAAGTTGGACAGCCCTGTGCACAAATAACTCCCACTGCAGACCAGAATAATGAATAATATCTCTATGTGTGTGCTTGCATGTGTGTGTCCTGTAAACAAATTTTGCCCAAAATAATTCTCAAAAATCTGTTCATCTACCGACTTTTCCTCCTCACCACCGGGAAATGAGAATTGAAAATATTTAAATACTGGCAGAGGGATGGGAGCTGGGCGGCAAACCAATATTCTCCCTTAAAGTCCGAGATTTAAAGATCCATTTATCAAAACCTTTGGTGTGTGCCCAAGTCTTCCTGAATTAATGCATGCATGCATATGAAAATCAATGTTTCCTGCCCATATAAACACTGCAGCTCCGAATCAATCTCTCAAAGCTGAAGAGGGTTAAATATTTAAACAAGCTATGTATTGAAATACATTTTTAATGCCGTGAAGTCATTCTGATGAAAGATTACTCAGGAGCCTTCATTACTGAGTGTAGAGAGTAATGTGGTATTATCGGAACAGATGGCCCAGCTGTCTGTGGGCTCTGGCCCCCCTCAGGGTAGATTCAAATGCTACTCCTAGAGTCAGCTGTTGGTAGCCAGTGGCCTGAATGGATGGCTGCCTACACACCACACATCCCTGCATGATAGCCATGCTGGCTGCTGTCTCAGGAAACCTTTTCTTAAGGAGTCAAATGATGTTTTGATTTGATTTGATTTGATTTCTTTGTAAGCTCTCCATGTTTCTGCTGCTTGTTTCAAGCGGAAGCTGTTGTTCAGGAATCCAGAGTGGATAAGCTGACCATTCTGCTGTTTGTTGTCTGATTAGAAAGCACTGCTGAGTTGCTCTCAAAAGCATAGGTGGAATATGATTTAAGAATACTCTATTTTTTCATCGCTTCTGATGAATACAAAGTTGTTATAGTGCATAGAAAGGCTACTCGCTGTGCTGAGATCCAAATGTCCTGAGCTATAGTTCTTACTTCCTTGTTTGCTACCTGTGGGCTTGGGGAAACTTGCATAATTGTTCTAAGCTCAGTGGTTTTCACCCGTGATCTTTGACAATCTTTTCTTTAATAGCCTTCTATGACCACATTTTAAGTCACATGACTATAGAAGAGAATTATGGAGAGAATATTAGTGATGGAGAGAAGACCAGACTCAGAGTTATGCAGAGGGATATAGCACGTGGATAGGATTTCCAAATATCTTTTTGAACTCATTTGCCTTGCTCCATCTCCTAAGATGAAAATTCCTGTTCCATCTACCTCTATTAAACATCTTGAGAAACCTGTACAGATATATATATATAATATATATATATTTATATATATAATATATATATATTTATATATTATATATATATTTATATAATATATATATATTTATATATTATATATATATTTATATAATATATATATAATATATATATTTTTATATATAATATATATATTTATATATATATTATATATATAAATATATATATATTTATATATATATATTTATATATATAAATATATATATATTTATATATATATAAAACTTTTAAAAATATACAATGTTTCCAACTGTGAGAACTAGAGGTAAGAAAAGTGGGAAGGTTCTGCCACTGTGGCAGGGGTGGGGGTTGGAGGTATGGTGAGTATAGTTGGTGCATATCAGAGCATATGGAAAATTTGTAAGCTAAACTCTTTGTGCTGTCCCATGCAAATAAGATCACTTAAGTGACTCCTTTCATTCTTGCTTTCTAAGATCCATGTGGTAGAAGGGACTCTATCATGAAAAGCAACCTTCTGAGATCAAATTTGTTTGAGTACCTTCAGGTCAAAACTAGCCCCATGGAGTACAGTGAAATCTTAAACGGCGGGTATACACCAGGAGTTTACATTTACATGATGAACAAAATATAAAGGTGAATGTGAGGATTGGCCAAAATCACTACATTCTTGAATTAAATATTGACTCACTTAAATAGTTTGGAGATTTTCTAATTGCAATTTGGTGCTATTCTTAGTGATATTCAGTTAATAATATCACTCTTTTCCCAGAAGAGAAAGTAAAGATCACACATTCTTCAAATTTTCTGTGGAAAAGCATGAACATAAAAATCAGAGAGGATTAAAAAGAAACACTTGGCAGCTTTTACATGCAGCCTCCTTGTTACGACCCACTAATTCGACAAGGATCAAATCGTCAACTGTAAGAGGAATTGGAGCCAGACCTTTTGAGTCACAGACTGATAGCTGCCATTTTCATTAGGTAAAGCCTGTCATTCCCTCTGCTTGCTTATTAGCTGTGGAAGCTGATGGCTGTATATGTACAGCAGGGGCAGGCAGGTGCCAAGCCCTGCGGCCCTGCACTAGTTGGGCATGTTTGGGGTCCCCAGTTTCATTATTTCTTCTTCCCACAGTCTAACTAGTTTCTATATTGTGCTTATTAATTTTACTTCTACCCATGGGGCATGACAGCTATACCACGGACATCCAACATTATGTCCCTGCTGTCGATATCAGCAGTTCATCCTGGTTCCCTGAAATTCAGATGATTGAACCAATTGCTTTCTGGTCAAGTTGTGATTCTTCTGAAAATTATAACAGTCAAGGACCATGCCTGGATTTGATCCCTAGTGGTCAAGCTATGGAGCCAACACATAAATCCTATGGAATATCCCACACAGTTTCGTTCTTTCCCCCACTATTTTCTGTTTTTTTCCATCTAGAATATCTATATGCACTCTTTTGAGAATTGTAAATTCTCGCCACCCTTAAATTAGCTTCATGGCTTCCATAAAGCATTTCTCAATCAAAACCCTGCAGAATTTTTTTGCTCATTTGCATTGCAATACCACATACTCTTTGAAACATTCCTTCACCACATAACATACAGTATCACAGTGTCAACTAGGTGTTGGGGATGCACTAGCGAATTATCCATGGTGCTTATTGTCTGCGAACTAAGCTCATATGACTTTGAGAAAATGATTAATTTCTCTCATTTATCATTGGAATAATACCTTTTCCACAAATTGTTGTAAGGATAAAATAAAAATGTGTGTGAAATTACTTTGTAAATTATAAAGTGCTACATAAACATAGGGTATTGTTTTTATTATGCCTACTTCTAATCGTATTAGCTCTCAATCATTTGTCTTGGTGTATAAAAATCAAGATATTTTTTGTTGGTTTTAGCAGAGTGATTTGCACATAAAGATTGAAGTGATTGATTCATTTTTTGCTTTCAGATTTATGATCCAAGGACTAATAATATTTCAAAATCTTGGCAGTCCATGACTGAGGTTTTGAGTTTCCTTTCTCCTCAGTCCTTGCAAGTTCAAATGGAGTTGGTTTCCATCGATATCAGACTGTGGTCATTCAAACATGGAAGCTCAGAGAGGCTGGGGTGAGGGGCTGTGTTCTCCATATGGACTCATTATATTTTCCTCATAACTTTCAGTTCAGCAAAGGCACCTTGGGCAGCTGTTCTTCACCAAGTTTTTATTTGATTTGACTGATTTTACAGTTTACTCTGGTGTTAGAACTTTTAGCCAAAATGTCTTCACACACAAATAAGAAGGAAGAATAATAAGAGTGAGCAGTATATTTTGAATGTATCAATTTTTTATTTTTACAAAGTGTATTCAAATATATTATCCTATATAATATTTTGAGCATGCCTACAAATCAAAACAACTTTAAAAACTCATTTTATAAATGAGAAATTCAAGGACTTGGCTCCAAAATTGTATTGTCTACACTTTTTTCTTCCTTGCAGCAACAATGACTAAGAATCTCACTTATTTGAGAAGGCAATTATAAAGTCAGTTTTGTGTATAATCCATCCAAATTATTCTACTCTGAGGCAGAGGGCTGATCGGAGTAATGATATATATTTGTGAGGAAAGGAACTAGTAAAAGTGGCCTTCTTCCCCACACTACAGAGGGACCTGCCATTACATTCGTAGGTAGAATCAGGAGTTGAGAGTGTCCTCAAGGCAGCAGCTGGAGGAGAAATTCTAAATGAGTTTCCAGGAGAAGGCAACACACCATGTAGTTTTGGAAAATATTTATTGTAAGCTGTAAGAAGAATGATTACCAAGAACAAAAAACAAAAAAAATCCCAATTACACTCTGATACAATGCTTTCTTATTTTCATTTTGATCAACTGAAAGAGTTCTTTTAGACCTATTTAGAGATAAATTTTTGTGGACAACTCTGTTGTGTACATAGAAAAGAAAGCACAAGAAGCATACACTAGTTTTGGAGGTTCTCAGTGCTCTGTACATTCTGACTGACTTTTCTCAACTACTTTTCTACTTGGACATCAATGTTCATGAATTTGCAAACAATATTATCTTCTGTGTCATGAAGAGAACTGGTAAGTCAGCATTCCTAAAAGGGTATTCTATTATTGCCTCTGGTATTATCTTTGAAACTACTATGACTCATTCTGAGAGTTATGATGGGTGTGTTCATTCAATGCCAACATTATTGTGATAGTCATCTGACTGACAGTAATTGAAATTATTTTGTGATCTCAGAGGTATAAAATGTGGTGGGACAAATGCATTTTAGAGTCTATAAAATATGGAAATAGAATATTAAGATGTAAGGATTAGAAAGTGTCATGGTACAAGGGACCCAGGAAATTTGATGGGCAAGTAGAGGTAATTCTTGAGTTAGGTGCAGGACTGGAGATGACTTTTCTGTGTTCTCTGGGACTGATGTATTAATATTTGCTGGTGGACTATGGGGAAACCAGCTGGGGAAGACATTGTATTTAATAATCCAGGACCAGGGCTCATCCTTTTTCAAGTACTGGACCTCCATATTCCAATCTGACTACTCACAAAAAATGGATATGATACTATTTAGAGGTGCCAGCTCCAAATTAAACTTCAGGCATCCTGAGTATCAATTTGAGCAGAGGCTTTTCAAAGTTCTCTGATGTTTGACAACCCAAACATTGGTTTTCCAGGACTTTTCCACTGAATTGAGGAGTCTCTATTGGTCAACATTCATGAATTTGCAATTGACAATGAAGCATCAGAGAAGAGATGTGTGAGGAGAGGTAGAAAAAGTGATCATGGGAAAGTCAAGTTACAGAGGAATATAAGATAGTAAAGGCCACGGAGATAAGAAAAAATATGAGGGAAAGAAGTGTAATAAGCCAAAGAGGAGTGAAACGGAGAAAGGAAGGAATACAGTAGAAATAAAGGGAAATAGAACGTGGAAAACACAGAAATTACAGGAGTTTCTAGTATGATTAAGAAGGTTATTGATACTGGTCGTTTAACTGCGAGGTCTCTCCTTACAAATATATTTTACAATAAGATGACAAAAACAAGAATCTAAGAATTTGGGTCAACTTGTTTCAGTAACTCACTTCTATCTTTTTTGTTGATGGTCCTTTTGTCTTTGCTTAGATTTTGAATCTCATTCTTCAGCTTCCAAGACGAGAGTCTGGCGTCATAAAGTGTTTCATATGGTTTCTCCAGCCTCCCTGTCTAGACATAAAACTGTCTGAGGGCAAACACCACATAGTCCCTATACCCTAAAAAGGTCCTAGGCCAGTGCTGTGCATATCTATAGCGCTTAGTAAAACAGGCAGGATATATTGGCTCTTTGCTTGAGCATTCATTTACCCTCTGGGAGAGTTAATGAGTGATCTCAGCACCTTTTCAAAGAGGCGTCTGCAAAGAGCAGCTTTGGATGAGATGCACAGCTTTCTTTGGGTCTAGAGAGGCCATACAAAATGGAAACAAGGCCTTATGCAAACAGGATTGGAGACTGTTTAGCCTGATGCCCAAGAATACATTCAAAGGAGACCAGCTTCAGCCATTCAGGTGCTTCCCTCATTGCCATCACAATGGAGTTATTGTCCATGCAAATGTGTTTCTTGCTGTTATAGTTTTGTTTTGTTTAAAAATTTTATTCAGAAGCTTCTCTCTTTGGGAAGGTGCTCAGACAATGAGATAAACCATGGCTATGTTCCCTACAAGTAAAGAAGTCAGTAGATAAAAAAACCTTCTTCCCCATCTTGCCATCATGAAATTCTTATATTTTCCCTTCCAAAGAAAATCCCCTGGGAAAGGGAATGTATAACTTTTAGTTTTACAAGAAGTTTGAATTGGACTGTCCCTGATTCCTACCAACTTTGAAAATAATTAGATGGTAAGAATGGAATACACAGTGGATTAAGAGACCTAAATTTGTGAATTTAGTCAAATTAGATAACCTGACCAGGCTTCAGTTTTCTCATCAGCAAAATGTGGTACTCATTGTATGAATTGACAAATGTAAAATCACAGAACACAGTGACAAGTGATAAAAGCTCTGTGAATGTTCATTTATGTATGCTGGATAGTTTGTTTTATGTATGCATCCCTTATCTTCTAGGTGTTATTAAATATGATTGTTAGAGCTGACTTGTGACCTGATTCTTATTTAATCCATGTTTCTCAGAAAACAACTAGCATGTGATTGTGGTGATAGTCATGGTGGAGGTGAGGGAGATGAAGAAGAAAAATCTAAGGGCACAAAAATCAACTAGTCAGGTAGATAATTTTCTTCAGTGAAGCAGAATGTGTGTCTCTCCTCATTTGGGAAAGAAACAAGACATTATAATATTTGAGATAGAACTTTTCATGTATAGACAAAATTACTATATTGTCAATATATTATTTCCAGATAGCGCTTTGTTTCATTATAAGCTTTTTAAATTAATTCTTATGTCATATGATAAAAGTTGGACTTAATTCAGGAGGCCTGGACTTGAATCCCATCTCTGCTATTTTCTAGTGAGTTGAGCTAGTGCTGGTGACTCACTACAGGCTTTTCTCAGACTTCCCTTGTATAACATGAGGGTCCTCTGCTACAAGATTGTGGTTAAAACCAGATGATTTGAAGTCCATTTGGGTACCATATATGTAGCAGCCATTAAATCATTATCTTTGGAAGCCAATGGAAATATCTACAAGAGAAAAGTGGTGTTCTTTTTGTTTTTCAAGTAAGAAAAACAAGTATCAGGGGGTTAAATCTCACAAATTAAAGGCAGAGACATGACTGACACTCTGACATAGAAGGGCAATGCCTATAGAATTGAGGTATAAAAAATGGAGCTCCTAACACAAGGGGGTAAATAGACACCAACAAATCTCAACCTTCACCTTGGGCTCATGCTCAGTTATTTTAAGGAAGGAAGAAAAGAATCCCCTGCGTATTGATTACCTACTATGTGCCAAGACTTGTCCTGGGCACTTTCAAACATTTAATTCTCCCAAGAGCCATCAAGGTTGATATTAGTATCGCCCAATTATAGATGGGGAAACTGAAGCTCAGAGAGTTTAAGCCTATCACCCAAGGTCATGCAGCTGACAACAGCAGAGACTGAATTCTGCCTCTCTGCCATTATTTCTAATATCAGCTTACTTCTACCTCCTTGCCTGCCAGAACCACTGCCACCAGCCTGTCAACAAAGACAGCAAACCTACGAGTTGTCTCAGCCTTGTAGCAAAGCTTTGATATCCCTTTGTTGTTCAAGGCAGGACCCTGGGTGCCATGCAGGGGAGTGGACAGCAACAGTCTCAGGCAGAGCAGGAGACAGAGCTGGGGGCTTGGTCACACAGGTGTGGGCTGGAAGGTACAGGGAGTCGGCAGGTCAGAGCTCACTTTCCAGGGAAGTCAGCTAGGCAGGTAGATATCAAAAGCCCAAACAGTCAGGGTCCAGAGACTTAGTGATCACAGAGGCAGGGACAATGGTTCTATTGAACAGAAGACATGAAGGCAAGCAAAAATCCTAGGGTAGGCACTGCTTTTGTTGCCTGCTGTGTGTGAGCAGCTCTGGAGCCTAGGTGTTAAACAAAGTTAGAAGGATCTCTTATACCTGCAGGAAAACTGTGCTACTTACGGAGTGTAAAACAGAGATGTTGAATTTTTTTTTTTTTTTTCACTGTGGCCAGTGCTGCAAAGGGACTTTTATGTTGACTGATACATCTGAGACTTGGGCTTAAGATATGAATAGATAGATGCACCTTTCACATTGCAAGCACTTCATTGTGGTAGCTACAGAAATCTCTAAGAATGGTGAAGTTTTATGACCTCCAGCCTCATTCTTTTATACTCGTCCCTTCCAACCATGAATTTGTGTTAAGCACTATCCTCTACTCACATATCTGCTTCCAACCCTTGTCAAAATCTGCTTTCTGATTACACTTCATGGGTAATGGCTATGAGAGCAGAGCTGTGTACACTTCTTTCCTAGGGCCACTGACTCTATTTAGATGGAATTTATCGGAAGTTCACTTAGAGAAGACTCTTCGAGCAAAAACTGACATGAGGCAGGGCTCCCTGGATCCCCCAACCTCCCAAAAAATGAGCGAGCAGGTGGCTATTCCACCTACGCATAAGGTCAGCCCTGACAGCAGTCAGGCTTTTTTTGTGTCCTGGAACCATTTTCTCAGAGTGACATTGACATATGTCCCCATAAATAAATTAGCAACCCCATCTCAGCTGACATGGTTGGCAGAAACAAGAAGCTCATGTGCCAGTGTGTGGGTTAATTCCCGTGCCCATTCCACCGGGAAAGATCAAGTGTATCAATGTGTGCTCATCCTGCAAGCCCTGGGATGCAGAAAGCTTTTCCTTTCTTCTTCTTGGTTTTCACAGGAATATATTTTGACTTATCTACATAAAATATGCATGTGAGAGGTTGTTAAATGAACAGAGAAGTGATAGAAAGACAGGAGGATAGGTGAGGCAGAAATAGCATTTTTCAGTTTACAAAAATAGAAATAGGGACTCCATACTCCTTACTCCCCAAATCGTCAACTGTGCAAGGTAGATATTTTTATTCCTAATATTGTAAAGCTACTTCTGCTGAATCCCCACACAGAAGACATGAAAAGAAAGTAAACCATTTCTAGTTCTTTCTGACTTGTTCCCTCTGAAAGAGTAGGGGCATCTCAAAAATACCTTAATGCTTTCTCATGTAGTTCAATAAACAAAATTTCGAGAAACTTGTCTGTGGTGGTGATAGGCATTTTGTGGGATAAGAAAAAAAAATAAGTGGAAAAAAATCCTTGTTGCAAATAGTTAACTGGGAGAATCAAGGAGAAATGCATGGATCAAGTCTATTCAGTAAATATGAATTGAGCACTTGAAATGTGCCAGGCCCTACACTAGAATCAGCTGGACTCATGCCTCTGCTGGAGGAAGCAACACTCTTTATCTAGGTACGTAATTTTCATCACAAATGTCAGCTGAACTTACCCAGTAGAGATGTTTATAACAATACACAAAGCATTTTATCTACTCACCTATTTACTAATTCATTTATTTATTTTCCTTTACTATGTAAAGGGCTTGTTTACTATTATATGCACAATATAACATTCAATATGCCATTATATGCACCATATACCATTCAATGGTATATTGAATATAATGCGTATAATGGTAAACAAAACAGATGAAGCCCCTGCTCTTATGAAGCTTGCAGTCTAGGAACCCTTAAATTTGATGTCATCTTTTTATGAAGACAGCATAAAGTTGACTGAGAGTGACTGCACCTTTCCAGTGTAATGAGAATGGTGTTTTTCTTCCTGATTGGGTAAGTGTGAGGTCAAGATCTTCCTGGACTGGGAATTAGAACAGGCTCTAAATAATTTACCGTTTTAACTTAGTGAATTTCACATTTCTCTACCTGTGTTTTTTTATGCTAAATGAGTGTTAGGTACTCAAGAAATATACCGTGCAAAATGAAAACCACTAGCCTCATGTGGCTATTGAAACTCAATGTAATTAACTAATATCAAATAAGATTAAAAGCTCACTTTCCCAGTCTCACTGGCCACATTTCCAGTACACATAGCCACCTGTGACTAGTGGTTATCACACTGAACACTACAGAACATTTTCATTATCATAGAAAGTTTTCTTGGAAAGCCCAGCTCTAGAAAATAATTTCTGGTGTTAATATCTATGATGCTTGTCTTTTGGATGTTTCACTAAAGAATTCAAGATGTGGATCTTCACTTTGAAATTCTACATTGCTTTCTCTGTACATAAATTAAGTGGCGTTACTATGCAGATCCATATAGATGTTCATATCTTTTTGTGCATATCCTTTATCGCCAACTAGGCTGGAAGCACTTGAAAGCAGTGATCACACAATCCATTTCTATATTCTAAGTGCTTAGTGCAGTGCCCTGTAGACAGTAGGAGCTTAATAAATGTCTTTGTTGGTGGTGAGAAGGACACTTTCTGATATTCAACAGCACCCTAAAACACTATGAGCTGTGCCTCTAAGCAGCAGAGGGGAGTTAAACTACAGAGAAGCCCTGAGGGACAGATCACGAGTTTGGACTTCGCCACATTGAGTTTGATCCCAAAGGCTATTTCTGCACATCAAGCCATCTGGAGATAGTGTGGGTGCCAGGCATCACGCCTGTGCAGTGATGTATCTCATCCCTTGGTATTTAAATGCTGTCTTGGCATGGGACACTGGTGTCCACAGTCAGCCACAGGCAGAGAAAAAAGTTCTGACTCTAAGTCGTGGGCTGTAAACTTCATTTCCTCAGTTGAACTCACTTATCTGCTGGGCCTAACCATTCATCCACTTCCACAGTTGCGGTAATTCTCATTCTGGGTCTTGAAGAATATCACAAGAGCCTTATGATAATAAGGTGGCACTAGAATTCTAGGTGATGGGTCATGTCCAAATTTAGTCCAAAAGAAACTGAAAAATTATGTTTGCTCTGTAAGATCTCATCTGCTCTGGAGTATGAATTATGTTAAGTAGCCTTCAGCATCACTCAGTTGCATCCAGATCCAGATGTCAAAGGGGACAATATTGCAGCCACTTAACATTTCATGTGATAAAATTGTCCTCTTCTTGTCATTGTCCCCTCCCTTACTCTGGTCCATTTTCTCGGCTCCATTATCTGTTTGTATTTGCATCAAAATAATCTGTACTCTTTTGCCCACACTCCTGGCTTTAGAAATTAAAAAAAAAAAAAACCAAAAACAAACAAAAAACTCTGAAGCAATAGGTCAGCATTTACTACGAATATGTTTTTTTTTTCTCTCAAGACTTCTTTATTGAAATAAACAGGGAGGTAACTCTTTATTAACTACAGTATTTACAGATAAAGGCTCTGAAGACCCAAGAACTTAGATTTTGGAAGCTCCGTGGTGAGGTAATGGTGTAGCCAGGACTAGAGACCACGGTGGGACTTGAAACTATGTCAGAAGAGAAATGATATAGTAAGATTTAGATAATCTGGAAAGAATGTCTGCCACAATGTGCCCCTTTGCTTGCTAATTCATTGGTTATCGTGATTATTGAGTACTTAGATGATATAGGAATATATCTAAATATTGGGGGTATTAAAAGAAGTTTACTTTCTTCAGAATATGTTTATAATTTCAATTTAGGATGGTGTTTGAAAACATAATTAAATTTTCAGTATAATATACATAAAAAAGAAAATCAATATACAGGCAATAAATGATAACTGAGCTCAGAGGCTGAGAATCCTTCATGCAAGTGCTATCACAGATAAATTATTTTCAGTTTTATAAGAATTAAATAGAGAGTAGAGTTTAGTCTGTCATTCTAACAGAAGGGAAAAAGTAAGAAAAATGCATAGAGATTGGAAAGTCCAGTACTGGCTTGAGGGGCACTGATTAGTCATTGACGAATGTGCAGAAATAGAACAGGAAAGAAAGGATGAACCCAGATTCTGAAGGTATTCAGTCCCCTGGCTAGGAAGATTTGTCTTTATCTTGTACAATTAAAAGGCACTCTTCAAAGAATATTTAAATTTCACTCTGCCCTTCTGACCTTATATTACCATGCTATTTACATTCTTGTTTTTGGTTTTTGACTTTGACTCTTTCCCACATCAGTTGTTATGCAAGTTTCAAAGCTCAATCTACACTCCACATCTTCCAGAGGAGCTTCCTCAATTTATGCAGCAATTATACATAAATCCCATAATCTTCCACTTACAGGATTGATTAGGTATGTTTCTATAATGTTGTCTTACGCCTGTGTAAATCACATAAATCTGTACTTTATGAACAGTTTTAAAATGTAAACTTCTTGGGGTCAAAGAGCATAATTCATCTCTCTATTCTTTCAAAGCACAGGCTAAACTTCTGGTTGGGAGAATTACGTTGACAGAATAAAGAAAAGCAGTAAGGAGTACGTATTGTTTTAACACTGGTAGATGTAGTGAAATATAACTCTAAAATCTATGAACTCTTAAAATTACTGTCTAGCTTCTATCATTCAATTTTTGCTTTAGGAAAGGAGGAGGAAATGGAATGCATGATAGAATACAACATATTTTATCCTAAAATTACTTTTTAAAGGAAAGCTGAAAATATTCTGAGACATTTCAAAACCATTCTCTTAAGATACAGAGTTTAGTTTTGTGACTTCAAAGTTTGTAGAATATTTATCAGCCTTGGCAAAAAGGTGCCTAGACTTTTAAAAATGTGATTATTTGTTCAACATTTATTGAGATCATACTATATGGAGGTGCTGGGCTAGAAGCCATGGGAAGCGTGAAGGTGTACACAAAGACTGTAGAAAACCTTGGGAACCTGCACAGGCTTTTTAACTGTTACATGTAGATCATTATTTTTAAGCATTGGTAGTATGTGAAATCTCCTGCTTCTCCTTCTAGACTCCAGCTGTTCAATAAGTTCAGCATATTTTACATCTTGCTTAGTGCCTGGTACATAAGAAATGGTTACTAATAAATGTTTGTTGAGCTCAGTTACTATGTGCCAGGCATCTTACTGCAAATCCTTTCTGATAGCAGATCAGATAATTCAAATGTATGGCAAATATGCATTCTAGCTCCTCCAAGAACAATTAATTGTCCAAAAGATTGACACAGTTTAAACTCATGATGGAAAGGCCCAGAAGCTAAAGAAGCAAGTATTCATACAACATTCTTTCTATGAATTACAAACATAATTGCATTTAAGTGAATTGGAACTTCTCAAAGCATTACTATTTGGTAGTGAGGGTCTAGACAATGTTTTCTATCAAAGAGGAAATGTCCTTTGGAATACCACTTTGTGGAAACAAGAAAACAGACATTCCTTTTAACATGGTTGGTTCTGCCTATCTGCTCATAGCAAAAAGTATAGACGGGGTCTCTTAGTCTTTACATTGAGAAATCAAGCATCAAGGGGTCTAGGGTTTAAACCAAGCTAGGGATGTTGGAACTCAATGACCGTTTGAAGTCAAAACATGTCTTGCCTGTTTATTCTTTTGCAAACCTCTTTCTCAGCTCATCCAACTGGGAGTGAGGGTTTTATTATCCCTCCAACAGTTGGTTCCATTCTCTGACATTTTTCTTGTTGCCTGTGATTTTCGAAAGCATCCACTTTTCACAAGTGAAAACTGATTTTGTCCAAACAGATGCTTGTTTCTATATTTTACATTCTGGGAAAAAAATATGGGTATGATTTGGTTGGGGAGGGGGCTAGAGAGAAATGGGGAGTAAAATCTTACAGACGCTGGTAGAGGCACAGCTTTGAGCTAAAATTAGAAGCCAACTGAGAGCTGTAAGCAGGAGGAAGGGGGTCTCCAAAGAAAGTTTGTTGTATAATAAAATACTCATTGAAAATATTCTGACAAGGAGCCCTAACAAAATTCTCACATATCTTAGACTACATGATAAAATGGTTTCTCCCTAAAGTTTCTATGAGAATTATGGTAAATTAGATTTGGACACGATGTTTTAAATCAGTCAGGCAATCAAATATTTCAATCTAATCCTTCAATCAACACTCATTTCCTGAGCACCAATTTTTGTCCTGATCACTGTTAAACTTGAGAGGGAGTCAAGAGAAAAGCAAATAAATGCACAAGCAAATAAATAAAAATAACTTAAATGATGACCAGGAGGAGCTCACCGTGTAGGTGGGAAACAGGGAAAATAAACATGCAAAAGGTGAGCTGGAGGAAATGATACAGATAGATTTCAGGACTTGTTTCTCTGAGCTGCAGTTGACCTGTTGTTCCACAGCTTAATCCACCACTGTCTCACTCTCTTACTTTGAATTTCTCGACTTTACTTTGAATTTCTTGACTTTGCTCAGGGTTGGTGTCTTAGTTCATTCAGGCTGCTATAAAAAAATATACAAACAACAGTTTATAAGACACAGAGTACCCCTAGAATATCCCAGGAGTCCTTTCTTCCTTCACAGTTCTGAAGACTAGGGAGTCCAAGATCAAGGTGCTGGCAGATTTGGTGTCTAGTGAGGGCCTGTTTTCTGGTTCATAGACAGTGCCTTCTCACCGTGTCCATACATGGTGGAAGGGGCAAGGCAGCTATCTGGGACCACTTTTATAAGCATACTAATCCCAATCATGTGAGCAGGTCCCCACCTCCCAAAGCCCCAGCTCTTAGTATCATCACAATGGAGGTTAGATGTCAACATATGATTCTGGGGGGTACTCAGACATTCAGAACATACCAACTGGGGAAGAGATCTAATCCTCTATGTCCCACATGCTTTCTTGGCCCCATATGCGCTGAGGAAGTGCCTATTCTCTGCCTTTGTAGGCGTGGGATGGCTATATGTGGAGGCATGCACCACTGGCATTAGCTGCCTCTGTCCAGAGCCTGCTGAGCCAGGCTATGGGAACTGCATGTGCCCCACCCTCAACATCCTGAATTTCTGAAGGTAGATTTCATAACCCCAGCTACAGTAGTTGGTGCAAATTTTAGAGTCATAAAAACATCCTTACAGTCCACTGAATCAAGCAGTGTAGTTGACCCTTGTGAATGGGGTTAGGGCATCTCCTGGACAGTGTCTCACCCTATTACCACCGCTCTGACCCTCCTCTGCAGGGTAGGATGCTGATAAAAGAGATTCCAGCCTTATTCCCAGATACAGATCACTTAAAGCAGTCGGTCTTCATGTTCCCCTTAGCCCATTGCAGCACTGAGGGGAATATTCCTGCATGTATAAAAGGCACTCCATGCCTGGTATACATTCAGCACCATCCGGATGTAATTGGAATGGCTCTCTTCTAATCTGGTTTGGGCTCTGATGATAACTGCTTCTGTTTATACAATCAGATCTCACTGCTGAGTGACTTTGCATTCCTCTACATCAAAGGTAATTATTATTTTTATAGTTCAATTAGCAAACATTACATTTCTGTTTGCCTTGCTAAGATGGTACCACCAAATTTTACAATAACGCACTATTCTAAAGCTGCCAGGGGATAAGATGCTATTATAATATTGTAGCTCTTTTTTTTTCTTTGTTTTTTCCTTCTTTCATTATGCACACAGGTCATATTCAATTCAAAAATGAGAATGCTTCAGTTTAAGAATGTTAGACTGATAAAAGACCTTTCAATCATGTAAAACTAGACTCTCAATTTGGAAGTGAGGAAACTGAGACCTGAATTCAGTGATTTGGCCTAAATTATATCAGTCTGTAAAAGAATCAGCTTTCTAATCAATGTCTTTACATTCCTAGTACAGTATTCATTTTTCTTTCTCTCTTTAAGCCCCAGATGCAGTGAAGAGAAGGGAAAGAGATCAGCACTAAAGGAAAATATAAGTGACCCACCATTTATGGAGTATCTCCTGTGTGCAAGGCATTTTAGACAATTTAATGTTTTAAACTTGATACCTAGACCCTAACCCCTACCCTGATACTGAATATCTATATGACCTTGTGACTTAGTTCTCCCTGAGCTTGCATATTCTCCCTTGAAAACCAAGAGGGCTGCCCTAGAGTATCCCAGGAATCTTTTCTTGCACAATCGTTCAGGAACAAGTGCCAGCCATATCTCATTTTAAGTATCTAACATCCTTTAGATACTCCTGTTATCTTGTTTCTCCAAGCTGGGGGAGTGGTCCCATTGCTCTGTAGCAGTTTTGCTATGTGTTCTTGAATTTAACCACGGTTAGAAATGCTTGAAATAGTTTTTTTATCTTTCTTCCTGAAACTGCTGAGATGGACAGTCAGGAGGAAGAACATATACCATCCCAGATATTGAGCACAGTGTGGGGGTGGGTGGTCAGAGCTGGGGCCAGCACAGTGGCAGCAGCTCTCATTCATTCCCATGGCTTGCCCTGGCTGTGTGGGCAAAGGTCTCTCCAGCAATCCAGCAGCCTGTTTCCATATTATCAGTGCTTTCTCCTCTCTGGCTTTATTAAACATGTTAAGTAAGATGTTTTACCATGTTCTTACAGAGTCTGTTGCATTGATTATTCATAATGCCATCACCCCTCCTCCCACCCTGCTTAGTACTCCCCCACTCCCAGGCTTGATTTATTACCCACTATATTGTTCCCAGCACAGACCTTTTTATCACTGTCACATATGTGGGCCTGGTGATGAGATATACTTGGTAGTGGCTGGAGGGGCAGGATGGAGCTGTAGGAACCAAGCAAGCAGGAAGTTTGCAACTGATTTTATCTTGTTCTAAAACTCATTTCTGCTTATATTTTGGAAAATCCCAAACATAAATTATCTTTGTCTGTTTATAAAATAGATAATATAGTGGACTATTTGAAGAGCAGTATTTAGGCTTCATAGGTCTGTTTTACTAGGAACCCCAAAATAAACTAATAAAAGTAAAAGCAGTCAGTTACTAAACATTTAGTAAGTACCAGGCATTGATGTCCGGAGAAAGTGTAGCCTGGGTAGAGAGAACATGGGTGAAGCCTTGGAACATAAGTATGTACCAGGTTATAAGTGCTTTACTTGGATGATCGCATGTGATTCTATCTTAAGACAACAAACAAGAACAACTTATTGCATAGATTATTTTAATCCCTCTTTTTCATATGAAGAAACTGAAGCTCAAAGAGGTCTAATCACATAATTACAAAGGAGGTAGATCCAAGACTTGATCCCTAGATCTTTCTGACCTCAGAAGTACTCTAGTGATGATACAAATTCTATTCTCAGATTTAGACAGAATGATCGAATTTGTTGTTAATGATCTGCATGGATGTTTCTATTCATGAGTTTAAAAAATTTTGCCAAGCCAAGTAAAATAGAAAATCTGTTATGAAAGTTCAATATGTAAAACCAAAAACAAAAAAGAAAGGAAGAAGCCTGGGAAGAAGTTCTAGAAACCTGCCCACTCACATCTCTCATTCCTCCAGGTATCCAAGGGTGCACCATATATTTATGCATTTTTGAAGACTCCAGCTTAATGCAATACCATCACTTTGTAAGGGAAAGACAGTGATAACCCAAGGTACTAAGTGACAAATCGACCACACAGTCATCAAGTAGTCTTACTCCCAGTTAACATGGCACCACATTTGTTGTAATTTGATTGCCTTTTATATCCTGTTAGATGTAAGAAACAGTTCATTAACAGTGTTAGGTTAACACATTAGTGGATAGATCATTTATTCACTCAATGAATCCTAACAGAATGCTCATTATGGGCCAGGTCCTGCTGTGTGTGCTGGGGAAAGGGCAGTAGGCAAAGCACACACACATCCCTGCCATGATGGGGTTTGCATTCTACAGAAGTCAAGAAACACACAAAATGAAAAAGGAAAAATATAGCACATTACTATAGACAAATGCTAGAAAGAAACCGAAAGTGGGAAAGAGGGAGATCGTGTACATGGGTGATGTGGCAGGCATGTGGCCAAGGAAGACCCTCAGAGTGGAAAGACTGAGAAAAGTCTAAAGAGTGAGAGATCTGAGATCACTGGTGTCTGGAGAAAGTGTGGTCTGGGTAGAGAGAACACGGGTGAAGCCTTGGAACAGCAACATGTGGGATGTGCTTGAGAAACAGCAGGGAGATTAGTGTGGAGGGAGTGGAGTGAACAATCCATATGGTGGTCTGAGCTGAGGTCAAAGAAGTAAAACAGAAGAAGTCAAATCAGTAGGGTCTTACAGGTTTATCTTTGATTCTCAAAGAGATGGGAAACCAATAGAGGCTTTTCAGCAGAGAAAGAACTTCATATGAATTGTTGTTTGTTTTTTAATTCATTATATTCAAATTATGTTAGAGGGAGGAAAGGAAAGAAGTAAAAAGACCAATTAGGAGCCAAACTTCAATTTTCCTCCTCTCATTCTATCTCAAACATTTTACTGTGACAGTCTCAAAACATAAAACAAAGATGAAATAATTTCGCATCTTTATGTCCACCACGCAGATTACATCAGAAACATTTCACTACAGTTTATCATGCATCCATTCATCCATCCAGTTATCCCTTCATCCCATTTCCTTGATGAGACTCAAACCAAACTCCAGTCATCAACCCATTTTGTTCAGATAATACAGCATACAACCAGAGTTCAACTCTGCCATTTTTTATTCAATACAAAATCCATATTCAAAGCAATGCACAAACCTTAAAAAAAATTTCACTGAGTTTTGATAATAAACACATACCTCCATATAACATATAATTCTATCAAAATATAAAATATTCATGATCATCTCAGAAAGTTCCCTTATATCTCTTCCCAGTGAAAGCCTGTCTTTATCCTCCACAGATAATCACTAACCTGATTTTTCCATAATAGATTAGTTTTACCAGCTATAGAATTTCATATCAATAGAGACATAAAATATGTATTCATTTCTGTCAGCTTTCTGTCAATCAGTGTGTTTTTGAGATTTATTAATGTTTTTCCATGTAGTAGTAACATGGTCCTTTTTATTGCTAAGTAATATTCCATTAGATAAATACCTCAACTTTTGTTTATCCATCATCTGATAAACACTTAGGATGTTTTCAGATTTTTATTATGAGAAAAGTTTCCAGGATTTTTTTTTTTGAGACAGGGTCTCACTCTGTTGCCCAGGCTGGCCTGTAGTGGCATGAACATGGCTCACAACAGCCTTCACCTCCTGATCTCAAGCTGTCCTTCCACCTCAGTCTCATGGGACCACAGGCATGCACCACCACACTCAGCTAAATTTTTAATTTTGTAGAGTTGAGGTCCTGCCACATTGGCTAAGCTGGTCTCGAACTCCTGGGCTCAAACAATCCTCTTGCCTTGGTCTCCTGAAGTGCTGGGATTACAGGCATGAGCCACAACACTTGGCTAAAAATTTTATACAATAATTTTTGTGGTTATATATTGTCATTTATCTTGAATTAATATGTGGAGATAAATTACTAGGCTATAGAAAGATCTATGCTTGGTTTTTATTTAGTTTGCCTAATAGATATTCTTATATATCCTATTGTAAAGTGTTTTATTTGCCCAATTCCAATGGAGTTGCTTGGCCTTTAATTACTGAATTGTAGGAGTATTCCTGAGTATTAGACTTTACAGTAAATATCTTTAAAAAAATACAATAGGGACAGATTTATAGGTATAAGCTACCACTAAAGCCATCAGCAACTGCTCTGCTACTTCACGGTGATAGTGACCAGAAATTTTATTTTAAAACATTAAACCTGTCTTTATTATTTTCAATATGCATTAATTTTTCTAGGATAAATGGAATAGAGTATAAAAGCCAACATAGGAAAAATGTAAATAAAATGTCATAAAAGCAGAAAAAAGAAACATAGAAAGTTGAAAGTATTACAAATTAAAATAAATCTAAAGATGTCATTTATTACAATATATAAAAATGGACATAATTTGGGTCAAATCAAAGATTGCCTAATTATATGAAAAATATAGCTAACTGTATATTCTTTACAAGATAACTAATTAAGATATAAATACCCAGAAAAGAGGAAACAGATTGAAAAAGATATACCAGTAAAATATCAACCAAAAGTCAGCTGATTTGGCTATATAAACACAATGTAAAATATAATGTTGCAGAGATAAAGTGTGCCACTACATCAGGATTTCAATTTGTTAGAGTGATATAACAATTCTAAATTTGTATGCCCCTAACTTTATAGATATAAAATATATGAAATAAAAATTTACAGAACTGTTAAAAGAGATGAATAAATCTACCATCAAAATTTAGGAGTTAACATATTAACAATCATAGATCAAGAAGAAAGAATGAGCAGTCAGAATACAGATATATGAACAACACCGCTTAAAAGTTGACTAAATAGATACGCAAACAACATTCAACCCAACAAGTGGAGAACACAAGTTTCTTTCTGGTACATTTGGGACCTTTATTAAAACTGATCCTAAACTAGGTTTTAAAACATATCTCAACCTATGTTAAGAAATCTGGCATGTTCTCTGATGATAATATAATTAATTTAAAAACAATTATGAAATAAAACTAAGGCCAAAACAAGAAAATGATAAAATACTACATAGAAGTACTAAATTATATTTCTATATAATGCACAATTCCAAGTAAAAAACATAGTGGATATTTAAAATACTTAAAAAGAATGGAAAAAAATACATATAAAAAACATTTGTAACAAATAAACTGGTAATTATAAAAAAGTAATCTTAAATGATTACAAAAGTAAAAAAGACTAACATCAATAATCTAAAAATTAGAAAACTAAATACAGAATAAACCCAAAGAAAGAACTTTTTAAAAATTAATTTTTTTTTCTTAAGAGACAGTCTTGCTCTGTTGTTCAGGCTGTAGTGCAGTGGTGTGATCCCAGCTCACTGCTGCCTCAAACTCCTGGGCTTAAGCAATTCTTCTGCTTCAGCCTCCTGAGTAGCTGGGACTACACGCATAAACCTGAGCATTCCTCTGCCTAATTTTTTAATTTTATTTTTGTAGAGATGGGGCCTTGTTGTGTTGCCCAGCCTGCTCTCAAACTCCTGGCCTCAAGAAATCCTCTCATCTTGGCCTCCCAAAATGCTGGGATTACAGGTGTGAGCCACTATCTCCAGTCAGAAATATTTTTTTTAAAGAGAGAAGAAATTAATACCATATAAAATGTAAAGACACAACCAAGAGAATTCATAAAGCCAACAATGAAGGCATTAAGATGACTAATAAAATTGACAAATCTCTGCTGATGGTGATCAAGAAAACAAGGTAAAACCACAAATGAGTAAGTGTTAGTTTTGAAAGAAGAGTCATAAGAATTATGGCAGGGCTTAAAAACTTAATAGGTGAACATTATGAGCAACTTTATTCCAATTTGTTAGAAAACTTACATGTAACTGAAATATATATATAGTATAAATTACCAAATATTCTCATATTATAAATATAATAAATAAACATTAAAATCACTGAAATATTGCAGTGGTTAAGAAACCCGCCAAAGACAAATCCAGATAGTTTTACAAGGGAGTATTTTTGTCTTAGTCAGAATTTCCCCAGAAGTCAACCTTGAACCCAAGGATTTGAGTGAAACTGTTCCTTTGGAAAGTGATCCCAAGAATTACTGATAAAGGTAGGGAAGAGAAGCAGGAAAGAGAAGGAATCCTACAAAGAATATGTTTGTGAGCAGTTTGCTTGTGGGCAATTGAGCTGGGTCCCAGGAAGAACCTCTGAGTGATTATGTAGTCAAAGCCTTCAAAGTTTTGCACCTAGGAGAAAGAAATATGGGGTATTTATACATTGACACTCATCTGTTATGGGTTGAGTGCTGCTCCCAGGGGCATTTACTCCCCAGCATTGCTGCCCAATCTTGGAAATGGGCCTACTGGCCTCCAGAAGCCAGAGAAAGCCCTCAGGCAGAGTCACTAGTGTTTGCATTAAAAAATCCTCTGTGTCTGGGGCTGTGAGTGCTGAGGGTTTAGTATTGCTACCATTAGCTATAACTAACCCTTAAGAAGCAGATGATTCCAATCCTCCCAGTATATCTATATTATTAAAAAGAAGGGAAATTGCAGGCAAATACATTGTTAAACTAGAGGCCAAAAAATCTTAATTTAAATGTTAGTAAATCAAATTTAGCAGTATATCAAGTTGGGTTTATCACAAAAATGCATGCTTGTTTTCATAGTAAACAGTCTACTAAGGTAGTTCATTACATAAACAGATTAAAAAGAGAAGAGCCATAAAGAACATCTCTGTAGACAAAATGTAATTTCAATATATGATTTTAAAAATTTCTATTAAATAAGAAACAGAATGGAACCATCTTAACGACATAAAAAGGGACAACAAGGGCCAAACTAGAAAATATTCTACATCATTGATACATATTGTAAAGGTTATTTTTGGCCGGGCGCGGTGGCTCACGCCTGTAATCCCAGCACTTTGGGAGGCCGAGGCGGGCCGATCACAAGGTCAGGAGATGGAGACCATCCTGGCTAACATGGTGAAACCCCGTCTCTGCTAAAAAACACAAAAACTTAGCCAGGCGTGGTGGCAGGCGCCTGTAGTCCCAGCTATCTGGGAGGCTGAGGCAGGAGAATGGCATGAACCCAGGCGGCAGAGCTTGCAGTGAGCCGAGATCGCGCCACTGCACTCCAGCCTGGGCGACAGAGAGAGACTACCTCTCTCAAAAAAAAAAAAAAATTAAAGTATTTTCTTTAAAATCAAGAATAAGGCAATGATGCGCATTATCATCACTGCACTCAACATTGTGCTAGACATCCGAATTTAGTAAAGTAAGATAAGAAAAGATAGATGTAAAGACATAAGAATTGAAAACATATAAACAAAACAAATTATTTTCAGATGATATGGTTGTTTACATGGAAAACCAAAAAGCACTTACAGACAAATTATTAGTAATAATAAGATAGTTCATCAGTGTGTCTGTGGGCTATAAGATCAATATACAAAACCAATTGCATTTCCATATGACAGCATAATTCAGAAAATATAATTAAGGAATTATTTCCCTTTACAATAGTATCTAAATATATAAGGTGTCTGATAATAAAATAGCAAAAGATGTGCAAGACTCCTAGAGAAAATTGTAAAGGATGTTCAAAATAAAAGATATAAAATGTCTATTGACAGTCACTATAAAATGTGACCATTCTTTTTGTATTGATCTATGCATCAATGCAATGACAATCAAAATTCCAATACAATTTTAGTGGAATTGACAAGCTGATTTCAATATTGTATGGAAAAGCAAATGACAAAAATAGCAAGACTTTCCTGAAGAAAAAGTGGAGAAAATTATACCTTTTAGATATCAAAACATAGTATACAATTAAACCAGCTAGGACAGTGTAATGTTGGATTAAATACTAAATTCTTTAATAAGTAGAGTGGAAAATCAGTCATATTAAATACATACATTTATAGTAAATTGTATGTAACGATGAATATAATATGCATTATAAATAATGCATTATGAATGATTACATGTTTCATATATTTTCTACTTTCTTTATCACATGTTATACCAATGTCAATTCTAAATGGAATAAATACTTAAACATCTACATAGTGAGAGAGAGAGAGAGAGACTGGGACAAAGAGGTTGAAAATAATAAAAATATTCTTTGGGAATCTTCTGACAACTTTCAGTAAGTTTAAATTATTCAGAAGAAAATATAGAACAATATCTCCATGAGATAAGATATAGGAAATTGTAGTAAACAAAAAACAAAGAACACTAACTTAAAATAAATTATTGATGAATTTGACTAAATTAAATTTAAAAGAATGTTCATTCATTAACAGAGACATTAGTCAGCTAGGGCTACCATAGCAAGATAGCACAGACTGGGTGATTACAACAACAGACTTTATTTTCTCACAGTTCTGGAGGATAAAAGTCCACGATTAGGGTGCTAGCAGGGTTGGTTTCTGTTAAGGCCTCTCTCCTCAGTTTGCAGATGGCTCCTTCCTGTGGTGTCCTCACATGTTTTTTTTTCTGTGCCTGCTTATGGAGAAAGAGTGCTAATGTTTCTCTTCTTATAGGGACACCAGTCCTACCAGATTAGGATCCCATCCTTATGGCCTCATGTAACCTTCATTATCTCCTTAATGGCCTTATCTCCAAATATAGCCACATTGCGTTTTCAGCATATGAATTTGGGGTAGACACAATTCAACTCATCACAGACATGTAGAAATATTAATTTTAAAAAATGAACAGAAGGCACCAAGTAGAAAAAGAGATTTGCAACACATAACTGGGAAATAAATCACATTTAGATCATACAAACAACTTATAAATCAGTAAGAAGAGACAAATAAGATAATGGAAATTAGGCAAGAGACTTAAAAAGGCTTTCACAAAAGAAATACAAATGGACAATTAACTTATTAAAATATGCTAAACCCCATTAGAACCCAGAGAAATGTAAATTAAACCAGAAGGAGATATCTTACACTCACGTGATTTATAAAGATTAAAATGCTTGACAGCACCAAGTATTGGCAAAGCTGTGGAGCAGCAGCAAAAGCACTTTGGTATACAATTGAGCATCACCTGGGTAAAGCTGAAATCCACATATACTTCATGAGGATCAGAAAATAAATGGCTTGATATTTGTAACAGAATAAAAAAGAAAATGTCTCAAATATTCATCAATAGAAAGTTAAGAAATTGTGGCATAATTTTACAATGCATAGCAATGAAAAACTGAGTTACATCTATTTACATCAACTTAGATGAACTGCAAAAGTGTCCTATTGAGAATACAAGATGAGTCACACAAAATTATGTATAGTACAGTACCATTTATAAAACATTGGAAAACTAAAGTAAGCATTGCTTAATGTTCTGTGTTCGTGTGTATGGATGTTTTTGTGTCTGCCTGTGTGTTACAACTACAAAGACAGATCTTAGCTTCTAAATATCTTTCTCCATTCCAAAGAACCAGTGACCTGTGGTGACTGGGGCTGATAAAGTGCAGAATGAATCATAAACACTGTGTGTTGGGATGTGCATGTGTGTGTGTGTGTGTGTGTGTGTGTGTGAGCTTGCCTGCACACATGTGCCAGAAAATAAGGAAGTTCATTAGAAATGATGGAGTATGTCTGAAGGACACAGTAGTTTGCTTGAAGATGCTTTTACTGGCCAAATAGGGAAAAATTTTAGTTCATCAGTTATTTATTCCTGTGTAACAAATTACCACAGACTTAAAAATGTAAAATAACATCTGTTTTTCAGTTTTGTAGGGAAGATCAAAAGTCTAGGCTTGATTGGGGTCACATGAGACCTTGAGCTTAGTCCTTGTCATTTGGCATCTACATAAGGATCCACCTCCAATATCACATGGGTTGTTGGCAGAAGACTGAGGACTCTGTCTTCTTGCAAGCTGGTGGTGGTGGGTGCTGCAAGCTCCTAGAGACCACCCACATTTCTTGTCATCAGGCCTCCACTTTCAAAACCCAGAAAAGGGAATTTCTCATAAAAAATCCCTCTCATATTTTGAATCTTTCTTATCAGAAAGAGGATCACCAACAGTAGGACAAATCCATATCATGTGCCTCCTGATATGCTGTGCTGAGAAGGACGTAATATCACTTCTACTGCACTCCTGCCAACAGTGAATAACATGAATCTAATCCTGAGCAATCATCAGGCAAGCCCTGACTGAAAATGTTTCTTATTAAAACTAGACCAACACTTCAAATATGTCAATTGCACAGTAAGAGGTTTATGTTAAAGGACAATAAGGAAACAACATAAGCAAATGCAATTTGATCCCACATTAGATCCTCTATTAAAGGGATGAATAATATTTTGGGGATAAAAGGATAAAAGGACATTTTTGTAATGATTTATGAAATATGAATATAGATGAGATTACATAATATTAGATTAAAGGTAAATTTTCTAATTTTTATAATTGCTCCGTGATTTTGTAAGACAATGTCCATGTACTTAGGAAATAAGCAAGTATTTCGGGATAAAAGGTCACGCATGATTCTGCAACCTAATTTCAAATGTTACAGGAAGAAAAATACATGTCTATATACACAAACAGAGAGAGAGATTGAGATGGAGAAGTTGAAAATAATAAAAATATTATTTGGAAATCTTACAACTTTCAGAAAATTTTAAATTTTATCAAAATAACAACTTAAAAAAACAAAAAGATAAAAGCAAACATCAAAAAAGGAAGGACAATGATTAACTTTGGGAGGAGAAGTCATTTGGTTTCAAATGGGTAAGAAATAAAGGAAATTTGGCATCGTTCTAGGCATTGGCAATATTTTGGTTATAAAAGTGGGTTCTGGCTACACAAATTTATATTACGTTTTTGGCTACACAAATTTATATTACGTTTTTGGTTCTTTCCTTTTACATATAAATCATTAACCTTTTGTGGATCAAATACTTCATAACTTAAAACAAAGAAAAAGAATAAATGATGGAAATAAGAAAGAAAAGAAGGTAGGAAGGAAGGCGGGGGGGAAAGGCAAGCAGGCAAGTCATCTTGGCCTCTTTTAGGGGCCACTTGGATTCATACGCTACAGTGGTGTTTCCCGAAGTGTAGTCCTCAGGGACTATGGTAGTTAATTTTATGTGTCAACTTGACTGAGCTTTGGGATGTCCAGATATTGGGTCAAACATTATTCCGGGTATGTCTGTAAGGGTTTTTCTGGATGAGATGAATGTTGGAAAGAGTAGAACAAGTAAAGCAGATTGCCCTTCATAATGTGGGTGGGCCTCTTCCGATCAAGCTCTGAATAGCACAAAAGGCTGACCCTCTTGCAAATAAGAAGGGACTTCTCTTGCCTGACTACCTTCAAACTGGGTTATGAGTTTTTCCCTAACTTCAAACTTAAGCTGATATTTTGACTCTTCCTGGGTCTCAAGCCTCCTGCAGTCTTTCAGATTGGAACCACATTATCAGCTCACTTGGTTCTCAGGCCTTTGGACGTGGCCTGGAGCTACATCATCAGCTTTCTTGGGTCTCCAGCTTCTCAACTGATTATCTTGGGAATTGTCAGGCTTCATAATTGCATGATTGCATGAGTCAATTCCTTCTATTTCCTTATAATAAATTCTGTGTGTGTGTGTGTGTGTGTGTGTATCTCTCTCTGTCTCTATGTGTGTGTTTGTGTGTGTGTGTGTATAATCTCCTTCTCTCTAAAGGCAGTTTCTCTGACAAACCCTTGCTAATACAAACTCCTACCTGTATTTCAAAATCACTTGATCTGCTTATTAAAAATGCAGATTCTTGAACTCCACCCCAGACCTACTGATCCTAAGACTGTGGTTGGTTGTGAAAATCTGTTTTAAACAAGATCCTCCCTACTTTATGTAGAACAAAATTTAGAACCGCCACACATTGGAACTTAATGGAGCACATATTTGTACTAAATCCTATGTTTGCTGTTGAGTATTTGTTAAGATGGCTTCAGAGTATGTGAAACATCTCAGGTTATTTGTTAGGGATCACATTGCATTCGTTGTCTTGTTTCCTTATTCTCCTTTAACATGAACCTCTTCCTTACTAATATGATCAACATGTTTGAGTGTTGGTCTAGTTTTATTCTGGAAACATTCTCAGTCAGTGTCTGCCTGAAGATTGCTCAGGATTAGATTCATGGTATTCACTGTGTAGTAGAAGTTACATTGTGTCCTGTTCAGTGCACTGTATCAGGAAGCACAGGATACAGATTTGTCCTACTGTTGCTGATCCTCTTTCTGATGAGAAAGATTCAAAATATGAGAGGAATTTAATGTGAAAAATTCTCTTTTCTTGGCTTTGAAAATGGAGGCCTGATGACAAGAAATGTGGGTGATCTCTAGGAGCTTGGAGCACCCACCACCACCAGATGGTAAGAAGATGGAGTCCTAGTCATCTGCCAACAATCCATTTGATACTGGGAGTAGATCCTTATGTAGATCCTCCAGATAAAAATCCCAACCTTGGTAAAAAAAAAAAAAAACTTGTGCCGCTTCAAGTGTCCCCTGTCTTGGTAAATGGCACTAACATGGATTGATTTGTACAAAACAAAAACTAGAGGGTCATTCTTTACAACTTTCTTTCGTCCATTGTAGCCAATAAATTAACAAATATGGGTTTTATCTTTTACATATATCTCCATTTCACCACTTTTCCCCAAGCTCACTCTCTTTCTCTAACAAAAGTGTTCTTCTACCTTGACTATTGCAAAAAAAACCCTCAATTATTCTCCCATTCTCTAATATTGCTGCTTCTAAGAAATTCATCATACCTCTGCTCTTCCTTTTCCAAAGTAAAGTAACATCAGTTTTTACTTTCTTTTTTCCCTACCAGCTCACAAGCTAAATTAAGAGTCATAATGGTTTTATAATGCTTTTAGTGTTAAAAAACAAAATCTATATCATGATATAGATGACTATGAGTGCTGTGGCCTTCATTGATTCTGTACCATTACTATAGATCTTCTTATCTTTCCTAAAAGATCCTCGCTCTCTCCCAGCTCGGTCTTCTCACTTTCTGTTCCTTTGCCCAGAATACTTTTCCTTCATATTACAACAGTGCTTACTCTTCATGACATCCACATCTTTGCCCAAATATCTCCCCTAAGTCTTCCCTCACCATCTTAACTAAAATTACTTTCATGCCATCACTATTTCCTTTTCTGCTTAATATTTTTCATAGTATTTATTATTATCACAAAATTGAATTATGTATTTGGCTAGTTACTTCCTTTGCTTACAACTTCCATGAACCCTCAGATAAGGTCAGTTTCTACTAATTATATATATACACACACACATATATATATACACATGTGTATATATATGTATATATGTATATATAGCAGTTGAACATCTTTAATGTAATTGGCACCCTTGAAATGTTTACAAGTATTTACAATCATAGGATAACTCTTTATTTCATAAAAAATGTATAATCTCTATGAGGGAAAGACTGTCAGTTTTTTTCTCATAAATATATGACTAGCATGTTATAAAACTGCATGATATGTTCTCAATAAATAGTCTTTGAAGGAATACATTCAACTATAAATGCGTGAATATCATTCAGGTTCTGCTTCTCTCCTTGACCTCAGGTCCAAAGACAACCTTAATCTTCCTTTTTTTCCCCACCCTTTAAGCTGTGGTAGAGTAAGACTAAAATATGATGATCAAATGAGTGTCTGAAAATTAGATTATGGTAATTGGAATTTATGGCAATATGATAAAAAGCCTAATCTACAGTAAACATACACAAAAAGAAAAACACATAGAAACAAATTTTGTAGCATAAAAAGCTGGGATCACTAGTAAGGGTTGCTAGTATACTCTCGGATGTACCATCCTCAACACGTTTGAAACAATCACACCTTGGAAGTCTTTCGAGAGACATGATGATTTGTCATGGGCCTCAAGCAGGGCAGGACCTTTAGGACCTCGGCAACAGCTTTGCCCAGTGCAGCAGGGCATGAGGCAGAGAACTGGGAATGTACAGCTCAGAATGTCTATGTCAAAAGACAGGGCACAGTGCCTGGGAGTTAGTGCTGTCTCCAGGCATGGCTCAAGTGCTAGCTGCCATCACCATTTCAAGGTGAGGAAGGTAACTCAAGGTCTCAGATGGAGGGGTAGGTGGCGTCTGAAATGTGGGTCTATGGCAGATAGAGTTCCAGAGGCCAGAGTTCTGCAGACTTTTGAAAGGGGGTTGGAAGGACCAATGAGTATGTGTATTAATCAGGGTTCTCTAGAGGGACAAAACTAATAGGATAGATAATTAAAGTATTAACTCAGATGATCACAAGGTCCCACAATAGGCTGTCAGCAAGCTGAGGAGCAAGGAAGCCTGTCTGAGTTCCAAAGCTGAAGAACTTGGAGTCTGATGTTTGAGGGCAGGAAGCATCCAGCACGGGAGAAAGATGTAGCCTGAGAGGCTAAGCCAGTCTCTCTTTTCATGTTTTTCTGCCTGCTTTATATCCTGGCTGTGCTGACAGCTGATGAAATGGTGCCCACCCAGATTAAGGGTGGGTCTGTCTTTCCCAGCCCACTGACTCAACTGTTAGTTTCCTTTGGCAGTGCCCTCACAGACACACCCAAGATCAATACTTTGCATCCTTCAATCCAGTCAAGTTGACACTCAGTATTAACCATCACAGTATGTGAGCAGCTTTAGGTATGTAGATAAAATATCTAGCTGGAACCAGAACTAAGGCAAAAGCTTGTTAATTTGATTAGTGGTATCCAGGGGACTTAATCATTCATATTTGAACACTTGAGCCTTCTCTTTGAGTCAAATGGAACAAAGAAATAAGAAAGAGAAATTGAACAAAAGGTAATAGGTATTGGGCCTTCATTGTGTCCGGGTAGTTTCATGCAATACCTCTTTTATTCCTCATAGTAGCCCTTCAAAATGCATAAGCATGTAGTAGGAAAGTGGTATGTTGTCATTATTTAGGGATACACTCTACCAATAAGAAATCCATCTGGACATTTTGGTCCTACTTCTCTCCTTACTTTGAAAATCACTGAGATAAATAAATTCAGAAAAATGCAAAACAATCTCAGGTGCTCATGTTATGGAAAATGCAAATGAGGTTCAGAATGGATAAAATATTTCCTAAAGGTGACAATAGCTAGTATAGTAGGCAGAATAAGTTCTCCTTTCCCCACCAAAAAATGTCTACTTCCTAATTCTTGAAACCTGTGAATATATTATGTTACATGCAAAAGGGAAATCAACGTAGAAGATGGAATCAATGTTACTAATCAACTAACTTTAAAATAGGTATATTATCCTAGATTACCCATGCGGACCCAATGTAATGAAAAAGGCCCTTAGATGGGGAAAAGGGAAGGAGCATCAGAGTGATATGATGTGAGAAAGACTCCACTGAACATTACTGCCTTTGAAGTTGGAAGTGGGCTGGGAGCCAAGAAATGAGGACTATGGCCCAAACACTTTCCCCTGAAAGTCAGGTGACACCCCAAGGACTAAGCAAAAGAGGGGGGAAATCCCTGAACTGACTGAACTTAAGCCAGGATAGATTATATGGACCATGAAATGAATACAATCACATCTTCTGTGATGAAGTGGACTAGGAGGCTCAAAGCAGAGTTTAAGTTTAATTACAAAAAAAAAAAAAAATACAACTCAAATATATCTGAGAGAGTGAGTGAGAAACAACCACAGTAATCTTTCAGTTTACAGATTGGAAACTCTGGGACATTTTCAAATCATTTCCATTTTGAAAATATGCATATAATTATTTTGTTCTGTGACAAAGTGGGAATGGCACACAGACATTACATTGTCTTCTGATTACTATTTATTTTCTCCTCTCCTGTTTTATTTGCTGAACCAGATAACTTTTTGGGAAGCATATTAAAGGTTTTGAAACAGAAACAATAAATTCTTTTCTCCTTGTAAATAGGAATAAGCCATGAAATCTCTGGTTTCAGAAATAGGCAGGCTTTGTCTATATGTATTGTGAAAATACCATAATTGGTTAACATTAGCATTTTTTCAACTTCCATTTAAAAATGCTATTTATTTTAGTAGGAACTAGACTAGACCAATTAAATTTTTTCTAACTATAAACAGGTTAAGTATAAAAACACTGAAGTAGAAACACAAAGTAATAAGGACCATGTTTCTGAATTAGCACCACTGCGTGTGTGTGTGGGGGTTGAGGGGGTGTATAATTCTTGTAGGTGGATGTTCCTGGCAATTGCCCACAAAATTGCTTCAGGATCCAGTCCTACCACAAGTGGAAAACCTTGGCCGACTTTGATTTTTACTGTATACAGCTGGATCTAATAACCTCCTCACTCCTACTTGATGAGAAATGTTTCTTATCTCTTTCTATGGGAGGAAAATAGGATAGCTATCACAGTTGCCAACAGATTCTTGACATTGGCTGCATGGCTTGGCTTTGTCCCTTAGGTCCACATGACATGTTCCACTGCATCATTCTGGTTTTTGCTTTTCACAGGAATGGCCTGAGGCATTCTTCTTTCTCCCACCTCTTCCCCCACTCACCCTGAGCCTGACTGTGCTCACCTGTAATCTTCTTGATCTAATCTACCAAATACAGTTAATTCACTTCCACCAACCAGTATCCACCCAATTTTAAACTCTATGGAAATAAAGTTGGTGGAAAAAGAGTGAAAATTCATTTTACTGAGTTTCCTATGATAGGAAGGAGGAGGTTATTAGATCCAGCTCTGTGTGTGTGTGTGTGTGTGTGTGTATGTGTATATATATATATATATATATATATATATATATATTTACCTATGTTGAAAGTAGCGAACTAGACACACTCTGTCTTGAAGTTAATCCTAGTTCTGTTTCTTTCCAGTTGTAGAACTTTAGAAACTTATGAAGTAGACTTCAAGCTTGACTGCACATTGGAAGCATCTTTTCTTTTAAACATTCCAGTGCCCACATGAGATCCCAAACCAATTAAATCAGATTTTCTGGAGTTGGAACTCAGACACTAGTAAATTTTGAAGCTCCCCTGGTGGTTTCCAATGTTCAGAGAAGTTTGGGAAACATTGTGCTCACTTCTTAAACCTTAGAGTCCCAATCAAGATGATTTATAACTTTACCTCAGATCTTCACCTTGTAGAGTTTAATTGATAGTATATATGTGAAAGCCATTTATAAGCTGTAAATTTAGTCATTAGTATTTTCCATAAGGTCTTGTATAGTGATAATGAGAAGTAAAATAAAGTCCCTGTCTCTTCTAGTTGATAGAATCACGAACAGATAATAAACAAAGGTTGCCAAATCACGCTCTGCTTTTCTTCCTTTTTCCCTGCTATAGGTTCTGCTTCCATTTTAAGCATGAAATGTGGAACAACAGAATGAATCACAGAAACAAGTCTCAGGAAGACTCATGCACTTCCATAATAAGGAGTATATAGACTAGATCAGCGTATTTTATCAAATTCTGTTTCCCATCCTCTTACTCTATACCATCTCTTCTATGCCAGTCTCCTATGTCGGATATCTGAACTAAGAGAAACTTTATTTTTATGTTTCATTTGTTGGGATTTTTAATTTTTTGAAAGTTAAGACTATTGTGTGATTTAATTTATATTCTCCTTTCCTCACTATGATAGAAAAGGCATTAACATGGTATTAGTAGAATGAGGCAAAACCCGGAAGGAATGGGAAGGAAGGAAGGGTGGAGACCTCCAGCTGAGAGTAGAGTTACATGGTAGAATAAGCTATATTCTCTAGGCAGGAGAGGACCTCTTAAGACAACCCCAAAAGCTGACTTGAAGGGAGGGGACGATAAGTGGCTTAATTCGTGCAAAGACAAATTTTATCTCCTCCTATGGTAGGAAAAACCACCTCTCTCACACACATACACACAATCTGCGGGATGGGGTTGTATTGGTAGTATCTAGGCTCATTGAAGGACCAGGATGTCACATTTCTTTAACCCCATTAGTCAGAGCCCTTGATTGCTCACCGTCTTTCCCACAAAGGTTGCTATGCTTACCCACATGGTGGGACTACATGAAAGTTTCAGTTGAATACAATTACGCAGCTCCTACCTGACAAGCTACAAACTGCTATAGAGATACAAGGAGAACTTTTCATCACCGACTCAGGTAGTTTACACTAAATGGGAAAATATGCTTTATAAGAAAATGCATGTCAGTAACTTCCAAGCTACAACTCAAGTTCAGATCTTTTGAATCCCCTACTTATTTACCCAAACATTTACTGATCTATCTAGAAAAAATTCTGTCAGGCACTTTAACTCAATGCGTACACAACTGAAATTGTGTCTCTGCCACATCGAATCTTTCAGTTCTTCTCCTATTCTTTTATCCAGTTAAAGGCACCGCTATCCACAGAGTTGTTCATTTTGGTTACCTGAAAATAGATCTCTCTCTCTTTCCCATCTGTGACCAAATGGTTACTAAGGCCTAGAATTTCTAGGTTCTTAATATCAAAAATATTTTATTTGTGCTCCATCTCTACTAAAACTGATATAGTTCGTAACATTAATAGCTAGCACCTGTATCATGCTTATTCTTTAATATTCTTGCTACTTAATATTCAAAACTGTTGACTGGGTTTATTTAAAATTATTATCCCTGTTTTACAGAGAAGTAAACTGAAGTGCAGAGAGGTCCAAGGCCAGTCCCCAAGCAAGTGACAGAGCCTCATTCACATTCAGATGTTTCTCTCCAGCTTATTTTCCAGCACTTAAACCTGTCCTTTCTTTCCTTCTTAAATTTTTATTTTGAAATAATTTCAGGCTTACTGAAAAGTTGTATGAATGGTAAGAAGAACTATACTTTACCCTTTTTCTGTTGTCCCCAGTTGTTAAAAATTTTCCACACTTTTATACTTTCACTCCATATATACATATTGTTCTTGTTGTATTCTTTCTGCTTTTATTTTTATCTAATATTATTCTAATATTATTATCATCATTGTTATTACTGAACCATTTGTGAGTAAGTTTCAGACATGACACCTTCAACTCTGAATACTTCCTTCTGAGTTTCCTGAGAACGATTTTCCAAATTCAAGACTTTAAGTTGGTTCCAATACTATTAACACATTTATAGACCTTGTTTACTTTGTCATTTGCTTAATCATGTTGTTTTTCACAAAATAGGAAATCAAAATCAATTAATCAACAAATTATTCTAACCGAGGGTCCAATCTAGGATCATACACTGCATTTAGTTGTTGTATCTTCTTTGTCTTTTTTAATATGGAGTTATTCCTTGGCCTGTCTTTAGCTGTTTTAAACTTGATAATGTTTAGAAATCAGACCAGTTATTCTGAAGAATGTCCGACTATTTGGAGTCTTCTGATATTTCCTCATGATTTAAGTTATAAGGTTTTGACAAAAACAAACACATACAAATGCTGTATTCTCTGTTCATTATACCAGAAAACACAATGTCAATTTGTCTCACTCCTTTGATTACATGGTTAAGGGGTGTCTTCCGTGTTTATCTAGTAAAATCTATTTTTCCCTTTTTCGTTAATGAGTTAATTTTGTGCAGGGATAATTTATGACTATGTCATCATTCTGTATATTTCAATTATGTCAACCAGTTTGTAGTTTTTTTCATGTGTCAAACTTTGGCTTAGGAGGGTGATCTTCCAACTTTTGTTAGAACTCTTTCAAAGTGGGAAGAGTATATGTTACAGGTAAAAAAAAAATCTGTAAAAAAAAACAATTTATTTATTTTATTTTTAACTTAAAAATAATTTCAGACCCACAAATATGTTGCAAAATTAGTGCAAAGAATTTTTGTGCATCCTTCACTTAGCTTTCCCAAATGTTAATATTTTCCATAACCATAGTTCAATTGGCAACATCAGGAAATGAAAGTTGATTCAATATACTGTTAACTGATCTACAGACCTTATTCACATTTTACCAATTGTTCTACTAATATCGTTTTTCTCTTCCAGGATTCAATCGAACTTGACACAATGAATTTATCTTTCATATCTCCTTAGTCTCTTTCAAACTGGTACAGTTCCTTATTCTTTCTTTGACTTCCACAAATCTGTATTTTTGTAAGAGTACGAACAGTTATTTTGTAGTTATTCTATAGAAGTCCCCTCTGCATGAATTTATCTGATGTTTCTTTATGGTTAAAATTGGACTTTGCATTTGAGACAGAAATACCGCACACGGAATGTTGCCTCCTGATCAATACAGCACACTAGGATGTTTATTTATTTATTAAACATCATGATGTTGACAAGCCCCATTCCGAGTGACGTGAACTTTGAGCACTTGGTTAAGATGATGTCCAAGTTTTTCCAATGTAATATTAATCTCTCCCCCACGCCACTTAATAAGTCTCTTTTCAGGAGTTACATTGAGACTATGAAAATATCCTATTTCTCATCATACTTTTGCTCACTGATTTGGGCACCAATTCCTAACTGAAACAATGATGACTTGATATTTGCTAAATGGTGATTTTCTACTGATATTTTTCCTGCTACATTTGTTAATTTTTATTCTACTGTAAAAAAAAACTGTCCCTACTCACACATATTTCTTAACTTATTCATTTATTTATGTCAGTATAGACTCATGGATATTGATTTTATTTTCTAGAATATAATTCATTACTATCTTTTTTTTGCTCATATTTTCATATATTTGGGCATTGAAAGCTCTTTTGAATTGCTTTTGTGTCTTTGAGCATGCTTCCATAAGTTTTTGAGCACTTTGGTTATTGGAATCTCATGATATTTTAGACTCTGCATTTACTTTCCCTGACTGGGAACTTGAATTAGACATTCCTTCAAGGAAACATGTTTTATTTCAGTGGAAAATGGTATTTAGAACCAAAATATAGATACTAGTTGTGTTCGTTGTATTGGAATGTCACTAATTCAAGGCCCTTTTAGAGGACATATATGCTAGTATGTGTATGATACATATATTTATATTGCATATGTACACACACACTTCCATCTATATCTATTATTTCATACTTCAATTTCAATTCAACACCAAAGGATTTATTCTAGATTTCTCTATTTGTAACTCCTAACAGTAAGAAGCCTGCCTCTCAGTATCCACATATATTTACTTATTTTCTCAATCCTTTAATGCACGTAATGTAATAAAATTAGCCCATACAGCTGGGAAAAACTAATTTACTAACTAAAGCAGGGGTCCCCAACCGTGGGACCACGGACGGGTACTGTGGCCTGTTAGGAACCGGACCGCACATCAGGAGGTGAATGGCAGGCTAGGGAGTATTATCAGCTGAGCTCCAACTGCTGTCAGATCACTGGTGTCATTAGATTCTCATAAGAGCTCAAACCCTATTGTGAACTGCGCATAGGAGGAAATCTAGGTTGAGGCTCTTTATTAGAATCCAATAATGCCTGATAATCTGAGGTGGAACAGTTTCATCCCAAAACCATACCAGCCACCGCTGCCCTCCACACCCCTGCGGAAACTGTCTTCCATGAAAGTGGTGCCTGGTGCCAAAAAGGTCAGGGACCGCTGAACTCAAGAGGAATGTTTGGGTACAGCTCTTTTAGTTGTAGAAAAATACCTTTCTCGATGTTATTTATTTTTTCTCCGTTTCCTTCAGTGGGGTTGGGTTATTTGCAAGAAAATTAAATTAATTTGTTATAGTTTGTATTCCAGTTTGGATTCCCCCAAATTCTGTTGGATAATTTAATTATTTCTTTGAACATCTGAAACCTTAACATTGTCCTAAATGTCAGAGCGACACAAAAACAAAGAAAGCAGATACCACACAGATATACTCATTTCTTCTTTCCGTCAACCTGGTCTTTCCCCTACACCCTCTAGGTAATAAATCTCTTTAATTTATGGCTTTTCTTTTCTTTATTTTATTTTTGCATAAAGAATCAGATACATGCATATTTCATTATATCAATTTTTTCTTACATGAAATATGTATGTTTCTTACATGAAATATATATGTTATAGATATTCCTTTCTACTTTGATTTTGTCACTTCAAAATATAGCCCCTATCCGTTCATAGAAATCAGCTTCATTTTACATTTTACATAGCTGTGTAATACTTTGTGGTACAGGCATCCCATAGTCCATCCTTTCAGGCTGAATATTTCATGTATCTGTGGGTTCTTTCAATATGTAGATTCAGGTATTTCTTTTTAGAAATTTTGTTTTTGGATTATACATTTAAGTATTAGTACTGTTACACTGTTTTGCTTTATGGTTGGTGGTTTTTTTTGTTTGTTTGTTTGTTTTTTAATTTGGGGACTCCAAATATGTTAATTGTATTCTTTCCCCATCCTTTATTTTTATCTTTATTTTTCTCTGGACCTTTTTCATTTATTTATTTCAATTTCATTCTGTTTGAGATTTTTCCAGATTCCTTCAATGGTTCTTGTTACTTATTTTCCTTTATTAGACTTTGGATGCCTTAAAAATCAGTCTTTTGTTTGTTTGGCTGGTTACATTTCTTTTCTGAGTTCAAATAACTATTTTCTACTGTTTCTGTCTCCCTCTCTTGCCAATTTCCATTCTTCAATTTGAATTTCCAATTTAAAAAAAATCAGTGGTTTTCCTATCTCCAAATGTTTGAGTACAATTAACTTACTTTGGAGTCTCACAGTTTCTTCTGACACAGGATTGGTTGTTCAGGGGGCATTTTCATTACTTGAGATGTATTGAATCTCATTTTCTAACTTTTTAAAAATAATAACTTTATGTGGCTTTATTAGTTCACTTTCCATTTATCTTGGATTTAGTTTGAAGGATTCTTTATTTGAAAGCGCACTTTTTTCATTATAGCAAAATTTGTACTCTTTAATGGATTTGTTTGTGTGCATGTATATGTGTAATGCGAGAGGATCTGTGTGTCCTCTGATATTTTTGGTTCTCTTGGTCTTGCAAGACCCTAAATTCTGATCTTTTTCATCTTTTTATATTTCACCACTCAATTTCTAAAGGGCTTATTTTTCTTCCTTTTTTCGTTTTTTAAAATTCCCCAGAATTTAAGTATTTTGAAGACTGTCACTTCAAGCAATATGCATTTTTAAGCCTCTTTGCTATAAACTGTTAGCCCGTGTTCTAATCTACCAAAGCACTTTTAAGAAATGTTTAATATTTTTACACTGAGGGTGAACTTTAGCTTTCTTGTGGTGCTTTTATGTTAACATTATTCCCATGACTCGCTCTCCTGGTCTCCCTTCCCACAGGCTTTCTTGGCCTGCCTTTGCAGTGGGGAATGAAGGTGAGAGATTACCTGCTGAGTTTTGGTGCATTTACTAAATAATTTACGCTAATTTTGAAGTTCAGTTATTTCAGATTTCACTTTATGCTGGAAGTGTGGAGGGTTTTTTTTTAATGTTGTTTTCCTGTATTGTTTTCAGCTACCCAGAATTCAAAAGTTACTAATTTTGAAGGAAGTTTTGTCTTTGTGTTCTCACAGGTTCAGAAACACTACATTCCTTTGAGGCAGTCTTCTGTCTCCTCTTTCTTTGTGACAGTCATATCTCTTTATGCAGTCCTCCAACTGCCCCTGTTGCCTTTCATGGGTGCCAGAGCAATCAATTTATGATGGAAGAGAGGCCTCTGTCCCCAGAGATAGTGTGTGTGCCTTGATCTGCTCTTCCCTTTCCCCATGGCTTGTTTAAAAAGGTTTCATTGAATTTCTTGCATGTTGTGCTGCTTGGGTGTACAAAATATTGGCAATGTTTTATAATAAGTAGCAAATCATTATTATGCACTGTGGTGTTCATTGTATTACCATTAATCATTGTAAATTCACTGAGTGTATTCACACAAATAAGGTAGGTAATTCCAAAGACAGTTTTATTCATGACACTTTCAATTTATTAATGTGATTTCACCTTTAAAGATACACGGAAAAGTTAAATGATGTTTTTCAGTAACGGCATCAAAAGGACTTTGTGGAGTCTCAGTGCAGAATTCTGCTAAAGCTCGTTTTTAGCAAACTGTAAAGGACGAGACTCTTGCGTCTGGTACTCTCTTCATTCCTTATTTTGTGATCACTAGTATACCCCAAATTCTCATGCTGAACCACTTCAGCTGGTTGTCCAGAATCACTGCCCATCCTTGCCAGACTTTTTGTTTAGATATGCAGTCTGTATTTTTCTCCTTCTTTTGGTTAAATTTTAACCTCAAATACAAAGCATTACAGTATACAGTACATCTTAGAGACATTAATATGTTATTAGGAAATATTGTGCCTTAACCCAAAAGAATAAAGTGCTAATAGTGGACAGTTGGGCATCATAGTAAAATAATTGAGGGACTTTTATAGCATATTTGAGTTCATCTTATCTGGAAAACTTTTTTTTTAACTTTTTGGTTTTAGGGACATATCTTTTGAAGCACAATATATTTTCAAATTCTGGCTCTATCATGTAATATCTGTGTGTCTTTGACAAAAACAAATAACTTCTGAGCTTCATTACCACTTCTATAAAAATGAGAAAAATACTACCTCCTTGACAGATCACGTTGAGGTTAAAACAAAGAGGATGTGACATTTTTAATTCTGATCCTCATCTTTAAAATGAGGATAAGATCAACAATTATTTGATGATCAAATGGAAAAGCATGTGCAAAGCATCTTAATTTACTTGGCACATGAGATCTTCTCCATAAAGACCGTTCTCCTTCTGGACTTATTGCCAGCCCATTCGACCAAATATTTAGAAACTAAAGATGGCAATCTTAATTGGAAATGAGCAAATTTGATGGTTCAGGCTACATCTGCCCTATCTAAACAGCGGCATATATGCTTACTAGAGAAGGCTAGGGGAGACCAAGGCAGACAGTGGCTACTCAAGGGGAATTTGTTCTTCCCTAGATGAGGTCTCAGACAGGGGCCGAATGCTAGGAATGAGGCACAGAAACTGGAACATACTGCTAGGACAACACTGCAAAGACTTGATTGCATGCTATATTACACTTGAAAAGGAAGTAGCAGAGATGGGATAAAATGTTATTTGCACCATCCTAACAAGGATTTCCTCTGTTGCTAAGGTGGCTGTAGTAGACTAAATAATGCCTGCCCACCCCTCACCCTCTGCATCACCACCTCAAGCTATCTATGTCAAAGTCCCTGAAATCTGTGAATGTTACTTTATATGGCAATGCCTTTGCAGATGTGATTAATAAATTTGAAACAGATTATTCTGGATTACCCAGGTTTTTCCAAAAGGCACCACAGGCATCCTTATAAGAAGGAGACATAAAGAGATTACAAACCTAAGAGGAGCTGGCCCTGTGACCACAAAGGCAGGGACTAGAGTGATGCAGCCAAAAGCCAAGGAATATGAGCAACCACCAGAAACTGAAAGCAGCAAAGGACACATTTTTCCCTAAAGCCTCTGGGGAGACAGTGGTTCTGCTGATACCCTGATGTTAACCTAGTGGAACTGATTCCAGACTTCTAGCCTCCAGAATTGTGAGAGAATAAATTTCTGTTGTTTTAAGCTGCCAAGTTTGTGGTAATTTGTTAAGGAAACCCAAAGAACTAATGCAGTGACTTAGGTTCGTATCAATTGAAACCATTTAGAGCTGAGGGTGATGGCTCACACCTGTAATTCCAGCACTTTGGGAGGCTGAGGTGGAAGGATGGTTTGGTCCTAGTTTAAGACCAGCCTGGGCAACATAGTGTAAGACCCTGTATCTCCAAAAAGTTACAAAAATTTACTGGGTGTGGTGGAATGTGCCTGTAATTCCAGCTGCTTAGGAAACTGAGGCAGGAGGATGGCTTGAGCCCAAAAGTTTAAGGCTGCAGTGAGCTATGATTGCACCATTGCACTCCAGCCTGAGATATAGAGCGAGACCCTGTCTCTAAAAAGGAAAAATAGGAGTTCACACTGAAGTAAAAGCAACTCACAATCATGCAATTGTAAATTCTAGATGTGATAGAAAACATTTGGGTTCTTTTATTCCAGTGCTGACGCACTGACACCTGTGATGGTCAGTCGCCCAATCCTTCCACTGACATATTGCCAAGTAGTTTATTCTGGACTTTGGCATGTCTATTGATAGTTCTGCCTTGTTTCGTGCTACTACCTGCTTAGCTATATATTTCTATCTCAGGCATGAGTTCTGCCCTTTGAAGCAAAAGTTAATGAATAAATAAATCAAACAGGATTCCTCAGCTATTTGAGGGCAGCCATACTGAATCTCCAGAACCCCATTCTCTGCATCCTGGATCCCTCCATTCTTTCCTCATGTGATGCCATCATGCCATTCTGTCTGTCTTCTGGCATGCTATGATTTGTCAGCTCCCAGCCTGTATACACAATGGAACGGCCTGTTGAATATCATGCTCCAGATATAAAAATAAGTAGTGGGTGAACTGAGCAAGCCCATTAATTCTTAATCAGATGTAACCTGAAAGTATTCTTGCTTTCTGGCAGTTAGAATAAGCATCAGTTAAGGAATCCCCCCAAACCGATTTTATGAGAATTGTTAAGTTTCCTCAAATTCATGCATGCTATCCATGCCCTTTTTACTGATAAATATTGTCTTATTAATTTGTTCCTGTGTTTTCAATCTTCATTTCATCATCCATCAATCAACTCCTTTTCTTAGCTTCATATTAAATGTAAACATTTTTAATAAGTTCTGTTAATTTATTAAAAATATTTCTTAAACCACTAATATATAATAGATGTGATAGGTAATAAGATGGTTATAGATTCAACCCTCAAAAAAATTACATACTGCTGGTGGATACCTACAGGTTGATAAGCTTGACCTTTTTATGTAGTAAGTTCTATAAAAGAGAAATTATAGACTATTGTCTAAGAAAGGAAGGCATTTATAGAGAGGAAATGCTTCTTGGAATACCCATCATAACTGAGAATTTGAGGGTGGATATTTACTCTTTCTTTGCTTCCTCTTTTCTGTTCCTTTGAGCTGGCCAGCACCAGCAAGGCCTACAGAGAGGGGCCCAATATGATGAGGCCTGTAAACCAATACACGAGTATTGATGCTAAAGAAGCAATGGGAGCCCATAGAGCTTATAGGGCGTGCAAAACAGGATCCAAGGAAGTATCTGGGGCTGTCAGGAGAGTAGTTATATATAAAAAGAATTAATTAGTCATTCCTCAGTTTCCATGGGGGGATTGGTTCCAGGACCTCCTGTAAACACCCAAATATTAAAATGCTCAAGTTTCAAATACCAAATGGCATAGGTTTGCATATAACCTATTTACATGCTTCTCTATAAATAATCTCTAGATTACTTATAATACTTAATACAACTGTTATATACTTTTTATTCTGTATTTTTAAATTTTGTATATTTTTATTGTTATATTATTTCATCATTTATTAAATTTGAATATTTTTATCTGTGATTGAGTCCACAGATGTGGAACCTATGGATATGGAGGGCTAATTCTATATAAATATATTTCTAAAAATGGGTTTCAGATTGCTCATTGCTAAAGAAAATAATTAGAAATATGGAAAAGTTAAGTCTGGAATGAACTCTCTTGTTGGATTGAAATTGGAAGAATTGGCATGAATTCATGTTTTTAAATATGTAATTGTACATGTACTTATATACATTTCTGAAGCTTGTATTTACTTTTACATACACACATACATACACGTGAATCTATTTATATCTACGTGCGCACACACACACACATATATAGGTACAAATATAGATATATAGACGTATGAGTTATATGGATATATAAAGAAATATATATAGAGAGAGAGAGATATAGATACATGTGGGTATATATATGTGTGTGTTTAAGAGTTTATGTGTATATACACACATACATTTCCTAGCTCTCTTCATTGAGGAGGCCTAGAAGCATAACATCTCAGTACCTATGGGCATTCCTAGTACTGTGATCTTAAGAAGAGCCAAGGTTCCTTGAAATAATAAGGAGCTGAAGTGGGAGTTTCTTCTGTTTGATTACATGATTGGGGAAATGAAAGTACAAGATGATCCTTGACTACCCTTTTGCTCCAGAAATGTAAGGAATGCTAAGAAAACAGACACTTTTCAGAAGAACACAGGAATCAGCTTAACCAGATTTCTTTTGGCCAGATAAGATGGAATTTGAGATTGAAAAGAAATGATTATTGTAATGAGTTATAATCCATTAAAAATATATATATATCCATGTTTTCATACTAATAAAGATGAATGAATGAATGAATAAGTAAATGTTTTTATAAGAAAAAGCTCCTCCTTATGGTTATTACTGACTATGCATATATATGTATCATATATAATGTATCTCCTATATTATATATCATATATGTCATGTCACATATAAGTTGTGTGTTTAAATTGTATGTATATACATGTATACACAATTAATCATATATAGTAATATAGTGGAATTAGAAAGTCACTCTTTGGCAATCATCATACTAACAAGTGATTCAGGTAAAGAATCATCAGGGGCAAAAGTTCATGGAGGAACAGTTATTTACATAGTGTCAACGTATTTAATCGCAAAATGCCCATTGATTGCAAGAGGAAAATATGGTCACATTACAGTAGAGAAATCTGGCAGACACCACCTTAACTAAGTGACCAACAGAAATAGGACAAATCATCATGCACCTGCTGGTGTAATGCACTAAGAAAGACATTATATCTTTTCTGTGATATTCTTCAATAAATCCAGAGCCTAAATGCAATCATGAGGAAATATCATGTAAGTCCAAATGGAGAGACATTCTGCAAAATACCACAGTTGAACTAAAAATATCAAGATCACAAAAAGACAAACTAAAGAAACATTTCATATTGAAAACCGCTAAAGAGACATGGCAATTAAATACAATGTGTAATCCTGGTTGGAATGTTGAGTTAGAAGAAGAAAAAAACCTCTAAAGGGCAATATTGAGCATTTGAATGAGTCTGTGCATTAGATAATGGTGTTTTATAAATGTTAATTTCTTGATTAAGATGTTTGTGCTGTCATTTATGGGAAAGTGTATTTATTTTCTAGGTAATGAACATTGTTTAAGAATAATGAAGCATCCTATTTGCTACATACTTCCACTTGTTCAAAAGATAATAATGCATACATACATGCACATATACAGAGAATGATAAAATATTGCCAATTAGGGAGTCTGAGTGAAGGGTACTATTCTTGTAACTTCTTTGTATGCTCTTTTTAAGTTTAAAATTATTTCAAAATAAAGAGATAAGAAACAAAAAGATGTATATTTGTTGGTCCAAGATGGGAGATGGGTTAATGGTAGCATGCTCTGGCAGAGTTATTTGTGTTAGAGTAAAATATAGAGATTCCCCACTAGATATCCCTTTTTTTGGATATTGATTAATATCACATATATATTATATTGTTTGAACAGAGTCTGTGGAATTGTCCATGGAAATGTTGAAGGATTACTTTTCCTGAATTTTTAAGAGATAAAATGAGAAAGTAATGTGTTAATACATTAAAATAATTCTAAAATTGGTATTTTGGAATCTCAGATTTAGGGAGAAAGGTGATCTTTTGTCTCCCAGGATTGTGTAAAGTGTCATTTCTCTTTTCTTCACTCTCAAGTTTAAGCCCATCCCTCAGAGGAGTCACAGAATGTTCAGTCATACCACTGGATAAACCTGCATGTTTCATTACATGGAATAATTTGTAGGACACTTTACAAAATGAGAACTTTTTAAAGGTATTTTTGCTTTGAGGAGAGCTGTCTCTTTAGAACTCCTTATCCCTCCATGTTCAGATACAGCCTAAAAAGGAGAATCTACATGAAGAATAAACTCTAAACAGTGAAATAAGAGAGTAAAGTGACCTATTCTATCCTATTCTTGTAGCTCCTACCCCAATATCTATGTCCTCATGAAGCTGCAACAAATGCAGACTCAAGAGATGTGGAACTGAGGATTGACGCCATCAACGACTATTTGAATGACTTCCACTTCTACTCTCGAAAGCTTTAGTTTCACTATGAAAACAGAAAACAACATACCAGGATATTTGGGACACAGCTAAAGCAGTGTTAAGAGGAAAATTTATGGCCGGGCATGGTGGCTCATGCCTGTAATCCCAGCACTTTGGGAGGCCCAGGTGGGCAGATCACAAGGTCAGGAGTTCGAGACTAGCCTGGTCAATATGGTGAAACCCTGTCTCTACTAAAAATACAAAAATTAGCCAGCCGTGGTGGCATATGCCTGTAGTCCTAGCTACTCAGGAGGCTGAGGCAGGAGAATTGCCTGAACCTGGGAGGCGGAGGCTGCAGCGAGTCGAGATTTGCGCCACTGCACTCCAGCATGGGCAACAGAGTGAGCCTCCATCTCAAAAAAATAAATAAATAAAAGAGGAAAATGTATAGCACTAAATTCCTACCTCCTACATCAAGAAGTTAGAAAGATCTCAAATTAACAACCTAACATTACACCTACAGGCACTAGAGAAACGAGCAAACCTATCCCATAGCTAGCAGAAGTAAAGAAATAACCAAAATCAGAGCTGAACTGAATGAAATTGAGATGTGAAAATCCATATAAAAGATCAATAAAATCAAAATCTGGTTATTTGAAAGATTAAACAATATTGATAGACTGCTAGCTAGGTTAATAAAGAATAAAAGAGAGAAGACAAAAACACAATCAGAGAAAAACAAATGTGACATTACAATGGACCCCATAGAAATATAAAACATCCTCAGAGACTATTACAAATACATATATGCACCCTAGACAGCTTAGAAGAAATGGATAAATTCCTGGAAACAGTTTCCCAAGATTGAATGAGGAAGACTTAAATTCCTGAACAGACCAATAACAAGTTCCAAAATCGAATCCGTAATAAAAAGCCTATCAACGAGAAAAAGAAAAAAAGTCCTGGATGAGATTGATTTATAGCAGTGTTCTGCCAGATGTACAAAGAAGCAGTAGTACCAATCCTCCTGAAATTATTCTAAAAAATTGAGGAGGAGGAGACTCCTCTCTAATTCATTCTGTGAAACCAGCGTAATTCTGATACTGAAGCCTGGAAAAGACACAATGAAGAAAGAAAACTTCATGCCAATATCCCTGATGAGCACAGACACAAAAATCCTCACAAAAAAGCTAGTAAACCGAATCCAACAGCACACTGAAAAGCTAATTCACTATGATCAAGTAGACTTTATTCCTGGGATGCAAGTTTAGTTTAGCATATGCAAATCAATAAATTTTATTCACCACATAAACAGAATTAACAACAAAAACATATGATCATCTCAATAGATGCAGAGAAGACTTTCGATAACATTCAACGTCCCTCCATATTAAAAACCCCCAATAAACTAGGCATCAAAGGAAAGTACCTCAAAATAAGAGCCATCTATGACAAACCCACAGCCAACATCATACTGAAGGAGAAAAAAATAGAAGCATTCTACTTGAGAACTGGCGGAAAAGAAAGATGCCCACTCTCACTGCTCCTGTTCAACCCAGTACTGGAACTCCCAGCCAGGGCAATCAGATAAGGGAAAGAAAAAGAAGGCATCCAAATAGGAAGTCAAACTATCTATCTCTCTTCACAGACAATATGATTCTATACCTAGAAAACCCCAGATTCCACCAGAAGGCTTATAGAACTGGTAAACGACTTTAGTAAAGCTTCAGGGTATAAAATCAATGTATAAAAATCAGCAGCGTTTCTATAAGCCAATAAAGTTCAATCTCAGAGCCAAATCGAGAATGCTATTGCATTTACAATAGCCACAAAGAAGGGTAAAATATCCAGGAATACAGCTTACCATGGTGATGAAAGATCTCTAAAACAAGAATTACAAAATGCTGTTGACCAAAATCAGAGATGACACAAATAAATGGAAAATCATTCCATGCTTATGAATAGGAAGAATCAATATTGTTAAAGTGGCCAAACTGCTCAAAGCCATGTACAGATTTAATGCTATTTCTATCAAACTCTCAATGTCATTTTTCACAGAATTTGAAGAAATTGTTTTAAAATTCATATGGAAACCAGAAAAGAGCCCAATTGCCAAAGTAATCCCAAGCGAAAAGAATAAAGCTGGAGGCATCACATTAACTGACTTCAGACTATGCTACAAGTCTACAGAAATCAAAACAGCATGGTCCTGGTAAAAAAAAAAAAAAAAAAAAAAGGAGACACCTAGAACTATGTAACAGAATAGAAAAACCAGAAATAAAGCTATACACCTAAAACTACCTGATCCTCAATAAAGTCGATAATAGTAAGCAGTGGGGAAAAGACTTGCTATTCAATAAATGGTGCTGAGATAACTGGAAAGCCATTTGCTGAAGATTGAAACTAGACCCCTTTCTTTCACCATATAGAAAAATTAAATCAAGATGGATTAAAGACTTAATGTAAGACATAAAACAATAAAAATCCCAAAAGACAACCTAGGAAAACCATTCTAGACACTAGTCTTGGCAAAGAATTTACGAATAAGTCTCCAAAAGCTATTGCAACAAAAATAAAAATTAACAAGTGGGACCTAATTAAACTAAAGAGCTTCTTCACAGCAAAAGAAACTATCAACAGAGCAAACAGACACCCTACAGAATGGAAGAGAATATTCAGAAACTATGCATCTGACAGAAGTCTAGTATCCAGAATCTATAAGAAACTTAAATCAGCAAGCAAAGCAAATAATCCCATTTAAAAATTAGCAAAGGACATGAACAGACACTTCTCAAAAGAAGACATACGTGCAGTCAAGAAATATATAGAAATATCGCTTATTATAACTAGTCATTAGAGAAATACAAGTCATAACCACAATGAGATACCATCTAACACCAGTCAGAAGAGATATTATTAAAAAGCCAAAAATTTACAGATGTTGGTGAGGCTGCAGAGAAAAGGGGATACTTCTATAATGCTTGTGGGAATGTAAATTATTTCAGTCACTTTGGAAAGCAGTGTGCAGATTTCTTAAAGAACTTAAAACAAAACTACTATTTGACCCAGCAATTCCACTATTGGATATATATACCCAAAGAAAATAAATTGTTCTACCAAAAAGACACATGTACTCATATGTACATAACAGCACTATTCACAATACCAGGCCCAATACTAGCATCAATCAAGATGCTCATGAATGGTGGATTGGATAAAGAAAATGTGGTACATATACACCACGGAATACTCTGCAGCCACTAAAGAGAATAAAATCATGTCCTTTTGTAGCAACATGGATGCAGCTGGAAGCCATTATCTTAAGTGAACTAGTACAGTAACAGAAAACCAAGTATTACAAGTTCTTAGTTGTAGATGGGAGCTAAAACTTTGAGTACACATGGACACAAAGGGAACAATAGACAGTGGGGACTGCTTGAAGTGGGAGAGTTGGGAGAGAAGCATAGGTTTGAAAGCTATCAGGTACTATGCTGTCTAATTTGATGATGGAATCATTCATACACCAAGCCTCAGAGACATGCAATTTACTTATGTAACAAACCAACACATGTACCTACTGAACCTTTTTTTTTTTTTTTTTTTTTTGGAGACAGAGTCTTGCTCTGTCCCCCAGGCTGGAGTGCAGTGGTGCAATCTTGGCTCACTGCAACCTCTGTCTCGTGGGCTCAAGCGATTCTCCTGCCTCAACCTCCTGAGTAGCTGGGACTACAGGCATGCACCACCACACCAGGCTGATTTTTGTATTTTTAGTAGAGACAAGTTTTCACCATATTGGCCATGAAGTTTCGAACTCCTGACCTCAAGTGATCTGCCTGCCTCGGCCTCCCAAAGTGTTGGGATTACAGGTGTCAGCCACCGCGCCTGGCCCTGAACCTAAAATTTTTTAAAAAGTAAAAAACTTAGTTTCACATTTGTAAAAGAAGGATATTGGAATAGATTTTCAATCTCTAACATTCTATGTTTCCGTGAGCATTTAGAGCCATTGAATTCTTTGTTATGACAGTAATTAGTGGTTCCTTCCCAGATTACTTGCAGCATTTTTGAAAGGTTTATAGCTTATTCTTGATGTAGATAAATGTTTTTTAGAATACTTGTTTTGCCTTTCATGAATAAAAAGGTGATTGAACAAAGCATGCATTCATCATTCCATTTATTGCCCTGAAACAACAAGTGTAATTTATAAACCAATAACACTTTGGGCAGTGTTATACACGTTTGAAAAGAATGTCTTAAACTAATGGGAGGCCATGGAGACACTAATCCAGCATCACCTGGAGGAAGAGCTAAGAACCCAGCCAGTGAGGAAACTTGGATATATTTTATTGGATAATATAGATGGTGCTATGTTACTTTTATTGGAGCACAAATAAAGCGGGGGTAAAAAGGTCAATGACTCTGGGTTGGTCTCATCCTTGTTTCTTAAGATGTGTGAGAATGAGAGGGTCATGTTATCACAACAGGTTCCAGCTGGAATCCAAGAAAATGCTGGGATGTATATTAAAGGATACATCTAAAGATATCCATTCTTTTATGTACTATTCATAGAAACACGATTTTTCTGTTAAATTTAAGACAGTCTTGGTAAAGCTATAGGGATTAGTGAAAAGCTAGAAGGGACCCACTTTAGAATTATCGTAGCACATGTGAGAAGACAACATTTTAGAATTCATAGAATTAATGAGAATTGCTTTGAAATTTTTGTCTGTGATTATTAAACAGTTTAATTTGTAAACTTGCTGTTTAGTATGTAGCATCATAAAAATGACTTCTCTTATTTAGAATGCCCTTCACTCTGTCATTGTACAAGCAAATTTTCAACACCTCACTGGAATGTGGTTAATACTCCAACTTCTTTGTGTTCTTAGTCTCAATTACATAATTTCCTATGTTCATAGGCATAGTTTGAACTCAACTATCTTTCAATGTCTTAGCTCTATTAGTTATCCAAATTATAGGTAAATACCTAGGAGGACAGAAAAATTAAGCTTCTCAGCAAATAAAATAAATAAATGTCAGCAAGTTGATGCACTACAGCTTATGTACATGATACAAAAGAGCCATGTATGATGTTTTGCAGGACCAATTTACTCCTAATTTGTAAAACATTCTAATGAGTTTGGGTATTGTGAAGATTAAACAAGTTAATATATGTAAAGCACTTAGAAAATGCCTGGTACACAGTATACATTCAATACTTATTAATATTTAATTCCCCTGTCAATAAAATACTAACAATAACAAATTGAAAGGGAGTAAAGAACCGCAACGAGTGAGGACACTCAAAATAAAAATTGTGAAGTAATGGAAAGAGATAGCAACATGATCAAAATCAAACATAAGAACTCAAAACAAAGCCATTATTCATTTGGTGCAGATCCAAACACATCTAAGCAGAGTCAGAGGCATCACTATTATAGTACATTGTAGCAGTAATAGCTGTTAATAACAATAACTATGAGGCATCAAGAACAGTTGAAATAATATCCAATATCCTCTGTCTAAGAAAGCATGCAAATTGCAATAAAAATTTATAGACTCCCATCCAAACCGGTTATGATTTTAATGTTAATGCTTCATCCATAAACTCTCTGTAATCTAGAAAACCTATTTTCTAGACCCTTTCGATAATGTATTTCTAGATAATAAAGGTTTGTTTAAATTAGGTTCATTAATCTTAGTAATTTCTGGACCTGAGGTTTAGCTGCCCAACTAGGCACCACATTTCTCAAGGACAAAAAAAGCATCTTTGAATATATTAATTTCAAAGTGGATTAAGGATTACTGATGCCACAGAGTTGGGCCACGAGGGCTGGGGTTTTTGTTTGTTTGTTTGTTTTGTTGTTTGTATGCCTGTGTCTGTTAGTCATTGCCTGCTGACTGCAGCCTGGCAGCAGTAGAGATAGAGGGGTTACATTCCAGATGAGATTCCCGGTTAAGTAGTGGCTCCCATCTGGCAGTGGGTAGTTATCAAGAGAAGGGGGAAGCTATGATCAGTTACCAGCAGTTACCACAGTTGCTGAGGGATAGACACACTGAGGGATGGGTGCACTGTTAGATCAAGGGAACATTAGTGGAATAAAAACAGCAAATGCTAAAGCCCACCCCTTATACCACTCAGAATCACCTACTTTTCACAGTAAGTTCACATTTCATATTAGAACATCTAACCTGAGATTCTGATTGATAACAATTTCTGGGAAAACCTACAAGAGTGGAAGGTACTGCTGGTGCTATTAGTCCTGAAGCTCTAAGGATGCTCACTATCTCCCATCTAGACTCCCCATATCCTCAAACAGCACTTCTGCTGGCCAGACGGATTGCCTGGTGGGGTAATGCAGACCCCTATCTGTGAGGGGTGTGAGTCCCTTCTCCTGCTATGGTTATACACCCACCCACTTATAGTTAGGGCACCAGAGTACTAAAATGTGTTCCAACATGTCACCTACATACCAGATACATTTTGCACATTCTCATTATGCAGCAACAGTGCTACCTCTTCATAATAATTGGGCCCAAATATTCCTTTTTGGGTTTGCTGTACTACTGATAGGAGCAGATAAAAGTGAACTTGAGACAACTGCAGCTTTAAGTTTAGTGACCTACTTACTGCATCCTTTGGTAGGAGCATGCATCTTATCTCTAAGGCCTCTTTTACCCTGTGAGGATGCAGTGAGAAGATGGGTATTTATGAACCAGAAAGGAGGCCCTCAACAGACACTGAATCTGATGGCACCTTGATCTTGAACTTCCCAACCTTCAAAACGAAATATCAGTTGTTTATAAGCCACCCAGTCCATAATATGCTTTTATAGCCACCTGAATGGACTAAGGCAGGATTATTGTGGGTAGTTGAAGTGACAAGCTACTTTTACAAAGCCTGGATCTACTGCACAATTCTCTCATGCCCTCTACTCTGCTCAAAACTGACAACTTTCCATGTCATTCAGTAACAAGATTAGAGAAGGATTCCCAAGTGTGAAATGTGCCTCCTCTAGAACTCAAAGCCTGCCTACTATTGTGCTTCTTCTTAGTGGTAGAAGTGCAAGTTGAATGGTGCCAATACTTGGAAGAGATGCCCCAGCAAGTCCAATATATTACCTGATAGTTGATGTATCAGGCCCCTTGGTAGGGTTTATGTTTTGCCATCTGGGGCACATGCTTCTTTTCAAAAAACCTAGCAGACTTCCCAATCCATGCTCATCGAGTTTAACTGATTTGATGTCTTCTATAGAATGGAGCACCATGATGTTCTCCAGAATGCCCAGATGGTCAAGTCCCTTCAGATTGTAGAAGCAGACAATGTGTATACCCCTAGGGTAAGGCATATTTTTGTCTACATCATCCAATTACAAACTGCTTCAAAGTCATCATAGTCTGTTAGCCATCTTTATAGATGTGTCTGGGCCGGGCTCTCTGGCTGCTATTATAACTGTGTCACCCATTTCAGTCATTATGCCCCACCTTGCCTCTAATGGTTAAATGATACCACCTGGTCTCTGCCGTTCTAGGCTCCTATGGCCTTATTGCCACTATGGAGCTCAGTTCTGTACCTCCATCTCATATACCAAGTCTAGCCTGACAGACAACAGCAACATTGAATTTCTCAACAAGGCTGATTCATCATCAGCGCAATTCTTAATCACTTTGGTAAATAAAGGATACTATGGCTCTTTGAAGGGACTGCTAAATCTTCCAGTCTTGTATACCAAACTATACTAAACCCATTTTACCATGCCCACTCCTCTGAGAATTGGGTTCATTCCTCTACAATTTTCAACATTAGTTAATGCATCTCTTTGTAATTAATAAGCACCAGCTCTCTTTTAAACTTCCCCCAGGGGGCATGCAAGGAGTTACTATGAAAGTATATGCTACTGTCTCCCTTATGTAGTTTCATATCTTCCTAGACCTCTGAGGATCCACTTTCAGGAGCACTCCCCTGGTAGCTCTCAGTACATGTGAGTTGTATCCTGAAGGCTTTTGATATATAACCTCTCTGGTAATGTAAACTCTCTCTTCCTTTGCAGACAAAGTATTTTCTCACTGGAGTATGCTAACATTCAACAGTACTTATGGATCTAATGGCAAACAAGAAAGGTAGAAACATATCTTGAGTACGGCAAGCCTTGTCTTGTAAGGCCTGCTTCATTTGATGCTTATGCATAGTTCCCAGCAAAGAGAAAAAGATTGTGTTTTCCTACAAGGAGGATTGGTTTCGGTCTAGAGTGTTCAGGAGAATCAGGACATTTAAGGATCTGAAGTGCAACTACCTTTATATCTCTGCCACGAGATTCAGGATTCCATTTATTTCCCATCGGGACCCTGAGTTTAGCACAGTAAGTCCTCAGACTAAAACTGCACCCTTCTCTAAAGTTCTGCCACTCATGATGACGCCTTCTGTCTGGTCTTTAACTCTGTCTGTCCTTCAGATGCAGGATACAAATGTTTTTTAAAAGCTTTTAAATTGCTGATTATTCAACCTGACCCTATGTTTCTTTCAATAACAAATTAATGGTTCCTAGAAATAGTCACCCATTTCTAGAGTCCTTATAGTAACTGTTTTACCATATCTGTCAAATGCAAGAGACTTTACACTAGCTAGTGTGTCTTTTCCACCTGTGTTTCCTTTCAGTTCATTATAGATGAAAGTTTTGGCGATGAGATTGCCAGGGTCATAAATACTTCATCTACCACCCGCAGCAGGCCCCTTGTTGCCATTAGGCTTTTAGACTGATGAGTGATCAGTCTTCAGGATCCCATATTTAGTCTTCTTCCTAAGACCACATTTGTATCAACTGTCTTAGGTTAAGAAACCTAGAACACAGAGCCTAAAACTTGAGATATTCTGTGAAAGTGACTTGCCAAGGGAGGACTCTCAGGGAAGAGGCAGTGGGATCTGGATAGGGAAGGAAAAATGAACTAAGCAAGGATGTAACCTTTGCTGGAGTCTAGCTTCTGCCCAGTTTCACAGGGTGCTCCAGAGTATGGATTGTACTGAGAGTTGGTCCCATACTGAGGCAAGGGGCCAGTGTTTTGTACTCCATTCAGTTAGTGATTTGCTGCTGGCTGCCCAGAGTGGGGATGGTGGGGAGGCCAGGGCATAACATCCAGGGCACAGTGGCTCCTGTTTGGTCAAGGGCAATTTCTCAGAGAAGGACATAACAGTGAGCAATTAACAGGGGATGTAGCAGGGACACCAAGACAACTTACTACAATATACAGTAGAAAAGTGAGAACTTAAGGTGTTTCATAGAGTCTGGGGGCCATTCCCCCAAAATTGAGTCAAAGTGTGCTCAAAGAAAGACTAAGCAATAACATTACAACCTAATAAACCTCACACTCATTTTAGATCACTTGCAGGTAAATACCATTTTTAAAGTATTGTCTCTTTGGACCAATCAGTGTTAACAATAATTTATTCATTTTCTAGTTTTCACAGAAAATTTTAATTTTCTTACATAAAACTTATACTAATGCACCGACACCAAGAAATTGTTCATTTAACAAATGTTTATTGTGTACTTCCTATGTATCAGGCAATGGTTAAAAGCTGAATTTTTGTTATCATTTTGCCCTTAATTGTTTAGAAAATATGATGTTGACATCTTCTTTTATTTCTATGCATCAAAAATTAGACTATTTTTAAAATAAGTCAAAATTTTTCTAATTTTTACCTAATTATAAAAGTTTTATCTTTCACTATATAGTGAACATTTTTACATCTAACAGGATAAGAATAGATGTTAATCCAGAAGTTATTGTATTATAGCAATTTCAATTATCTTAAAGCATTTTGGAATTAAGTTCTCCAAATATGTATTAAGTGTTTATTATATGAAACTCATGTCTTCAGTGTTATAGGGGGAGGATTCAGCCTAAGGGAGGTTATAATCTAGTAATTTTATAGGGATCAAATGTGGCTTATAATCAAGTGATTTAATAGGAATTTTATACAGTCTATGCAAAACAGAATTAGAAAAAAAATACAAGCATTTTCTGGAAAAAATTGTTTGCATGTCAAAACTCAAAATACACAGCACCACAGGCATGTACCTGCATGCCTGAGGCCATAGCAGATTTGTTGTTAAGGGTTAGCAAGGCGTTTGATACAATGTCAATAAGTTACTTGGAAGGTATACTTTTAACTTTGGTTTTTTGTTTGTTTGTTTGTTTGTTTTATTGAGGAGAAAAAAAAAAACCCTCTCTCTTTGGTCTGTTTTCCAGAAAATTTTATGAATGCTGTTTCATTTTCAAGCAAGGTACATAGGTTAGTCCACAGAACTGCTAGCCATCACTTTATAGAGAACCTGAATTAATAAGTAGTTATAATTATACATGTTGACAGAGACCAGGATGCAAACAAAAACAAATGCTGGATACTAAATATCTGAAATATCTGTTTTAATTACTTGAACCAAATACACTGACTATAAACCAAAGCTTATTTTTTTGCACTAATTATGCAGGTAAAGAGGGCATTCTATAGTGTGCTATAGTGTGGACAAGGGGTGGAGGGGCATGTGAGGAAAGCCACTGTAGAATGTCAAGGAAAAATGGGCTGTGAAGAAAATAAAAGAGCCTTAATTAGGTATTAAGGTCTAAATGGCATCAATACTGACAGAATCCTGTCAGAGAATGGTTTCGGTGTGCCTGACTACACAGTGAGGAGTGACAGGCTTAAGCACATTTTGGTCTGTGGCAAAACTGCTATTAGAATGAAATTTTATTATTTTATTGGGTGTTTGATTGTCTCTTATTTATATTATGTATTTCTTCCTAACCAGATCATATATTTATCTATTCATGTATTATGCATGTTCTAATTCTTATGTTTAAGTATATGTTAGAGAGGGCAAATAGAATTCATATAGTCATATTTCATGTATAAACAGTCTAGCATTGATTTGTATTTGCTGAATAAAATAAATCTCACTGATGTCATTCTAGGTCCCCAAGTTCTAGGACACTCAGCTCCATCTGCTAAGGCTTCTGGAACTGAACAGGGCTTGCTGCAGTGGCAGTGGCATGGCCAGGAAGGTTGTGAGTAATGTCTTAGGGATGACTGCCTAGACTTCATATGGCAAGCTGGGCCTGGGATGACATTTACAAACAAAGAGTTTTGGAATCGAAGGTTAAAAAATGCAACCAATGAGGGGCCACTGGCTGGAGTAAGTAGACTGTTGGGAAAACCAGGCCACCAAGGGGGGCCATGGAAACGCTGGGCACCTGGGCAGGAGAAGGGCAGAGCAGGAAAGCTCTTTTCACTCCACACTCTCAGGAGGGCTGACCCAGCCATGGAATCTGCTTTCCTGTGGATTCTACCTTGACATTCATAGGTGTTTGGCCCTTGGTACATTTTAGAATTTCCTATCAGTGACTCTGTTTGAGGGAATTAAAAAAAAAATAAAGAACACTCTACTGTCTGAGTTCCCCCAAGTGAGTTAACTTTTTTATTAAGAGTAACACAGTACTCTTGATTTTTCATCTGAAAAGTACAGGTTCACTTTAACATTACTTCCAATAAGCATAGTACTTTGTTTAGACAAAACTGGACTGCAGGAATTTGAGTAATATTATCAAATGAGGTACGTGGCAACACCAGCTGTTGGTGGATGAAGATGCACAGCAAGTGGAGATAATGCAAAATATACTACTGGTGAGAAAGCAAAATGGGTACAACCACTTTTGGAAGACAGATTTTTCAGTGTCTACCAAAGTTAAATATACACTGCTTCTATGTTCCAGCAGCTTCTCTCCTAGGTATTCATCTTAAAAATCTCAGTACATGTGATTACAATGCATTTGTACAAGAATATTCAAGCAGCACTATTTATAATATCCCCAAATAGAAACAACCCAGAGTCCACAATTGGGAGTAAAACAAAAGTGGTACATCTGTACAATGGAATACTATGCAGCAACAAAAATGAACTACTCAAACACATAGTCACATGGATGAATCTCAAAACTATTATGTTGAGAAAAAAATCAGACACAAAAGATGGCATATTGTATGATTAATTCATTTCCTGTTCAGCAACAAGCAAAAGTGTATAGTGATGGAAAGTAGAACAGTGATGACCTTAGAGTAGTTGTTGAGGGAGAAGGGACATGAAAAAATTCCTGGGCATGCTGGCGGTGTTCTACTACTTCATTTGAATGATGGCTCTGATTAACCTTTTAGCATTCCACTGTATGCATATTATACCTAAAAAACATGCATGGCTCTAGTGTCAAAGAAATCCATAGAGCCTCAGCTCCTAGTAAACTCCTCTTTTGTTGAATTTGTGACTGCGACACAAGATGAGGAGAGGTGTGATTTTAATACTTGATATGCATGTTCCTTAATGTCTTTGCTATCCCCCTTTGCTACTTTATGGTAAACTTTCCATTTTCATCAGAGTCTCAGAGCCCCTTTGAGGTTGTAGGTTTGTTAGGGGAATCAATTATTCTAGCTCAGGCTAAGGGTTTCAGCCCCAAAAAGCCCAAGATAAAGCCCAATATCTTTGCCTAGTCCATTCAGGATAGGAAAAGTGAGATGAGTATTTTTGAGATACACCTTCATGGAAAGCCAAGAGTTATGGACCACATAACTAGACTACATCTAACTCAATGGAACAAGGGGCAGACAGGAACAGAGAACAGACTTAAAGTGAGTGGAAGATGCATCTGCATGGTATTTCGTCCTCAGCAAACAAGGGGCATCTTCAGAGATGACCACTGAAGGGTGCTTAGCTTGCCTTGATTTGTGTTCCGGTATATAATTCTCAGTTTGACTGAAATGGAGCCCCAGGGACGCATTCCAGTGCTGTGAAGCATGCCTCTCTGGCTGGTTGCTGCTCAGATACAGCCCAGTACAAATGAGTAAAAGCCACGTATTTGCTTGTAGGGGACATAGGAAGGGGAGATAGCATTGCCTCTTTATTTCCAACCAAATGGAAAGAGAATGATGTTGCCTCCTTGCACTATACCCAAAGCTGTAAATGGTACCGTCTCCCCAGTTGTCAGTGCCACTCAATGTATATTCTATACTTCAAAGGTTGGGTATCTTTTAGTTGATTGAAACTTAGTAGTATTCATTAGATCTCTCTTTTCCCTGAGAACCTCACACAGCCCCGTGGGCACAGCCAGAATCGAAGAAAATTGGACTAACTGAAACTTGCTTTACTCTAAAATCTCTCTTTGTGTATTTCTTCTAGTTAGTGTTCCTAATGGGGCATGTGTGGTTTCATTAATTCACTTCCTCATTCTCTCATTAATTTAACAAATATATATTGAGTGCCATCTACATGTAAGGAGCTCTGCTGAGGACGTGGTATAAACAAAACAGCCTATACCTGTGGCACTTTCAGGAAGGTGAGGTAGACAGGTAATTATAGATACACAAAGGCATATTCCATGGGTCTGGAGGTGTATAGGACTGTGAAGAAAACAAAAAGGATAGAAAATGAGGATCCATGCTGTTTTATTCAAAGTGCCCCGGGAAGGTCCCATGGACTGAAGGGATGATCCATGCCTTGCTGATGTGCAGGAGAGTCAATATGGACCCAAGGGCAACCATTGCTCCCCTGAGGCTAATTCATGTGGGTCTGAGGTAACTGCACATCCATAAGCTGATGTGTCCAGAGGGACCTGCACCCTCCATAGTCCTGTTGATGAGGCTCTCATTCTGAGGCTTTTACTGCACTAACGATTTTCTTTCTCTCTCTCTCTCTTTCTCTCTCTCTCTCTTTCCCTCCCTCCCTCCCTTCCTCCCTTCCTTCCTTTTTGAGGTGGAGTCTTGCTCTGTCACCCAGGCTGGAGTGCAGTGGCGCGATCTCGGCTCACTGCGACCTCTGCCTCCCAGGTTCAAGAGATTCTCCTGCCTCAGTCTCCTGAGTAGCTGGGACTACAGGTGCGTGCCACCACGCCCTGCTAATTTTTTTGTATTTTTAGTAGAGACAGGGTTTCACCGTTTAGCTAGGATGGTCTCGATCTCCTGAACTCGTGATCTGCCCACCTTGGCCTCCCAAAGTGCTGGGATTACAGGCATGAACCACATGCGCCCGGCCACAATTTTCTTTTCATTGAGGTATAACTTAAACACAGGAAATACACAAATAAATGTACATCTCCTCAATTTCCTTCCCACAGGGCCAGAGAAAAACTCTTAAGATTATTTTCTAATGGAAGAACAAAGCTTTGTTATTTCTGATATGAGAGAAAACAAAGTCTACATGCATTTCTGTCTTTTTCTGCTTTTTCTCATGTAAGGAACAGCAGCAGAACTAAGACCAATAAAATAAAAGTAACACACTGCCTTTCCTTCCCCGTACCACACCACCACCAATGTTTCTTGAGCTCATAGAATGAGGGAACTAACTACGGAGCTCAGAATCCAAACCTGGTCTATATCTGGGAAGTGAAACCTGGGACTCTTATTTTTTAGAACAATGGTTCTCAAATAGTGATCCCCAGACCAGCAACATTAGCATCACATGGAATAATATCAAAAACTCCAGCTAGGACCCAGCAATTTGTGTTTTAAAAAGCCTTGCTGAAGTTTGAGAACCTCGTAAGTCCAAATGCCATTACCACCTGTGGAATATGACTCCCTGGTGTGGGTAGGCATTCAAACAAGATAACATGGGTGAAAATTCAAACAAGATAACATGGGTGAAAATTAAATTTTTACTTTTGAAGGCATGAAATTAGAACCACAAATACATAAATAAAACACAAAGATCAATAGAAAATTATCTATATATGCTTCTTCAAAGTTTGTTTTCAAAGAGCTTCTAATCCAATTAATACTTTTATTTTGTTGCTGTTTCAATCAAAATAAAGTAAAATGTTATTTAAAATTTTTTAAAGTCTGCCTCTATCTCAAATACATGATAGAAAATTAGTATGAGTTTTTTGTAATCTCTCAGAATTCCTTCTCTTATTTTAAAAATTGGATTTACATTTATTTATCAAATTAGCATAATCAAGAATGAAAGTCTGTGTTGCTCTTATTTAGGCAAGATATATTAGTTGGCATCCTCACACTTTCTCCCATTGTTCACTTCCTTCTAACCCCCATCTCAAAATTAGTGTACACTGCAATTTCTGCAGCCAATGATTGTAGTAACAATATTGTTTTTTTTTCACATCAGTATGTTTGCTTCACAGTTACAAGGTTTGAATTGCACTATAGTTAGATTTAAATCCATGATTAGGTGGCTTCAATGCTTATTGCTGGTCTCCTCATGTATAACCTCTCCAATAGGAAGTTTGCTATATTGGGTTATCTCTTGTGGCTAAAGTGTGTTTGTTCAGTTTTATTTTTTGGAGTGGGAGGAAAGGAGAGTAGAATTGTGTCAGAAAGAGTGTGTATGTGTAATATGCTTCCAGATACATTCCATATCTGAGTGTGCCTGTTGTTTTCACATAAAAATTAAAATTTTTACTTAGTTTAGAATTCTTCTCTATCTTGTCTGTCCCTATCTATCTACCTATCGATCAATAATATGATAATTTGTAATTACATACTCTTCTCTGTCTTTACTTAACTGTGCCTTTCCCCTGCTTAACTGTGAGGCCCATGAGGCTAGATAATGTGCCAGTTTTCACAAATCCCTTGGAAGGATTTTATCAATAAAGAGGAACAAAGAAATTGACACAGACATTGATGCACAAACTTAGTGATATCTTCCATCTTCCTGAGCAAAAAGAGCGTGGAGAAAGGAGATGCAGGAGGAAAGGGATCAAAAAGTCCTTGAGGATTCAAGAGGGTATGAGAAGAACAATAGATTTTCTGAGGTAGTTAAGGTACCAGTTCACCCACTGTGCCAGAAAAGATAGTGGGACATTTTGAGACAGGTGAAGTGAAGGTGGTAAAATTGTAAGAGGGAAGACAAAATACAGCTGTCCCTTAGTATATGCAGGGAATTGGTTCCAGGACGGCCCACATATACCAAATCCCCTGTGGAACCTGCCTATACCAAAATTCATCCCTATAATACTTGCATCCTGCAAGTACTGTATTTTTAATCCATGTTTGGTTGAAAAATAAACCCTATAAAAATGGATGCATGCAGTTCAAATCCATGCTATTGAAGGGTTAAATGTAATTCTCTTCGGATTACTTCTATTTTATCAACAAAAGACAAAAGTAATGAGCTGAGTGGTTCAGGGCAGGGATGTGGAAGATGGATGGAAAAAGGTGTGCCATCATCTCCTGGGGAATAGAGGAATGAACTACTGTGCAGAACTGTAGCGTTGTTTCCCTGTGACACTGAGGCCTTCTTGATGTCAGTCATCATTGATTTTCCTGCAGCCACACTGTTCCCAGGGAGGCAAGGCAGAGACACTCAGGAGGCAGAGCATTGCATTAAACCACAGTTGGGAACAGACCAGGAGATTAAGACAGAGGAAGAAGGGTTAAGGGGGCTGTAAATTCGTAAGCAGTGACTATCACTGTGTGCCTGGAATCCAAGCTACGTAAAACAGGAAATGAGTTTAAGAGGGGCCTGATAGAGAAAAAGTGGTAGGTACATGGGAAAGAGGGTGTCAGATTGGTTTTGAATTATTTACAGTTGCAGTGGAAGTACTTTGAAAGTGAGCTGCAGAGATAGAAAGTGAGCTGCATGGTCAGAGGGTGTTCTGGACATTGCAATTCTGAAAGAGTACAAAGCAATGGTAAGGTGAGAGTAGGCAGCGGGTGGAGATTGAGAGGTGAGATAAAGAAACAGTGGTAGAAGCAGAGAACTCAAGATGAAAGGGCACATCTGTCCTCAGAGCTTGATCTGTTGCTCTAAAGCATTCATCAGTCTGCCCGTCCTGAACGAGACCTCCCTGTCTTTCCAGCATTTTGGGTGTATTCAACCTGGCTGTGAATCCCTCTCAGTCTCTGGCTTGGGCAGCCAGCCCTGAGCATCTCAGTGCTAAGACTACTTTGTCGATGCTGGTGGTCCCCTTTGGCCGGTTCCATAAATCCTCAGCGAACTTTGGATAATTCAAGAACTTCTGAACTCTAAGTACCCCTTGGGATCCACCATTGTTCTAATTCGTTTTAAATCACCCCTCTTCATGAGCACCCAGCCATATAGCAGCCCCAAAACTGACTGTGTTCTGTATGACTGCACAGGGAGCCAATCTGTCCTGGACAGTCCCCTTACTCCATCAGACACAGCCTCCCTAGGGCTCTCTAAGACCTGGGACTCCAGATCTACTTCTTGATATGTTAAAGGAGAAAATGAATTTAGATAATCCTTTAGTCTTTCATAAGGCCTTGCTTTCGAGACTATCTTTTACAAAAGAAGGTAAGAAAGTCACCCTTGAGAGAAAGTTGATTTATAGGATTCTTTGCCCTCTGGGAAACTACACCCACATTTTACTGGTTCGATTAACCTTGAAGTGAAGTCCCAGAGGTAGGAGGTGAATAAAAATTAAGGGACAAATTAAAATCCATTGGCCGAATATTAGTAAAATGCTACTCTGTTTTGTTAATTTTGAGACCCTGTGGCATATTGGAAAGTGAACTGATATCAAAAGACAGGAATGTTAGCTCGACTCAGAAAGTGACTTTCTGTGTGACCTTGAGTAATTCACTTAATTTCTCCCAGGTGCAAGTTCCTCATCTGGAAAATGAGGGTGTTGGCCTAGGTGAACTCTAAGGGACCTTCCAGCTTCAGCAACCTAGACCCTTAAATAAGGCTAAAAGGCAAAGACAATATCATGATCTATTGATAAGTCAGGTTTTAAAAAAGTTTTCACTAATCTTGGCTTTTATGTTATTCAAGGTCATTGGACAAAGAACACAGTGTGCATAAAAGGCCTACAGATTTTGATGTTTCAGTTGTTTCAAAGAGAGCACATAGATACATATGTATATGGGGTGCTACTGGATCTGAAATAATATAGTCAAAAGCATCCTAGACCTTCAGAAAACATATGGCTGGAATTTTTTAATGAACGATTGATAAATTGTCCTTTATTTATGACTTTTCATTAATGAACAATAATTTAAAAGAATAAAATAAGTCTGTGGAGAAAAGAAAAGTAAAATGTTTGGAGAGATCTTCTTTTAAGTATTAGTCTTAATATTCTAGTCTGTGGTGCCAGACTAGAAACCAATGATTTATTTTATTACTTACTCTTTCAATAACAGTGAAATGAACTTCCCTCATGCATCTAAGTATATTCTGATCATTTTGCCACTTGAACAGAGTCTTCAAATACAGCACTTCTCTGTATAGGTGTATATTGCAGCACATGGAAAACAACTTCTCCATTGAGCAAAGTGATACAGAAGAAGAAACCAAAAAATTGAGATGCAATTCCTGAGCTCCATCCAAACTCGGCCAACTGTAGCTGCATATTCTTATGCAAGTTATTATTCACTCTAGGCCTTGTGTTTCTCATGTGAGATTGACCAAGATGGTGACTGTAGTCCTTTCCGTTATATTGTCTTAGGATGGCCCTAGAACATAAATGCAATGCCTAAATTGGTGCGAGTGTAATTGTATGCCACTTCTGAGATACTTATGGATGTGTGCCTTCTCATTATTCCACCTGTACCCAAATCAGCATTTCAGCTTCAGGGAATGAAATGAAGAGAATTAGGTCCTTGCTCTGGATTCGATACTGGCTTAAGAGAATGTTGTGGCTAGTTTGATCCACCCAGACCATAAAACTTTCTCTAAATCAGCAATAAGGCTGTCGATCATGTGTTCGATAGCTTTAGTACTACTAAAAGTAGTACTTTTAGTTTCCTTTAAGAACTTTGCATTTGCAGTCACAACTTGGTTAAGTGTTTGGTGCAAGAAGCCTAGCTTTCAACTTATTTCTGCTTTTGACACCTTCTTTATGAAGCTTAATCATCCCTAGCTTTTGATTTAAAGAGACCTGTGACTCTTCCTTTCACTTGAACTCTTAGAGGCCATTGTAGGGTTCTTAATTGGCCCAATTCCAATGCAGTTGTCACTCAGATAATAGGGAGGCCTGAGGAGAGAAAGAAAGATGGGGGAACGGCTGGTCACTGGAGCAGCCAGAACACACATAACACTTACTAGGTCCCCATTTCATATGGGGATGGTTCATGGCATCCCCCAAATAATAACAACAGTAACATTAAACATTACCGATCAGAGATCACCATAACAAATATAATAATAATGGAAAAGGTAGAAATATCATAAGAATTACTAAAATGTGACACAGAGACTGGAAGTGAGTACATGGTGTTAGAAAAAAATAGTGCTGATAAATTTGATATACAGTTGCCACAAACCTTCAATTTGTGAAGAAAAACCCACAGCATATTTGAAGCACAATAAAGGGAAGCACAGTAAAAAAGGTGTATCTGCACACATTTATTACAACAGCAATATTGCTACTAAATATTTGCTATAGGGTAAATGCAAAGCTTTTCTACAAACACCTGTCAATGTGTCAGGTGTGTTCATTTGGAACCCAATGAGCAGGGACCAGGCACTGGACATCCAGGTCTTGCCCTACAGGGTTGAAAGCTAAATTAGCCAAAGGAAGAAAAAATGATCAGTCACACCGCTGCCTGCTTTGTACCAGACATTTTTGTCAGAACTTAAAAATTGAAAGAAAAAACATGCAAAGACAAATAATTGGGTGTCTGGCTGGCTAGGGATCTGACACGCTTCTTTTAGGTGGTGCTTTTCCTTGCAGACAGACACTACGTGCAATTTTGCCTCAGCAGAGAATGTCACATTTGCTGAACTGGCTGCAAGCTGCTGGGCCCTACTGCTATCAGGCCCTCAGCAGAAAAAGGGCAAAATGGATTTAGAGGGTGGCAGCTGGTGCAGGAGATCTCTGGCTGCAAGCCCCAGAGCCCAGTATTGTGGCTGCAATCTACCTGATCCTGGTAGTCTGCAGAAAGGGCACAGTATGCAGCAGGAGGTCCAGCTGGTGCTGCTAGTGGAGGGCGGCCCCCTGCAGCTCACAGATGTGAACAGGTACTCTTTCTACCACTCTGTGCCTGTTCTAGGGCTCCTTATTACTAGCCACTAACAAACAAGAAATCAATATCCACATCAGCTTCATGCCACTGGAGTTCTGGAAAGCAATTTGGTTCCAGGAAATCTAAATAGTTTTGTGGCTGTGGATGCCAGTTACAGAGTCATCATGTAAAAAGATGAAGAGTACAGTGGGAGGGTACTGATAAAGTCCAGGGGAATGAGAGTACCCACTAAAGCAGATGTGAGCTCTGTGTCAGAGTGCAAATATGGGCCCTGAGCCTTCTGGGCACTAAGAGCTCAAGGGTATGCATGAGGGAGTGGCTTGGAGTGGAAGTTGAGCTAGGACCAAGGAAAAGAGGGACCACACTAAAGTCTTATGAACTGGCTAATGCGTATAAGGAAGTGAGGAAGGAGTCGGGGAGGGAGGGGCACTTCATGATGTGCATATGTGTGTATTTGTATATCTATATACCTATTCATATATATAACATATATACACATCAATAACATACATATATACCCATTTTGTATATTGTATGTGAGCATGGGTATGCACACATGCACACACAAACACACACATATATACGAGAGAGAGAGAAGTTTTATAATTTTAAACGTGGAAAAAATAAAAATGACACCCCCCAAATTGTTAATAATGGTTAATTTTGTGGGGTGTAATTATATAGGCTACAGGAAATTTTTAAATTTCAGGCAATTCTAAAGGTTGTAAGAATATGAATAAATTTGGGTAGTAAAATTTGTTTAGCATTTTTCATGTAAAAATACAAACATACACAGAGATATATATACCTATAGCTTCCTACTGGGATCTGAATGTTTGTGTCATCCCAAAACTCCTAAGTTGAAATCCTAATCCCCAAGGTAACGGTATTAGTTGGTAGGGGCTTGTGGGAGGTGATTAGATCATAATGGCAGAACCTTCATGAATGGGATTTGTGCCCATAAAGAAACTGCAGAAAGCTAGCTAGTCCCTTCCACCATTTGAAAACACAACAAGAAGACACCACCTATGAACAGAAAGTGGTCTTCACCAATATTGAATCTATTGGTGCCTTGATCTTGGACTTCCAGCCTCCGGAACTCTGATAAATAAATTTCTGTTGTTTATAAGCCAACCAGTCTATGGTATTTTGTTATGGCAGCTTGAGTTAACTAAGACAAATTGATGCATTAAATTCCTAAATTTTAGCCAATGGAGACCTATACTTTAGTCCAAAGTTTGCTTTCTGTTTGTAAATCAAGCTTATCTCTCTCTCCAAATAAACACCATAATAGGTATTTAGTTATATTGGGAAGGTTTGAATACTATAAAAGCCAGAAGAGGGTACTAGGAATCAGAGCAAAAGAGGGAAAGAGAGAACCAACAAAGAGAAGAGGCAGGCCGAGTGCAGTGGCTCAGGCCTGGAATCCCAGCACTTTGGGAGGCTGAGGCGGGCAGATGACAAGGTCAGGAGTTCAAGACCAGGCTGATCAACAAGGTGAAACCTCGTCTCTACTAAAAATACAAAAAAAATTAGCTGGGCATGGTGGCACGCACCTGTAATTCCAGCTACTCAGGATGCTGAGGCAGGAGAATCACTTGAACCCTAGAGGTAGAGGTTGCAGAGAGCCAAGATCACGCCACTGCCCTCCAGTCTGGGTGACAGAGCAAGACCCCATCTAAAAAAAAAAAAGAAAGAGAGAAGGGGCAGAGGGAGAGCAGAGAAATAGAGAAATAGGAAGGAAGTTGGGAGCAACTGAGGTCATGTTATCTCCTGTATTAGTTGGAGGCTAGTCATAGAGCTAAGGTCTGTAACCAAACCTGGGACTAGAAGGTGATGACTATCTGGTTGTCACAGATCTGTGTCCATCACATAAAATGATTTGATGTGAGAGATAAAACAAATTACCAAATGGATATATTCCTCCATCAATGTATCTTTATTGAGCATTTAGTTTGTGCTTATTTTTATATGAGACACGGAATGGAAGCAGAGATAACAAAGATGGAAATTCTTGCTCTTGCAATATGCTTGTGAGAGACTCATTCACATAACATAAGCAAGCAATGTCATGCTAAGAGCTTGAAATTGGAGTTTTTACACTGCGGAAATTGGCAAATGCCACTAATCACAGTTTGAGCTGCTTTGTTCATTGTCATGACATAGGAAAGTTATGAAGAGAGTGGTAATAATATAGATTAAACTTAAAAGTATACTTTGTCAGTAGCCATTACATTGTGAATAATACAATGAAATTAAGAAAACATACTTCCATATTTGAAAACAATTATCCAATAGACCAAAGAAGTCACACACATCACACTGACAAACAAGTGAAGTTCCAACATACATGTTAATAACATTGCTGTTGTATTACTTTATGATTACTGTAGAAAACGAATGACAATGACCCACAGGCCACATCCAGCCTGCTGGCTGGCTACATTTTTAAATGGCTGAAAATAAAGTACAAAGTGAAATAAGATGAAAAGAAAAATATTTCATGACACATGAAAATTTTATGAAATTCAGATTTTAGTGTCTATAAATAAAGTTTTATTGAAACATCACCATGTTCATTCATTTGCATATTGTCTATGGCTGATTTCAGGTTGCAATGGTGAGTTGAATAGCTATGACAGAGAATATGTGACCACAAGGCCTAAAATATTTACTGTCTTGCCCTTTATAGAAAAAGAAATACGGGCTTTTGTTCCTATTTGGTAGTGGTTGGTGACACTATCCTCTTCTTACCACTCTACACAATTCCATTTGCCTGGCTCCCCAAGCAGCTTGTGAAATTCACAAGGTTTGGAACCTGATGTGTTCACCCCATTTGCTCAGGATCAGGGACAAAGAGCCCCCCATCACAGGCATTGAGCACTTCAAGAATAAATGGTAGCACATTTAGATGAGAAAATTTGCTCCCATTTTAATTCCATATTCCACACAAAGGTGGTTTTAGCTATTAGAGGGCTTAACATTCCGCTTCCCAATGTAACGATTTTCATAACTTATGCTTCTATTTTTCTTGGATTAATACTGACCACATTCAAACAGGAAAATGGGTAACAAATTAGCTTGAATTCTTTACAGTCAGGATTTGCTCTGTGTCTTGAAACGCCTTTCTTAATCTTCCCTTTGAAACATGTTTTCTCATTTAGGCCAGAAGTAAATAGCACAAGTAACAGGGTGGTTTTCTCCCCTCTTCTTTTCTCTCTCCTTGAAAAATAATGCTGAAGGAATTGTTCTGCAGTTGAAAATTAATGTAACCTATTATGTCCAGGAAATTTCTTCAATATATTACTTGCCAAGCCCCTCGGCCGTTGTGAAGAAAATAATTTTAATTTATCTCATTTTTCACTGCTGAGTCAATGATTGTTTAACCTAAAACGCCATTGTGACTAAGTGCTCAAACCCCATGGTCCTTGGCCATTTCACTGGGACTCAGCTATTACGTTCCTAAGCCTGGGCCTTAGAAGCACCAAAATTGTCATATTAAAAGAGCTGCTGTCAACTTGCTTTTGTTTTTATTGTTTTTAATTTCTGCTTTTCCATTTTCTCTGCTATTTATAATGTTCTCTTTAAAAGTTCAAAAATAACATCTCTCTCCTTAGCTTCTTGGTTATTTTCCATCAGTGTTTCCCAGCTTCCAGCGCCTTTCCTAGGGCACAGAGCAATATGGTCAGCTTGGGTTAATTTGGCTGTTGTGATTTTAATCCCCCTTGTGATTTCTATGCAGTTTTACCCGCTAAGACCAGGCCAGCATCCAAGGGAATACAGGACCATGGCGATTACATAGAAAAGTCTTTCAAATCATTGGCAGGTTTGGCAAAAGGATTCCATATCAAATAAAATCTAGTATAATTTTTAAATCCTCTTACTACCACGTATTTACTTTCTTCATATTTACCTTCCTAGAGAAAAGCCAATTCACCATCTCCTTATGTTTTTTAATCACGGATTTTAAAATTTTATTTATTTATTTATTTTTTATTTATTTTTTATTTATTTATTTATTTTTGTGCATTCCTGCCCACATTGTAGCAAAAGTGTGATGTCACAGCATAGGTTCCCAGAAAAGCAGACTCTGGACAAAGGCTTCTAGGTGATTATGCTGCTTGCTGAGTGTGAGTCCAGAGAACAGAAGTAAGGAATCATGAGGAATAGACGACATGGAAAGAAAGTCAAATAAAGGGAAACATTACCAGCTGGCCACTGCTGTAGGTAACTGGTTGCTCTACTTTATGAAGATGTATTTCAGGACCATTTCTCTGGGGCCAAAGAGGAGAAAGAACTTTCTACTTGTTTCTGTCTTTCAATGGTCATAGTTCACCTCATGAGTTGTTAACTGCCTTGGTCTTTTGGAATATGCATGCCTAGACTGCAAGCTGAGTGGGTTCCTATGGCTTCCCACATGGTGCCAACAGAGACACTCCTTGGTGGGAGGCAAGAAAGGAAATCAGTTGCTCAGGTGGTACTGGCAGGAAGTTTCATAGAGCTAGCAGAACTGATCATTGCAGCAGCAGCTGAAAAAGGAGATAGATGAGGGTGAGAGATTCTGAAATGATGAATAAGAAGCACCCAATGTATTTATTTAAATTCAGAAAAGACATTTTAATCCACATTTTACATAGGAGAAGACAGAATTCCAGAGGACTGAAGCTGCTTGTCCAGAGACAGAGTTAATGAAGGCTTCCTCACTCCAGTCTGTTCATATTCCATGAGGTCACAATGTATGCATCAGCATGTGTGCTTGGTGGTCCCAGGTCTCAAACATTTCCTGCCATCCTGTAACACATTACAGAACCTGGAACAATATCTCCTAATGTCATTCTGAAAAGAAGGAGGAACTGTCTCTAAATCACCCCAAATTGCATGATTTGTACAGAATGCAGACTACACAGAAATATATATGCCTCTATTATTCAAGATTCTCCTTAAACAATAGGAAATGAGGAAATTCTGGTGGTTTGGAAAATGTCATTTACTCATTTAAGCCACTGGGGGGACTGCTGATAAATTGCTACTTGATTTGTGTGCAGTGTTTCTTTGTCTGCTTATAAGGCCTATTTTAGTCACTGGAAATGGTTATTCAATCAGCCAATATTTGGACAAGTGTACACTGTATTCAAGGTGATAAAATGGGTTCTGTAGAGGATAATAGTGCTAAAACACAACCTTTCCTTCAAAGGGTTTATAATCTAATAAGAGAACAAGGAACATAAGGCAGGACTGACAGTTAATGATTATAGTAAGTTGTCTAGATAGTGGTACAAAGTGCTATGAAACTCCAATAGTAATTAATTCCAACTCAGAGTATAGAAGAAAGTTGAAGAAGAATGCTATATGTAAATGTGTCCTCAAAGGATGAGCAGAATTTCAATAGAAATGGGGTGGTGAAGGTTTAGCAGCACCCCAAACAAGGAGCTCTGAAACTGTATAAAAATACCCAGACGGATTAGAGTCTGAGGTGGCTGCATGGGTAAAGAGAAGATAGATGTAGAGAAATAGCAAAAAATGAGAAAGTTGGAGAGTTTCTCTGGGGTCAGCTCAATGAAAGCTTGAATGCTTATTCACCAAAAAAAAAAAAAAAAAAAAAGCAAAACTTGGATTACATACCATTGAAAATGGGAGCAGAAAAATTTATGGTGTTTTAGCGCTCAAGGTGCAGTGTGGTGTTGGAAGACCAAAAATATTGTCCACATACTTGTGGTCTGATGCCTTGATGGCTTCTAGCCAGCACAGGTGGCTGGGAGTTAAACACCTGCACATACCGTGACTGCCTTTCAACCACCAGAAACAGCTTACATGGGGCTCTTTATACCTAAGGCACCTCAGGTGCTCCAGTTCCTCCACATAAAAGTTGAGCCTTCCTATGTGGACAGCTGGGTCTCCACTAAGTGGTAAGAATCTGAGGACCAACTGCCTTCTTAGCAATTTATAAAAAGAGCTTGATTCATAGGTAGATTTCCATGACTGCTGCAGGTCTTTCCTCTTTCACCATGAGAACTTTTGAAGCTCTTCACGTGTGCCAGGTGCTGGGATTTTATCCCAAGGTAAGCAACCAGAAAGCAAGTTGACCTTTCCTTGAAAGAAGAGCTCTCCTCATAGACATCAGAAAAAATTATTTTTGCAAAACTCTATTCAACTATTGAGCAAACACTTGAATCTTTTAACCTTATGAAAACTCTTATGTCTCAAGGAACCTCAGCCAGTGCCAGCTTGCTGTCCCAAGAAAAGTCAAACTAATTTTTCTGCACATTACTCAGCTACATTTCAACTCCCCTCATATTATTGCCATTGCCAGACTTCTCTATGCAGCTTTCAACCTGGTTCTTCCTTTCCACTTTTTCCACCTTACCCTCTTGGAATATCCTTGCTTTGTGAGCAAACATGCTTATATTTTCAGCATTGTCACAGAACAGTGCCTCTTCATACTCTTCTTAGTTGCAAAAAGATTGTCTCAAATACAATATTTTCCAAACATTCCAGGAGGTTGACTTCTTTGTCCAGGGCAGAGCTTAGTCATCTGTATATATAAAGAGCATCATATATCTAACAAGTGCCTCAAGGTGATACTTGTGACCCAGGAGGTTTGGGAAATGCTGCTGTGGATTTGTCAAACCTCAAGTAGAAGCTGCCATTTTCTCCAGATCACAAGCCCTGTAAGTGCCCCATTGCCATGTCCAGACCAGTATTTTCACTTTTATGCAAAAAAAAAAAAAAAAAAAAAAAAATCAACACAAAAATCCTTCTTAGAGGTTTTAGCCACCATATGTACAAGCTTTAATGTTTTCTAAAGAATGCCCATGCATTCATCCACATTCAGTGAAGACTTTGGAACCTGGTTCCATTCTTCTTCCATAACACATCATAATTAATCACTAAAATATCTACTTGGAATATCCAGTGGACACCTTTGCTTTCATAGGTCCTTTTCCCCATAAACCCCAGAGTTCTTCCTCTTCCATACATGTCTCCCTAATCTCTTTTAGACAAGCAAGTGTGGGCCATGGGTGGTGAATAGCACTGGGATATTGAGAATAAGAATTTTGAGAATAAATTTGATCAAAAAGATCAATGATACATGCGGTTTCAAAGACACAACATGATAAAGTAACAAAGAATGCTCATATCCTAAAAGAAATAGCTAAACAAAAATAAAGATTCCAGTGAAAAGAGAGAAAAAGGCAAAACCTGAAAGACTCACTAGAGCTAATTTGTGACAAGACCTTGTTCCTGCAGCTCTGGGGTGGAAATGCCCCATGGGTGTGAGAGTGAAGATTGAGAGGGACCACTTCACAAATGCACTCCCACAGCTACACTCTGAAGCACCCTTAAGAGCCTGGTGTCTGAGATCTTACAGCCCAATGTGCCAAGTCCTTCTTACAACTCCCAACTTTCCCTTTTTCACTTTAAAGCATTTCACCTGAATAAACTCAACAGTCTCTCGTCCCCCATTTCCCGTATACCTCATGGTTTCATTTTTCATTTCCTTGCCTGCTGAGCCCAGAACTAATGATGAGTAACTTTAACCAATTTATTGCCAGAGCCTCAAGCATTTCCTCTTTCTTCTGCAAATTCCAAATCTTGGATCAATCAACCATCTGCCTACACCCTGGCTATTGTGGGATGCTGAAAGAAAGTGCATTATTGTGCAAAAATTACAAGATTGCATAAAATAAGCATTTAGGAGAGTGGGAGAGGACCATAAGTAAGTTAAGTACAGGTTACTTAAAGCATTTTCTATGTCAAGGATCCAAGTTATTCTTTCTGTAAATAATTACAATGGAATCTGGAAGGCAGGAGGCAGGACCTGGAGAGTGGGAGGGGAGAGTTAAGAGTCAACAATCAACCACTCTGAGTCATAAAATCAGAAAGGCATTGAACATTTAGAAGGAGAACTGGCCCCATAAAGAAAACAATGCCTCTTAGTAAGCATATTATCTGCAACAAAGCAAAACAAATTTGCAAGCATCTTATTGAAACTGCTAGGGAGGGAAATCATGAATAGTTTCTGTGGAGCAAGGGATACAGAATGAAAATTAATAATACAGTGCCTGTTATTACTAATTTCAGATGTGTAAAATGCCATGTATATGACCTTTATTTATTGCATTGTTGCATTTTTCTTGGTTTTGGTCAACATAACCTGATTGAGAAGGTGAGGAACATGGCAGTTGAAGGCCTGGGCTTTGCAGCAAGATAGCCAGGGTTTAATTCTCAGCTCTGTCACTCATTATCTGCCTGGGCTCTGGCAAGATTCTGAATCACCGTATACCTCAATTTTCTCGTTTAAGAGTAAAGACTTCTATTATTATTTCTCAGAGTATTACATCGAGCTTACTATATGGTTCATGTATGTTCTAAGGCTTTTACAAATTTTAACACATTTCATCTTCACAGCAGTCCTAGCAGATGGGTACTATTTCACAGAAAATTGAGGCACAACAGGTGAATGACTTACACAAGGTCACCCAGCTAGAAGATGGCAGTGTCAGGTTTCCAACCCTGGCAGTGTGACTCCACTGCTTTTATACAGGATGCCCTCCCTCCACCTCTTTTCCTACAAAGTATTGGAGGTAAGGGATGATAGATGAGCTCACAATATTGGCCCATTGCAATCAGGCATCACCACCCCACACCACACCTCCCCCTCCCCACTACCCCTTGTCATTTGAAGGTCTTCAGGGAAGCTGGGCAGTGACAGTGAGGTCAGCAGCCTTGTCTTGTAATGATCTTTTTCGAAGTGTATTGGGGAATGAAGGGGGTAAAAGGAGGCAGGTGTGGTGTAAGTCATGGTATTATTTCTTATGCAGTAAATCATAAACATAGTTTTCATTGAGAATAAGGAGCAAGAGGAAATTAAAGGACTTCACAGCCAAAAGACTAAGAGAGTAATTAATGGAGAAAGGTCCCAGAGGAAGCAAAGAAAAAAAAAAACTCAACAACATAGATTTAAGAATATACAAAATATAAGGTTCACCCTGCAAAGGTCTGAGAACACCAGGGACGTGAAAAAATATACATAAGTTTGGAGAACAATGGAAGGTAAATTGAATTATTTCAGTCGTATTGACCTTTCATTACTCAATAAATATTTGTTGAGCCAATGAATAATGTGTGTGTGATCCTGTACGGAAAAACTATGCCTTTTTAACTTCTGTAGTATCCTTAACATAGTTCTCTAGAATTTGACACTTAATTAGTACATTTGGATAAGGCTGCTGCTGCTTCTATAAATGATCTCAGCCTAAACAATTAATTCAGTTGATTCCCTTCAAAAACATACTGATCTACAATCTTTAAATACAAAATGATAGAACCAGAAGGATCCTTGGAGACCTTCTAATAAAATAGGCACAAATAAGCAGTGCACAAGAGGCGTTTTGTCTGCAGACTGCTTTGTTCTATAGCCACTAGTTTTACAAGGCTTTTAAATAGTTTCTGTATTTAAAAGATAGAAGATTCCTTATGAAAATCTGTACTTGGAGCCTCTGTTGAGAAACTGCATTTTCTGGGAAGGCTGGGTAGCAAGGAGCTGGAGCTGTGGGACCACCACCCTTCCAGACAGAGTCATTTGCCAGTTGCCAGGACCTCTCCCAAATCCTATCCCTCTGTTACTTGATCATTTCCATGATCTTTCCCAACCCTGTAGGCATTTCAGTTTGCGGCACCCACTGGAGCTTTTACATACACGGAAACTGAGCCACAGTGTACTGCTAATCTGTGAAATGGAGCTGGGGTTCACATTTTTCTGTTTCTCATTGTTGTCACTCTCCTGCAGTCACCCCATTCCCTGATTTCCTTTTGAGATTATACACTAGCATGGCTATTCCAGTGGGCCTGATTGTGATATGAGACAAGCTAGGGAATGTAAACGAATCATCATCTAAAAGAAAATCTTTGATTATACAATGCATTAGTCAGATCCACACTTAGATTACCATGATCAGTTCTGGTCATCACATTATAAAATAAAATATTGAAACACTTGACAATGCAAAGAGAAAAAGATGAGCTTGATCTTCTGCTATGATTATATTGTATTAATGACTTCCTATCATATTACTGGTTTCTGCAGCCTATTAGAGGAAATAAAATGTACTAATATAATGGGAAAGGAGCTAAGAGAAGAGCCATGTTACTTTTCCGAAGATATTGAAAGGCAATAGAAGGCTCATTTTTTTTTCCTTGAAAGTAGATACTGCTTTCCTAATCATGGTAAAATGATTTATTAATCAATAAGATTATAAATTTGGGAATTATTTATTCACAGACAAGAGAAAATTATATCAATCAAAAATCAAGATGAAGAGGGAAACGAAAAAGGATTAAAACAGGACCTTGCATGCTTTTCCAATTGTACAATGTGCCCAGGATATAATTTCACATGATGACATAGTACAGGGAGAAACAGTTACCAAAGACACTAATTCTCTTCAGAAAGAAGTAAACTACTAAAGTATTACAAGCATTCTTGGTAGCACTCAAGATTTGCTGCTATTCCCAGCTCTCTGGCTGTCAATTGGGATGGTGAAGTTAAAATGGGATTTAGTTCTTAAATCTTAGGTCTTTTGGCACAAATGAAGGAGTTTAAGCACTAGCTACAGCTATAATTTGAATATGTCCAGTTTATATGTTATTTCAAGCAACATGTTTGAATTCAGGCCTTCCAGAGATGCCAACTATAAATACTATTAACGCTTCCCAAAGAAAAATGGATTTCATTTACTTGTGTGTTTCATACCTGTCCCATCTCCTCTCTAGATGTAAGGATTACATTACCTTAATTAATGTAAGTACATTTTTGTACTTACATTAAGTGGTAGGCACATAAATGTTTATATTTAATACTTAACTCATACAAAATTTGCATATATATTTTTATATACCTAATAATGATATATAATGAAACTTGGGCACTTCAGTTTCAGGTTAGAGATGTAGAGAATGGGAAAGAACATCACTCCCAAATACAGAAAAAGTAGAGAGGTGGACAAATCACAAATGAATGGCTTTTCCTAAAGCTGTCAAATGTGAGTTCACAGGTCACCCAACTGTCCCAAATCATGGGGAGAGACAGGAACCTGCATGAAGAAATAGGACACAAGCATTTGCTTACTTGGAATGGAAGTCACCAAATGCCTAATATAAATTGGAAAAAAGATTCAACTAGAAAATGTTAAAGAATTGTTAAAGGTTGCATATAGGTGAGCTAAGAGTGTAAAATTCCTGAGAACGAACACATAGTAGGGTTTTCACTCTCCTCTAGGAATCCCACCTGTCATTTATAGGGAGCATGGGGAGAATCCAGAAAGAGCTTCCCTTTTGGCACATGATGGTGGAGGGGAACAGCAACTACCAAAACACCACCTCGTCCAATTCTTCTGACTAGCCAAGTGCCTTAATCTTCAGTGGAAGGATCAAAAAAACTGCTTGAGAGTGTAGATGAAAGTGGGAAAAGCAACTACACTGAAAATACAATGAGAATCATCTTCCCTGGGAGGCAGCCTTAAACAGAAGAGGGGAAAGAGCAACAAAAGCTGAAGCCTGAGAAAAACCCGCAGTAATTGGGAAAGCAGAGTAAGAAAAAGAGATCTACCCCAGGGAAGAGAAAAATGCATGCTAGGCACAGCATTAAAATATAGTGAAGAAAGCAAAGAAAAACAAACACACACAAAACTAGGAACTCAGAATTCTCCATTCAGTGCAACAATTCTTCAAAAGAGAAAGAAGGCCAGGAATAATGGCTCACTCCTGTAAGCTCAGCACTGTGGGAGGCCGAGGCAGGAGAATGTCATAAGCCCATGACTTCAAGACTAGCCTGGGCAACATAGTGAGATCCTATAGCTACAAAGAAATAAAAAGCTATGTGTGGTAATGTGTGCTTCTGGTCCCAGCTACTTGAGAGGCTGAGGTGGGAGGATCGCTTGAGCCTGAGAGGTTGAGGCTGCAATAAGCCATGATAAGCATTCAATACTTTGTTGGTAATTTTTGCCTTAATTTGTCCTTTATCTTTGGAGTAATAAAAATAAGGAAAAACTGATTTTATTTTACCTTCATTTAATTCATTTCTGATACTTCTTATCTCTTTACAGAGATCCAATTTCTGACCTATATTATTTCCTTTTGCCTATCACACACTCCCTTTAACATTTCTTATAGATTAAGTCTGCTAACAATTCATTCCCTACATTTTTGTTCATTAAAATATCCTCTTGGCCAGGCGTGGTGGCTCATGCCTGTAATCTCAGCAATTTGGGAGGCCGAGGCAGGCGGATCACGAGGTCAAGAGATCGAGATCATCCTGGCCAACATGGTGAAACCCCATCTCTACTAAAAATACAAAAATTAGCTGGCTGTGATGGCGCATGTCTGTAGTCCCAGCTACTTGGGAGGCTGAGGCAGAACTGCTTGAACCCGGGAGGCAGAGGTTGCTGTGAGCAGAGATCGTGCCACTGAACTCCAGCCTGGCAACAGAGCGAGACTCCCTCTAAAAAAAAAATAAATAAATAAATCTCTCTCTCTCTCAACAAGGTTTCACTTTGTCACCCAGGCTGGAGTGCAGTGGCATGAAGTATTGAATGTCTATAGCATATATAATAGTAAAATATGTGATAGTAATAACAGGAGGATGGAGGAAGAATTAGAAATAGTTTTAAGGTCCTTTTACTACAAGTGAAGCCATATTATATTATTTGAAATAGATTCAGTTTATTTTAAAATCTATACTGCTAACTCTTGGACAACTAAAAAAGAATTTCTAAAAATATTTATGTCAATAGAGAATATTTAAAAAGCTCAGTTAATCTCAGAGAAAACAAAAAAAGAAAAAAGGAAAAAGAAGAAAAAAGAAACACCTATACCTAGCAAGATGGTATATTTTAATCTAGCAATATCAATAACTACTTAAAATGTAAATGGTCTAACCCCCAGTTAAAAAACATATTGACAGATTAAATTTGAAAGGACAACCTAGCTATATGCTTCTACAAGAAAACCACTTAAAATAAAGACATATATAGGATAAAAATAAAGGATGGAAATAGATATATAATGAAAACATTAGTGAAAAGAGAGACATTACATATTGATAAAGGGTAAATTCCCCACGAAGACATGAATATTTTAAATGTGTATCCACATTTAGCTTTAAAATGCATGAAGCAAAAATTGTTAAATCTGTAAGAAGAAAATTTGCAATTAAGGTTGGAGCCTTCAATACTCATCTCTTGGTAAATGACAGAACAAGTAAGCAGAAAATCAGTCAGGTTACAGATGACATAAACAACACTAGCTACCAACTTGATCTAATTAATGTTTGTAGCATACTTCACACAAGCAGAATCCACATTCTTTTCAAGTGCACATGGAACATTTAACAAGAGAGAGCATACTCTGGATCATAAAACATACCATAAGAAACTTGAAAGAATAGAAATGATACAAGGCATGTGTTTAAACCATAATAAAAATAATCTAGAAGTCAACATCAGAAGGAAATGTGTAAAACCTCCAAAAATTTGGAAAACAAACAACACCCTTCTAAATAACTTGTAGATGAAGAGAACGTCTCAAGAGAAAATTTTTAAAAAGTATTTTGAACTAAATGAAATTTTAACCACAATATCAAAATTTGTGGGATTCAGCTAAAGCAGTACTTAGGGAAAAAGTATAGCATGAATTGCTTGTATTGGAAAAGAAGAAAGATCTAAAATCAGTAACCTAAACTTCCACTTTAAGAGATTAGCAAAAGTAGAGCAAATTAAACACACAGCAATCAGAAGCTTGGAAATAATAACGTCAGAGCAAAAATCAATAACATTTAAACAGAAAAAACAATAAAATCAATACAACCAAAAGCAAATTCTTAGAAAATGTGAAGAATTGATGAACCTCTGTTCAGGCTGAAAAGGGGGGGAAAAAGACAAAAAGACACAAATTATCAGTACAGGCATCACTGCTCTCCAGAGATATTAACCAAGATATTAATAAGATATTAAATGACTACTATGAGCAAATCTAACCTGGCAATTAAATGGAAAATAAACTTTTTTTTTTTTTTGAGAGGGAGTCTCTCTCTGTCGCCCAGACTGGAGTGCAGTGGCGCGATCTCGGCTCACTGCAAGCTCTGCCTCCTGGGTTCACGCCATTCTCCTGCCTCAGTCTCCTGAGTAGCTGGGACTACAGGTGCCCGCCACCACGCCCAGCTAATTTTTTTGCATTTTCAGTAGATACGGGGTTTCACCGTGTTAGCCAGTATGGTCTCGATCTCCTGACCTCATGATCCGCCCGCCTCAGCCTCCCAAAGTGCTGGGATTACAGGCGTGAGCCACCATGCCCGGCCAAAAAAACTTTTTAAAAGAGATTATCCACAACAACTCACTCAAGAGGAATTAGATAACATAATAGTCTTAAATTTAATTCTATTTTATAAATTGAATTAGTAGTTACAAACCTTCCAAAAAATAAAACTGCCAGTCCAGATGACTTTCCTAGTGAATTCCAACAAACATGTCAGGAAGAAATAATGGCAATTCTACAGAGTCTCTTCCTGAAGACGAAAGAGAAAGGAGTACTCTTCAACTCGTTTTATGAGGTCAACATTACACTGCAAGGTAAATATGTTACAAGAAAAGAAAATTACAGACCAGTAGTCTTCATGTACGTGTATATTAAAATCCTTGATATTAGCACACAAAATCCAGCAATACAAAAAGATGATGAATCATGACCAAGTACAGTTTGTCCCAGTCATGCAAGGTTGGTTTAATGTGTAAAAACCAGTGTATCACAATTCACTCATATTAACATACTAAAAGAGAAAAAAATATGATTATCTTAGTTTATATAGAAAAAAATTGTCAAAAGCCCATGTTCATTTCTATTAGATACTCTTGACAAATAAAGTATATAAAGTACTTTTGACCAATAATTTATATAAAAAACTGGCTTCTAACGTTATACTTAGTGGTGGCAAACTGTATACTTTTAAGATGAGAAATAATGCAAGTATATCTGTCTTCTAGTCACCTAATTTTTTTTTCTTTTTTTTGCTGAAGTCTTTACCAATTGACATAAAGCAACACAAAGAAAACATACCCAAATTGGAAAGGAAGAAGTAAATAGATATTATCTATACAAATTACATTGCATATAAAATAAAGCTAATAGAACTAATATGTGAGTTTAGCAAAGTAAGAGAATACAAGGATGGCATACGTAGGTGAGTTATAATTCTACATAGTAGCAATAAACAATGAGAGATTAAAATGTATAGCATTATTTACAATAGCATCAAAGAACACAGAATACTTAGGGATAAATCTTACAAAAGATATGTGAGATCTGTATATTAAAAATTAAACGTATATGTTTAATTTTTATATTTGTTGAAATATTTGTTGAAGTAAATTGAAGAAGAAATTGCTGACGAAATTAAAGTAAGCCTAAATAAATGGAGATATACACCATCTTTTTGAGTCAGAAGACTCAATAATATTAAGGTATCAATTATCTCTAAACTGCTCTATTGATTCAATCCAATCCCAATAAAACTATCAGTGGGATTGTCAATTGAAGTTAACAAGCTGATTCAGAAGCTCATATGGAAATGCAAAGGACCTAGAAAATTAGGCAAAAAATATTTTTGAAAAGGAAGAGTGCTTGAGAATTAACACTACCTGACTTCAAAATTTATTCAAAACTCTGGTAATCAAGGGAGCATGGTATTTTTGTAATGATAGAAAAATAGATCAATGGAGTAGAATATGGAGTTCAGAAATAGTCCAGCATATGTGTGTGTGTATATATATATATATATGTATATATATATATGTATACTATATATGTGCATATATGTATATATAACTGATTTTCAGTAAAAATGCAAAGGACATTCATAGAGAAAAAAATCTTTTTATAAGACAATCTGGAACAATTGGATATCCATATGCAAAGCAAAATGAAGTTTGATTCATACCCCCAAAGAGATAAAAAATTTTAATTAAAAATAGATCATTGATCTCAATGTAGAACTTAAAACTACAATGTCTAGAAGCAAACTTAGGACAAAATCTTTATGACCTTTAGTTAAGCAAAGATTTCTTTGTTATCCCACCTAAAGCATGATCCATTGGGGGAAGAAAAGGATAAACAGAAGTTTGTAATTTTAAAAAAAATTTTCTTTGAAAGATACTGGGAAGAAAAGAGATAAGCCCCAGACTGGAAGAAAATATTAATTTATATAATAAATGATTGATATCTAAGATATGTAAATACAAAAGTTCCAATGAAATATAGAAAAGTCCTCAAAGGATTTGAACAGACATTTTTCCATAGAAGACATATAGATGGTGATATTTGACATCACTGAAAATTAAAACTACTAGACGATACCCCATGTACCTCTTAGAATAACTAAAATTAAGAAGACTGACCATTCCATATGTTGCAAGAATATGGAGAATTAGAATTCACATACACTGCTCATGGGAATGAAAATTGGTACAACCACTTTGGAAAGCAAGTATGGCAATTTCTTAAAATTATCATACACTTACCATATCATCCAGCCATTCTAGTCCTAGGTATTTTGTAAAGGTAAATGAATGTTTATGGTCATACAAAAACTTAGACAAGAATGTTCAGAATGCTGTATTTGTAATAGCCTCCAACTAGAAAGAAACACCAACACTTGAATGTAAAAACAAAATGTTACTCAACAATAAAAAAAGAAGTGAACTTATGTGCAGCAACACTGATGATTTTAAAAAGAATAATGCAGAGTGAAAGAGACCAGACCAGAAAAGAGAATACACTGTATCATTCAATTTATATAAATTATATAAAATTCAACGTTATCTATGCAATAAAAAGCAGATCAGTGTTTGCCTGAGGATGGAGGTCGGGAGAAGGGAGGAGAGGGAGAGACAGACTATAAATGGGTATGAGAGAATTGGGGGATAATGGATATGCTCATTATCTTGATTGTGGCAATGGTTTCATAAGTGTATACATATCTCAATTCTTATTAAATATTATACTTTTATATATGCAATTACTTCTACATCAATTATAACTTTAATGATTTCTTTTAAAGATCTTTTTATGAGCTCCTGGTAGGTGCCACCTCTGTGTCTCTCCTGGGGTATGGTTGGAGAAAGAAAATATACAAAAGACAATGTGCTCCCCTGTTAGCTCAGAGATAGTTTTCAACATACTCAGTGAGTTGGAGAGGATAGTTATGAGGTCCATAAAGGCAGTCTATGTAAGATTATTCGATGGTTTTTTTTTCTTGTTTTTATTGCAGTTCCACCCTAATGGACCATAGCTTGTATACTCATTTTCCTGGGCAGAATAGACTCTGAGATTATTCTGCTTTAGTTAGCATTTTGTTTTTACATTCAAGTGTTGATATTTTTTTCCAGTTTTTTTCCTTTGGACAGTAGATGATATTGAAAGTTCTTTAAAATATCAGAACTTCTTTGAAAAAAAAAACACCTTCAAAAGGTTAACAATAAATACATGCTGGATTCTGGGCAGAAATATAGAGAAAATTAAACATTAGGCTGTACTTTGGTTTACTTCTTTGTAACCAAAAGTCAAGTAGCACTAGATACTGACCATTTTCACCTCCACTGTTCCTATACATAGGATCACTGATGTTAGAATCATTAAGCTTTTTTAAAAGAATTGCTTAAGATGTTCCTCACATCCTGAATTCTAGCAGAATAATTGATGCCGACTAGTTGGAAGACCCCCACAGAGAAATGGAATCGGCATGAAAATGCAGTTTCTTCTTGTCCCAGTCCCAGACTTCCCCTGCACTCTTCCACTAATCAATGGTCCCCACATTTTGGCCCTCTCCAAACTCCTTAAAATTTCTATCCTCAAACTCCTCAAGGAGGCGAATTTGAGGTTTCCTCTAGTTTCCTCATCCGGCTGCCCTGTGATTATTAAACTCATTCTCTGCTGTAATCCCTGGTGTCTCAGTATATTGACTTACTGCACATTGGTAAAATTAACCTCTTACAAAAATGCCTGGTAACAATGTCAATCTAGAGGATTATTTTTCTCAGAAATGCTGATGAAAAATTCTAACCAATAACACTAATCACCGATAATAATAATAATAAAGCTGATGATAACAATTATGTTAATAAGGAGAATAATAATAGTAATTTATCAGAAAGCCAGATACTATTTGTAAGTACTTCTGATTTTTTATCCTCAATACAGGCTTATGAGGTAATTAATATCCCCATATTCAGGTAAGAAACCGTGGTATCGTGAGCTTAACGTCTTGTTGAGGGGTACATGGAGAGTTTTTTGTCTTCTTGATATCTGGTAGGTAGTAATTGTCAGCCAGCATAGTGATGGGAAAGAACATATCCAATGCATTCTATTGTGGAGGAACTATTTATATAGCATTGTGGTAAGGGTTAAAGAAATCAGCTAAGGATGGTGAAATGCCCAGAGACTACAAAGTATGGGAAACTCTAAGCCATCACAAACCCTGAATGGTCAAGGGGAGAAATCGTCTTATCAAAATATAGAGAAAGTTTGGTGTCAGCAGAGATAAAATAACCACTAGGAGATAACATAGATAGCAGTTGTAGTTAGAACCACAGTGAGGCAGGTAAAGAGGGAGCCCAGGAGGAGGTGGTGAAATCAGTATCCAGATCTTTTTTTCTCTTTGCTTATGATCTCCTGTTGTGTTCCTATTGTCAAAATCAACTAGACACCAGAGAATAAAGTGTCCCAGGGGATAAAGTTCATAGATATCTCAGGCATAAGACAGGATAAAGAAGAATGCATCAGGCAGTATCTTCTTCATTTGGAAGAAGAAACTTGCCTCCTTATACAGGTGAAACTATATTGTCACCATTGTGTCAATAAAGTTATTCTCACATATGAAACCCAAATTATAATGTATACTTCATGAAATGTCACATGCATTGGGGGTGGGCATTAATTGACCTAAAATATAGCTGCTCCAGTCACCTCTTCTGCATATGGTCAAAGGCCAAGGTGGATAATTACAGCTTTTTTCATCTTTTCCATGTCCCTTTACTCTCAAACAACACTTAAGCTTCTTGAAAACTTTTACCTGGTAGAGTAACCCAAAAGTGTCCACATGATCCTTAGTGTTCCTGTTGTTATGGATTTGCTAGTGCTTCCTCTTACTCAGAAATGCTCTCAGAGTATTATGAGATATCCTAGTAAATATCCTGGATTCTGATAGTAGTTCTCCTTGCGCAAATTGTACGATATCAGAATAATAAAGAGGATCAGCCATGCTAACCACTAAAATGACCCCATATCTGCTTGTTTAACAGTATAAAAATCCAAAAATGTCATTAGTTCCCTTAGCTTCCAATTTAACAGAAACATGAAGGGTTTCATTTCCTGGGGAAAGGGGTCTTTCCTTGGCAAGAGGACCTCCAAACACACAAGACACAAGTACTTGCAGATGGGGAAGCAACAAAATACCATAACTGGTTGGCTTATAAACAACAGAAATTTATTTCTCAGAGTTCTAGAGGCTGGAAGTCCAAGATCAAGGCACCAATAGATTCAATATTGGTGAAGACCACTTTCTGTCCATAGGTGGTGTCTTCTTGTGTTTTCAAATGGTGGAAGGCACTAGCTAGCTTTCTGCAGTTTCTTTTATATAATGGATATAACAAGTGAGCCACTTCCCTGCCAGACCTGTATTCACAGAGATGCATAATATAGTTATGGAGGAAAACACATTATATATTTCCTTTTAAGTCATCCATTGGATTCTTTGGACAGCCCTTCAATCTTACAAAGTGTTCTGCCCCAGACGGTGTAATAAGGGAGGCTTCAGAAGTTCATTTCACCTTTCTGTTAAGCCAGATACATCTGGCAAATGGAGTACTGTGTAAGACAAATGAATTTCATGGAATGAGCCAACTGCCACATTTTCTTCACCTTACAATTAGTTCTTTGGTCTGATGTGATGTTATATGAGATAGCATGGTAAAGAATAAGATAAAGTCCAAAAATAGTCTTTCCCACATAAGCATTGCAGGCAAGAAAGGCAAATCCATATCCAGAAAATGAATCTATTCTCAAGATGATAAATTGCTACTTGCTCCATGATTAACAGAGGTCCAGTGTAATCTATCTGCCACTGAGTGGTTGGCTCACCCTTCAGGGAAAATGGTACTATGTCAGGAACTCAGTGTCAGTCATTATCATTGGGTAGTTAACAGTCAGCAGTGGTGGCATTCAGATCACTGTAGATGACAGAATATGCATATTTTTGAGCCCATGCATAGTCTCCATCTGTGGCAATGAGCTCTTTCCACTTTGACTTATTGAACAAATGAGATAGTTGTGGAAATCAACTGATTGACATCCACAGGATGAATCATTATATTCATAACTATTGAGACATCCCTGTGTAATTGATGCTCTAAGGAGGGCATTTACTTACATGAGATAGAAGTATATTTATCTTCTCTTTCAAGTTTGCTGCATATGTCCACACATCTCTGATGAACTTTCTCATCACTAATCTTTCCCTCTTATTCTTTCCAAATCTCTAAGGAGCTGGCCAGCTGCCTAATCACTGCCTATTAATGAATGTAGATTATACCTCTAACCACCTCTCCTTTCATAAAAAGTGGACAATCTGATGCACTGTCTAAGGATCTACCTGGAGGGAGAATTTTTCTTCATCACTGTCTTTCTGAGCCACTCCTTGATTGGACCTGAAATGCAGTAGTCACTCACTTCTGCTGTTGATGTTGTACCATCTGTATACTCAAGATGCATCTTTAAACTAGGCCTGTGGTTTTTCCTTCTCTGTTAAATGGTCCTAAGGGAACTCTCCCAAGTGGCCATAAGTGTGGTTGAATAAGAGTAAGTAAAGCAAGAGGAGCTCTTGTTGTCTGTCTTTCATGATAATAGCTCTGACCTTTTATTATGAGGTTGTTTGTTAACTAAAAGAATTGGAACTCATAGGAAACTATAGGAGACATTTTAATATTAAAGATAACTTATCTATGAAAATCTTTACAAATGTGTTTTCATGCTTCAGAAGGGCAAAAAGGCTTGAAATAAATAGTAAGCCTCTAGAAACATAACACAGATAATGTATTTGAATGTTCCAATATTTTATTTTTACCAAAATATGAAAAGATAAAACAGCAAAGGATGACTGCACTGAGAGGATAGTAAGTACAATGTGGTATTTTCTTTTTCCCCCAATTAGGAGTTTGGAGGAAATACAATATTCTTAAAACTGAGTTTATGCTTCCATTGGAGGTGTGGGCTAAGTAAACCTAATACTGGTTAGATTGTCATTGTCCTGGAATTCTGACGATTCCTTAGAAATATTTATGATATTTCGATGGAGACTGAACAGGTCACTTTTCTAATTGATAATTAAAATTATTTGTGATCTCTAATAATGCACTTAATTTAAATAAGGTTATTTTAACATAGATTTAAAGACCTGAACACAGAATCAGGCTTCGTCTATGTATTGCAAAATGTAGATGAGATATAAGCAATTCATTGCATCTTTAGGAAATTTTCAAAAACCTGTTTAAATGCCTGTGTGAAAAATGTAATGTCAAGAGTATACTACAACCACTTTCTTCTCAGACTTTTTCTTAACTAGCTGGAAATGTAGTAATTGAAACTTTACCCATCATGGAAATAATATAACTATTCATGAAAATAACACTAAATTATTATAATACCATAGGGAATATTTTTTCAACTGTAAAATATTTTTAGTAAGCTTCATGTCTACTTGGCTAAAATACCTAAATTTCATTTATGGCAATATTTCCATCAGCGGTGATGAGTTTCCAGAGACCCAAGATTATATTGTTTCTCAACATATACACTGCTTTTCTGGGCATGGACAACCAGACTGCAGCTTGGATCGCAGTAATTGTCCTTCATAACCTTACTCCATCAGTGAGGCCAAACTGTTAATGAGACCCAGTTCAGGGTTTTACAATCATCACATCTGCCCTCTGGCCTTTGGTCAAGAGTTCAGCCAAAGAGAACTCTTAGTAACAAGGAAGGCAAAGTGTGACTATGTATGTACTATTCATCAAAGAATTTGTTCCACAAGCATTTTCTGAGTGCCTCCTAATTTCAAGAAGATTTATGACACATTGTGTTCACAATGGTGATCATGATATTTCATTTTGGAGGAAATTAGGGGTACAATATGGTTGGGGCAATGTTGCACACTTTTGTATAGGCTGATTTCTTATGGGGAAAATAGAAATTATCTTAATCTCTGACATAACCATGTCCTATTTATAATGAGCAACACAGCAGTTAAAAGTAACAATACACTGTAGCATTGTCAGCTATGTGGTCTGTATTTTAGAGAGTCCAAACTTCCCTGAAGGTTCAGCTATGTAAATCATCAATTTAAGCAGTACTTGAACATTCTGTAAAATGTACTGTAGGATTACAGTTACCTTTAAATATCCCCTCTGTGAAAAATTCCTCAGCATATGAATTCAGTTTATAGTGCGATATACAGGACAAAACTTTTCTTCATGCAAATTTTGTTTACAATCTTTCTTGATTCAATTGTATATTGAAACAAAATTAACCATGTCTGGGTACCTCAGGGTCATCATCATGAATATCAGTTATCCTACTGCACTCCAATAGAATAATGCTCCCAGTAACTATGTGCTTCCCAAGAAAAAGCTCTAAGATTAGGAATCTCCTGCTTTCTGTTGTGTTCCATTACCATTATTTATACTTTTTTGACATTTCTTTATGTTCATTCTGCTTGCAAACTGTAGCTCCTAATACACTTGGAGTTTTTGTTATAGTAGCAAAACCATTAGTTTTGATATTGTACAGCATTGAGGATGGCCTTGAACCATTTGCACCAGTTCCTTAAACCTCACTTTTCTCATTTTCTTTCAGATTTCTTAACCTCTTTTACAATCAGCTTTTTAATCTGTTAAATGGGGAACATAATAAAACAAAAACTTATATCACAGGAAACCCACAAGGATAAAATGAAGTAATAAATATAAAGTATTTTGGAGTCCCCTGTACATGGTGAACACTCTTACCATTAGCTAATATTGATATTATCATCATTAAGTGAGACAATGGATACAGATATAAACTTCCCAGTATGTAGTAAGTGCTCAGTGACTATTATTTTATTTGCTTTTATGCAAAGAATAGATAAAGAATGATTTACCTGAGAGTGGTTCCACATCTGTGTATGTGGAATAAAGTACATGGGGTTTGTGATTCTCTTTTCATACTACCGTGGTGCCATCCTCACTTATTTCTGGGTTCAGAGTTACACTTCTCCAGTTTAGATGGCTGTAAGTCTTTCTGTAAGGAAATGTTGGTACTACATTTTATACCTAGGAAAACCAAAGTGTATAATTATCTGCCTCACTTTCCACTGCAGGTCAAGATTTAGTTAATTGACTCCAGTTCATTTTGCCCAGGGCATCTCCTCTGAGACAGATACCATGGTGGCTAGCATTAGATGATAGGGGCTGTGGTCCTGTAGAGAGAAAAGAGGGATGAGGCTCTCCCAGTCATAGAGTTCCCAGTAACCAGGAAACAGCCACTGGCTGGTAATAACTTCCTCTCCCCTCTGACTTGGAATGGATTGCAGGCACTGACCTAGAGGGGAAAGGCTTCATCTCCCAATATCAGCCAATCTCATCTCATTGCAAGGGAAAGGCCCCTGGAGACGTGGTCCTATCCATCATGTGGACAGCTTTGGCCAAAGTGCCCACTACATCACTGGCTTTAATAAAAAGTTGCTGGAGGCTGCAGTACTAGTGACAGATGTAAACTGCAGCATGGCCAGAGCCTACGAATTCTCCCAAGGTGGAAGTGCACTTGAGGAGAAAGAGGAAGAAAAGGAAAGAGAAGACAAAAAGAGAAGTGAAAAATGATAAGGTAACCACTTCAGAATTTCCATTAAAAGTGAATTTAATAAACTGAAATATACTCTAAAGGGAAAGACATTTGTCTGAAAAGATCAAATCTGAGAATAGAAATGACAAGAGTATAAAAACACAATAAAGGAAGTAAACCAAGATACTACGAAACTTTTCTATTAAATCCAAGAATGCCAGAATTAAAGCAATTGGGAACCCTACAGATTTGAACAAAAATAAACCAGAAAATAAATAATAACCTGATGCCAATTGTTGTTACACAATTTGGTAAATTTAAAAATTTAAGTATTTCTTAATGCATTTACAGAATTTCAGTGTTACGAACATAGTAGGTTTTAAATAAAGTTAAAGTGAAGGAGTTACCAATTAATCTAGTATCCATAAAAAATGACATAATTATGATTTAAATAATTGGTCATGTCTCAAGGGATCAGTTTATGTCCTATACCTGAATAATTTTCTAATTTGTCTTCTAATTGATTTAATGTCAGTATTTTCAGTAGCTTTTGTAACCCAGCAGTTTTCTCAAAAAGTATAAAACTTGAAAACTAAGAATTCCTAAGACAAACTAGGCACATGCATTTAGATATATCACATAATTATGATATATTCTATACATGCATTTAGATATACTCGATATATCAGATAATTATGATATATCCAAACTAAATACAAGTGATCATTGGATGTTACTATACATGGGTCAGAGTAGGACCCAGGTTGCCAGATGCTAAAAATCCTTTCTTTCCTGGCACATCCTACAATGGGATGGATCAGCATAGGTGTCAGAGAAAACATGGAAGACCTTAGACTCTGGAACCATGGAGGTCCTATGTAAATTGTTCTTGTTGACTGATGGTGGAGGAACCCCAAAATACTTTGTTGCCTTCTACAAAAACTAGTATAGTCAGTAGGGCAAAAATCATTACCTCTGCTCTTTATTTTTTTCCAAATATGGAGTGTGTATCATGTGTTAAGTAAAAGAAATACAAATATGGAATTGTCTACTGTTGTATCTTCTGCATGAGAATAATGCTTGGCCCATCATAGATACTTTAGAACTGTGTATAATGAATAGTTAAATAAATGAATAAAACAATCCTGTTTCCTTCAAATAACTATACAATATGAACTCTGGTATAATTATAGTGGATAAAACACTGCAACAAAAAGTGCAAAAATACATGGTTTATTTTCTCCAACCCATCTAAATTTCCTGCCAAAACTCTACCTGCCACATAGCCCAAGGAATAACTAACACATACCAATCATCTTAGTCATTTCTGGCCTAATCAGTGTCTCTCAGATAAGGAAGGTTCATGAGAGGGTGGATTTTTCTTGTTCTCTAGTGCCTAGAATGATGTCTAGTATGCTGTAGCCACTTGATAACATCTTTCTTGAATGAATAAATGCATCAACACTTGATAACATCTTTCTTGAATGAATAAATGCATCAATGAAGGAATCAATAAATGAATATATAGAACTCAGTTTCCTTGGAAACTATGCTCAGTTTTTATGTATTTTCAACCTTTTCTCCCAGTTCTCCCCTAGATAACATCCAGGTGTATGAAATATGGGCCCAAACTTGTGTCACAAGCTGTGAAGTCTGTGGCCCAAACCTGAGATCTATTCTTTCAGATAGAGCCTCCTGTTCTTATCTCATTGCCTTGTGGCAGCCTCAGCTTTGTCTTTAGTTGAAAGTCACTCTGATTCCTGAAAAGAACCTTCAATTCATATCCTAGTGCTGACTACCTTCCTATCATTTCTATGGTGGGTCCACCTTGCTTCTTGCCATCACCTTGGTGATGATACTGGTATCATCACCCTCCTTTCATGTCTTCTATAAGATATGCTGGAAATTATGGATCCCTTCTACATCACACAGAAGCAAAGAGAATCGAAAGATATTAGGTACTCCTTTCTCAACCATATTCTTCAGCTAGTTCTTGCTTCTTGGAGCAGTCCTGTACTGGTAAGAATTATGGAACCAGGTTTTCTATCCTGAATTCCAAATGAGGAGTGAGAAACAACTCATTCACCTTCTCCTTTCAGATTTTCCTGTAGATGCAAAATAACTGACAAAACACAACAACACTAAAAGCCTAGCCAATTAAAGCCAAATTACCAAAAAATAAATTTGCCAAATATACCAGATGGAAAAATTATTTTACAATTATTACACACATAGTTCATTTTCTTTAACAAAGTTTTTGAATGACACAATATTTTTTCAATCTTTAACATTCTGTCATTAATCCATAAAAGTTTTAATTGAATTATGCTCAATTCTAAATTTTTATTAGATTAGGTTTAAGTTAAATTAGATATTTGGTTTAAATATGATTTCATATTAACATTTAAAGTAATACAAATTATTCATAATATAAAATTAAATCAAATTTAAAGTGACTTTTTATTCTAATTAAAAATGGAGGTTTGAATATATTTTTTGTTATCAAGAAAAATGAAAAGCTGGGCATGGTAGCTCACGCCTGTAATTCCAGAACTTTGAGAAGCCAAGACAAGAAGATAGCTTGAGCTCAGGAGTTGCAGATCCACTGGGCAACATAGCAAGACCTTGACTGTACAAGAAGTAAAAAATAAACTAGCTGGGCATGGTATGTGCCTGAAGTCCTAGCTACTTGGGAGGCTAAGGCAGGAGGATCACTTGAGCCCAGGAGATCCAGGCTGTAGTGACCTATGATTGTGTCATTGCACTCAAACCTGGGTGACAGAGTGAGACCTGGTCTCAGGAAAAAAAAAAGGAAGAGAAACAAGAGGAATTAAAAATGATATAAACTCATATAAGAAAAGATGACATGAGAGGAGATAGCAGATGAGAGATGTCAATATGAATTAGAATCTGGAATTTGGAGGTTGGGTTGCTAACCAAGCAAGGGGCATTAAGTGAAAATCTGTTTCTTAAATGGTTTAATCTCTTTATTTTATTCTTTCACTTGGGTCTCAGAACACTGGCAACCATCAATAATTTCTTACCCAACTGCAGGTAACTGAAGATTTCTTCAATGGATGAATAAATATAGATACTACCTTTTGTGGATTCTCCAATAAAATGGACAAATCCATTGCCAAAAGCCTTAGGGTACGGCTGTTAGTAAAGGAATCCTGCCATCAACCTCTAGTCAGGGCTTCCAAACAATTTTTTGTTATCTTGCTCTTATATATAAATATTCATTTAAAGATAACTAGATATTTGAAAAAAACTCTCCAATAGAAAAGGAACCAAAAAATAGTAAAATAAAGAGCAGTCAAGAAAAATCAGAGTAGAAAAGAAAAAAACAACCAAAATTTATAAAATGAAAAACAGTCAAAAGTAATTATAGTGGAAAATAACTTTAAAATATAAAATAATGTCCTCTGTATCCAAGTAGATATCAAACATGTATGACAAAAGAAAAGATAATTTTTGGTGAACCTGCAAGTTTTTAAAAAAATAGTTTCTAGAAAAAGGCTACTGGAGGATTCCCTCTGTCATAATGAATGAGAAAAGGAAGAAAGAGCCTGAAATGTAATCCATGGAAAAGTACCTTAGAAAAAGGTAAAAAAAAATTTTTTTAAAAAGTTTTTATGGAGCAGAACACTCCAGGAGATATGCCCGCCGAAAAACTAAAAAATTTAAAATAAGATATTTAAAATTAAGCTAATTTAACTATTTGTATTAGCAGAGCAGTTTACATTTGGCTCAAACTCCAGCAAATAACTCTATAAATGTTTTATTAAAAATAACTATCTGAAGGCACAGAAGAGAGAGCAGAAAACAAGCAGAAACTATAGTGGTGTCAAGTCTTGAAAGCTATAAATTGTCTCTGCTGAGATCTATAATATATGAAGTTTCAACTGAGGGCACTCACCAGTCCGTGGAATATGAGGATGCTTGAGGAGACAAAGGATAAAGTTTAAAACAAAAAGTTCATCTGGAAAATGAGAGGAAAATAGAAAAGCGAGTCATACAGAGGATCATTAAATCCTTAGACAACTCCTTAACTGCTTGTAAAGTGGAGGGTCCAGGAAGCCCAGTCAAAACCAATACCTGGAAGTCTGAAAGATAAAGACTAAACTTTGGCTGTTGAGTGCCACAGGGAACATAACTGTTTAGAGTTTGAGTCTAGCTGAATTAATTCTCTGAGAGCACAAGAAACAACCCCTTAAAAGGAGGATTTCAGAATCCAGAGTCACTAGATGTAGCATGTACAATGTCCAGTATTTAAAAAAAAAATAAACTGAATATTCAAAGAAAAGTTAAGAAATAAAAAGAAAAGGAAAGCAAAAAAGTGTAACCTAGAGTCAGGGAAAAAAGTAATTGATAGTAATTAACCCCAATATAGTTCAAAAAATGACTTTATAACACCTGAAAATGGGGTCTTAGAGAATAAACATAAAAACTATAAAAACTATGAAAACTGTAGGTCTAAAAGTTAGAATAAGTGAAATAAAAAATCCAGTTGAAGAATGTAACAACAGATTATGGTGACAAAAGATATGGTCAGTGAAATTACAGTTGGAAAAAAGAAACTATCCAAATAAAAGAACATAAAGAATATTTTTTTAAAATGTACAAAATGAGAACAAGAATGGAAGTTCATGTCACCATTCCTATTTAACATAGTACTAGAAAGTTCTAGTTAGTGCAATGAGGCAGAGAGAGGGAAAAAATGAGTGAGAGAGTACATACAATTTAAAAAGGAAGAAAATTCCTAATTGCAGGATGAATGATTATCCACAGACAATCCTGAGAAATCTACCAAAAATAAAACCTTATAGAACCATTAAGTGAGCACATCAAGGTTACAGGATACAAGAAAATTACAGTATACAAAAATCAATTGTATTTCTATATATAGCAATGAACATTTGAACATCAGAACTAACAATATAATAACATTTACAGTCTCAAAAAATAAAATACTTAAATATAAATTTACAAAAAAAATACAGAGCCTGAATACTTAAAATTACAAAATGTTTATTAAGTACCCCAAAAATCAAGGCTGTCTAAATATAGAGACATACCATGTTCATGAATTGGAAGATTCAGCATAGTAAAAATGTCAATTATTCTCAAATTGATGTACAAATTTAATGCAATTTATATCAAAATCCAAGCAAGACTTATATAGATATATACAAGATAATTCTAAAATGTATATGGAAAAACTAAGGAACTAGAATAGTTGAATCAATTTTGTGGAAAAAAAAGATAAAAGCAATCTGTCTACTCATTTTCGATACTTATTATATGGCTATGTTAATCAAGATTGTGTAGTATTGATGGATGAGTTGACACAATTAATGGAACAGAGACCCCAGATCAAAGGAACAGAATAGAGAACCCAAAAATAAATGCTCAAAATGTGCCTAACTGAATTTTGACAGTTATGCACTCAATTCCATGGAATACAGAGCCTTTTAAGCAAATGTTGCTTGGAGCAATTATATCTAATACTGAAAAAAAAAGAAGAAGAAGAAGAAAAATACCAAACAATAACATAAAACTGTGACATAAGTATTATGTTATATACAAAACTTAACTCAAAATAAGTCACAGAAAATGTAAAGCATAAAACAAAAATATATATTTAGGAAATATATAGGAGAAAATTTTCAGAATTTAAGGTAAGTTAAAGACTTATTTAACTTGATACCAAAAGCACCTATCAGGAAAATATCATAAATTTGATCTAATTAAGATATTTTGTGCTACAAATACCCTGTTAAAAGGATAAAAAAGGGATCTGGCAAGATGGCCAAATACAAACAGCTCTGGTCTGCAGTACCCAGCGAGACAAATGCAGAAGGCAGGTGATTTCTGCATTTCCAACTGAAGTACCCAGTTCATCTCATTGGGACTGGGTATGCAGTGGGAGCAGCCAACGGAGGGCGAGCAGAAGCTGGGTGGGGCATCGCCTTACCCAGGAAGCGCAAGGAGTCCTGAGGGCCTCCCTCCCCCGGACAAGGGAAGCCATGAGGGACTGCACTACCCCACCTGGATACTACACTTTTCCCACGGTTTTTGCAATCCGCAGATCAGGAGATTCCCTCATGTGCCTATACCACCAGGGCCCTGAGTTTCAAGCATAAAACTAGGCTGCTTCTTGGGCAGACACCGAGCTAGCTGCAAGAGCATTTTTCATACCCCAGTTGCGCCTGGAACCCCAGCGAGACAGAATCGTTCATTTCCCTGGAAAGGGGGTTTAAGCCAGGGAGCCAAGTGGGCTCGCTCAGCAGGTCCCACTCCCATGTAGCCCAGCAAGCTAAGAACCACTGGCTTGAAATTCTCACTGCCAGCACAAGCAATCTGAAGTCGACCTGGTATGATCGAGCTTGGTGGGGGGAGGGGCGTCCACCATTAGTGAGGTTTAGTAGCCAGTTTTCCCGTGACAGTGCTAAGGAGGCCGGAAAGTTTGGACTGGGTGGAATTCACCACAGCACAGCAAAGTGACAGTGGCCAGACTATCTCGCTAGGTTCCTCCTCACTGACCAGGGCATCTCTGAAAGAAAGTCAGCAGCTCCAGTCAGAGGCTTACAGATAAAACTCCCATCTCCCTGGGACAGAGCACCTGGGGGAAGGGGCAGCTGTGGGCACAGCTTCAGCAGGCTTAAGCTGTCCTGTCTGCTGGCTCTGAAGAGAGCAGTTGATCCTGACAAGGAGGATTCTCCTAGCACAGTGCGCTCAAGCTCTGCTAAGGGACAGACTGCCTCAAGTGGGTCCCTGACACCCGTGCTTCTCGACTGGGAGAGACCTCCCAGCAGGGGTCGACAGACACCTCATACGGGACAGCTATGAATGGCATCAGGCCAGTGCCCCCCTGGGACGAAGCTTCCAGAGGTAGGAGCAGACAGCAATCTTTGCTATTCTGCAGCCTCCACTGGTGACACTCAGGCAAACAGGATCTGGAGTGGACCTCCAGCAAACTCCAGCAGACCTGCAGCAGAGGGGCCTGATTTTAAGTAGAAAAACTAACAAACAGAAAGCAACAACGTCAACATCAGCAAAAAGGATCCCGCCCAAAAACCTCATGCAAAGGTCATCAGTCTCAAAGATCAAAGGTAGATAAATTCACGACAATGAAGAAAAAACAGTGCAAAAATGATGAAAATTCCGAAAACCAGAATGCCTCTTCTTCTGCAAATGATCACAACTCCTCTCCAGCAAGGACACAAAACTGGATGGAGAATGAGATTGACGAACTGACAGAAGTAGGCTTCAGAAGGTAGGCAATAATAAACTCCTCTAAGCTAAGGGAGCATGTTCTAACCCAATACAAGGAAGCTGAAAACCTAGGTAAAAGCTTACAGGAACTGCTAACTAGAATAACCACTTTAGAGAGGAACATAAATGACCTGATGGAGCTGAAAAACACAGCATGAGAACTTCTTGAAGCATACACAAGTATCAATAGCTGAATTGATCAAGTGGAAGAAAGGATATCAGAGATTAAATATCAACTTACTGAAATAAGGCATGAAGACAAGATTAGAGGAAAAAGAGTGAAAAGGAATGAACAAAGCCTCCAAGAAATATGGGACTACATGTAAAGACCAAACCTACTATTGATTGGTGTACGTGAAAGTGATGGGGAGAATGGAACCAAGCTGGAAAACACATTTCAGGATATTATCCAGGAGAACTTCCCCAACCTAGCAAGACAGGCCAACATTCAAATTCAGGAAGTACAGAGAACACCACTAAGGTACTCCTTGAGAAGAGCAACCCCAAGAGACATAATCATCAGATTCTCCAAGGTTGAAACAAAGGAAAAAATGTTAATGGCAGCCAGAGAGAAAGGTCATGTTACCTGCAAAGGGAAGCCCATCAGACTAACAGTGGATCTCTCTGCAGAAACCCTAGAAGCCAGAAGCGAGTGGGGGCCAATATTCAACATTCTTAAAGAAAAGAATTTTCAAGCCAGCATTTCATATCCAACCAAACTAAGCTTCATTAGTGAAGGAGAAACAAAATCCTTTCCAGACAAGCAAATGCTGAAGGATTTTGTCACCACCAGGCCTGCCTTACAAGAGCTCCTAAAGGAAGCACTAAATATGGAAAGGCAAAACTGGTACCAGCCACTGCAAAACTACACCAGAATTTGACCAATGACACTATCAAGAATTAGTTGCATCAACCAATGGGCAAAATAACCAGCTAGCATCATGATGACAGGATCAAATTCACACATATCAATATTAACCTTAAATGTAAATGGGCTAAATGCCACAATTAAAAGACACAGACTGGCAAATTTGATAAAGAGTCAAGCCCCATTGGTGTGCTGTGTTCAGGAGACCCATCTCACGTGCAAAGACACACATAGGCTCAAAATAAAGGGATGGATTAAAGACTTAAATGTAAAACCTGAAACCATAAAAACCCTAGAAGAAAACCTAGGCAATACCATTCAGGACATAGGCATGGGCAAAGACTTCATGACTCAAACACCAAAAGAAACTACAACAAAAGCCAAAATTGGCAAATGGGATCTAATTAAACTGAAGAGTTTCTGCACAGCAAAAGAAATGATCATCAGAGTGAACAGGCAACCTATAGAATGGGAGAAAATTTTTGCAATCTATCCATCTGACAAAGGTCTAGTATCCAGAATCTACAGGAACTTAAATAAATTTACAAGAAAAAAAAACCTCATCAAAAAAGTGGGCAAAGGATATGAGCAGACACTTCTCAAAAGAAGACATTTATGTGGCCAACAAACAGGTGAAAAAAAGTTCATCTCTGGTCATTAGAGAAATGCAAATCAAAACCACAATGAGATACCATCTCACACCAGTTAAAATGGCAATCATTAAAAAGTCAGGAAACAACAGATGCTGGAGAGGCTGTGGAGAAATAGGAACGCTTTCACACTGTTGGTGGGAGTGTAAATTAGTTCAACCATTGTAGAAGACAGTTTGGCAATTCCTCAAGGACCTAGAACTAGAAATGCTATTTGACCTAGCTATCCCATTATTGGATATATACCCAAAGGATTATAAATAATTCTAGTATAAAGACATATGCACACGTCTGTTTATTGCACTAATACTTACAATAGCAAAGACTTGAAACCAACCCAAATGCCCATCAATGATAGACTAGATAAAGAAAATATGGCACAGATACACCATGGAATATTATGCAGCCATAAAAAAGAATGAGTTCATGTTCTTTGCAGGGACATGGATGAAGCTGGAAACCATCATTCTCAGAAAAGTAACACAGGAACAGAATACCAAATACCATATATTCTCACTCATAAGTGGGAGTTGAACAATGAGAACACTTGGACACTTAGAGGGGAACATCACACACCAAGGCCTGTCTGAGGGTGGTGGGGAAAGCAGAGGGAGAGCATTAGTACAAATACCTAACTCATGCAAGGCTTAAAACCTAGATGAGTTGATAGGTGCAGCAAACCACCATGGCACATGTATACCTATGTAACAAACCTGCACATTCTGCACATGTGTCCCAGAACTTAAAGTAAAATTTTTTTAAAAAGGATTTTTAAAAATCAAGCTAGAAAATGGGAGAAAATATTTGCTAATCACACATTTGACAAAGGACTACTACCCAGAATATATAAAGAACTGTCAAAATGTAACAGTTAAAAAAGTTCAGTTATAAAAATAGCCAAATAGCATGAAGAGACATTTTACCAAATATAGTATAAAGATAACAAACAGGCCAGGTGCAGTGGCTCAGGCCTGTAAACCCAGCAGTTTGGGAAGATGAGGCAAGAGAATTGCTTGAGCCCAGGAGTTCAAGACCAGACTGGGTGACATAGTGACACTCTGTCTCTACAAAAAAATTTAAAAAATTATGCCCAGTAGTTTCATGTGCCTGTGGTCCATGCTTCTCAGGAGGCTGACATTGAAGAATTGCTTGTGCCTGGGAGATTGAAGCTGCGGTGAGCCATGATTGCACCACTGCACTCCAGCCTGGGTGACAGAGCAAGACTCTGCTTCAACAACAACAACAACAAACAGAAAGATGTGCAAGATCATTAACCATTAGGAAAGTGTAAATTAAAACTACAATGAGATGCCACCAGAGACCTTTCCTAATGGTTAAAATAAAAAATAATGAGAATACCAAATGCTGGTGAAGGTATGGAGGAATTGTCTCACTAATGTTTTGGTAATGTAAAACTATATAGACACTCTGGAAGAGTTGGCATTTCTTAAAACATTAACATGCAATAACTGTACAAAACCCAACAATTGCACTCCTAAATATTTATCTAGAGAAATAAAACTTTCTGTTCACACAAACACACACATAAATATACAATGTACATGAATTTCTAAAGTTGCTTTATTTTTAATTGCCAAGAAGTATACACAATCCATAAGTCTTTCAACAGGTGAATGTTTAAACAAACTGTATTACCTCCCTACCACAGAAAATTACTCAGCAATGAAAAAGAATGAACTCTTACTACACTCAACAACCTAGATGAATCTCCAAAAAAATTATACAAACTGAAAAAAGTCAATCTCAAAATGGTAAACATTGTGTAATTTCATTTATATAAAATTCCTAAAATTACATAAAGAAATGAGAATAGATTAATGGTTGCCACAGGTGAAAATAGGAGGGGTAGTGGATGTGGCTATGAAAAGGCACCATGAAGGTTCCTAGTGGTAATGAAAACATTCTGTATCTTGGCTATATCAATGTTACTTTCCTGGTTGTGACTTTGTATTATAGTTTTACAAGACATTACCACTGGGGGGACCTGGGTGAAACGTAAATAGGATTTCTCTGTAATGTTTCTTAAAAATACATGTAGATCTATAATTATGCCAAAATAAACTTCTTAATTAAAAAAATAAACAGAATCATATCTTATTGTCAATATCGCAATCTAAATTATATGATGAGAGCCCCAGTAAAAGAAGAGAAAAAATTGGCAGAAATTGTTTAATAAAAAATTTGGTAAAACAGACTCACAGAACCAACAGTTTCATCAAACCCCAAGGAGATTTAATACAAAACATGTATTCCCCAACATCCCTGACTCACACACTTAGGCACATCAGTTAAACTGATTTAAGCCAAATATGAGGATATATTCTTGAAAGTAGCCAGAGAAAAATGGCATATTACATACAGGAGAATATTAGTAGATATGACTTGTACATACACACCAGTACATATGACTGGAATACTGATACATATGAGTATTTCTCATAAAAATGATGGAAGATAGAGGACAACACAATGACATCTTTAAGGTACTGAAATGGGGGAGGAAATCTGTCAATTCAGAATTATATGCAGGAAAAAATTGTTTAAAAATAAAAGAAAAATTAAAAGTTTTTATATAAATGAAAATAGCATGTATTGCCAACAGACTAAGTAAAACAAACAGTAAAATAAAGTTGATCAGGCTGAAGAGAATAACATCAGATGAAAACTCATATCTGGAGAAATGAATGAGGAATAGGAAATAAGCATATGATTCAAAAAAATAATATATTTTTATTCTCTTAATTTCCTTAATAAACATATAAGTATATGAACAATGTCACACAATACTTAGTAAGCATATTTTGCATATTTGCTTATTTAAACATGGGACAAAATATGCTTATAAAATATGCTTACTAAGTGTTGTGTGACATTGTTTGTATACTTATATGTTTATTAAGGAAATTAAGAGAATAAAAATATATTATTTTTTGAATCATATGCTTATTTACTATTCCTCATTTATGTATATGAGTACATAAATATGGGACAAAATAACTATATGCCAACAAAAATGATGAGTGATATGACATCGAGATTATAAAGGGCTATATATAAAGAGGGAGCAGGTAATTGGAAACTTAGTAGAACATTGTTACATTTGTAAAATCAGGTGTGCTGAATAAAAAGCATGAAGTAAAAAATGTTAAGAATAAAGTGGTACAATATTGACTATAAACAGGTTTCATAAATTAAAGATGCTTATTTTTATCACATGAGTTTAAGTCAACAAATTATTGCTTGTGGGCCAAATGTGACCTCCTACTAGCTTTTGTATGGCCCATGAACTAAGAATGATGTTTTAAAATTTTTAAGTGGATGAAATATAAGTAAGCAAACAAAAAGAATATGCAAAGAAACCATATGCAGCCCCCCATACCTAAAATATATTGAAAGAAAAGTCAATTGACCCAGAACAAGGTCAGTAGAGGAGTAACATAAACAAATGAAAAAGTGAGAAGGGGCAAATCGACATAAAATCAAACATATTAGTAAGCATATTAAATGTAAATGAATTAAACACTCTAAAACTAAAAGGAAGAGATTGTTGTATTGACTAAAAATGCAAAATTCAACTACATGGTATATGTAAAGACCCAAAGAAGGTAAAGTAAGGCACATATACGTGAAAAGAGAAAGGATGAAAAAAATACCATACAAAGAGTGATCATAATAAAATTGACATGGTTAAATTAATACCAGACTAAGTAGATTACAGGGAAGACAGGAGAGACTATTTACCAGAGATCAAGAGGGGTGTTTCATAAAGACAAGTAGGACAATTCATGATAAAAAGATAGCAATCATGAAGGTATGTGTACCTATTAAAACAGGGCTTCAAATGCAAGAAATAAACACAGAACTAATAGGAGACAGAGACAAAATAATTAAAGACTTCAACACTCTTTTGCAGAAATTGGTAGAGAAAAATAGACAAAATATCAGGAAGGATGTAGAAAATCTTAACACTATTAAACAAATTGAGCTAATTGACATTTACAAAATATCACAGTAACAACTGCAACATATACATTCTTTTCAAATATACAGGGAATACTCCCCAAGATAAGCCATAGATTTGGCTATAAAGTTAGTATAATTTCATAAAATTGAAACCTTACAGTGTATGTTCTCTGACCATAAAATAATTAAATTTTGAAAAGAAGATTTAATAACCAAAAACTAGAAAATCTAAAATATTTTGAAATCAAACACTTCCAAATAACATAATTCTAAAAAAATCACAAGAGAAATTAGAAGAATGAAATCCAGACACAAAAGATCTTATAATGTTTTATTTTATTTTATTATTATTAAGACAGAGTCTTGCTCTGTCACCCAGGCTAGAGTGCAGTGGCGTAATCTTGGCTCACTGCAACCTCTGCCTCCCAGGTATTATTTTATTTACACAAATTTTTCAAAAAGGTAAAAACTAATTTATAATATAAAAATGATATTAGAATTTACCTGGGTCATAGGATGGAATGAGGATTAAGTGCAAATTGGAACGGGAGAGTTTATGCAATGATGGAAATGTTCTCTCTTGATTGGGGAGGTGGTCATAGGGAATTAATATGTATTTGTCAAACCTCACTGAACTGTACACTGAAGTTTGTAAATTTTATTGTATATAAAGTGGACTTTTTAATAGGATAAATGTGGAGTTATACTGACATTATCGTTGTTTCTCCAAGTGACAATTTGCATTACTGTTTAGGCCCTTTTGCGGTTTTTGAATGACGCTTCCCACTTTGTTCATTTGATTCCTACTTACTCTTCAAATTGCAGACAATTGTCTAACTCCTCTCTCAGCCTTCTCTTGTTAAAGCAGACCCAAATGATCATCACTTTCTGAATTACTAGAAATCTTATTGTCTGTATATGTTTTGGTTTGAAATACGCTTTGGCAATGTAGGTGTAACTGTCTTTTTTTTCTTTATAGCTCTCTGAAAAGCTAGGTTTTTTTGTTATTGTTGTTGTTTGTATCTTTCTGGAGTAGCTAAAGTATCATTTTCATTAAGCTGGTGTGGTGCCAGTCAACATTTTCAAGATATCATAGGGAATAAATGATTCAGGTATGTGATTTTTTTTGTTAAATATATTTGAGTTGTATACACACACATATGTGTATATTATAATGACATACACTTCCTAACACTCTGCCAATAAATACTTCAGAAACCATCTCAAAACAATAGATATGCTTTCTAACTAATCACAATGGCACAATTGCCTAAGGAAATATCCTTCTATGTATAGTCAAATAGTTCATATTTAATTTCTCTTATTATCTCAAAAATGTCTTTTTACAACTGTCTTCTTTCCCAAGCCTGAGCCCATGAAGGACCACTTGATCAACTGAAGTTTTATAATAGATCACAACTTACATTCATTTAAACCATCTAACACAACCATTTCATGTGATTTATCACAATATAAAATACAGTCAAAAATATTTGGGGACATTTATAATTTTGAGATTAACATCAGAAACCAAAATGATGGTATATATCTATATGTATATATATATATAGAATGATATATATCATCATTTTGATGGTATATATAGAGAATAATATATATATATGTGTGTGTGTGTGTGTGTGTGTGTGTGTATATATATATATATATACACACCATTTTGGTTTTTGAAATATATATATTTCATTAGTTCTGTCCCTCTAGAGAACCCTAATACAGATTTTGGTACCAGAAGTGGTTCTAGAGGAACAGAATATTAAGAATGGAGTTCTTCCATTGGCTTGGGGTTTCCAGAGTTGGCTGCTTAATATGATTAGACCCAAAAATTGTAAGGAGTTTATTTCTAATAGTATGGAACACTGTTAGTCCTTGGTGTGAACGATTTAGAGAGTTATGCAAAATAAATGCATTTGACACTCTTGATTCACCGCTCATCAGAGGCAAGTTGTTTAGTCTATACATAACACCTTTGCCCCTGTGTGGAGAACCAAGGAACATAATGAAGCTGGTTGGTTGCTCCTAAGTTCAGTGAACAAAGTGATAAAAGAAAATGATTAACTCAGGGATTCTATCTCCTGGCTTCAGAAGCAGATACTGAGCCTCAAATCTGGTAAGATTGGCCTGAGTGAGAGTCTTACTGGCTTTAGAGAAAGAGCTGAAATTGTGGAATAAGAGACAGAAGCTCTTATAATGTGAGTGGCTGACCTGCAACAAAAGCTGCATGCCCAGCCTCACCAGGTGTCTACTGTTAAAGTGAGGGTATTGATCGGAAAAGAATGAGACCCAGCAACTTGGAATGGAGACATGTGGGAGGATCTTGATGAAGCTGGGGACACAGAGTTTGTAAACGCTGATGAACCTTTTTTGCCAGAAGAAACAGCTTTTCCATCCTTGGTAGTGGTAACATCCCCTCCCTGGACCCATACTGTCATCAGCCTTTCCACCTTTCTCTAAGGAGATGAACCCTACGTTACCTGAGGCAACAATGATGGCCTCCCCTGAGTTCAGCTGCCAGGAAAGATATTATTGATTCTCCTCAGGAGCTAACCCCAATACCCCTGTTTGCTTCTAGAACTATAACTAGACTAAAGTCCCGGCAGGTCCCTAGAGGTGAGGTTGAAAGTATGACCCATGAGAAGGTGCACTACACTCGAAAAAAACTGTTTGAGTTTTCTGATATATATAAGCAGAAATCTGGAGAACAGGTATGGGAATGGATATTAAGGGTGTGGAATAATGATGGAAGGAACACAGCGTTAGATTTATTTATTTAGACTGAATTTATTGATTTGGGCCCACCAAGTAGGGACTCTGCATTTAATGTTGTAGCTCGGGGAGTTAAAAAAGCTTCTAATAGTTTATTTGCTTGTTTAGCTGAAATATGGATTAAATGATGGCGCACTGTGAGTGAGCTGGAAATGCCTGATCTTCCTTGGTTTAGTGTAGAGGAAGGGATACAAAGGCTTAGGGAGATTGGGATGGTGGAGTGGATTAGTCACTTTAAACCTACTCATCTCAGCTGGGAGAGTCCAGAACATATACCCTTGACCAATGCCTTGTGAAATAGATTTGTGAGGGCAGCACCCGCATCTTTGTAATTTCTCTTCTCTGAATGTCTGATCTAACAGTGGGAACCACAGTCACTCAACTACAAAATTTAAATACAGTGGGGATAATTGGATTCCAAGGTGGCAGAGGCCAAGTGGTAGCACTCAACCATCAAAGGCAAGGTGGGTGTAGCTACTGTAATGGACAGCAGAGGCAAAGTGGCAGTCAGAATAGGCTGACTCATGTAGAGCTCTGATGTTGGCTAATCACTGTGTTCCTAGAAGTGAAATTGATAGGAAGCCTACCACATTCCTACTTAATTTATAAAGCAGAAAACTTCTAGGTCAAAAGGACAAAATACTAATTTGAATTATAAAAATGAAGAATCACATACTTCAGTGAATTTCCAGACTTGAGCCAGTTTACAGACCCAGAACCCTTTGACCAAAGGGAGGCCAGGTCCCCTTGAAGAAGGACCCCACTACATTACCAACAATTTATGCAGTGAATCTTTCCCCCATCCTTCCCCAAGGAGACCTCCCCAAGGAGGCCTTTTATCAGGGTAATTGTGCACTGGGGAAAGGGAAATGATTAGATATTTCGGGGACTACTGAACACTGACTCTGAGCTGACATTGATTCCAGGCGACCTAAAATGTATTGTGGTCTTACAGTTAAAGTAGGGACTTATGGAGTTCAGGTACTTAATGGAGTTTTAGCTCAGGTCTGATTTACAGTGGGTCCAGTGTGTCCCTGGAATCATCCTGTGGTCATTTCCCCAGTGCCAAAATGCATAATTGGCATAGACATACTTAGCAGCTGGCAGAACCTCCACATTGGCTCCCTGACTGGTAAGGTGAGGGCTATTATGGTGGGAAAGGCCAAATGTAAGTGATTAGAGCTGCCTCTACCTAGAAAAATAGTAAATCAAAAACAATATTGCATCCCTGGAGGGATTACAGAGATTAGTGCCACCATCAAGGACTTGAAAGACACAGGAGTGGTGATTCCCACCACATCTTCATTTAACTCTCCCATTTAGCCAGTGAAAAAGACAGATCTTGAAGAATGACAGTGGATTATTGTTAGCTTAACCAAGTGGTGACTCCAGTTGCAGCTACTCTACCAGATGTGGTCTTATTGCTTTAGCAAATTAACCTATCTCCTGGTACCTGATATGCAGCCATTGACTTAGCGAATGACTTTTTTCCCCATTCCTGCCAATAAGGGCCACCAGAAGCAATTTGCCTTCAGCTGGCAAGGCTAGCAATATACCTTTACTGTCCTATCTCATGGGTATATCAACACTCAGGCTTTGTGTCATAATCTTATTCAGCGAGAACTTGATTGCTTTTCACCTCTGCAAGATATCACACTGGTCCACTACATTGATGACATTATGCTGATTGGATCCAGTAAGCAAGAAATAGCAAACACACTAGACTTATTGGTGAGAAATGTGTGTTCCTGAGGATAGGAAATAAATCTGACTAAAATTCAGGGAACTTCTACCTCAGTAAAATTTCTAGGGGTCCAGTGGTATGGGGTCTGTTGAGATATTCCTTCTAAGGTGAAAGACAGGTTGCTGCATTTGGCCCCTCCTACAACCAAGAAAGAAGCACAATGCCTAGTGGGCCTAACTGGATTTTGGAGACAACACATTCCTTATTTGGGTGTGTTACTCTGGCCCATTTATCAAGTGACCTGAAAGGCTGCCAGTTTTGAGTACAGTCCTGAACAGGAGAAGGCTCTGCAACAGGTCAAGGTGGCTGTGCAAGTTGCTGTGCCACTTGGGCCATTTGACCCAGCAGATCAACTGGTGCTTGAGGTGTCAGTGGCAGATAGAGATGCTGTTTGGAGCCTTTGGCAGGCCTTCATAGGTGAATCACAGTGGAGGCCTCTAGGATTTTGGAGCAAGGTCCTGCCATCTTCTGCAGATAACTACTCTCTTTTTGAGAGACAGCTCTTAGCCTATTACTGGGCTTTGGTGGAAACTGAACATTTGACTGTGGGTCATCATGTCACCATGCTACCTGAACTGCCTATCATGAACTGGGTGATTTTGGACCCATCTAGCCATAAAGTGGGTTGTGCACAGCAACATTTCATCATCAAATGGAAGTGGTATATATGTGATTGGGCTCAAGCAAGTCCTGAAGGCACAAGTAAGTTACATGAAGAAGTGGCTCAAATGCCCACTGTCTCCACTCCTGCCACCCTGCCTTTTCTCCCTCAGCCTGCACTGATGGCCTTGTGGAAAGTTCCCTATGAGCAGTTGACAGAGAAAGAGAAGACTAGGGCCTGGTTTACAGAGGCTTCTGCATGATATGCAGGCACCACTGGAAAGTGAACAGCTGCAGCACTACAGCCCCTTTCTAGGATATCCCTGAAGGACAGAGGTGAATGGAAATCTTCCTAGTGGGCAGGGGTGAAGGGAAATCTTCCCAGTGTTGGCTGGGGTGATTGAACCAGACTATCAAGATAAAATCAGTCTACTACTCCACAAAGGAGGTAAGGAAGAGTATACATGGAATGCAGGAGACCCATTAGGGCATCTCTTAATATTACCGTGCCCTGTGATTAAGGTCAATGGGAAACTACAACAGACCAATCCAGGCAGGAGTACAAATGGCCCAGGCCCTTCAGGAATGAAGGTTTGGGTCACTCCACCAGGAAAATAAACATGACCTGCTGAGGTACTTGCGGAAGGCAAAGGGAGTACAAAATGGGTAGTAGAAGAAGGTAGTCATTAATACCAGCTATGACCATGTGACCAGCTGCAGAAACGAGGACTGTAATTGTCATGAGTATTTCCTCCTTCTGTTAAAAACATGTTTGTTCATATATAAACTTGTACTGAGAAGATATCTTCATTTTATTTCCTTTTTCCTTTATCATGTGACATAAGATTTATTGACTTCACATGGGCATTTAAGTATTGTTAACTTTATGTAATAGTATTTGGGTTGGGGATTGCTGCTTTTACGGGTGTATGAAGGATAGTTGTATTATTTTAGGCATAATTGTGACCTTACGTTGTCTTTATTTGAAGATTATGTCTGATCTCAGGAGATGTGTATGGGTTCAAGTTGACAAGGGGTAGACTTGTGATAGTTAATACTGAGTGTCAACTTGATTGGATTGAAGGATCCAAAGTATTGATCCTGGGTGTATCTATGAGAGTGGTGCCAAAGGAGATTCACATTTGAGTCAGTGGACTGGGAAAGACAGACCCACTTTTAATGTGGGTGGACACAATCTAACCAGCTGCCAGTATGGCTAGAATATAAGCAGGCAGAAAAATGTGAAAAGAGAGCATGGGCCTAGGCTCCCAGCTTACATCTTTCTCCCGTGCTGGATGCTTCCTGCTCTTGAACATCGGACTGAAGTTCTTCAGTTTTGGAACTCAGACTGGCTCTCCTTCCTCCTCAGCCTACAAACAACCTATTGTGGGACCTTGTGATCATTTGAGTTAATACTTAATAAACTCTCCTCTATATATATGTGTCTATTTAATTACTTCTGCCCCTTTAGAGAACCCTAATATAATGTCTCACCTTCATGACCACTGCTTTCTATATGGTGTGACACACATATTCTCTTTTCTCTTTCCTCCAGGAAGAGAAAAAGGTATCTGACTGAAGAAATAGAGTAATAATATGTGTAATTGAGGTTACACTTAAGTAAGGCCTTGAAAAATAACAAAGTTTTTAGTAGACAAGGGTAAGGTTTAAAAGGCGAGAATCATTTTAGGTATAAAATAGAACAGTATGAGTAAAAAAGGTAAAGTATAAATAATAATTGATAACTGTTAAGCTGATGAACTTAGATAGTTTTGGGTTCATGTAGTGGTGACCCTAGCTAGAGAAGGAAGTTGAAAATTAAAATAAGCACTTTGGACTTTATTCAAAGAGTCCTGATTAGCTGTTGAAGGCTTATGAGCAAAATTTGAAAGCTTGGTCAGTCCCTCTGGTAGCTGTGTGCAAATGCACAATAGTAACAAGAGGCACATTCAGGGAGAGACTCCAGTGTGGACAATTAGGAAAGAAGATGGCAGCATGGAATCTCAATATGGCTTGGAAAGGATGACTAGTTTCTCCCTCTTCTGTGACATTCTTTGCCTTCTTCACTTTCTCTTTTCTTTTCTTTTCTTTTTTAATCTAATGATTATATGTTATTGAAATGGGAGCCAAAGAACTTGTGTTGCAGCCTGCGACTCTATTTCTAATCACTGGAATTTCCCGCATATCCTCCTGTGACAGAGGTTTTTGTCTCTGACCACTTCTTAAAATAACTTGAACCAAAGAGAAATTAGGATGGAGATAGATGGAAGGAAAGATAGGACCTAAAAAGAGCTAAGAAAATATCAGTGCCTACAGGAAGATGTGGCTACCAGAGTCCAAGAGTTCACAATTGAAAATAATACAACCACAAAACTGGGCTAGAATAGAATCATTGATGAATCAATATTCTATGAAAGTGGAACCAAGGTTACATGTGTAGCCATTTCTCACAGTATTGTCAGGTATTTGAATCTTTCCAAGTGAGGACAGACATTTTTATAGCACTTTCTGTTTAGCATTGGACATCTGAAGTAGCACATAATACAGAAAAGGAGATTTTTGGATATAAATTGTGTTTTGCAAAGTGAAAGCTGCATAATAATGAATATCAAGGGTTTTTATTTTTTCTATGTTCATTTTTCTTCTTTGCTCAAGGAAAAAAGAAAAACCCAAATCATTCTGGGAATGCATTAGAAGTCAATGACGAAGTAATAGAAAATGCTGACATGTAGAAATGCCTTCACAGCAAATGAATCTAATTTATAGTATTCAGAACTAGGTCTAACATCAAGCCAGGTCTAGACAGGAAAGCCTTGCAAGTGCCATTCCACCTTCAAAAATTTGGTAGGTGAAGAAGGTACATGGTTGTGAAAGAAGTTACCATACCAATAGTTTCCTTACTTGGAAATCTTGTTTCAGAATGGTAAAATAGCAAGGTCACATCAGCACTTGGGACAGTATAAACCGAATAAAAATAACTCACAGACTTTTCATTCAGGGGAGTTTTTGGTCTCCTTTCCTAAAAACAAGAATTGGACTCCAGGGTTGCAGAAACTAGTTGGTAAGGCAAGTTCAAACCCAGAGCCATTTACATAAATAAACCCCCCAAACAAAGAACAAATAAAAACAAACAAACTAGCAAGCCAACAAACACAAACAGTACTAATCTACATTGTAAAACCATTACACACAATGTCACCTTGGCACTAGAAAGTGAAGAAATCAATACAAAACAAAAGAAAGAAAATGTTTTAATCTTCTCTGTAACCACAGAGACACCAACGCAAACACCTCTTTAAGGTGTTTGCCTCTTAGGTGCAAATAGAACTGCTTAAGTTCCTAATAAAGAAAATAACAACTATTCAGTTATATCTGATGGGAACTTCAGGATGAAGCATAACAATTTCCCCTACTGAATTCAGGAGAATTGGAAATTGAGTCACAAACATTATTGATCTGAAAGAGATTAGAAAAAGTGTTGAAATTATCAAACAGATTAGAAACCAAATCTTTCAGTCCAGCAGATGTTTTCAAACGATTTTAGACACATGATATTCATCCTTCTTTTGCTTTTTTTTTGTTTTTTGTTAAACAAAACATATTTCATATGGGCATATTGGGAGAGGTATAGCAACTCACTTAACTTCTTTGTTAGGTAACCAGGTAACCATATGCCCTGGATCACAATAAAGTATCTACATATTAGCAAGTGAGAACTGTAATTTACTAAATACATACCAAAAAATATTTATTTACTAACATCTACTAATAACATAACTACTCATTTTACTTATGATAGACATTTAGAGACTGACTCTCATTTACCTACATTTCCATACTTAGTTTCCTATTACCCACTCCATCATAGACAAAGGATAACAAATTAAAATACATGGCAGTGCATTAATATCAACAAAAAGTTACAAGTGTGAGCACATAGCATCATAAACCTGGGTAACTCCTAGGTGCTCACATTAACATGCATAACACGTAATTCATGTTTTATAAAATAATATTTTTATTGAGGTAAAATTTTAACCATATTGCCAGGCACTCACTGACTTTAAGTGTGTAATTCAATAAGTTTGGACTAATGTTTAAAGTCATGCAACCACCTCCAAAATAAAAATAATAAAACATTTCCATTATGAGCAACCATTGTTTTGATTTTGATTTTGGTTCATGATACCATGAATTAGTAAACTTGTTTTTGAACTCATATGAATAAAATGACACATAGCTATTCTGTTTTTATCTAGTTTCTCTTATTCAACATAATTTTTCTAAGAGTCATCCATGCTGTTTCTAATATCAGTAGTTTATTTTATTTCAGTCTGAGCCATTGTCCATTGTGTTACTATACCAGGATATGCTTATTCAATCTCCTATTTGTGAGCATTTGCATTGTTTCCAGTTTTTGTTGGTTACTATGAGTAAAGCCTTAAATCTACACACAGAAAGACAAAAAATATTATATCTTAGTGAACTAAGAATCCATTTCAGGAAGTTAGACAACAGCAAAGTAATCTAAGTGAATTAAAAGAAATAAAACTGAGAGCAGATTTATAAAATAGAAAGCCATCATAATAAGACTGATTTTACAAAAGTTGATTCTTTGAAAAGACATAATTGATAAGCCTCAAGGGAACAAAAAGAAGAAGTAAAAATCAATATAGGACTGAAGAGTCACCACAGATTAATGCTGACTATTAAACAGATAATTAGGAGATATCAAGAGTAAATATTTATGCAAACATTTTTAAAAATCCAGTTAAATGGACACATTTCTAGAAAAATAAGTAGAATATCTGAACAAAGAATAGTTGTATGAATAGTCCTATGATCATTAAAAAATTGACTCTGTAATTAAAAACATGATCACGAAGAAAACTGTATAAATGGCTTCACAAGTGGCTTCTAATAAACACTTAAGGGAGAAGTAATTCCAATCTTACACACGTTCTTCAGAATATAGAAAAAGATGGGATATTTCTCACCCAATTATGTAAGTGTAACATAAGCTTGATAACAAAACCGGAAAAGGGCAGTACAAAGGAGGAAAATTAGGGGAAAATGATGTGAACATGCATGTAAAAATTATAGGTACATTCCTCGAACCCAGAAGGTGGATGATGCAGTGAGCCGAGATTGTGCCACTGCACTCCAGCCTGGGCAACAGAGCGAGACTCTGTCTCAAAAAATAAATAAATAAATAAATAAATAAATAAATAAATAAATAAATAAAAATAATAATAATTATCATTATAGGTGCATTCAGCAAACTAAGTGTGGCAAGACAAAATATATAATTACCAAAATGACCATAGTTTAACATTAGATAAATAACCAATGTTATTCACTACATTGATAGATTATGGGAGAAAAATAAAACAGCTACCTCAAAAGATGGAGAAGTTTTTGATAAAATTTACCACCCAGTCAGCTGGGTGTGGTGGCTCACGCCTGTAATCCCAGCACTTTGGGAGGCTGAGGCAGGCGGATCACGAGGTCAGGAGATCGAGACCATCCTGGCTAACACAGTGAAACCCCGTCTCTATTAAAAATACAAAAAATTAGCCTGGTGTGGTGGCGGGCACCTGTAGTCCCAGCTACTCCAGAGGCTGAGGCAGGAGAATGGTGTAAACCTGGGAGGAGGAGCTTGCAGTGAGCCAAGATCATGCCATTGCACTCCAGTATGTGCAACAGAGTGAGATTCTGTCTCAAAAAAAAAAAAAAAAAAAAATTACCATCCGGCCAAGCTAAGGAGGCTTAGAAATCCAGGAACAGAAGGAAAAGATGGAAGCTACCTACTAATCCTAATAAGGAATACCTAAAGAGGAAAAGTCAGCCCTGTAGTTCCTGGTGAAATGTAGCTTTCTCCTTGTGATCCAGGTTAATAAAAGTAAGCATATTTCTATGACTTTTATTCAACACATGCCTAAGGAGACCCTAGCCAGTGCATCAGGCAGCAAAAGATAGACAGACTGATAGACAGATGGGTGGATAGATGGATAGATAGATAGATAATAGGTAGATGTTATAAAATTTTGATTTTGGGGGAATGAAAAATTATTCACAAATGATATTCATAGCTCATATGATATCATGTATAGAAAATCCAAAAGAATCTAAACTAGTGGAATTAATATAATAACATGGTATGGTTGCTGATACAAACTCAAAATACAAAAAATCAACTTTATATCTAAATATAAAAAATTAAAAATTAAATAAACATCTATTTATACATATATATGTCATTTTTATAGATCTAAACATTTTGAATATGTAGGAATAAGTCAAAAATATGCTCATTACTACTAAGGAAAATATTCAAGTGAGAGAAATTGAAAAATAAAGAAATATGGTGTCATCATGAATTGGAAGCATAATGCTGTCTAGATGCTAGTTTTTTTCAAAACAAATGAAATCTCCAAAGTTCCAATATGACATTTTATTTTCAGAACTTGAGAGATTGATTTTAAAATTTATATGAAAAATGAAAACCGCCTAGATATGCCAGGAAAAAAGTATGAAAACACATGGTGTATGGTAATAAAGACAGGTGGTATTAGTGTAGGAACAGGCAATACAATATGCCCAGAAAGAAAAGACCCATGAGCATGTGAAGTTTTGTTTTTTGACAAAGAAACATGATAGAGCAAGATGAAAAATAGTAATTTCAATAAACATCACTAGAAAAATTACATATCCACACATAAAAAACCCTCAAAAATTAAAATAAATACCATTAACATAAATCACTTCCTTGTGGGCTGTAGGTCTAAATATGCAGGATGGAACAATGATGCTTTTGGAAAACATCATAAGAAATATCATAAGACATAACATAAGAAAATCTGTTCAAAGATATTTTAGAAAAAAAAAAATAAGAGCTCTGCATGACCTCAGGATGCCAAATTTCTGAACAAGATACAAAAAGCTCTAAACATACAGAAAATTATTAATAAAGTCACCTACATTAAAGCTAAGAAGTTTACCTTACCAAGATACCTTAAGAAATGGAAATGTCAAGCTACATAATGTGAATAAATATTTGCAATACATATAACTTACAAAGGGCTCACCCAAAATATAATAATGTACATAGATAAAAAAGAGATAGTTAAACCAATAGAAAAATAGGCAAAAGACTTAAACAGACACTCAACAAAAGATACAAATGATGAATAAATATATTAAAGGTTATTCCAACTTAATAGTAATCTGGACAGTGTAATTTAAATCACAATGACACTCCTATTTACCTGCAGGTTGGCTAAAATTAGGAAATGTGAAAATACCAAATGTTGACTAAAATATGTTGCAGTTGGAAACTAATAAACTGCTATAACCTCTTTGGAAAACCATTTGTCAGTAGCTAGCCTGTAAGCCAATTTCACGAACAGGAATATATACTAGAATAACATGTATACACGCACATCAAGGAACACAAACAAAAATGTTCATAAGAGTAGTGTTTGTAATAGAACTTGAAAACAATAAAAATGCTTATCAATGATATTACAAATAAATTGTGTATATTCAAATGAAGCTTCATAGCAATGAAAAAATGTACAGTTATATAAAAATGAGAATGAATTCTAAAATTGTATTTACTGAAAAAACTTAGGCCCAGAGAAATACGTAATCTTTGATTACTTTAACAAACTATCAAGGAAATTGATAAACTTACCATGTTATTTTTCTTTTTTTCCTTTTGAAATGCATAACTAGGTGGTTTGAAAAATGCACACACAAAGGGTAAAAAACAGAAGTGATTACCTTCAAAGTCAGAGTAGTGATTATTTTCATGAGCTTTGCTGGCATTGTTCTATGACTTGACATTGTAGGGAAGGGAGCTTGTTAGAGGAGAATATGCTTATAATATTTTATTGAATTGTGCATTCATATTTTATACATTTTATATGTGTTATTTCACAATAAAAATGAATAAAGATACAGGAAACATATAGTATGTTATAATATGAGATATTCTCATTCAAATAATTAACTGAAAAACATGGCTTCCTTTTGCTAGAACCATTTATCTTATCTCATTATCTTTCCTAATGACGGGAGATAAATGAGGCTCCACTTTATCCCATTTTCAGATATGCTATATATTCTTGTAGATGTTGGGGAAGGAGAGGAATTTTCATTCTATCTTGGGTTTTATTTGAAAGTTAAATTGTACACAAAACAGCCAAGAGACATTTGCAAACGGATCTCAAAAGGTAGGTCATGATTCAGACCCTCGCTGCCTTGATGGCATCTCTTTAATTAACAAAGCAGAGGCTCTAATGGAGAGGCCTCTGAGTGCCACAGCAGTTAATGGTCTGCTAGCATTTCACTTTAAAGGCCTGGGGATAGAGGGCATAACCCAGGAAAGGGGCATTGAAAACCAAATTAGAAACCACCAAATGAGTAGGCGCCTTAAAAATAGTTCCATGTAAAGCAAAAAATGCAAGAAAAGCTAAAGGTCTTAATTTACTTTGTTTGCACTTAGAAATACAACATTCTCTTTAACATTATACTTTCACCTTCTCTAATATGATCAGTTCTTAAAAAGAAAATGTTGAAAACAAATTGGTTTCGGTAGCATATAGCCATTTCAATACCTGATAAATAACTCCTTCATGTGAATGACATTTAATTTCTTTTATAGTCTTATAATCTTTTTGATCAAATAACATTTTATTATATCTGTGCTAGAGTTTTCCCTTCCCTTGCAATTTTATTTTATTTTTCAACTTTTATTTTAGATTCAGTGGGTATATGCTCATGTTTGTTACCCATGTATAGTGCATGATACTGCAGTTTGGGATACGAATAATCCTGTCGTCCAGGTACTGAGCTTAGTACCCAACAGTTAGTTTTTCAACCCTGGCCTCTCTCCCTCCCCACTCGAGTAGTCCTCAGTGTCTATTGTTTCCATCTCTATGTCCATGAGTTCCCAATGTTTAGCTCCCACTTATAAGTGAGAACATGAAGTATTTGGTTTTCTGTTATTGCACTAATTCACTTAGAATAATGGCTTCTAGCTGCTTCTATGTTGCAGCAAAGGACAGAATTTCATTCTTTTTTTATGGCTACATGATATTCCTTGGTGTATTTGTGCCACATTTTCTTTATCCAATCCATGGTTGATGAGCACGTAGGTTGATTCTTGCCTTTGCTATTGTGAATAGTGCTGTGATTAAGATATAAGTGCATATGTCTTTTGGTAGAATGTTTTTTTTTTCTTTTGGATATATACCCAGTAATGGGATTGCTAGATCAAATGTAGCCATGTTTAAGTTATTTGACAAATCTCTAAACAATGTGCAGTACTTTCCACAGTGGCTGAACTAATTTACATTCCCACCAGCAGTGTATAAGTGTTTCCTTTTCTCTGCAGCCTGACTAACATCTGTTGTTTCTTGACTTCTTAATAGCCATTCTGACCGGTGTGAGATGATATCTTGTTGTGGTCTTGATTTGCATTTATCTGATGAATAGTGATGCAGGAGAATTTTCTCATATGTTTTTTGGCCATTGTATGTCTTCTTTTGAGAAGTGTCTGTTCATGTCTTTTGCCCATTTTTAAATGGGGTTATTTCCTTTTTGTGTGTTCAATTGTCTAAGTTTCCTTGCAATTTTGGAGAATTATTTTAGTGGGGACAAAAAATTAAAGACCGAAATGACATGATTCTATTGTGGAAAAGCCAACACCTAAGCAACTTTCTCCAGTGAAATGTTATCAATCAAGGAAGAAGAAAGTCTTCCCCCCGCCCCCCAAAAAATGCATTATTAAAAAAAATTATTTTGTTTCCCAAATAGTTCTGACCTAAATAAACACATATGTATTTTTCTTAAGATGAAGTAAAAACACCACCAATAAACCATGTCTTTACTTAATATAAGAGAAAAGTGGAAGGGTAGTTTCCTATGTGAAAAAAAAACTTTGCCTATTAATCTCTTGGCTAGCAAAAGAGATATCCTGTAGCTACTACATATACCAGAATGTTTCTTTAAAGACAATAACACAAATGCCTTGGACCTATTTCACCTCCTATCACTTGAAATCTAGACCAGCTTTCAATCCTGAAAAGATTCCCTGGCAAGTCATCTTGACTCCAGTGGTAGAGCAAACACTTAGGCAGTGTGTGTAATTGGTCAGGTCTGCAACTGTTGGGAGTAACCCCTCTATGAGAAGGTCTGAATTTCTGCCTCAAATCTCTTGGTTTAGGCCATTGAACTTCCCAAGATTATATCCTTTATGGTGTTCTTTAGTAGTTGGTATAGTCTTTTTTGTATGCTATATGCCTCATTAGGCAAGGATGATTCAAGATAAATTTTGCTTTTTAACTATCCCTTCCATAATTTGGATTGATAATCACAGTGAAAATGTAGGATGATACTCATAGTGTGAACATTGCTTTATCTTGTTGCCTTTCTTGCATGAACATTCTCTCTAGAGCACAAACAGCAGGTTTTATATTTGGTCTGATAAGAAAAAATCCTTTTTATTTTATTGTAATTGTTTTTTTAGAGATGGAGTCTCACACTGTCACTAAGGCTGGGGTGCAGCCTGTGCAGCTGGAATAAAGTGATCCTCCCACCTCAGCCTCTCAGGTAGCTGGGAGTATGGGCCTGCACCACCATGCCTGGATAATCTATATATCTATATATATAGATAGATATATAAATTCATGTTATTAAATAGTGTTCCCAAGTAGTTCTGACCTAAATAAACGCATACGTATTTGTCTTAAGAGGAAGTAAAAACGCGACCAATAATATATATATTTGGTAGAGACGGGCTTGCTCTGTTGCCCAGTCTGGTCTTGACTTCAAGCAATCCTTCTGCCTCAGCCTCCCAAAGTGCCAGGATTATAAATATAAGCTACCACATTCAGTCAAGAAAAAAATTTCTTTAAAGGGACTTCTTCTAGTTTTATGTTTCATGCCTCAAAACTGCATGCACAGTGCTTTGCACATAGAAGACATCTAATGTCTATTAGTTTGGTTGCATTCGATCCTTTATCTTTTTAAATCCAATCTTATTTAATAACCTAAAATGCAAACTCTGTTTTGTTTTCTCTCCCTTCTCCCACCCCCAGCCCTCCACTGGGTTGCTTCTTTGGATTTCCTTGAATTTAATGCCTTATCAATAACATCACAAGCAAAACTGGGGCCTCAAAACTAAAGACTGCAGGAGACGGAGGCAGGAAGCAGCAGCAAATCCTTAACTTTTGAGGGTGCTCTGAAATATGACTGTGGGTGGCTGAGGCAGGGGAGGCTGTGTTGTGGGAAATAAGTTCCCTCTCAGGCTAAGGAATAAAGGAGGATCTAGGCTGAGATTTGAAGCCTATGGTGGAACCCTTTATCATGAATCGTCATCACAACAGTGGGTGAGAAAACAACACTGAGAAATTTTTTTAAAAAGCCAGCAAGGGATGCATATTTACATATTTTAATGAAAACAAATTATCTCTCCTGAAAGTAATTAATTGTGAAATTATTTAATTATGTTGCAGTAGTAAGGAGGAAACAGTGTTTGAGGTTTTTCAGTAAATTCCAGTATTAAGTAAACAATTATTTGAGTCTAGATTCTTTATTATGTAATTCTTTGCTGAAATCTCAGGATGTCAAACCATTTTTCCCCAATAATGTTAAGCCAAAACGCAGCAATTATGCAATTAGAAAGAAATTGCTCTTGTGGATTTCTTTCAATTTTGAAATAAGCATTTGGAAAGTGGTGGAGAAAGGAGATACAATAGAATTCCTGAGTAACATGGGCTTGACTTTGAAATATTTATTCAAGCAAAAACTCTCATTGATTGCCATGTCAATTTCTCAGCATGCCTGCAGAAAAATAAACATAGAAATATAGAATCTAATATTTGGAAGAAAACCTACAAATTATCTAATCCAGCTTCCTACACAATGCAGAAAAATTTCCCACCACAATGCCATCAGAAGGTCACCAGTTTTTACTAACACAAAATATGTGGCTCAGAATTCACTGCCTTGTAGTAGTTGTGGGAAAGCTTTACTGGTCATATTGTTTCTAAAATTTTGACCATCAGTTGAATCCATGCTTTCTCACAGTCAGCGTATGTCTAATCACTTTACACCCTTAGTCCCTCAAATATTGGTACATATTGATTATTTTTACCCTCACGTATCTTCTCTGACTCAGACTCAACATTCCTGTTACCCTCAAGCACCCTGGATATAGCACGATTTACCTATCAGCTGCTGTTCAGGCTGCTCTTATTTGCGAAAGCTTCAGTATATAAATGTCTCCCCTGATGTTTCCTTTCACAAACTTGACACTATGTTCCAGAGTGGAAGTGGCATTATCATCAGCACAGATCTGTTCATCAGGTGCTATAAAGCCACGTCTTCTCTTTCCTGTGCTCCGAAAATAGTTGAAGAGTCAGTAAAGGATACTCGGTAACCACAAGGACACCACAGCCAGACTACTGAAGTCATTGTATTGTAGTGTGATCATAGACAAAGGACCTCTTGCGTCTGTTCTCTCATCAATACATTGAGAATAATAACACCTACCTTGTAGGATTGCCATGAATATTTTAAAAGTTTCTATTTGTAAAGTGCTTAGAAAAATGCCTGGCACATAGTGAGGGTTTTCTAAGTGTTCATTAAATAAAATGGCTGGATCAAGGACTTTGTAATTAATATTAAATACCATAACTTTGCCTTGGGCCAATGGTTCTAGGCATATTTGTTTAGAAGAGCTAGCATTTTTGATAGAAGAAATACCATGCAGGACTCAATATAGGAAATAAGGAAAGCGCTGCTTTGTGTCTGTCAAGGAAGAAGTATCTACCTGTAGCAGGGGCAAACCTCACTCCATACAAACCACAGCAGCCTAAGAAGCAGCTCCAGAGATGTTGGGTCCTGAAAAATACAATATATACTCTTCTAGCCTATTAATATATTTTGCTCCTAAAATGTTTTCTAGTATGTATGGTAATAGTTTTCATTCTTCATAAAGTTCATAAACTGAAAAAACAATCTTTAATTTCGAAAATATGGTTGAAAGGAAAAGTATAGAATGGTGGCATCTTTGAAGTTTTTCTGCTAGTAATTGATCCATCAATTAACATTTTCATTTTATTTGTGAGTCACATAATGCTGCTATCATCCAGTTCTCATTCCCGCATTTTTGCCCACATGATATTGTGACTTTGCCAAATATCTGGCTAAAATCAAGTTATATCCTGTCAATACCATATCCCTGACCCAAATGCCTCGTCACCCTCTCAAGAAAAGAAGTAAAACAGGAATTTGTTATTTGTACTTATGCTGCTTCTTAAGAATCCTTTCTTTTCTTTGTGTTGAGACTCCAGTCTTTAATCTTTTTAAGAAATTTATCAATGATCTATATTCAGAATAAAGATTAATAAATTTGACATTACCAGGTAATAGTTCTATATTCCAAGTATTAGGACCCTTTTTCATCCCTTGGTTTAAAATTATACATGGCTTGATCATTACAACTTCTCAGAGAAAATCAAAAGTCATTATGTAATAATGTCTTCTAGTTATTTATATCCCCTAAGTTTTAGATAATAAAGCCCGTATAAGGTTTCTAGTGCTGCTGTAACAAATGATTACAAATTTGATGGTATAAAATGACAGATATTTGTTTTCTCACAGTTCTGAAGCCTGGAAGTCCACAGTCTCTAGTGAAGCATTTGCTACTTGACTTTTTGAGCTTCTGATGGCTCCAGGTCACCCTTGGCTTGCTGCTACCTCACTCTAATCTCTGCCCTCATCTTTACAGGAACTTCTCCTCTTCTGTGTCTCTTATCATGACACATGTCGTTGGATTTAGGACCCACCCAGATAATCCAGGATGATCTTCTCATCTCAAGATCCCTAACTAAATTACATCTACAAAGATCCTTTTTCCAAATAAGGTAACATTGACAGGTTCCAGGGACTAAGGTATGGGCTTATCTTGTTGGGGGCTGTTATGGTTTGGCTGTGTCCCCACCCAAATCTAATCTATAATTCACACCTGTTATGGAAGGGACCTGAAGGGAGGTAATTGAATCATGGGGGCAGACCTTTCCTGTTCTGTTCTCATGATAGTGAGTAAGTTTCATGAGATCTGATGGTTATTATAAAGGGGAGTTTTCCTGTACAAGCTCTTTTTGCTTGCTGCCATCCATGTAAAATGTGACTTGCTCCTCTTTACTTTCTACCATGATTGTGAGGCCTCCCCAGCCATGTGGAACTGTAAGTCCATTAAATTCTTTGTCCTGTATAAATTACCCAGTCTTGGGTATGTTTTTATCAGCAGTGTGAAAATGTACTAACACAGTAAATTTGTACCAGAAGTGGGTTGCTGATGAAAAGATACCTGAAAATGTGGAAGTGACTTTGGAACTGGATAACAGGCAGAGGCTGGAACAGTTTGGAGGGATCAGAAGAAGACAGGAAAGTGTGGGAAAGTTTAGAGCCTCCTAGAGACTTGTTGAATGGCTTTGACGAAAAACCTGATAGTGATATGGATGATAATGTCCAGGCTGAGGAACTTGTTTGCAATTGTAGCAAAGTTGACTCTTTATGTTTTAGAAAAGAGACTGGAGATATTTTGCCCCTCCCCTAGAGATCTGTGGAACTTTGAACTTGATAGAGATGATTTAGGGTATCTGGCAGAAGAAATTTCTAAGCAGCAAAACATTCAAGAGGTGACTTGGGTGCTGTTAAAGTCATTCAGTTTTATAAGGGAAGCAGAGCACAAAAGTTTGGAAAATTTGCAGACTGACAATGCGACAGAAAGGAAAAATTCATTTGCTGAGGAGAAATTCAAGCTGGCTGCAGAAATTTGCATAAGTAACCAGGAGCCAAATGTTAAGCCCCAAGACATGGGGAAAATGTCTCCAGGGCATATCAGAGGTCTTCACTGCAGCCCTTCCCATCACAGGCCCACAGGCCCATAGGCCTAGGAAAAAATGGTTTCATAGGCTGGACCTAGTGTCCCTGTGCTGTGTGCAGTCTAGGGATTTGGTGTCCTATATCCCAGCCACTCCAGCTGTAACTAAAAGTGGTCAAGATACAGCTTGGGCTGTTGCTTCAGAGGGTGGAAGCCCCAAGTCTTGGCAGCTTCCAAGTGGTGTTGAACCTGCGGGTGCACAGAAGTCAAGAATTGAGGTTTCGGAACCTCTGCCTAGGTTTCAGAAGATGAATGGAAACACCTGGCTGCCCAGGCAAAAGATTCCTTCAGGGGCATGGCCCTCATGGAGAACCTCGGCTTGGGCAGTGCAGAAGGGAAAGGTGAAGTTGGAGCCCCCACACAGAGTCCCTCCTGGGGCACCACCTAGTGGAACTGTGAGAAGAGGGCCACCATCCTCCAGACCCCAGAATGGTAGATTCACTGAAAGCTTGCACTGTACACCTGGAAAAGCCACAGACACTCAAAGCCAGCCTGTGAAAGCAGCCAGGAGGGGGACTATGCCCTACAAAGCCACAGAGGTGGAGGTGCCCAAGACCATGGGAACTCACCTCTTGCATCAATGCGACCTGGATGTTAGACATGGAGTCACAGGAGATCATTTTGGAGCTTTAAGATTTGACTGCCTCGCTGGATTTTGGACTGGCATGAGGCCTGTAGCCTCTTTGTTTTGGCCATGTCTCCCATTTGCAATGGCTGTATTTATCAAATGCCTGTACCCCCATTGTATCTAGGAAGTAACTAACTTGCTTTTGATTTTACAGGCTCATAGGCAGAAGAGACTTGCCTTGTCTTGGATGAGACCTTAGACTGTGGGCTTTTGAGTTAATGCTGAAATGAGTTAAGACTTTGGGGGACTGTTGGGAAGGCATGATTGGTTTTGAAATGTGAGGACATGAGGTTTGGGAGGTGCCAGGGAAAAATGATATGGCTTGGTTGTGTCCCCACCCAAATCACATCTTGAATTTTCATGTGTTGTGGGAAGGACCCAGTGGGAGGTAATTGAATCATGGGTGCAGGTCTTCCCCAGGCAGTTTTCATGATAGTAAGTCTTAAGAGGTCTGATGGTTATAATGAGAAGGAGTTTTCCTGCACAAGTTCTCTTTGCCTGATGCCATCCATGTAAGATGTGACTTGCTCCTGCTTACCTTCTGCTAAGATTTGTGAGGCCTCCCTAGCCACATGGAACTGTAAATCCATGAAACCCTTTTTTCCTGTAAAAATTACCCATTCTTGGGTATGTCTTTATATCAGCAACATGAAAATGAACTAATACAGAGGCACCGTTCAATTCACTGTAAGACTGAAAGATTTAAATGTATGTATAAGTGCTAACCTCTTTTATTATTTTTCTCTACTATCTAATAGGGTTACTGATGTGGAAAAGGCATCAGAAGTTTTCTTGACACAGAGGAGAATGACAGGGAGAATACTTAAAACCATAATGTAAATGATGAAGAAAATGAGTTTGTTTATCTTGGAGAGAAAAAAAAATCAAGGGGGGGTGGGTGGTTACAACAGACCTCTTTATATATTTTAAAGGATGGCCTCTGAAAGGCAAAACTAATTTCTATGTAATTCCTGAGGGGTAGATTTAAAATTGATGATCAGAAGTTACCACAAGATAGCTTGTAGGTTCAATTAAAGACAAATTTTCCTAAAATAACTGTCCATAGCTAGAGAGGATTATCTCAAAAGGTAGTAACTTGCCTGTTACTGAAGGTATCCATACATAGTTAGGTATAGATGTTGTGAAGCTAATTAGAACCTCTAAATAATTTATAAACTGATTCATCAAGGATTTTAAAATCAGAGTGCAATTTAGAGTCACTTGGAAATATTTTTAAACTGCTACATGTTTTCTAGGTAAAGGTCTGAGCATGCATAGTTAATAAGCTCCCCCTGGTGATTCCCTTTAGTATCTATTTGTTTTGATTGGTGGATTCCAAAGTGTGATTACAAACCAGCAGTATCAGCATTACCTGACAACTTGCTAGAAATGTACATTCTTCATTCCCACCTCAGACCTACTGAATCAGAATCTCAGGGGTGGTGGTCCACTGAAGCTTTGTTTCAATCACCTCTTCCAGCAACTGTGACGCACACTAAGGTTTGAGGATCACTGGTTTAGATCACTATTCGAGTTCCTTTCAACCCTAAGATTTTGATTCTAAGAGATGGAAGAAAAGAACAAAATATTCAATCAACAAGAAATCTAAAATAGAATCGAAAATGTGAACAGGGAGTTGTGGCAGGATTGCCAGGCAATTCCGCAGAGGCCATATTGTTCTGTGCATTGTTCCTCTAAGCCCGGATAATCATGCTCAATGATGTATATTTGCTTTAAGAGGATTCTTCATGTGGAAAAGGTTCCTGAAAGGTTTAAAGATCGTGAATGATCCCAAACTCATCATTGTGTCATGGGAACAGGGGCCACTAAGAATGCAACTAAAGAAGGAAAATAAGAAGCAAATGCTTGGCAATTTGATGTAGATAAGATGCGGTTGTTCAAGCCAGAGCTAACTACCCAGTTTTAAAGAAAGAATATTTAGTTATAGGCCAATGTATGTTATTATCACTGGAGCAATGAATTCTTAAAATTGAACTTAAGTATATTGATAAAGAAAAGAAAAGCAAGAACACAGATTTAGGAACTCAGATCCCAGAAAAACAGCAGGTGCAATCATAATTCTCTCTTAAGAAAATATTCTGAAATAGATGCAGTATGTATATCATGTAGAAGAATATGCTTGCTATTATTGCAATATAGCAATATTTTTTATAGAAGATGTAGAATAATATGTGTGCTTTGAATGTAGGAAGCGTTGCAACTGGTAAACCAGCCCATATTTATTAAATAGATTTCAGCTGGGCCACATATTTCTTAAAGATATTTTGTTTGCAAGGGATGAGAACATCAAAATCTCAAACCAATTTTTTTCAAAAAGAAAACAAAACTATTCATTGAGTGACACATTGAGCAATACAGAGTTCTTTGAATTTCAAGAAAAGCTTAATCTAGCAGCTAATTGATGATATATCCTAGAAACAGTTTTCCTTTTGGTTTCTCTGCTGTGATATTCAAGGTCCTGACTTCAGGTCAGAGCTGGCTCTCCTTGTGGTTTCATCAGAGCTCTTTTTAGCAAACCTAGCTACATTTTTTTCTTGTTTGTGTTAAGGAAAAAAGGACTTTTCTTTCCCTTACCCATCTTGGACTTTTTTCCAATTGGATCGTCTTAGATCAAGTGCCTATCCTTGAACTGATTACTATGGCAAGGAGCTTGGGATTGGCTTAGGTCAATTAAGGCCAATGCTTGGAGCAGGGAACTACTCCAACCAGAACTACTCCTTTGGAAGGAGAAGGAAGGTGTGGATGCTGGGGATGCAGTGAGTGATGGAAAAAAAATAGGTCAGGTGAGAACTTGATAAATGTTTGTTTGGAATTTTCCCTTGAGATATACTAATGAAAAGTATTTAATTCATATAAATGCGAAGTTGTACATGATACTTCTACCTATAACATCTTGTTATTCATTCTTATTTTTATTTTTTACCTTCAAAATAAAAATTCAAGAAACAAGCAGAGAAAGGCATAGGTAAAAGAAAAGAATAGGAAAGCCATATTATAATTTATCAAAAAGTGTATTCTCAGGACGTATCTTTTAAACACAGACATCACAGTGAATGTGTATGTGTAAATGGTCCCAAGATAATATAGTTTCTTTACATTAAAAAAAAGGATGGCAAGTTCAGAGAATGCAGAGTAGAAGGGCAGGGGATGAACCAGCATGTTCAGACTCCATGCCTGTGCAAACCTGAGCCAAACACACAATCTTTCTGAGTCCTTAATTCACCTGTTTATTTAAAATATGAATTTATGAAAGTACAACCATCCTCTCTTCTTCCTCGCCAACTGAGCTTGTATGTTCCTTGTTTCAAGTGTACCTAAAGAAAACTTGTTAGGCCACTTTAGGAACTGAAACCTACTGGTCAGCGCTTGACAACCAGAAAGCGTATGTTGAGGGCCAGAGAGTTTTGAATAACAAAGGAGAATTATTGGATCAGCCTCAGGGTAGTGACATTCAGTACAAGAAATTTTTTATGAATCCACTTTTTTAGCCCTGGTAGATAGGTTCTCGGGAAAGACTATCACCCATCATGTATTACCAACCATGTAATTAGCCAGGCAAGCAAATAAATTGAACTTCTTTAGAGAGGTAGTCTTTACATATGTGTTTACCTTTTATTTGTAGCAGAAGTTGACTGGTGCACAAGACAGGGCGGAACAGGGGACTCCCAGCGCAGGCCTGAACACTGGCCTCCATCAGCCGAATGAGCTCCTGCAATTAGCCACAGCCACACACTTTGGAAGGCAGTCTAGCCACCTGTTAAGTTTGGGCACATACTCCACAAGGGCTTCCCTTTTGTCTGTACACTCTTAGGATGCCTATCAAAATATCTTTTGAAATCCCATTCAGTCTTCTTCTTGGTAAATATAATTTTCCCCTTTGGTTACATTTATAGTGGTGATTTAGGGCCCTGTAGATAAAACACCTGGGGCAAATAGCCCAAAGGCTGACTCCATCATCTTCTGCAGTTGGCAGTTTACACTGTGCCTGCCTTGGCTTCTTGCCTTGGCTCTGAAGCACAATCCTACTAACATGAGCATGATTTATAGGGGATCTCTCCTTAATAGGAGGGAGAATGCAATGTAATTGAGAGGACCCCAGACTGAGGGTCAGAGGATGCCGATTTGCTCCCAACCCTGCGGCAAATTAGCTTTGTGGCTGTTAAATCAGCTATGGCAACTACTGTTAGCCTCAGTTTCCTTATCTGTAAGGTGAGGGGGCTGGATGAGGGTTTAAGTCATCCGTGAGCTCTAGTTTACATCTTCCCATTGATGCAGGCTTTGCATATGCATCATGACTCCCATTGCACCGCTTGGTTACTACTTATCTATCCAAAGAAATAGAGAAAGAGAGGCTATGAATGCTTGTCACTCCCTAACTCACAGATAGTTTATAAAAATAAATGGTATACTGTTAAAAGCATATATGCTGTGAGTTAAGACAATGTGTGTTTAGCATGTATGTGTATATACAGTATATTATATATGTTTATATATAAATGTATATATTTTTATAACATATATATGTTATATTATATATTTATATATGTATATGTTATATAATATGTAATTCTCATGTATAAATCTTCCTGATTATCTTTGTGATTTCTATTTGTGGATATAAGCCTAAAACAGCACTTCCATATTTGCAGCTGTGGTAAGTCCTTTGGCAGCAGAGGCTGAATATTTTGGGTTCAGTATCTAGAGCAAGGACACTGATAGGATAGCAACAACTACCAGTCAATCTTGGTTTCTAAGGGAAAGCATTTATATACAAATGACTTTTAAACCATCCATTGTTTCTACAGAGAATTTTGAGGTGTTGTGAATTTACCTTTATATACGCTATAATGAATACTCCATAAAGGCAGGAATTATTATCCGTTCTATTGCCTATTCTGTCCTCATCCCCTAAAACAGTGCTTGGCACTTAGAAGAAGTTCCATGAATATTGCTGAATGAAGAATCTAATTCAGATTAGAGAAGAGGGAAGTAAGTAGTGTAGGCATATGAATAAACCTCGACCCCACACTCCCCGTTTAGCTCAAGAGTAACCAGGTTGAAGCTTCCCTAACATGCCAGTTTCTACCATCTTCAATCATGGGAACTCTGTTCTCCAGGGTCTGACATTTGTCTCCTGATCATCCACTTCCTCCCTGATGGGCTGCTGTGTGCTGTCCTCCCCTTCTGCTGAATGATGTCCTTTCTCTTAATGCGGATGTAGCAGAGATTTCCTCCATCACAAGGTGTCTACTTAGCTGAGTGAGGTATTGCAAGCTCAATCTGATGATCAAAATTTGAGAGCTCCATCCTCTTCATACTGCACAGATACTGTTGAAAGGAGAAATTAGAATACTGGCCAAGTTCTTCATTCCTTACAAAATCAATCCAGTTTTTTGTTTGGGTATTTTGATTTTTGGTATAGTTTTTCAGAACTATAATGAATTCTATTAAAGATATTTAGGGATACTTTAACTGTGTGTTTTCCTCCTAAGTTGAATTTCAAGTTTCTAATTATGAACATGGCTTATAATAACCTGCATCTACATCATATACATTTTTTTCAGCACCTGATTGTATGCCAGCCCTTATAGTGTATGCCTCCCTCTGTTTTGTTTACTTGGGTAATGCTGATGGGCTATGTCTATCTTAGAGGGATAGGAAAGAGGATAGAAACTTCTGATCGACTTTTGGATATGAAAAGTCAGACAATCTCCACAGCCCCAGTAGCTTGGGGTGTACCCAGGTATGTGGGGCTCCTACATGATTTCTATCCCCAAGAGCCCTTCACGGGCAGGCTGCTCCAGGACCTCGTGTGACTCCTACCCCAAGTCACGTGTGCTGCCCACCAGGCTCTGCTGGTGGGTCTTAGGAGCAGTGGGGTTCATCAGGACTGGATTCTGGTGGAATTTCAGCTCTGTGGTTTCTCTACCTAATGTCCCAGGCTTCCTGTGATATTTGAGTCCTCTTCTGAATCATAGCCGAAGGCTGGATTCTTCAGAATGTCTCCCTGTGCCATCCAGCACTTCTTCCTTCAAGTGGGTTCTGGAGTCAGGTGCTGTAGTATGAGTCAGGGCCTTGAAGCCACATCCACAGGGACTGAACCCTGCTTAGCTGTTTTCTCCTGAGGGATTTGGTGAGTTACTCAGGGTCTCTGTGCCTTAGTTTCTTCATTTGTAAAATGGTGTGCTCATAGTACCTCCCTCATAAGTGTGTTATGAGGGCAAAATAAAAATATAAGGCGCATGTAGGTCTTTTATAAATGTTATTAATAAACTAGTTCAAAAAGAAAGAAGGGCCACCTTGCCCAATGCTTACAGTAGAAGGAATGTACGCCTGATCCTTGAGGAACGTGAGCTGGTTAAAGGATAATAAATGGTATACTATTTGCTGGAGAGAAAGGCCCCCAAACTGCACCTGCTCATCTACTACTTACTGAGATTGGAATTAACATTCTGCTTAATAGAGAATCTCTGGAAGTTCATGGGAGAACAATTTTTTAAATGAAATATAATAAAATTAATTTAAACAATTAAAATCTCCTGAACACGATTTAAATCTCTGATGGCTTTGCAGTCACTCTATGATGCCCAAGTTACTTCAGGGTCATTATTATGAACATTCTTACCACACACCTTTTTACATGACATATGCTCAATAAGTGTTTGTTGGTAGAATGGATAGATGTGAATGGACATCAATAACCATTGTATTATTGGAGATGGAGAAAATGCTAGCAAAGAGAATGTCAGATATTTCACTGCCTGGAATATTATCATGAAAAGCTCTTTGATTTCAAAGAACATCTTTTCTTTAGAGATGGTGAAGTGGTTTGCTTGGCATCACACAGCTAAGGCATAGCAGGGCAAGGATATGCGCCTAACATGTGAAGCTGCAAAGTAGGGCTATCAGATAAAATACAGACGCCCAGTTAAACTCAGATTTCAGGTGAAAGTGAGTATTTCTTAGGACATGTATCAAATATTAAATATTTTTAGAATAAGTATGTCCAAAATAATGAGTATTTTTATTTTTTATTTAAAAAAAATTTCTTGAGATGGAGTCTCACTCTGTCACCCAGGCTGGAGTGCACTGGTGCAATCTCCTCCCACTGCAACCTCTGCCTCCTGGGTTCGAGAGAGTCTCCTTCCTCAGCCTCCCAAGTAGCTGAGACTACAGGCGCCTGCCACCATGCTGGGATAATTTTTGTATTTTTAATAGAGACAGGTTTTCGCCATGTTGGCCAGGCTAGTCTTGAACTCCTGACCTCAGGTGATCTGTCCACCTCAGCCTTCCAAAGTGCTGGAATTACAGGTGTGAGCCACTGCACCCGGCCTATGAGTCTTTGTAATATAAGTGTGTTCCACATATTGAATGGGACATACTTATCCTAAAATATTGTTTATTTTAAACTCAAATTTAATTGAACATCCTGTATTTTTACTTGTCAAATTTTACTTTACTGCAAAGCCCATTTGCCCTCCCACACACCATGTCTGTTCAGCCTCCCTCAGTGACCCAATATAGTCTAAGATGTTTTCAGGTAAAACGAACAGCTAGTTCTCTGGTATTCCATGCGTCCTTCACTCGCCATGACTGGGCAAAATACAATCTTTGCTGCACTCTTCTCTTGTCTCACTCTTTCTTATACAACTCTTCAATTTTCTTAAAATTCTTTGATCCTTCTCTCAATTTCTAGTCCTACAAGTTTAATTGTCATCAGAATGACTCACTGTCACCTCAAACTCATCTCATTTGTAAACCAAATTCATCTTTCCTACAACTCTTGTACCTTCCTGCTCTGAATTCCCTATTTTTAAAATGCAATAACCTATTTCCCAAATATCAGACTTGCCAAACCACAAAATGACTGCAATCTTTCCCCACCCCCTGTCACTACAGCCACATCCAATCAATTGCTTGGTGGTGGTGGTTTGTTTTTCAGAACATTTCCAAGCCCTTCCTTTAAATTGCCTAGGATCCAAGTCTTGAGGAGGCTCACATCACCTCATTTTCAGACCAATGTTATTGTTTCCTGTTGGTTCCAACTCTCCCTCCTCCAGGCAATTCCGTCAAGCACATGCCCAGGTTAATGTCTATAAAATACAACATTTTCTAACAAGATAAAGACAAATAGCCCAACAGAAAATGAAAACATTTATGAACAAGTAATTGGCAGTAGAGAAATTACAAATGACTGAAAAACACATGAAAGCTGCTCAAATTCACTAATGGCTCAAGGAAATGCAAATTAATAATGAAATATCACTTTATGATCAGCACACTGAAAAAGAAATGAACAATAATAGCTAATGCTGAGAAGGATGGAGGAAAAAGAGTACTGTCACATTTCTATATCACACAGAAATGTGAACTGATACTCTTTGAAAACAATGTAGCATAAACTATCAAAATTATTTTTGACACATAGGAACAATACCACTCCTAGGCATCTATATCATAAAAAGAAATCCACTGACACTTAAACACATACACACATGGTCATTTGCTGCAGAGGGCTTTTAAATAGAAAACCAAAAAAAAAAATCCTTGAGGAAATAATGAGTTCTACGAAATAAGAAAATGATTGAATAATCACCGTAGAATATTACAGAGTTGTTGGAAGAATATGTTAGTGTTTTAGCAGTATAGGAGTTGATTAAGGTAAGAGGGATTTCTATGACTGAGAAAAGATGCAGAAATATTTGTATACATGATTCCATTTTATAATAGTGACCCAACTCATTTATTAGAAATGAGGAGGTTTGTTGCCATACAATGTATAAATATCTATGTGACACACACACACACACTTTCATGAAAATGAAAAACACAGAAGGATGCATCTTACAAAGTGGTTAACATGAATCTCCTTGGGGGGAAGTGAGAGAGATCGCATATGAATTAATATGGGCAAGAGCAGTGGCAAAACACTACTTTTATATCTTCTGCTGTGACTTTTAACAGTCACCCTTTGCCTATAAAATAATAATACATATTTAACTCCCACTTGCTGGCCTTGGTCTATTTTCCTGGGCTTGTTTAACACTGTTTCCTATTACAACTTTCCATCCCAATAAAAATGATCTTTCTACCAATCTCTGTCTTGGATTCCCTCCTGCTTACCCCCGTACCTAACCCTCATACTCACTCAGATAATTGATCCCCCTCTTTTTATTATTCCTTTAAGGAATCCCTCACATCTCATTTGCCTTATGATGTTTCCTATTCACTCTGGCCTTCCTTTTTATATTTTCTCTGTAATAGTGGTAGATCAGTTTTCACAGTGACCATTCATTCAATGTCTGCCTGATCATTCCACCAGCTCACCTGTGCAGAGTATTCCTTTGACCATTGAGACTAATGGACTGGCCTCAGATACATCAGAGTGTGGTGGGTGAAATAGTTTGCTCTGTTTTTCCTACTCAGATTTAAATCCAGTTTTCTGAGCCCGAATTCTGTGTTATTTTCATTAAACAATGCTTGCTGTATCTTATTCTTTTGTATGTGAAATACCTGAAAGAATGCCCTATACTGCCTGTCTGAGACTAGTATTACCTTTTCTCAAGACCTCACTTCTAATCTGGTTTCCTGGACTCCTAGCCTTTCTTTTCCTCATCTGTGTAATTGGGGGTGTTACTATAGCTCCTTTGAATTATGATATACAAGGGGTTAGATATGCATTAATGTGTCACTTAACAACCAAAATATACTTTGAGAAATGCATCAGTAGATGACTTCATAGTTGTGTGAACATCATAGAGTGTACTGACACAAACCTAGATGGTATAGCTTATTATACACCTAGGCTATATGATATTGCTCCGAGGCTAGAAATCTACACTGTATGTCACCGTATTGAATACTGTATACTGTGGTAAATAGTTGTGTATCTAAACATTTTAAACATAGAAAAGGTATGGTAAAAATGGTATTATAATCTTATGGGGCCAATTTGCAGTGTATGACAGTATGTCATTGTCATAAGTGACAGCCTGCTGCCTGCTAGGCACCATGCTCAGCATATTATACACAACAACCATGCAAGCAGTGTTTTATGATTATCTCTTTACAGATGGTGTTGACAAGTTAGGCAAATTTCTCTGGGTCAGGAGGAGGTTGGTGGCTGCAATGGAGTGACACTTGTATTCCCCAAAATTCATATGTTGAAACCTCATCCCAGTGTGATGGTATTTAGAAGTGCGACTGGTGGGAGGTAATTATGAGGGTTGTGAGGGTGGAGCCCCCATGAATAGTTTACTGCCCTTCTAAGAACAGGCCATAAAGCTAGCTAGCTTTCTTTATGCATAATGTAAGGATGCAGGAAGTTGATAGTCTGCAATCCAGAAGAGGACTCTCACCAGAACTCAATCATGCTAGTTGCAGACTGTTCCTGCTCATGAACTTCCAGCCTCCAGCACTGTGAGAAATACATTTCTGTTGTTTATAAAAGAAGCCCAAACCAACTAAGACAGTGGCAAAGCCAGGACTCTCAGCTTCCAAAACCTCCATTTCTTTTTATGACCCTCTGCAGGGCAAAGGTAGCTTCAGCCTTAAAGTTAGGGTCTAGAATAGGGTACCACAGCAGGCTACCATGTGAGGAAGAGCCAAATCCAAGCAGAAGGAGCACAGAACTCTTGGCAAACATAGTCAAGGTTGGGTGGAGTCCATGCAAGGGCAAGGATGAGAACCAGGAGCCAGAGAATTATTATAAGAGGTCTTCCTTTTGACCTACAGGTAGTGTCTCCTGCAATCAGCTCAAGGCTCTTTTGAAAATCCTTGTGTGTATTTACCTTGTATGTATTTACCTCCTGTCTCTAACCTTCCTTTATGCCCGAGTCTTGACACAATCAAATCTCCAGTGCCTTTCTGGATGTTCCTTATCCGGTCGCTCCCCAAGTCTAGTTGCTGCTCAGAGTTAGAGCAAACGCATCCTGGAGACTATTTATCAGTTCACGTCTCTGGTGCTTCCAGCATATGCATACTGCCTGCTCATTTTTCAGGCAAATACTCATAAAATAAGGTCCCCATTCAAAAGGGGTACATTTTAACCTATTTGGAATGCGTGCCTGATGTTGACTTTCCTGGGAATTTCGGAGAGAAAAACCTGCAGCTGATTGGCCCAGGTTTTGTTTCACTTTCCCAGTAGGTACAGTCTCTCTGAGCTGTGGTATTCACACATGCCCAGCGTGTTGCCAGCAGGGATCAAAGACAGAGTCAAAAGAGGCAGAAATAGCAAAAATCCTGTTCCGATGCCTTTGCAGCTTGCAGACATTTAGCATTTCATCTCCATGAATTTCCCAGAGTGCATTCAGGAGTTGTATGCATTTAAATTTTGACCCTTAGCTGCCCATCGTCTCATTCCCTTTTGGAGTATTCAGAAATTCACACTATTAGCCAAAGGGGACACATGGGGTAAAAGGAAGGAAGACAATCAACTCTCTAACCTGGCCAAATTGTTTTGAATAATTTCTGACTCAAAATTTCCTTATCTTTGCCCTTTTGCTCTTCCCCATCTTCCCCAATCCCTTTAGCAATTCCTGCTTCCATTCTGGCCTGATGGGGTCAAAATATCACAAAATCAATGATTCTAACTTGAGTCTTATTTATTTTTTCTTGATATATTAAAGAAGTTGGTATATCAGGAAAGTAGATTATGTGGTCCTCATTTGAAATTCCCGAGGTCCCTGCAACCCTAACTTAAGGTTCACCCAGTTGGATGTTAATACTTTGAGTTTGTCATTTAAGGAACTATACAATAAACATCAATACAATTCTGGCTCTTGTTTCATTTGAACTATTTAGCCCTCTAGGGCAGACTCTAGCAAATCTGAAAATCTGAGCATCACCGATTACTGAACTTTAAAGAAGAAACGAAGTTATGGATTAAGGAAGTCTGAGTTTCAAAAACTGCTTCTAACTTAAAGTAAACAGTTAGGCTTCTCATCAGCATTTCCTGAGCTATCCTGGTTAGAAGTTGGCCCCATTGGAAGTCAGTCTACAGCCTGTCTCTATTCTTCCAGAATTACAGGTTGCCATGGTTACAGTGGCTTCTGGAAATGAACTTCATAATTGCTGCATATTGCGTATAAACAGCTGGATTCCCTCTTTCAATTTCACTCTGAAACAATGAAGGCCCAAGAAAATGGCCTTGTATTTGAATCATTGACATGCTAAAGACCATAATCCTAGGAGTGAAGCATCATGGCTTAGGGAAACTTGAAGAAATGATAAAGTCAAATTCCCGAGGCTCTCTATATGTAGATGAATGTAAAATGCATGTGTGATTCCACATACACAGAATCAGAATATTTGAACAGCAGAAAGAGTCCCTCCTTTCAGAGACTCATTAATCTCACTACTGTTTTACAGGGCATGAAACAGAAACCCAGAGATTGAGAGTTTTCTGTGCAAGGCCACACAGCAAAGCAAGTGCAGAACTGGATCTACAGAACATTTTGGTGCTGGAGCTACTCCTCCAGTCTGAAATTCAGAAGCTAGGCTTGAGTTCTGGCTCTGCTATAAATCAGCTGTGTTGCCTCTAAGTGTCATTTAATCTGGGGATGTCTACCATCTATAAATTAAGGAAGTTGACCAGAAAAGTTATTGGAGTGTATACTCACCACTATTGTTTTTCTGTATTAATAGTGGCCGCTCAGAAACCATGATTAGTGGTTGTCTCTACCTCAAATATCTGCCAAACTGGCCTTCTGTGGGCTTCTAAGATCCCACACTGTATTCCCCTGTAAGGAAACACATTGAATGTGATTGTTAAAATAAAATCCCTATGAGGAAGATGAGATATACATGGCTGTTAATGCCCTAGTACAGAGTAGTTGATCAAGTTAGTTGTATAGTTCAGTGTTGAGGCACCTATGGGTAGGAATGAAAAAATAAGTTTCTCTTAGAGAAGATTGTTTGAAGGGGCAAATGTTGGGGGTTTGTGGGGAACCCAGCTTAACAGTAGGACTTCACCTGCTTGAGAGAATACAAGGAGAAGGGTATGGAGGGAGAAGCAAAAGGAGATGAGGAAACCCATTTCATAGAATAAGGTTTTTTCTGTGTCTTTCCATTCACTTATGTAGCTACCTCTCTTTGTGAGAAAGCCTCAAAATACTCCCAATGAAATTTATACAGAGAGTAACAATGCTGCTAAAATAATAATTAAAAAACAATCAGAGCAATTGACCACACATGGCTCTTAATAGAGAACTATTTATCTGTCCTCCCTCGGCTGACACTGGTGACATTTCTGTTCTGCATGTAAAATCTCAGAGGCCAGCCTAGGTGCTTTTCTGAGCTGAACAGCCTTCCCTATCCCTCTGTTGTGTTTAGGTTTGGTCTTCCACAAAATGAGCCTGCTGTAAAATATAGCATGTAACAAAGACAGGGTTTCATCCTCTTCCTTGGAACTATACTTTCTTTCCAGGAAGAAACTACTTTCTAAAAGTTTGTGTTTGTTTGTTTGTTTGTTTAAAAGAGAGACGTTCTTGCTGTGTCACCCAGGCTGCTGAATGAAGTGCAGTGGTGTGATCATGAATCACTGCAGCCTTGAACTCCTGGGCTCAAGCAATCCTCCCAGCTCAGCCTACTGAGTAGGTGGGATTATAGGCATGTACCACCATGTCCAGCTAATTTTTTGGACAAGGTCTCATTATGTTCCCCAGGTTGGTCTTAAACTCATAGCCTTAAGCCATCCTTCCATCTTGGCTTCCCAAAGTGCTAGAAATATAGGCATGATCCACCACACCTAATCTAGAAGTCTTGAAGAGAGGAATATGCAACGCAGCATATCGACCCCTCTGGGGGTCTCCGTCCCCCCATTATGGAGCACAGAGTGTACTTATTTTAAGAAACAACAATAAAATACAATAAGAAAAACAAACCTACAAATGAACAAAAAACTCTTCTCTAACTCTAAGGGCCACAACTGGGGCTACGAAAGCCTGTCATGGACTCTTCTCTCTCTCTTCAGTTGGCAGCAAACCTCTGGTAATTTGTAGACACTTAGGTGTAGCCTGGTCCATCTTTGCTCCCCTTACAAATTTTACCCAGTTGCTTGTACACAGAGAGGCCCTTTCTACATCTTTACTTGCTGTAGGTCTTGTCTCCTATTTTTTTTTCATGACTTCTTATCTATTTCCTTCTGTCCCTGTCACTGATATATTTTTACCATCCAACTCTCTCCTAAAAAACAAAACGAAACAAAACAAAACAAACACAGCTCTCCCTTGGTGTGAATGCTCACTTATGCTTCCAGATTCCACCCTCCTCCATCTCTTTCTTGAATCCTGTCATCCCCCAAACACATTCTTCTCTGAAGAGAGCAACTGGGTCCTTCATATGTTGAGTTTCTTTCAAAGGACCCTGCAATCAATAGCTATTTGTTGATTTTTTTAAATTTTGATATGCCTTAGAATTTTGATATGCAAGCTTTATACTAATCATTCAATTTTTTACATTTATTTAAATTTTTTTTTTTTTTTTGAGATGGAGTCTCGCTCTGTCACCCAGGCTGCAAGCTCCACCTCCTGGGTTCATACCATTCTCCTGCCTCAGCTCCCCGAGTAGCTGGGACTATAGGTGCCCACCACCACGCCCAGCTAATTTTTTGTATTTTTAGTAGAGATGGGGTTTCACCGTGTTAGCCAGGATGGTCTCAATCTCTTTGACCTTGTGATCTGCCTGCCTCGGCCTCCAAAGTGCTGGGATTACAGGTGTGAGCCACCGTGCCCGGCCCATTAATCAATTTTTAATTGAGTATCTATGTGTTAAACATTTTCATAAACAATACATAATTTCCTCAAACGTCATTGATTCAGGAACAAAGATAAATTAAACTAAAAACTAAACATATAAATAAGATGGAATATTTTGCTAACAATGGGAGTTTGAATTTTTACCACTGTAATCTGAGACCCCAGGATTTTTATCTCTGTTCACATGTGGAAAAAGCTAGAGGAACATTTCTGGTTTGTTGTGAGAGAAAAGGAGTTTTGGAGATGTTAAAATAAGTTTCTCCAGCCTTCACTTCCGAGGGTATGCTAAGGAACAGTAAGATCTATGGATATAGAGCCTCTGGCTAAAACTGTTTCGTACAGTTCATTTTAGGAAAATAAACTTGCCTCTGTCCAGAGACAAGTGAGAAGATGCTGGATGGAGAGAAGTAGTGTTGCAGGACAGAACTTTTCATGACAGAACTCTCTATTTCCATGTCTTACATAATCCTTATTCACTTACCCAGGGCTGTCATTCCTGCCTCTGTGCCCTCAAGAGCAAAGGCAGCCAGCACAGTGACATTTTAATAATAATACTTTGTACTTATACAGCACCTGTCAGCCAATGATCTCAAAGTACTTTCCCTGAGATTAACTCATTAATCCTCACAAGGTTAAGTGACTTCCCTAAGGTCACAGAAAAGTGAATGTCAGGGGCAGGCGAGAGCTGCGAGTTTCCTGGCTCTCATCAAACTCTCAAGGTTGTCTACCTGCCTGCCTACCACAAGGCCACTTCCGACATAACCCAGACTCACAAAGCCACCATGAGTTTGTAAATCCACACTTCTGTGTTCCATGTAAATCCTTTTGCTTCATCAGTCTAGTGGTCAGACATCTCTGTTTAGAAAGTACCCAATCCACAGCTGGAAACATAAGTTTCTGGGAGGGGCAGGGATGGCTGAAATATACCACCTTATAGAATGTACAACAACCTTGCTCACTTTGCACAAACCAGCCCGAACGTGTGATGCTGGGTTTTCCTGTTGAGGATGTCTGAGAAGTTAGACCCCATGCCTTCCTCAGTTGTCCTCCCCTGACCCAATCCCCACTTCTGGTCATGGATATCTGGCCTTTTCCAACCATAAGTTTTACCTACTTTTATTTATGCATTTTTTTCTCTCTAGTTAAATGTTGGTCAGTTGGGGAGCTTTAACTTTTTTTTTTTTTTTTGATACGGAGTCTCGCTCTGTTGCCCAGGCTGGAGTGCAGTGGCATGATCTTGGCTCACTGCAAGCTCCGCCTCCCAGGTTCACGCCATTCTCCTGCCTCAGCCTCCCAAGTAGCTGGGACTACAGGTGTCCGCCACCATGACCGGCTATTTTTTTTATATTTTAGTAGAGACAGGGTTTCACCATGTGTTAGCCAGGATGGTCTGGATCTCCTGATCTTGTGATCCACCCACCTCGGCCTGCCAAAGTGTTGGGATTACAGGCGTGAGCCACCGCGTCCAGCCTAACATCATATTAAATAGTGATTTGTCATCCAGCAGTCAGCGACTTCTCAGAAAGAGGCTCTAAGACTACATGGCCTCAAGGAATCTGCATGTGTTGGGGGAAGATGGATTCAGGTCTGAACTGACCATGGGAGTGAAGGCAGATTGTAAACAGAACTTGGGGTAGGACATGGCTATTTGCTATTTTATCAAAAGGAGGCCTGCAGATCAATTATACTAATTTTATCTGGAGTTTACAGCTCGATCCCTTTTCATGAGCTGCTAATCTGCTTATTTCTCTCCATTCCCTCTCTGAACAGAAAATGAGGGTAATATCTTAAGGAAAGGAACTGGATGTTGCCCACACCTCTGCTCTATTTTCTCTGAGTTCTTACATTAGAGAGGCAACAAGAAGTGAAATGCCTAGGCTGCATATGTGCTGGGCTCAGTTCACCCCTATCTACACACTCCTCTGTCACAAGTTTAAACAAAGAAGCAGTTGACCACCATTTGCCAAGATGGTAGCTATGGCTACCCCAGGATAAGGAAGGCTTGAATGAAGGATCAAAGACAGCATTTAGATGTGGTGGCAGTGAAGGGCTTTGGTGTTGATGGAAGGGTCCCACCTGATTCCATGGTGAAGGCAGAGTTCATGTTTCTGTCGCTGCAGGGGTTTGAAAGGAACCTGAAATCCGACCTGGTTGTTGAAGGCTTGGGGTCTTCAAACAATGCCAGCAAGCAATGCATTATAGTATTGTATTGAAGAAGTGTCTCATGGCCACAGGGAAGAACCCTACTTTTCATTTCCTGTAACCCCTGTCCTCACATCTTCTCATATAGGATTGGCAGGTAGGTGGAGCACTGTAAATGTCTAATTAACTGCCCTGTTTACTTTGAAGGAGAAGGTCTAGAAACAATGCACCCCGCAACAAAAACTGTCTAACTCATTATGGACACAAAACATGAACTTCAGGCAGTCCTTAGGCCGGTGGAAGAGAGATTGAAGAGGCTAGTGAAACCAGGAAGCCCATATCAGATCTCAGGATGCACCATGCAGACATTTTCTCTCCTCTTCTCCCACTAAGACTGCAGCTTCCATTGAGTCCACGAAGCTGTCACTGAAGTGTACCACTGCCTCATTACCAGAGAGAGGAGCTGCACACTGGAAACCTCATTGGCCCCCTGGGGCATAGAGACCCAGGATCACAGTGTGGCAATGCACCCCCTGCTGGCTTTTATTGTATGCTAATGTAATGGGCCATCAGTCTGAAGGCCGTCTGAGCATAGAAACAGGATTTCTTTTTGTCTAGTTGGAACAGTCATTTGAAATTCTAGCAAGCAGAAATGAGTGTGAGTGTTACAGGAAGGAAGGAAGGAGGAAGACATAAAGTAGAAAGGGAAGATGAATGAAAATGGGTGAAATAAAAGATTTTATGAGGGAAAATGAGAGAAATTCAGAGAGCTTTCTGCTTTAATGAAGTGTAACTTAAACAAAAATGCAGGGTAACGGACCAGCGTATACTTCTCATTGCAGAACACCAAAAAATAGCCACGAGGCCAAGGTTGCACACAGCAGGGAAGACCAAGGTCATCCAGCTTCTAAAGAATGAGAAATCCAGCACCGGCACATCTCCTGAGTGTGTTTCCTTGGGGAAGAGTTGCCACTTACTGTGCTCTTTTCCTTCTTTACAGAAATGACATAATTCTCCTAATGTAATGCAAAAGGTTTCCATGCTGCCTTTGAAATGCCTTTCTCTCACACAGGCATCTATTTCCTGGAGTGACTTTGCAGACACTATTATCAAGTAGGTGGAAAGAAAGGAAATAGGAAGCGAGGGAAAAGGAGAAGGAGGAAGGAAAAAAGGTTAGAAAAAAGGGAAGAGAAGAAGGGAAAAAAGTGAGGAAGAAAGTGTCCACGAAAAGAGCCAAACTAAAATATTTGAAGAGTTTTATTCTGAGCCAAATATGAGTGACCGTGGCCCGTGACACAGCACTCAGGAGGCCCTGAGAACATGTGCCCAAGATGGTCAGGGTACAGCTTGGTTTTATATATTTTACAGAGGCATGAGACATGCCTCCTAAATACATTTAATAAATAACATTGATTTTTTTCAGAAAAGTGGGACAACTCAAAGGAGGTAGGGAGAGCTTCCAAGCTATAGGTAAATTTAAACATTTTCTGATCGACAATTGTTCGAGTTTGTCTAAAGATCTGGGATGGAGAGAAAGGAAATGTTCAGGCTAAGATAAAAGACTGTGGAGACCCAGGTTCTTTTGAAGTCTTATAGTGGCTGCTCTTAGAGATAATAGATAACAAGTGTTTCTGATTCAGACCTTTAAAAGGTGCTAGACTCTTACTTAATCTCTTCAGGATTGGGAGGGCCTGGAAGAAAAAACTAGCTATGTTAAGAGATTCTTTATAGATGTACATGCCCCCCCACCCCAACAAAGGACAGCTTTGCAGGACCATTTCAAAATATGGCAAAGAAACATGCTTTTGGGGTAAAATAATTTGACTTTCTTCTTTGTCACATAATGTTATGCCAGAGTCAGACTGGAAAGTAAGTGATGATATATAGGGTTAAACAAAACCCATCTGATGAGAATTTATGGTTTGTAGGGCATGACTCCAAAGACCCCTTACATAGGAATTTGGGCAAGATTTAAAAAAAAAAAAAAAAAATCAGGGCTTAGTCCTCAAAATGGAGGAGAAAAGCGTTCAGCCTAACTAATCGTGAACCACATGCTAGATGTGGTGCCCATTTTACTTGTGGCAATTTTACTTAGACTTCTACCTCATGCTCAGATTGTTCCCAAGCAGGGCCCTACAGAGAGAGTTACATAAACTCACCCAGGGAAGAAGCTCTACAGCCTCAGTTCATCATTTCTTTCTCTCTGGTCTTCCCCAAGCTTCCAGTCTGTGAGGTGCACAGCCGGGTGCACCTGTACCCCAATCATTAGGATCCTTTTCCTCTTTCAGCTGAGTATGGGACCATTAAAACAGAAAGCAAGGCTGCATGACCTCCTGCTTTTGCATATTTCATATGTGACATGCTGCAGACTTGAGCACATATCAGGTTTTCAATACACATCTGGATTAGTCATTTCCTTTGATAATACAAATTTTTTTAACAAATAAAATTATTCCAAGGAATATGTAAGTTTTAGACGTATCAAAAAGTGTCCCATGGCATCCTCTTTGTTGTGATAGAAAAGTATACAGCACCATTGGGTCTTTTTCCATGCTGACACTCCCCTCTGTGATGTATTGAAGCCATTTGGTATTAATAAACTAAATTGAAAAACTAGTGAGTCTGCCTTTCCGGGCCCAATCCAGCATGCTGTCCATGTGAGGCTTAAATGGAAAAATACTGTAAAAAGACTTACTTTAATTTGATGTCAGTAACAGAGCCAAAAGATGGCCTGGCACAGCACAGCAGGCAGGAGGAGCTATCATCAGGACTCCTCCTCTCTTGATCAAAAACTCAAGCACATTCTTTGACTTTATGTTGTCATTTGCTGTATTAAAGATTCAATTCTTTTTAAGCACTCACCGGGACCATCCTCCATGGGGCATGGTTACAGGAAGGCAGTATTTAAAGGAGTTAGTGAGGCTGATTGAGAACAGCTCTGGGGCCTACGTTCTGCCACCAGTTTGGCTATATGATAGCGGACGAATATCAGACTGTCACCCCTTATCTGTGCCTTGATTTCTATCTGTGAAGCAAGGAGTTGAACTAGGTGAAATCTAGTAACTTCCAGCCTTCACCTCCCTGCTTAATCTACTAGCTCCACATCAAAAATTCAGCAGAAACTTCAAACCCTGAATACTTCTATGGGCTTCCTACATTAGCACCCATGGTTCCTCTGACTTTCTTAAAGATACCTGGTCTTACACAAGATTTTAATCCTGATGTCCAACAAGGTCAAAAAGAGTTAGCTTCTGAAATGAAAAGATTAATGTTTCCATGGATGGGAGAGAAAACAGAGGGAGACTGTTGCTGGAACGTGAGAATTCTATCTTGTAGGGTTTTTTTTTTTTTCCCACAGCAAATAAGGTTTATGGATTGCAATGAGGAGTCTGTCGCATTAAAATAAGTCTTTTTACAGTATTTTCCCATTTAAGCCTCACATGGACAGCATGCTGGATTGGGCCCGGAAAGGCAGACTCACTAGTTTTTCAATTTAGTTTGTTAATAGCCTGCCTTTCATAAAAGCATCAGGCACAATCACACCAATCCCTAAATCAATAGGATGTTGCAGCAATGCCTCACAGGAATGATATTTTTGAAATAAATATATACCATTCAGCCAGGCCCGTTTGACATCAAATTTATATACTCAATAAGAAAGCACAATTAATGGTCCCGAACTGTATTTTCCTTCACCTATTTCACATTTCAAGAAGCACAGGATTTCTTAAGAAAAAATAATAATAAAAGAAGGAAAGAAAAAGAGAAAAAAGCATTCCATTCATAAATGGGATGAAGGTATTAAAAAGCAATGCCAGCTTGTTGGTGCCTCCCCAGAACCTGTTTATCTTGCCTCCAATCTCATTTCTCTCTTCATCCTGGTCTTTGCTCTGATGTTACTCTTTACAGAGGAATTCCCTGACATTCCATGCAAAACAGCACCCCATTTCCTCCATGTCCATTTGCCCTGTTCCTCATAGCACTGCATTATATTATCTTTGTTTATGTCACCCCCTTCTCAACAAATATAAGCTCCATGGGAACAGGGTCTGTGCTATTGTGTTCAACGCTATATCCCCAACACCCAGAAAAGTGTCTAATTTCTGAGAAGTGTCCAAAATAATTTCTTGAAAGGATGAGTGAATTGATAAATGAATATCTACTCCACTTCCTCTTCAAGATATATTGATCATGAAGCTGTGTGATCACATTCATATAATAAAACAGTAATAGAGGACATACATGTCTTCTACTTACTCACTAAATCAATCATTCAATCAATCAGTAAATACTTAGTTTTAAAAATGTGTCCCCCTACTGTGTGTGTGTGTGTGTGTGAGAGAGAGAGAGAGAGAGAGACAGAAAGAGCGTGATCAAGGGTATATTGGAAGAGTACTCCATGTTACTATAAATAATGTAAGATAAAAATTAAACTATGGTAATCAGGGAATATTACCAGGCTAACCTCTACACTTCCTGTGTCTCCACCTGCTAGGGCAAATTTATTGTTGCCTTTATAGGTTTTCTATTTTTCTACCTTCTAACTGAGTCATCCATCTATGCCAGTCTAGTGTATAGTGAAAGTGAAGAAAATTTTTTTAATGATCCTATGAGTTATTAGTGGAAAACCCTATTACAGTCCTTGATAAATATATCTAAACACAGGAATTACATGTTAATTACTCTTGTTTGCTGAGTTGTGTTTCACTGAATCCAACACATGCTAAGGCTGGAACTTGTGGGACCTCAGGTTATAGTTGGGCTTTGTTTGGTGACCTCCATATGTAGACTTTTCAAGGTGCAAACTCCAAACTTCCCTTAGGTAGGATCCTTTCCCTAGACTAACACCTAGAGTGCATTTTTGCCATGAGTGCCTGGGTCCATTGCGCCTGTATCATCAAGATGTTTGAGTTGATCCAACAAAAGCCATCATTGTTGTTGAACTCAACAACTAGGACACCTTGCAAAAAAATTCTGACTGTAATGATGACAGAATTCCAAGTTTGGAGAAAAATAAAACATGATACAGGAATAAAAAGAATCAGACTTAAGTGATTTCAACCACCTGAGGAAGTAAAAATGTTCCCTTAGCAGTATTTAATCTGGATATTAGATATTTTGTTCTAACTTCTGCAGCCATCAATTTTTTCAAGAAATTTGTCATTTGAGAGAAGGGAGGAGAGACCACTGTCAAGACTGATCAGATCCATGAGGAGCTTGTTGGTGCAAGCACAGACCCTGGGGATGAAGCTCTGTCCTGAGAATAATGCCAACTTTGGAACTTTGAGTTCAGGCTATTTGATAAAAAATAAAGTACTTGAAGTATCTGATACTTCAAGCATTTTTGTTTTTATTAAGTTCTGGGCTGAAGGAGCCCGTGTGCCTTTTCCATGTACCACCAAGAAGTTACTGTGTTCGTAACTAAAAGAAAAGGACGGTTTATCATGTTTAGAGCATGCCACTGAAACAGTAGCAGAATAAACAGCTCTGGAGGAAGAAAATTGATGGCATCTAGGAGAGAATTTAAAGGGCCAGTATCTATCTACTTTGTTGATAGGGCATTCTGCCAAATTGTGTAGTGGAAAGGATGTATATGTGATGGTACCTTCATTCCAGAGAAGATAAACTATATGCAAACAAGTGCACTGTAAGTCAATGTGAAACATTTGCAACCTGGGCTGGGGTTGTTTGGTCAAGCAGGCTACAGAAAAGGATGCAACTGAGCCAGACTTTTAAATGTGCCATTGTCACAGGTCTTTATGGACAGAAACCACATAGGTAGAATAATGCTGATTCTCCTAGACACTGGGTTCACCATGGAGCATCAGTCTAATTATTTAACAATTAGTAGAGGCACTGTACTAAACGATTTAGAGTAATTATTTAATTTTACCAATTTCCTTATAGCATTATTATTGCTTTTTTACAGATAAGGAAACTGAAGTATAAGGTTAATATCTTGCTTAGGGTCCCATAGGTGAAGGAGTCAAGGCCTAAACCTTAGTCTATATGATGCCAAAACCAATGAACCCAAATTTCATTAATAATAAAAGCTACATCTAACTGAATATTTATAATGAGCCAGGTGATTGAGCACTGTGTAAGCACAGCTTATTAAATAGTTACAACGACTGTCAGGAGAGCGCAGCTATTTCCATTTTACATATAAAGAAACAGTAGCAAAGAGAGATCAAGCAACTTGCCCAAGGTCACACAGCTAGCAAGTAGCAGGGCTGAGATTACCACCATGGTAGTGAATTCCACAGCCAGGCCCCTAAGCCCTCCACTCTAATGCCTCTCAAATGTCATATTCCGCAAAATGTTCTCCACACATCTACTGTCCATTCTACCCCATGCTGTAGTTTTAAGGTGAAAACACAATGTGGACATTTAAACCCTGATTGTTTTTCACTTATCTGACTAGCTATTTTCACTTATGGCCAGAACCATACAGAGATTGGTCAGAGAGCTGAAAAAGGTCCCATGCATTCAAAAACTTCTTTACAGAACCCAGTCAAGGTGGCAAAATTCTAGTCTTTGAATTCAGATCTTTCTAAAGGAGAGAATGAAAGAAATGAGTTGATGGTGAGAAGACAGACCTCTATCAGGGATAAAACCCGGAGTTGTAGTTAGCTTCAATGATTGTCCTTGAAGAAATGGGCCAGAGGACAGATTAGTTAGGATGGGTAAGGAGAAAGGAGGCACCTGAAGGGGCAAACATGAAGATGGCCACATAGGCTCTCTGCAGGCAGCCACCTGGGCACCAAGGAGGAAAAGGGAATCTGCTCAAAGAGGAGAGAGAATTCCAGATGGGGGATAGATGAAGACCAACAAAAATTCTCCTTGGCCTCTACGTCATTTTCCCTGGCCTGAACTTGTTCTCAGGAATCACAGCCCAGTAGGGTGCAGCTGTTCCACAGGGCGATGGGAAAACATCAGCCTCCATGCTGCCACACCCCCATATCGGCAGTGGGTACAGAGACATAGAGAGAAACTAGCATTGTGCAAAACATGAGGGCTATAAAAGTCAATGACGTTGGCCAGGATCAACCACTTCCACTTTAGTGTGAAGACAAATCCCTGCCCTCCCTCTGCATAGGGCTTATCTGTTGCAACCACCTCTCCTCCTCATGCCCTGGCCTGGTCAGGAGATCCGGTTTGAAGACTTCACTTTGTAAACAATAAGTTGAGAGGTTACGACAAGGCACTGCACGTCCTGGGTCATCATATCTTCAGGCATGTGCTGTTGTTGCAGCTTCCATTTGTTCAACATGTAAATTAAGTGTACTGCACACACAAAGTGCTTTCCCTACTCTGGCTCAGATAACATCTTAAATTACACTGTGAGGTCAATGTTTTTAACTCCATTCCACAGGTGAGGAAGTCGACATTTAGGCACTGTAAAAGTTTGTGGGCGTGCCAAGCCAAGATTTGAACTCAGTTCTGTTTAATTCCCAGAGTGATGTTTTTAACCACTGCTTTCATCCTGTTTTCTATTATGCCTCATCTTTAGTAGCAGAATAAAAAAGCAAAATAAAGAAACAAACATTGTTCCTTTTCAAAGATATGTTTCAGGCATCAGTATGCTGGAGACTGGAGGCTTTGATGCAGATGGGGTTAAAGATATGTCCCTGGCGTTCTATCTAGCTAGCCAACTAGATCACTTTTCAGACCATTGTCCCATAAGCCTGACTTTTCCATGCCTGAAGTTTTCATTATGTCTCTGATTTTATTTCCTGCTATTTCAAGTGTGACTGCTTGCTAGCCTACAGATGTGAGTGCAGAGGTGGTGGGGTGGGAATGGGGAGGAATGTAATTTAATTTAAATTGCATTTTTGAGCAACACAGACACTTGGATATCATTCTTTATGTACTAAAATATGCCACTCAGCATATTCTTCTGGGCATAGTTAAACCTAAAATCCCCCACATCCCAAGGCTGCACTTGCAGTAAATAGCATTAGAATTTGGATGGAGGATGCAAATCTGAGATTTGTAAGTCCTGGGTGCTTTACTGGAAAGCAACAGAGGCCACAGATCAACCTAGTATGGATGGCCTGTCCTCCATCCTGGTGATGCTTGTGAGACAGGGAAATCAATAAACAGGTCAGTGCATCCTCTGACCATGCAAGTTTCCCTGCCAACCCATTGCAGCAGATCCCGTCACAAGGAAATGGAGGAAAGTCTATACAAAAAGATATAAAGTGGTGCTAGCTTTAATTCTAAAAATGAGTTCAAAAAGCATGAATTAATATTGTCCATCATGTAATTATACAAGAGATTGGTTGCAAGTCCATTTTGTGGACAAGATCCTGTAAGCTAGGATCATAAAGGGCTGCTTTTCAGCTCAATCCCTTTCTTCTGTGGACACAGACTCCGGTGTGGTCACAGGTCTTCACTTAAAATCAGCATATAAAATAGATATGCTAGATCTCTCTACCTTTTCACCTAATCAAGTCAAATTAACCCTTTAGTTTTAGTGGAAGAGTCTTCTCAGGTGACCCATGCTTCTCTGACCATTTTCTCCATGTCATTTATTCCAAAGAGCAGTTCTTTTAAGCTGAGGTTCAATGCAGTCACATCAGTGACTAAGGTTGTTTTTCTAAAAAAAAACACCAAGCACAGAGGCTATGGAGGCTGCAGTGCCTCCAGATGTTGAAGCTCATGCTTCCATGAACCTGTGCAGATTTTCTGCATGCCACTGACCTGTGATTTGTGTTAGTTTATGCTAGTATGGAAAAGTTAATCTACAGACTATCCAGCATCAGATTTCTCAGTGTTACCAGTTTAGGAAGCGGCTACTTGCCTCATTAAGACTAAGACTTTGTAAAGTCTCTCAACTTTGCCAGAATCTGGGACCTTTTGCTTGTCCTCATTATGCAACAATTCTTACCAACAACTGTTTAGTATTTTACACTCTTAAAATTCCCAAACACGGTATCTGATTTTAATCACACAATTATTTCCCCGTGAAAGTTATTACTTTTCTTCCCCACTTTAGATGTGAGAAAACAGATTCAGAGATTCAGAAAGTGGCCCAGACAGAGGATATGGAAGAGCTGGGACTTAAACGGAGGCTTCAGCAGTTGGCTCTGTGTCTGTCCTTCCTTACACCTGCAGCTGCCCCTGACATAGGCGTGACTTCCCAGAACTTTCTTCATTCCCATCACTTCTCACCTTGCCACCACTTCCAGAATTCGGCCTTTAAGCCACTGCAGTCCTATAAGCTGGTCCTCTATGGCTCTGTTTAAAGATCCTGATCCACGACTTTTATTTGTTTTCTACTCCTCAGTGGAGAAGTCTTTTTAACTAATTTTCAGAACTGATCAACAATACGCTTATTCACACCACAGTGGAACTGATAATATCTAAAGAGTATGTGACCTTCCAAAATATTTGGATTTTGAGATAAAATGAATAGGAAAGTCCAAGAAATTAATTTCTAATAATGGAATTTGAGACACTATGATAACAGAATTGGGATAGTTTGACTCTGTGCATTTCATGCCTTTACAAGAATTTTTATTCACCAAACCTCTCCATCAGATCTGCCTTTGCTTTAGGGTCACTTTAGCTAAAATTGGGGTTGGGAAACCAACTGTAGCATGATTTGGTAGAAGGTGGAAAAATGAACAATTTTTTAAGAGCATCTTTGACCCATAAAGTTTCCTTGCACTGCCTGTTACAAAGCCTAACATTTAATAATTAGTAATTTTTCTCTTTTAGGTTACTCATTTCTTTCCCCATGTCTCTTAAAGTGAAAAAGGTTCTTAGAGCAAGGCTTCATTAAGTTATTTTCAATATCTAGTCTTGATGGTGGATGAAATAATCATGGTTTTCTCAATCAGAAGAAAAGCCATAGCTCATACCTGACAGATAATCAGCACTCAGTGAACAGAAGTATTGTCATTTTACTAAATGAGGACCAAGTAAAGCACCTGCAGTTTGGGCCACTATCACTGCAGAGGTATCTGTGTGTGTCTCCTTGATGATTTGTGCTTTATTTTTGACTGTGTGATCAACAACAAAAATATTCAATAACTCTGAAACTCAATTTCCCTTATTTAAAAGTGGTATTAATACTCTATCTCAGTGATGATTTTGAAGGTTAAATAAAATAAAAATTTATGGATGTAACGAGGTGTACATTCATTGAAATTATAAGGTATTCATTAAAAATAAAGGCATTCTCTGTAGGTCCAGCTGTTTTGTATACCCAGGTGCCAGGAATATTACAAATCCAACTGCTAGGCTACGGCTGCTCCCTGGGCCCTTAATTAGTAGAGCTGAGAGGCTTCTAGCTGTGGCTCAGGCCAGGAGCTCACAGCATGAGCATCTTGCCTTCCCACCTGGCCTGGAAGGAGACACTCACCAAACTATCCCCTAGGTTCTGTCAGTAACTGCTACCTTATAACCTTATAGGGTTCTAGCCCTTTGATAACCAAGGTTGAAAAAACACAGCTCTTTGGAAATCACTGTAGAACAGTCTCTGAAAATTCTATAGGTTGAAGTGGCTGAGACGTTGGAGTTTTACAGAATTTGTACATCATGCCCCACATCTTGGATGGTTCATCTCAGCATGGTTCTGTCATCAGGCTAGTTGTTCCAAGAAAATATGCTTCATGAGCTGTGTTGTCCATAGATTGGAAGAATGAATAGCTATGACCCCCAAAGCCATCTGTGTGAGACTGCTAAATAGACCAGTGCCTGGATCTCAATTAACCCCGCCTGGAATTTCTGGATAAGCCTTCCACAAACATGCAAACCCCACCAGTGGGAGGGAGCCTTCAGAACCTCTCCCTTCCCCTATGACACTTTGTAGCAGGGTACAGGCCCTTACATGCTAAAGCTTCAGCGTGTTCAGTACTGTCACTATTAGAGACCTACCTGTTTCTGGCTATTTCTACTGTTCCCAACCGAATGAACTAAATCTGTGGGACATCCATGAAATTAGATCATAAAACACCAAGAATCCCATCTCTCTCTGTGGTGGCAAAGAGTGATAAACAGCCTCCCAGGCATCCTCAGGCATTATAAATGGCCAGCGATACAATCATTTAGCACTTCTTTGACTGGTGATCTGATCTGGGCTTGGCATGACCTGACTTCCCAAAATCTCCTGAGCCAGAATATTTTAAACTATTTACTTGCTACTACATCAGCATCTCTTCAGCAATTATGGAAAACACATGTTTAAGAGGACTGGGGTGAAGTTTCTGACTGACATGTTTTCCAACAGTGGGGTCCACATCATGTTGAATGTGATGTCAGTTGTCCTATAGTGGGAAACCCCTTATGTATCAAATTATTCTATAATTTGGGGGTTGATTCCTAGTTACTCTGGGCATTATCAAATCATGATTTCACTCTTACTTTCCTAATAACATGTCTTCTGAACAGTACAACACAACAACAACCACAATAAATAAAAATTGGAGTGCATTTGTTTGCACCTCAGAGACCTATGTAGTGTTCCCTAAACCATATTCTTAGGTATAATCTTAGCCCTGTGTGTCAAAACTGAGGCCTCAGTTACTATTCTGGGAGATATGTCTGAAAAAAGACCAACTGCAGAGACTTTTCAAAATTGGTCCCAATGAAAGCCTACTATTTCATTCCTCATTTAGACTGTTTTTGAGGCTTGCAAGTATACAAGCAAGAGTGAGAGTATCTGGCAGTAAGGTGTCCAAACCTACATCCCTCTTGAGAATGTGCTTAGATGCTTTGGCAAATGTGGGGAACCCTGGCCTCTCTACTCCATGCATAGATCCCACAGGGCAGCATTCAGGATGTTCTTGCCTCTAATGATGCCTTCCCCATTGGCAAGATCAGAGGTGTCCGAGACAAGTGCTTGAAGCTACATTCTTTGTGCTCAAGCCCTCTTTCATTTATCAGAGTTCCAAACTCTCTTGCTCTCATATGACATCCCCAATCTCCATTCATGTTTTTCATACCTTGATTCTGCCTCTTTCTGTCACCTTTTGAATTGACATTCCTTCTAGACTCCTTGGCAGGCTTTAGCAGTCATTGTCACCCCTGCCTGCCATCGCATGGATTGTTCTCAGTACCACACTCTCTGGACAGAGGCCCAACATCCAGCCATCCTACCAGAATCTCAACCTGGACCAGCTCCCAAGCCGTGGTGTTTGTATAATTTAAGGTAACTGCATAACTCCATCTCAACATAGCAAGCTCTTCTGACCAACCATTTTCTTACATTTCTGCTTTTATATGCCCATGGCTTTGACTGAAGATTCTGGTTGCTTTTAAAATACACACGTCTCTGGAGAAAGGTGAATTACGTACATTATCAAACATGTACACCTGTATATAAATATGAGTTTTACATAATCTTAAATGTATGATAGGAACATAGGGGTAGGGTAAAATAACAATGATTCTAAACTCCAGGCAACAGTTGAGGTAGAAAAAAGCTCCTCTGAAAAGGCAATGAAGCCTTAGTTCCTGAAGATGAAACTCGACACTTCCCAATGTTGAGGAGAGCTAGCCCTTAGGTAGCTCTTTTCTCCATGAACTACAACTGCCTGTCACAAAATATTTTGATAGGCACTCACCCCTGTTTGGATCTTGGCTATAAATATTTGCCCAGACCCTAAAACTGATGTCCTAACTTTACAATGCACATATTGCATAAATATATGTTGATAAATAAACTTGCTAGCTGGTGTATGCATTGCATGTAAAGTTTCTTTTTTTAAGCAAAGATTTGAGTTTTATAGACTGTAAAATATGGATATTGCTCTATTTATCTTGATGTACCTCTATGAAAGGTGACTGCTGTGATTGGAAAGTCATACCATATAACTAAAATAAGGTACTTTATTTAGAATTTTTAGGATATCCCCTGCCCAATATGTATAACCATAACTATCTTGAAAAATTAGTTGTTTATTGCATAAATATTTTCAAGAGCTCTGGCTGAAATCCTGAAGAGGTTTATAAACATTGTGAGAGAGGAGGAGCTGGTCGCTGCTTATAAACACAGAGTTCAAGGTTTCTAGTTGGCTCATGCAGGGAAAGAAGGCTAGTGGTAAGAGACATGTACCATTCTAGGTGGCATGAAGGAGCAATGCCATCAAATAGCAACAACAATCTCTGTCTAGGATATAAGGGAAAAAAGTCTTTATTATAAAAGTACTTACACTGGGAAAACATTCTTTAAAGACCAGATTATAAATAGTGTAGGCTTCCTGAGCCAGGTCTGGCCTTTGTTGTATAACTCTAATTTCTTTTTGTTTTTAAACAACTCTTTAAAAAGATAAATATCCTTAGGTATTGGCCGTGGATTGCTTACCCCATCTCTAGAGCAAATGTTTCAAGACATTTGAAAGCAGTAGAAAGCTTCTATTCAGGAGCGATCTTATGCTAAACTGCAGTTATCAAGATCACTCTAAGTGGGGTGGCTGGGCAGTTGCTGGAGGTCCCACAACCCTGCCTATTCTTTCTTTCTGCAGTCCCAGGTAGCCCTGAGGCAACTGCACTGAGCATGAGAACTCATATGAACACAGCTTACTTATCTGAATATCTGTGCCTCGGAGAATGCAAAAACTTTCAGCAAAGTAACAAAAATGTGCAATTTAAAAAAAAAAACAAAACACCTCAGACCTTACATCAACAAGGAGGCACCTAACAGGTTGACAGTTTCTGTCCACATATTTGGTCTATGGTGCCAACATGTTCAGTCTCCCAAGCAAAAACCGTCATTTTTATCTCCTGCAGGCACCATGTCTTGGATAGAAATGTCTTTCCAATTTGCTTGCTCCCTTCTTGTCTCAGTTCTACCAGAGAGAGTGTGCTTTTATCTCCTTATACCAGGATAACTGTGCGAGTCCCTTAACTGGTTCCCCTGCAGGCTCGTTTTAGCCTCTCCACATTCTGCCCCTGCCAGCCTACCCCAGATAGGCTAAGTTTTGTAATTACATTGCTTTGATTGGTCTCCCTCTTCTCTCAATGACTTGAATTCAGTTCAATTCATTTAGTCATTGATCAGATATTTATAATGCTCAGCACTCAATATGCTGGAAACTGCAGGATCCCAGATGTACATTAGAATCTCTGCTTTCTATTAGAAGAGATAAGACAGTGACAAAATACCTGTGATAGAAGGTGGGATGTGACAAGAGCCATTTGAATAGTGCAAACAAAGTTCAATAAAGTAGCTAGACAACATTTCTGGCGAGATTGAGAAAGACTTGAAAAAACATTAAAGGATTAGAAGAAAGTCACTACATGAGGATGATACTGGTCCATCGCTGTGTTTGAGAGCAAGGCATGGGCAGGGGCATGGAAGGAGAAAAGTACAGAGATTATTCTGGAAATGATGGCCATATAGTTTTACCAGGTGGGTGACAGAATAAACTTGAATGTGCTTCATTTTAAGTTTGTGGAAGGCCTGAAAGGTTAGGCCAAGTTGTTTGAACTTTATCCAGTAGACTTTGTAGAAAAGCCAGTGTTTTGTGGTTTTTTTCTTTGTTTTTTTGTTTTTTTTTTTTTTTGGCATTTGGATTCACACAGACATGATGTAATGAAAGAACTTTTTGATGACAGTTAGGGAATCCATAGATTAAAATTTCTGTTAAACCTCTGCTTCATCTTTCTGAATTACCAATATAACAAAAGAAGATGAATAAAATTATCATTTAGCATTTACATTTCTAAATGTATATAGATATATATATAGAGAGAGAGAGAGAGAGAGAGAGAGACTGAAATGCTGATCTAATGTGATAAATGCTATATGCAAAGTAAGGAAAAGGTTTTGGAAAATGGCAAGAAAGATTGGCTGTAGAATTTCCATGAATAAATGAGATACAGTGGATTTGTGTTTGGTAAAATTGGGAAATAAGAAAATATGTGTCTTTAACTTTTTCAACCTAATATCACACATCAAAGCTCCCTGACACTCTCACATTATACCATAAAATCCTTCTGGAAAGAAGTGTATTTGCTTTCAATCCTGTTTTTATTTTCTAATACATAGCAGAGAGCCTCGCTTAAAACAACCACTCAGTAAAAGTTGTTTGAATGAATGATCTCTTGAACTCCATCAATGCTTATGCTCTAGAGAAAAATTTGTAACTAAACGCATGCTAAAGAATAAATGGTTATCCATTTGCCAATGGGAATTTTCCTATAAGTAATGGATATGGGATAGTCCATTGGCAAATAAGTACAAATTTAATGGTAGCATACGTAGGAGGGGGAGAGTATTTAGAAGAGTAACAGTGGTCCATGCAGGTAGGTTCCCAATTGACTTTCTCCCTCTTTTCTGCCTCTGGGACCCCTTGACTCACATCTGAAGGCTAATCCTGTAGGGATTAGCTTTATCAAGTACTCCCCTTAACTGAGCTCATTCTGTTTTACCCTGGCATATGACAAGAACAGGGATTATGGAAAGCCCCTGAATCAGACCTTGTAGATAATCCCAAATTCTCCTGGTTTCTGACATATCAACCTCCTGTGCATGTTACCTGGATCTGCATCCACAGTACTGATTGCCTTGCCTCCCTGTCTAAAATAAAATAAAGCCACAGTCACTTACCCTTTCATATGGAAGTCCTCCTACAGTTGAACACCTTCACTCTGCCATATTAGACTGTATGTGTGTTAAATCTCCTTGTTTCAACAATTAGTAGAGTTACTGTGTTCGTGGTTTTCAACTTGTCTTCTCCAATTACAAGACTACTACATGCAGCTGAGACAGATGGATGTCATTGAAGGAGGTGGCCACATAGCTACTAAGAGGAGGCAGATGCTATAATGGTGCAATTTCAGGCATCTGAAGTGTTTACACCCCAATATATATTTCTCCATTGATGTTAAATTGTCATGATTACATTCATTTGAGCATGGTATACAGTCTCCATCCTACATTCTGAAATAGAGCCATTTTGGAAAGAAGACTGCAAGAATGCAAAAACCGCAAAAAATGCAAATACCACTTGGCAGTTTAATACAGCAGTATCAAACTGTATATGACAACACAATTTTACCATAACATTATAAACTAATCTACTGAAAAATCCCTGTTTATCTTGCATATTTTGCTACTAATATTAAGGGAGTATACTAACCAGAATACTTTCCAGTGACAGATGTATAATTAAAACTAGCATAAACCAAAGATTTTATAAAGGATGTACTGCCTCATACAACTGAGAAGAACAGTCAGGTATGGTTTTAGGCCAAGCTGACCAAGAGATTCAAATAGCATCATCAAGTATCCCTGCCTCTTTCCGGAGTTCTTTAATAGCTTCTTTCCATGCAACAGACATGATGGTTTTCAGATCATCAAGCTCTCAGCTGAGCAATAACATCTTCCCCCACAAATATGTAAGTTTCCTATTGGTGCTGTACAAATTACAGTGAATATAGTGACTTGAAGCAGAACACATTCATTATCTTATAATTCTGGTGGTCAGAAGTCTGAAAAGGGTCTTAGGGGCTGAAATCAAATGTCAGCAGGGCTGCCTTCAACTCCGCAGACTCTAGGGAAACATTTATTTCCTTGCCTTTTCCTGCTTGCAGAGGCTGCCTGCATTTGTTGACTTGTTGCCTCTTCCTCTATCTTCAAAGCAATTGCATCACTCTGACCATGCTTTTACTGTCATATCTCTTTCTCTAACTCTCTTGATTCTCTCATTCACTTATAAGGTCTCTTATGATTAGATAAGAGACCTTATAAGTGAATATAATCCAAGAGAATCTCCCATTTCAAGATTTTCATCTGAATTACATCTGCAAAGTACCTTTTGCTTCTTAAGGTAACATATCCACAGGTTCTAGGGATTAGGATATAGACATATTTCAGGAGCAGGTGGGAGCACTATTCTGTTTACCATGACAGGCTTGGCAAAAATGTCCTAGGGAGGACCTTGAGAGGTCTAGTTTCTGCAAGGTGCTTGCCTCAACCAGTCTCTGTGCCTAGGAAGGCTGTGTACTCTGACTGGCTGGCTGGAGTCACATGAGGTCAGGGCCTGTGGTGAGAGGGCAAGGGATGACAGTTTTTGCTTCAATTGTATCACATGGAATAGTTTCTTGTAGTAAAAAGGGGATTTTCCTACCAGAATGGGGCAAAGGGATGCTATTAAAGAAAAACCACCACTAATATCCATTGCATGAGAGAAGCAGATAAATGGGCATATTTGTCTAGCTAGCTTTTAACTCTTGTAAAAAGAGCACCATGAATTAAGCATTGCTCACTTAAGAATCTTTTTTTGAAATATAAGTATTGAAGATTCATGTTCAGTTTTATATCAGTGTGAAAGTGTTTATCAAGATCTTATTCTTTATCTGGGACTGGCTGCAGCAATAGGTTGCTTTGGGGGAGAAGGCAAGAGGAATTTCAAATGATAGGTCTCAAAGAGGGCATAAAGGGATGGTCACTGACAGGAGTGCACCTGCTCCCTCACAGCCTGATCCTGGGCTGGCTCTGACTCTTCTCATGCCATCATATCAGTGGGCCCTCAGTGAATGGACATGTCTCAAAAATGAGGTTCTTCCATTCCCCATTCAGCTACTTCCCTTTCCCTTTCCCAGCACCTTCCCCTCCTAGGAACTATTCATGACTTTTTCCTCAAAACTCCTATCCCTTAGGCCTGCAACATGGCCAGATCTATACTTTCCCTAGGGCCCAAAGGATAGGCAATTGTTCATGAGCAGAGCGATCCCTCCAAGGGCAGCAGCTCTTCTACATTTGGGCATTAATTCATAATCAAACATTGATGAATCATGCTATTTTACTGAAAAGCACAGTCCTTAAGTCAACCACCTAATCTAAGGGAAGAAATTAAACTCTAAACCAACATAAACACATTACAAGTCATTAGTGTAATTAAAAAGGAATGTATAATTAAAACATTTGTGTATTTTAGCTCAAATTCATCTGCGGTCGGAAATTTTAATGAACTGTTCATCAAAGAAGTCTCGGGAGTCTGGGGATAAGTTTAGCATAACAAGAAACTGAATGTTTTCTTCCCCTCTGCTTCAGGAACCCCATTCCCTCTGGTTTCTAAAAAGCAACCTGTCATTGGTTCCACCAAACTAATAATGATTCTAAGTGGTTATGATTGCTTCCGTGTTTTAAACTGATGTTATCTTTTTATCCCTTAAGAATCATGTTTTTCATAATTACTTCTCTTTTGTCCTTTCCTTAAGACAAATGATTTTGTAATTAGCGATGAAGGAAGGAGTCGTCACTCCAAGACATCTGTCAAGTTGTCAGGAAGTATGTCTCCCTGTAGCTATATTTAAACTTTCTGTTTAATAGCCTCTTGCTTTATTTCACAAGAACATCTCTGCGGAATCATGCCCAGGATCCCCTAATGATCAGGTTCTATAAAACACAGAGCAATTAGACGGTAAGTAATATCGCTCCCCAGAATGTCCTTCCTATTCATAATGTGCACCTCTTCCTCCTAGCATTCCCTTCACTCAGTCTTCCCACCCACATGGATGTGCCTGCTCCAGAGGCTTTGGATTTTAGTCTCTAGCCCATGAGATGGCTGAGTGTGTCAACAATTAGGCTGACATTTTCCCTAACTTCAGCATTCAGTTGTAACAATGCTCTCTTCCTGCAAATGAATGGCAAGCTACAGTGATAAACAGAATATTTCTCCCTTGGAGGGAGCAAACCCTCGCTAAGGCTGTGTATTTTCTGTGCACCCTACAGAGAAATGACATGCTTGCTCACATGTCTGCTGTTCAGTGTCATCTGCCGCATTAAACAGCCTCCCAGTGACTCCTACACCCTCATTCTTTAGGCACTGAATCCAAACTGACAGAAACATCCTGTGAAGTGTGGAGGGAATATGGATAGCTCAGCTTAGGAGAGTATTCCAGATTATTGCTAATCTCCAATTCTGCTGCCATTCTGTCTGTAGCCAAAATCCTGAATCATAGAAATCTCAAACTGCTCTGATCACTCACTCTCTTTATTCTTCCATAGCCCGTCCAACCCATGACTCTTGTTCTTCATGAGAGAAAGGTAGGTATACAACATTCTGTGGTTTCCAAGAGTCACATAACAGGTATCAGACAAGCCCAGGAAAAGAGAAACTTGCTGAACTGCAGTCTGATTCTGTCCTTCCACTTGGCTATGGAGGAGACACAGAGATGGGACTGGCCATGTTGAATGAATGAACACATTAAATTCCCTCCATACCTTTGAAAAAGTTGGCATTTGATACATCTTCCCCTTCCAGCTTACTCATCCTTCAAAACACCCATATTACTGGCCTGGGTCTCAGAGACCTGCCATGCCTTAAAACTCACCTGAAAATTATCAGGATAAAGTGGGAACACTATTGCTTAACATATTTTTCCCTCACAGGTGTATTCGCATTTAAGAGCAGACTCTTAAAGATCAAAAAGCCTCTAGGAGACCAAAACAAAAATTATTATAAAATTCAGCCTTCAGATAACTGAAAGAATCAAGACTTTTGTTTTCTGATGGGGCTGGCAGACTAGTCCTGGCTCTCCTTTTATTGCATCATGTGGTGGCTGCTAATTCATTCTTTCTGCCTGAGTGCAGTTCATGAGCACGTAACAAGATAGGGGAAGAGATGCAACAAATATGGTGGCTAAAATCATAAGGAAAATAATTAAATCATTTTGCTTACTTTCCTAGTTTCCCAACTTATCCCTTCATGGAGCTCATGGATAATGATTATATTTAAAATGAAATGAAACCACAAATGTCTTTAAGCTGCACTTATCTTTGTCTATTCCAAATGCCACTACTCCCCTGTGGCTATTTCCATGTTCCTTAAATTATTTTTACTGCAATTTCATCTTTTTTTAAAAAAAGCCATTCTTCACGTCAGTGTCAGATGGATCATTTTAAGACACTAGTTGCATCACTACCTTGTCTTTCTGCTGTTAGAATGCTGAAAAGCCTTCCTGACACCCTTGGGTTACAGCACGGCTTCATGTCACCTTGCCTCAGTGCATCCATCACCATTGCTTACCATTATTCAGCAATGTACAGCCTGAGCTCATTAAACTGGGCACCATCCTTTGTTCCCACCACTCCATTCTAATTCGTATTGGCTCAAGCTTATTGGCGTAATTACAGGAAGTGAAAATATTGAGAAGGTCTAAGATGCTGAAAATCCTACTTGGCTGCCATGCTGACCTTGATTTCTCCACCTCTTCTTTCCAATATGAAAAATAAACCTTAATCTTGTTTAAGCCACTGTTGTGTCCATTGTTGATTACCAGCAACTGAATGCAATTCTTAACTGACTGCAAATGGATGGAAACAACTATTTCCACCTGTTTTACCTATATTACCTGTTGCTCATATTTAAAGATAGGTGACTTTCCCTTCCACTCCCTTTATGTTTTCTGTTCTTTGGATTGTTTCCTTATTCTTTTGTTTGTTTGAAATATTGTGTAGGCCTTTACCTATGTAACGAAACTGCACATCCTGCACATGTACCCTGGAACTTAAAAGTTGAAAAAAAAAGAAATATTGTATAGTATGATTTGGAGTTCAAAAAATATTTAATTCAAAGCTGAAACCACCCCTCAAGTCCTCACTTGAAAGATGCTACCCAAATGGTGCTTCCAATATTCATCCCTGGGCTCTCCTTCCTCCTCTCCAGCAATGCCCTGCCTGACAAGAACTCAAAGGAGAAAAAATAGTATAAACAAAGGCATTTTTCTCATGACTCCACTTCCCTTGGTCAAAAATTAATATGGTCTTGGTGGTTTTCAACCCTCTATATGAAATTGTAACTATATAGAAGCACATCTTGAGTGCAGAGAGGTAATCCAAATTTTATAAATCTTTTTAGACTATAGAAATTTAATAGTTGTGTGTTGAACAAATGAATAAATAATGGCATCACAAACAGGGAACAGTGTATACTTTAAAAAAGAATAAGACACTATAATAGTATGAGTAGTTGAAAAGATTTGACATGAGGAAATTCCAAAGCTTCACATACATTTACATCATGGGAACTGAGTAAAAGTTTTTTATTCTTATACAACTTTCTGGAAGGTGATCTACTGTCACCTTTGATCCTTGCCACCTCCACACCTTTCTGCCATATTTATTTGGATATGAGGGGGTTAGAGTATTTAAAAAATTGATGTTTTTAGGGAAAATAAGGAGACACAAAGCATAGAAGGAATTTTGGGGAAAATACCACAAAATAGAACAATAATATTAGTCTTCATGGGACAAAGGAAAATGGTGATAACAGACATTGTAGTTACAGGGATAGGAACATGGAAGCTGCACCCTAGGTGGATAGCTGGAAAGTCAGTAAAATGCCAGATAAGTTTGTGGAATATAAGGAATCCATGCTTCATTTCCCTGGTAGACACTCAGGCTGTGTTTAAATAAGAAAATCCTGGAGAGGAATAGCTATAGTTAGCCTCGCTGTGACAAAGAAAGCAAGGAAAATTTTTCATGACCCAGAACTGTGAAATGGATGTTGCCAATGTGTAGTGTGTATATAACAGAATCATGAACTAAAGGGAGAGAAAGGCCAATGGAGGGAAAGGTCATCTCAATGGTAACCTATATTCACCACTGACCAAGTTCTAGATATACTCTTACTCTTAACACCTCGGCACTGCCTAAACACTTTTGAACTGAGACCAAACCCTTTGGAGAAAAGTGTAAGGAAAACTGATTAAACTAAGATTATAATTCTGAAGACTGAGAACTTTAAATTGAAATTAAGTTTAATTATAGAAGCGGGAACTAATGTGCCTTGCACATCTGAGTTTGTGCCCTGAAATTTCTAACCACTTCACATCCTCTCCAAGTAATAAAGGCTTTGACATCTTGGTAGTTAGCTCTAAACATCTGTAAGTTGGGAAAGATTGCCACAAGATCATCCTCATCTCTATCCATTGTTATCATTCTCATCATCATCATTATTGTCTAAAAAAGAAAGAGGTTCAACTAAGTGGCTAAATAGGGCCAATCTTACATGCAGAAAAATAAAGCCCACCAAGCACAGGAGTATAAGGGTGTCCTTTAATAGGTGTTCCAGGACAGAATGGCCCTCATAAGGCTTCTCTCCTAAATATGAACTCCTCTGAGAGAAATGATACGTTGTGTTCAGGATTTCACTGTGAAGACATGTAAGAGGCTACTACTTGGAGAGGCTGGGAGAATTTTAGAACAATAACATTTTGAGAGGGTCAAGAAAAGCTAAATAAGGAAAGAGGCTTGCTTGCTGTAAGATGATGTTGGAGTCAGTTCCAAATAATGATTTTCATTTACAAGTCCAGAAACAATGTTAGAGCTGCTTTTGAACATAGTTTGCTAACATCCTTCTCCAGGAGTTCTATTTATACTTTGACTTATCCTAATTTGTCCCATGTACTCTCTCACACACACATATTCATGCACACACACACACACACACATATTCACACATACACCAAACTTGTGGTCTTTAGTGAAACGATTGAATGTTGAAGGAAGCATCAGTAAAACAAGAATCCTAGAATTTAGATGTTAGATCCATAGGCGTTTCTTGATAAATCTGTCAGATTTCACTGAAAATGCCATTGTGGCTTTACCTGTGATGTTTGTTTTTGTTCATGGCCAGATTAGAGGCTTTATTTAATGTTACCACTAAGAGGGAGAAGAAGGAAAAGAAACAAGAAATAAAAGGAACCCAAAAGTAATCAATGAGATAGATGTTAAACACAAGGAAGACCTCTCTAACCATTTCAGCTGTTTAACAGAGGAAGGTTTACCTCTCATATGGATAAAAGTGTGATCTCTCTACAAACATTGGTGACATCAGGAATGCTATAAAAAGAAATCGTCTTCAATATCTTCAGTTGGATTCAAGAACTATGAATTTCTTGGACTTCTTTCTAACTCCATCATTCTAATCTTCTATCATGCCATATTAAGAACATATCCTGATGAAAAGCTCTTGCACACGTCACTACCTCTGCAGCCTCCAGGAAAATTCATGTCTTTCCTGGGCATGCACGTTTCCAAGCACATTTATACTGATACTTTCAAAAACAGCTGATGTTAACATTGTGGGTATTTATGGTGATCTAGATCTGTCAGAGTAAATATTGAAGATTTCTCTAGTGACAATGCTGTTCATCATAATTTCTAGTTGTACCTGGTATAATTAATCCTAAGGTTGTAGTTCTACTCAAAACAATGAAATATCAGAAGATGCTAAGAAATAAATCCCTTTGCTATCAAGATTCCACTCCAGAGACCAGGAAGCAAACATCATAGCTGCTATTGTCTTTCCAATGACTCTCAAAAATATGTTAATAAATACTGTACTGGGTTTCACAGTCCCCAGATAAATAATTGTAATAATGGGTATTTATTTTAAAACCTTGGGCTCAATCTCATATATTTTTACTTGAAAAATTGTACATATCATGTTTTACCTCTAAATAGTTCAGACAATGCATTGTCTTAAGGCCTGGAATGCAACTATTAAAATTCTATCTTGATTTTTAGGAAGGGTCTCTCAATCCCTCTTGAAACCCAACTATAATGGGGCATCGAAAGAGTTAACAAAATAGTCACAAAGAGATACAAGAACTGATGGAAGAGGTCAAGAAAACTTGAGGAACTGTAATGAGACAGAGAGTCACCAGCAGAGCATATCAAAGAAAGCTGAAATCAAAGTGCTTACAAGAAGATAGCCAAATATTGCTAAGATGATTGAAGACAGAGATGGAGAGTTTTTAAGCTTGAGAGACACCAGAACCTTGGAGGATGAAAGTGTCAATTAGGACTTAAAACTGTAGGATAGATTGAAAGTCTATTTAGGAGTAATTAAACACCCAGGTGCCATTCCTTACTTTGTGCATCCAGGGGACTTAACCTGCCAATGGTTTCAGAAGACTGGAGGTTTGTGTACTGCAGCAGTGGGACTACAAAAGCTTGTATATAACAAGCTTTTATAAACAACAACTATAGCTGACGGTGGAGGTGAAAGTGCTGCATCTACAACAGATTATTAATGAACGTTTACATAACAAAATTACCAGGTCCTGGCCTGTTCCTCCTTATCATCTTCCAGAATGCTGGAAGTCAGGCTTTCACCTCTCAAGTCTGTGTCTGAATGACTCAGGAAATACCGTGGCTTAAATGAAAAAGCTGTTACTCTCTGATTAACCTTAGAGTAACAGCCACCCACTGACAGCTTTGCTCATGAATACAGAAATCCAGATAAGGTTTTGATGCCTCACTCTTAATTATAAATGGATCACAAGTAATCACCTGATGTTTGTGGAAGGCTTGCAAAATAAGAATGAGACATCAAAGCAAATGGATCAAAAGAGACCAGAAGAAACAGAATTTCAAAAGTCTAAAATGGCTTTTCCAAAAGAGAAAAATAAAGATAATACATCTGTAAAGTGAGAATTGGTTGTTTCACAAAAGAAACATTTAGTAAAATAGAGAAGGATTTTAGAAATTCGAAAATTTAGAGTAGAAATTTAAAAGTTCAACTCAATGAATAGAAGGTAAAGAAATCTAAAAGCAGAACAGGAAAACAAATAGAAAATAAAAGAACAGAGACAGGAAAACTAGAATATCTGTTCAGGATTACAGTACAAGAGTGATAGGAGTTTGAGAAAAGGAGAGCATATAAAACTGAAATGATGCTATTTTCAAAGAACTAATGTAAGAAAACTTCCCAGATTTAAGGGGTATGTTTCTAGGTTTTTTTTTTTTTTTAAAGAAAAAAAAGTAAAAGAGTTCACCTAATACCATCTACAATGAGTAAAAACAGACTATCTGCAAAGGATAACATCATAGAATTCCAGAATTGTGGGGTTAAAGAGATGTAATCCAAAATACCCATAGACCAATGAAACAAAAAAAAACAAACAAGAGATGATGAGGAGAGTGGCTTGGAATCAGAATCACATTTTATTTCTAAAAAGGAGATACTTGAAGCAAAAAGAGAATGGAGAAAAGCCTTCAAATTTATTGAGAAGACAATCTTTGACTTAGAATGTAATACCGAGCCCAAACTCAATCAACTATGACGGGAAAATAAAGTCATGTTCAGACACACTGAATTTCAAAAAATGTATTCCTTCTGCATTCTTTCTGAGAAAGCTACTATAAAAGATTTTCTACTGAAACAGGAAAGATGGAGACATGTGATCAAGGATGTAGGACTTTAACAGAAAGAGAAGCAACTGAAAAGTTCTAGGCCGGGTGTGGTGGCTCACGCCTGTAATCCCAGCACTTTGGGAGGCCGAGGCAGGTGGATCACCTGAGGTCAGGAGTTCGAGACCAGCCTGGGCAACGTGTTGCAACCCCATCTCTAATAAAATACAAAAATTAGCCAGGCATGGTGGCCTGTGGCTATAATCCCAGCTACTCCAAAGTCTGAGGCAGGAGAATTGCTTGAGCCTGGGAGATGGAAGTTGCAGTGAGCCGAGATAGCGCCACTGACAGCATAGGTGACAAAGCTAGACTCCCTCTCAAAAAATAAAAAATAAAATAAAATAAGTTGTGATGATGGTGAAGCGAAATCCCAGGATTATGAATGTGTCTGGAGTGTAACCATCCTAGACTGAAGCAGAATGAAACAGGGCTTTAGCAGAGATGCCTCCAAAAGAAAAAAAAAAAAAAGAAAATGTGCAACGATGATTACTATATGACCTTGTACTATATTTAGAGATTATCTGCGCTATCAGAAAATTTTGGGGTGAATTTGAAAACTAAACCAAAGAGAGGAAGAGCGAGAGAGAATGACAATTATTAACTTCAGAGTAAAGAAAAAGTTGGGCAAGAATTATATTTTAATTGTAGTTCATTACATGGCTCAACTGTGAACAATATTTACATAGTCCATTATAATGTTAATAGCAAATGTCAGTTTAACTCCCAAATTGACAGAACGACAGGAAGGGAAATGTGTGAACGGCATTATAGAAAAAGATTGCGTGCGCACGCGCGCGCGCGCGTGTGTGTGTGTGTGTGTGTGTATCGTTGTATATTAGCAACAAATGCAATGAAAAGTGACCCTATATAGAATGACAATATTTTTAGAGAGGAAAGAGAAGTTGCATGCCCTCTGGTATAATTGCCTTCTTTAATAGAAATTGAAAACCCTGTAAGGTTAGCTGGTTTGCTTATGGAAGTGGCAGAGCAGAAATAAGGACCACAATTTTGTGTTTGCTTCTTTTATTTCCCTGTCTAGTACTCTTCCCCAATAGCTTTAACCTGGTCAAGCATTTCAGATGCACACTGGAGATTTGGAATGGGATTCAAGGAAGGTCACTCTTGGTATGCATGCCAATGATGTTCCCTCATTATCACTTTCAAATTGCTGATAACCACTGCAACTGCCTAGTCCCAGAGACTCTCATTTTCTCTAAATATTAGTAGCAGATAGTAGGGCTATTAGGGTTTCTATCATTGTGCCATATGGGATTGAAACCACTCTACCCATTGTGTGTATATTGTGTTCTGTCATTACAATTTGTGTGTGTGTGTATCTGTGTGTGTGTGTGTATGTGTGTGTATCTTGTCTTTCCACCTAAAACTGGAGGTCCTTGGGAAAGAAGAAGCATATTTTGCTTTTCTATATCCCCCACAACAGTGGCCAAAGTCCCAGTAAGAAAACAAAGCTGTGAGGAAACCTTTTACGTAACTAAGCCTAGGTCTGAGGGGAAACAAAACAAAACACGACACATGGCCCGAGGAGAGTCAGCATATAAGGGGACCGAATTACAATCCTAACAAATAAGATAATTGCAATGATCATGTGAAGTAGGATAACCGGTTGTTTCCAACTAATTTGGTGCTAAAAATGTGCCCGGTGCTGCTCTAAGGGCTTTATGCGCCTTCACTCATTAAAACAGCAAAAGAAAAGCACAAGTTGAGTACAATTATGATTTTCATTTGCCAGGTGAGAAAACTGAGGTGCAGTGAGATTCAACATGACAGAGACAATGAGACAGGACGTCTGCTCCTCTTTCTCTATGAGACTATGTGTCTGGAACTTCACTGGGGATTCCGTCCAGAATGTTCTTCATTTGCATGTCTGATCCCCTCCAGAATCTATACCTGAAGAGAGGCACATTATCTCACACATCTCTTTAACTCTTGCAATTATAAGTAGAGTATCTCACATGCAGTGAGCACTCAGCACTTATTTGTGAGCTGAACAAACAAGGAAGCTGTGATGGATGAGGAATCCTGCTATGCGATTGCCAACACAACACAGACTGATGGAGTCATGAAAGATTGGGTAGATGTGGTGCCAATATACCATCGACCATTAAATGATCCTAAATAACTTCAAAAATGTAAGCGCTATTCAAAAACATTTTATGTGATGTAGGTAAAAAACTATTTTGTATAATTTAAAAACTTTTTAAAACAATCAAATCACAACAGTATTTATAGTTTTTTGTGTTAATTTGTGTTACCGAAGGCTTATCTTTTGAGGTTTTGAAGTGTAATTGTGGAGAGTTTTTCATAACAGGTACAACAAATAAAATGGCTTTGGCTGAGTTTCAAAAAAGAGAGAAAGAAAATATTGAATTAAAAAATGGTTTTACTCAAACATTTTATGTAATTTTGTTAATTTCCCACTTTGTCACATATATAAAAAGTTAAGAAAAGATATTTTCTTAAAGAGATAGATTAGATATTGGATTTCTTTACTCAAAGCAACAAAACAATGCTGCATAGCCAAAACTCTGGTTTGTTAAATTCTGATTAAATGGAATTTGTTTTTGTTTTGTTTTTCTGTATAAGGCCTACAATCAATACATGCTTTTATTTTTGTCTTTACCAAGCTGAGGGACTTTCAAATTATTGTCTGACTTTTAGTCCCTCAGGTGTGAGGCATTTCAGTCTGAAAGGACTTCTGAGTCCTTTGCTCTGTGTGTGTTAATTAGAGTTGGTTTCATGATCTTTGCTGTTAGTTTCCTCTGCTCCACAATTTGAGAGACAGTGATGCTAAACCAATCCCCAAAGGTCTCTGGAGACCATTTCCAGTTGCATTACTGATTTATTTTTGTCTTGACCAGATGGCTCCAGGTTCCTGTGACTATATGGGAGTCTTTTTGATTACCCTATTTATCTCTCCCACTGCTCAATTTAAGGGTCAAATCTCATGTAACACATTTGTCAGCAAGATAAACCATTCAAGCCCACTGCTGTTTGGACACCATACTTCTGACATATGCTCTGTGCCTCATTACACACCAAAGTTATTAGATTTAATACATGTTTTTATAAACTCCATAACAAAAGCAGGCAGGGTTTTTGTTGGTTTGTCTGCAGATTCTTCAGAACTTGCAGCCAATGGAAGGGCAGCATTCAGGAGGACTCAGCAGAGAGGAGGGGACTCTGCAGGTCCCTCAAGGCTCCCTGACTGAGGCTTTCCTTGCCTTTATGGAGGCGGCCATGAAAAAGATGAGCAGAACATTTTTAATGAAACCAATAAAAATGCAAAGGAAGATTTAATGTTTAAAGAAACAATAAATCAAAAGTGACAACTGAAATGCAATATTTCACCATGAGATTGAGGAAATCAATTCATCCAAAGGGCACACTTGGCTTCTGTTAAAAAAAAAAATTCCCCACACATACTCACACAATAAAAGCTATCATATCAGCTGAAGCTAAATAAGCTCTAGTTAATGGATTTTGAAACCTTGAAAAACACGCATGAAGCCAGACAGTACAGAACCTCATAGCATTTGGATACACATACACACACACAAACATACACACACACCACAATGTGTACAATCCAAGAAGCATAAATTGCTATGATTAGGAAACTCTCTAAGTAAGGGTTAGGTAATAACAAAAAATAAATCCATTGTTAAAGATGCTCTCTGAACTCAGGACTAATTATCAGATTATTTATTTTAATTCCTAAATCATTTCCTTTTAAGAATTCTCATGCAACAAAAAATATTAATTGAATTCTAAAAGTAGAAGGAGTAACTTGGGTTCCATCTTCAGGAAACACATACACACACGCATACACACACACACACACACACACACACACACACACACGAGAATCAGATGCTTTGGGCCTATCTCATCAAGTGCAGGTAAAGTAACCCTAGAGGAAATTAAATTTAACAATTATTCTTGCCTTATAAGGGCTCACAAGTCAATGAGACCTTGTCACCTGCTTTAAAAATTATAATATAATTCAGCTTATGGCAAGGGCTACAACAAGGTTAAAAAGTGCAATAAACATGGGCCTAGGAATCTTGGAATGGATTGCAAAAGTGCTGTGATTTGATATAGATCTTGAGGGATGAGATAGAAGATAGCAACTTGATAGATATAATCTGGAGAACAGAAGGAATAGAAGTTAAGGGTAGAGAACAATTCTATGTTGCAATTAGATAAAGATTAGAGGTGAGGTAGTTCAAAGAATACGTGAGAGACAAGGAACATGTATGCAGGCGGCAATGTGACAGAGTAGACAATAGAAGGGTGATGTCAACAATAGATAATAATGGAACTAATAAAAATGGCTAGAGATGGGATGCTCAGTCTTGGCACTGTGCCAGGTGGTCGTCATGCATTTTCACGTCATTCTCTTTACAACTCTTCAAGGTAAGTATTAACTTCAGTTTACAGCTGAGGAAACCTAGGCCCTGTGGTGTTATTTCAGTTGCCCCTTGCCCCAGAGCTTGGATGTGGCAGCAGTGAGATTCTAAACCCTCTGTGTGACTCTAGTGTGGGGTTGCTATGGAAATAGGCACTGAGCTGGAGGCTTCTGATTGTCCAGTCAGCCCATCCACTGCTGACCCTGCTCCTTACCACACTCGTGCCTTCTTCATTCATCACCCCTGCCATGCCCTCCCCCGCCTTTGCCCTTTCTCCAACTGTCCAGTCCCAGTATCACCACAAAACTTCTCATGACACGTCCAATCCACATCGACTCAATTTTGTTAACTATAGCAATTAATCTTCCAGGCAATCATCTCCTTGGATTACTCTGGAAGGGTTGGTTCATCTGTGTATCTTTATCTTCTATGGGCTGAATATTTGTATTCTTCCAAAACTCATATCCTGAAATCGAATCCTCAGTGCAATAGTTTTAAGAGCTAAGACCTTTGGGAGGTGATTAGGTTATGAAGGCAGAGTTCTCATGAACGGAATTAGTGTCCACACAAAAGAGAACCCAGAGATCTCACTTGCCCCTCTGCCACATGAGGACACAAGTGAAAAACGTCTATCTACAAGCCAGGAAATGGGCTCTCACCAGACAACAAATCTGTTGGTGTCTTGACCTTGGACTCTCCAGCCTCCAGAACTATAAGAAATACCTTTCAAGTATAAGTCACACAGTCCATGATATTTTGTTATAATAGCCCAAATGGACTAAGGCAACTTCTTAAATAAACTTACATTTCTTTAAGGGAACAAATATTTTTTCAGCGCTTCTTTTGTATTTTCCTCATGGAAGAGTTAAGTTCTTAAGAACTTAAGCCACCTATGATGATTTATTGATTCTTTTTTTCCTAAAGATTATACTCAGCCCCACCTCATATGCTTGTGAAATGCCTTATTGAATAGCTCCCTCAACAACCAAGTCCTTCAATGCAGGTTTTCTACATATGAGCCTGCTATAGACTCTGAAACATACACAGTCTCACTTAGTTCGCACTAGGGGTTGCCAAGTAGAATTCAGAGATATTGGGGAATATGACTAGAATCACCTAATGCCAATGCAGAGAGAAAAGGGCTAAGATTTGCACATGGATTCATCTTTTTCTGGAGCCAAAATCTCCTCCTGAACAGCCCTGTTTCCTATTAGTTTATATTTTCACTGGTCACTACACTAGTAGGTTTTTCTTGTGACTAGTGAGCGTTTCTTAATATCACTAGGATTGTATAGTTAAACAAACATTTTCATGGTCTTCAAATAAGGGCATAAACAAGAACTGATTCATGATCATATAAAGCAAACATTTACGTGGATGACACACAATTTTATCTGAAATACTTAAAATAGGAAGCATATATAAAACTGTTTTAAACACCTGATATTCTCTCCTTCTTAAAAAAATTTTAGCCATTTTTATAGCACATCTTTTAAGAATATGTGCATTTTGTATTTTAATGGCAGTTTTTGAGTGCACTTCAAAATCTGTTTTTGTAGACATCAAATTTTGTACCAAGAAGCAATATGGTTGTTCATTGTTTACATTTTTGTTTTTTCCACTAATTACATGTCAGCTGTCACTTACCCTGCTGTCATCAGGCATATATCTAAGAATCCACTTCTAGGTCACTGCTTTTAATTCCTGTGGGAAGACAATAGTTAATAAAATCACAATGCCTGAATTAGAGCCCAGGGGAGTAAAGAGTGTAGGTTTAGTGCATAGGCTTTGTCACAGCTGTTTTAGGAACTTAAAGGCCTTCTGTGACATCTTCCTTGTCTATATTGAGGTTGTGGTGACTGAAGTCTGCAGATACCTTGGACAGATGCTATGAAAAATATATATTGTGCAGAGTCTTGAACAAGGTCTTTGTTTGAGATAGCAAAACAAAGGAACAATTCTTGGATTCTTAAAATCATAATCTAATTTTGGAGAAAACACCATATCATAGATATATTACCCATGGAGAAGGTAAGCATCAAAGCACTTTATGACTAAACAAGTGTGGAGCCAATGTTCCTTTGAAGAGGTGAAAAAAACAGTCTGGAAGAGGCACTCAAGGTTGGGAAATGGAGGGGCTACACCATGGAGTGGAAATAAGAAGGTCAGACACAGGGTCTTAATAACTTGGGTGGACTTGATGTCTAACCAGCAGGAGATTACAATGATTTTTTTTTCTTCAGAAAAAGAGAGAAGGTTAGATTTAAGATTCACTACATCTTTAATGCACAGAGTTCCTTTGCCTTCATGTGTACTCAGAATGACTTTGGGATTCTTATCAGCTGTTTCTAATTTAGACCTGTGACTGTCGGCTTTTTCACAGAGCCAGTGCCTCTCTGAAGTCGCTCCTTATGAGGCTTTGTGAAAAATCTGGACAGCTTAGGACACACACATACATACAGGGGAGAAAAAAAAAGAGAGTGGTGAGCAAGTGGGTACATTTTATTTTTCTGCAGTTGGCCTTTATTTTTTATATAACCTTGTACTCCTTTTCAATTTCCCCTCAAACCGTTTTTCCTCTGCCTGCTCCCTTTTTCTTCATTATTTTAATGGCTACATCTTTGCTCTGATGTGTCAATGGGAGTGGAAAATCCTATGAAGCCAGGGCTTAATGAAACACCAGCTGGAACAGAGGGATAAAGTTTCTTTGGAGCGGCTTCAAAGGGATGCGGGCTGGGTGAGCTCAGGGACAATGATGCCCAGGCCTGAGGACACGGACAGCCTGGCCAGCTGGCCCAGCCTGGCCAGCTGGCCCAGCCTGGCCCTAACGAGGCATGAAGGGATGGGGACCCATGTCACTGTTCAGTCGAGGGTGTGGAATGGGGGATTTACGAACACGCACACACAGGCTGAATTCTTCTATTTCACAACAAATGGTTTTCTCATGAAATGAGGGGCCAAAATGTGACTTCTGCCAGAAGCAGCATGAGCTAATTTTACTCAAAAGCCCTGGCTTCCAGAATTCAGGCAAGCATCTCCCTCCCCACCCCCGTTTGGAATAAATTTTACATTTCTTTTTATAGGAAAATTACCACGGAAACCTTAGTTTTGATAGGACTTGAGAGAGATTTATGAACACTCATTGGTCATTTTTGGTCAGGTGGCATTTCTCTTTTCTTTTTTGTGAATAGAGTAGGAAAAGCGACTTGGAAATAGGCTATAAATCTAGAAGGCTCAAATGCCACGTCTGGTTGTCAGCCCCATTTAGGCCTTGGCTTCGGAGGCTCTTGTACTTTGAATGACATCAAACATAATCAGATGCGGTTTGTGGCCAGAAGGGATTTTTAGAAAACTACAATGTATCTTGCCTGTACCTGGTTTATTCATATATATTAATGTGCTTTGTATAATACTTACTGTCTCATTCCTTTTGCTTCGCTAATGAGGGCATTTGATCAATTGCATTGACTAGCTCATTTTATTAAGTTAACTTTCAGAATTGCTACAACTGTTTTACTTACTGTTTTTGTTTTTTATGCTTTTGCAAACTGAGTCTTCTGAAAACTAAGATACTTCAAATCCAAAACAAACACAGAAAAAATTTTCCCCCTTTCCCTTGCTTGTGAGAACTGACAAACAAGAGTTTAAAATATGTTTTATGTTCCAAGCAACAAATATTTACTGAGAAATCAAGATTAATAAGTTCTCTTCTCCTCATGGTCTAGAAAAATAAAATATGGACTTTTATTCAATTCAGTTCCATAAGCAGGTATAAATCACTTACCATTTACAGGTATTGTTCTACCTGCTAAGAAATAAACCCAAAGAGGACACTTTCCCACCTTCAGGAGACTTCCCTGTGGGAAAGACAGACAGGATTCTACATAAGAAATTCTATTTTCATTGGTCAAAAGCATCAGAACATGATACATCTTATACAATTCAGTCTAATTTAGGGGCAAGTTTTTTTTTTTAATATTTATAGGATTATGTAACTTTCAGCCAAGGCTTCCTACAGGAGGTGGTATTTGAGTTCCATTGGTTAAAAGAGGGAAGGATATGCCAGAGGAAATTCCTTAAACAAATGCCTAAAATAAAGGAGTGACGCGGTATGTGAAGGAAATTACTAAAACTCCAATATAATTCTTTAAAATAATTACATGAGGCAGAGGGTCTGGGGATAATTCCAGAAGCATCAGTAGGACAAAGACATGGAAGACTTTGTATGTCAGGCTTGGGCTTTCTTCTGTAGATTATGGGGAGGCCAGGGAAAATTTTAAATTACTGGAGTGACTGGGTCAAGCGTCGCATGTTGGATCAATCATTTTGGCTCTGCCGTCACACAAATACACTGTCCTCTGCCAGGGAACCCCTTCAGTCTGTACTTTCCAGACCTCTTGCCATCTTCACCTCTGGCTGGGTCTTGACAATGGAAGGCATTGATAAGAGGTTGAGTTATTCAGATGAAGGAATAGTTGGTGAATTTAGCCCTTAGTCTCTCCATGCTTGCCCACACATTATCAATGATTGTTCCTCTGTGGTCATAGCATCTGTCGCACTTTCTCCAGCACCTGCTATCACCAGAACCCTTTAGGGCTGGTACTGGCTTCCTGAAGTTCCTAGTTTGGCTCCATCATAATGCATTTTTTATTTTCTTAGCCCTCCGCTTACCTCTGAGAATGATCTTTTTATTAAACTCTCTTCAGCGAAACCCTTTGAGCCTAGAATCTTGTTTATTGCCAGAACTTTGACAGAGAGTCAGAGATGAAGACAGTTTAATTATAAGAATTCCATGATATTTCAAGTACGATAGGGGACTGGAGTGTAACAGATGTATTCTAGAAGAATGTAAAAGTTAGTGACTAATCAGACTAAATAATATGAGACCAATCAATAAGAGGCCAATGTTAGAGAAGAACAATCAGAACACTAGGAAAGAGGTCCCAAAGGGCAGAAGTCAGCATTCAGAGGGTCACAGGGTAGGGGGAGAGATATGGAGATGAGTACAGATTCTAAAACAGGGATAGTTTGAGTCCTGCTGACTTCATCGTCTTAGGATGTTCTCAGTATGATAAAGCACTATATCCCCAAAAAGTATAACATAAAATTGTAATGATTATTGTGTTTCCTTTACATGGTTTTATTCCTAGATTAATATGTCTTTATCATACACAGAAGGAATTTCAAGGTCTGCAAATGGCCAAAAGATGGTATATTTCCTAACTCTTTAAAGCTATTATTGCATTTAAGATCTTATCACTTCTGAGAATACTCAGCCTTGTGTCTCTGCCTATGCATTATTGGCACTTATGGTTATTTGCACTTAAAGAAGGGCAAATAACATCAACTATGCACACTATCATGGCACTGTCTCTAAAGCAGCTTTGGCTTTTAATGGCAGTCTATGGGGTGAATGTTTCTTTTGAGTAATGATAAGGCCATTTGGAAATATACTCAGGAGGAGGCACAGGGTCGTCCAAGATAAAAAAAAATCAAACCAAGATAAATAATCCAGTATAGATCTCCCCCAGCCTAACCTAGCACATAATAATTTACACAGCAAATAATTAATATTTGAATAATTAGCCAAGCATTGAGTTGGCTTCACTACTTTTAGTGAAGCTACCAGCACCCTGGTGAAGCAACATATGCAAATTAATAAGATGCCTAAAATACCTTTATTTATAAAGGTTATTTCTTCCTTGTAATGAAATTCTTCCTTTAGCTATGGGTGTTGTGTGGGAGTCTCTGACCCAATGGTGTGTGCTGAGGTCCTCCCTTGCCTTCATCCAGGCCTAGATGCCTCTGCTTAAGGACAGAGCAGCCAGAGAGAAGTTCAGGTCAAGTTGCTGTCCTGTACAGCCTTGCCCCTAGAGTAACAGCCATTCATCCATGGTCAAAGATGCCTACGTTGTAGTCTCCTGCCAAGATCAAAATATCTCCTGGCCCACAAAAAGCCTTACACTATGACCAAAGTAGTTAAAAGCCAATTTCACAATTCAAAATCCCACCTGGCCTATCATAAGCTCTTTCAAACCAAGATCAAAATGCCCTGCCCACCCATTCACAGCTGAGGCCCAAAGCTATACTCCTGGCCTTCCCAGAAGTCTCAGCCACTACGTGGTTATTTTGCTCTTCCAGATTCCAGTCTTTTATTTCTTAAGATCCTGAGATAATGCACAAATATATTGAGATCCTTAACTTACTTCATCCAAAGTACAGCTTTCCCTGTGCCATTGCTGCCTTAACTAATAAGTACAAAATGTCAGAAATTTCATGCTTTCTTTTGTGGATATTCCCACCACTGTTATTTGTACCATCGATTCGATTGTGTTGCTATAGAGAGTTTCATTCCTGCAACAAAACATGTTGACCACAGCTACAACGTTGGAAAGACCTAAGTTTATGGGTGTGAAGAGAAGGCATGTGTGGAATTCCATTCATTGGGACACCAGTTAGAAAACTTGGCTGGTAAAATTATTGGGGACAGGATAAGCTCCATTTCTCAGAGGAGTGAAAGGTTCATCAGAAATCTCTAATATTGCTGCTTGCATCTTGCTGAGAGGTATTTATCTAAAGGCATTTTTGTAATTGCTAGAATTAAAACTGATTACACTTCAGAACCAGTTTTCAGCCTTTATTTCTGGGTTAACTTTTATAGACAGCGGTGTTTGTGAACATGTTCTCACCATGATTGATGGCCTTTCATTCCTTCCTCACTGGGGTGACTGCCACCTGAAGTTCTCCGAGGACATTGCCAAACTATATTCCCACTGCTTCCTTTAATTTTAATGGTAAGCATGTCTTCTTACCTGAAAAATTCATACTGAATATTTTATTTTTAGAACTTTTGGTTGTAGGGAAGGGACACCCAATTCAAGTGTTAAAGCTAGGAGCCTTATATTTCTGCCTAGATAAAAAAGCAGGTATGAAGATATTTCCTAAGATTTTCATCTTAATAGCATTGACAATTTTGGGACATCCTTAAGAAGGGCTTATTGAAACTGAATTCAGTACAGACAACATCTCAAAGGCATTTGAAGATGTATTTGAATACCAAAGATATTTAGCCACATAGCAAAAGAAAATGTCTTTATGAAATAATAAGCATTGTGCTTTCATGAGTTGGGGGGAAAAAACTATATCATTTGGGTATATTATTTGTTGGATTCAGATGTATTTATATTCTCAAAGTTGCTCAAGCATTTACAACCTGGCTCAGACTAGCCCACCCAGGCAAGAAAGAGCCACTGTCCATGTTCTCACATTCTCACAATATGGGAAACACACACACACGCAGAGAGAAAGAAAGAGAGAGAGAGACTTAAAATAAATACATTGTAATTAGATATATTTAATTATGAAGGTTCCTCAAAATGCAATCATATGTGATAAAATGATTCCTGGTATAACAAATCAGCTACATATTACATATAAAGGCCTTTTATAACCTCAGTCAGAAACACTTAGACCATTTTATGGCATATACCATTTTAAGCAACTGACAGAAAGCTAAGCTCAACCATGAGATATGCACACACATACACAATTGTGCAAAACCATTTTAGGCAAGAGTCTAATGAATTCCCCAGAAGACATCTACAAACCACCTGTCTAGGAGTCTGTAACACCCAGTTCAAGAAATTTCAGTTTGTTGGAACTCTTCATGGCTGCAATCTAGAAGGCTTTGGGTCTTCCATTCAGTATCACTTTCAGTTTGACTACAACTGATTGTTCATACTTATCTTTCACTAAGCCCCATCATGAGCCTTCTCTTGTCAGGAAGACAGCTAAGTTTGCCCTGGCACAGTGGCTCATTTTCACATGTATACCTTGTTCACACTGTCCCTCATTGATGGAATCCCATGTACTTATGGTGACTCAACAAGGTAGCTGGCCTTGGGATACATCAATGAATGAGATACAATGAAAGCCCTGTCCTCATAGAGATTACACTCTTCTCTACAGGAATAATCTCTTCTTCTTACCCTCCCCTGTCCTACCAATCTATGAGACCAAAGTAGTGTCCCACCTCCTTTGTGAGACCGAAATTTCTTTCCTCTGAAAGGTTGCATTTTAAAAGATGCAGATTACCTGTTTAATCTCCAAGAAGCAATGCTTCCATTGTGTGTGAGCTTACCTGTCTATAGTCATCACACCTGCTTAGCATGATGCACCCCTTTAAATTGTTATGATGTGGCCAGGTTTCTTTGCTCTCTCTACAATACCTATTTGGTATTCAGGACATTTTGATTGACTGATTATCATATACACTATCCTTTCTTATAGCCATCAGAGAAATAGTCTTAAGGAGATATCTTGCATTTATGCGGCATTTTAACCTTTGTATTAACATATATTATCATAGTACATTCTCTGGATAATCTCTTCATTTAAGAGGTAAGTAGGAAAAGGGGTACTATTCCAATTGTAAGTACAAGAGAGCTGAAGAAAATTCAGTGACTTGCTCAAAGTCACAGAGCAAATTAGTCCCCAAACTAAGAGTAGATTTGAGATCTCTTGGGTCCTACCTTGTGTTTAGTCCATCCACTTTTCACAGAGCTCCAGTGTTATGAAACACTCAAGGAAGTGCAATCTATACTTTAGGTAGCAAAGAACTTGCCATGTAAGAACTTTCAATTACTTGTGAGGGAGTAGGAGACATACAACTGCAAATAAAATCTGCAGGTCATGCTAAGACTCCCATTGAGTTCAGCATCCTCCTCCACCAAATGGAGGCAATGGCTTATTATGACACACTCCTTTCTTCTCTCTCAGTTCATACATTCGTATCTCTAGAGGTCAATTCCATTCCTACTGCTTATAGTTACATATCCTATCCTTATGGAGAAGTTTGCTACATCATCCTGAGCAAGAAAATAACCTTAACTGTGACTTCAAATTACCTAAAGGTAAAATGTGGCTAATAATCCTTTCCCTAATAGGCTCATGAAATAATGGGGTTATAACGAGAATCTCCAAAGTAATATTTGTTATCACAAAGTTAAAATGAAAGTGATACCCTAAGACTCAGCCCCAACAAGGAGTATTTTCCAATTACTAATGCAGACATGGATTTTTTCCTTCTTTAGACTCAGAGTACGTAACATTGACTCCATTAAGGTAGCTCTTATGGATAGCCTAGTATATTTTGTACATTTTCCTATTTTCGTCTTTTATGGTAATTCATGTAGTCATTCACTGTTTTCAAAGTTGTTTCTTCTAGATTATCTCACTATGTACTAAAATAATACTTAAGAATGTTCGTCCAGCTGGCTACTTTAATTTCCATCCCTTAGAGTCAGTGGTGACCTGGCTGTCAATTGGTACAGGTCTGTCCAGTTCCTGTCCCGGATCTGCCCAGTTAGTTGGGAAAGATTCAGGACAGGAGCCCTAGACCTTCAAATCTTAGGTATTGATCTCTTCCCAGGGCAGCACGTCATTCTTATGGGATGGGCACACCAATGGGAGCCTTTGTCTTTCCACCATACAGAGCCTCGCTCACAGGAGGACCATCACGAACACTTGATTGAATGAATTTTCTACTCCCAATTGTAGTATTTATCACATGATAAGGAAAATAAGGGCTTTAATGCCTTTTGTTTATTTTCCAACCACTTATTTTCTGCTTTACCTAAGTACAAAGTGTAAGTTTAAAATAGGAGAAAATGTGACATTTAGGTAATGGACATAATAAAAATTTTCATGTGACTACCTCATTATTATACCAGCTTCAAACTAAAATTTTCTACACCCAAAAGGGAAAAAATATGTGATTGTAAAGGTTACTATTTCTATTTAAAGTGTGGATGTGTTTAAGCAGCTATAACAGTTTTCTTTAATGTGTTGAGAAGAGGGGTAGCTTGGAGACCTGGAGGCTGTCTCTCAGTTTTATAACTGAGAAGCTGTGTGACATTTGTCAAATCAATTAACCTCTCTGTGTTTGAGAGTTTCTATGTTTTGAAGAGGCTAAAATAATACTTGTTTTCTATAGCTGTCTATACCCACAAATTGAAAGACATGTCTTAGGGGAGGGAAGGCAATTATTTAGATGATTCAGGCCAAAATCAATCCTGCCATGAAAGAGGAGAAAAAAAATGTGCATTTGCGCCTCAGCTGTCCAGATTGCCTGTCGACATCAATCAAATTCACAGAATAAATGGTTCAACCCTTGGCTTCCTTTTGCTTGTGTTACAAGAGGACCTTTGGGGGCATATTAGCTTGTTAAGACCAATGAGTAAATCACTAATGGCTTCCGGCCACTTTGCATACATCCAAGAATAGTTGAAACCCAAGGAAGCTCTGGATTTCTAGAATGTCAGGGTTTCAAAGGATGTTCATCTCCCAATGTCACCTTCAAAATTAGCATCAAAAGAGAAGAGGAGAGAAAAAGTAATCCAGATTTGGTTTTGTGTCCAGTGTCTGCTGGACATTACGCTGGGCACTTCATTCATCTTCTTACTTCAATTGATACTCACAAACAAAAGTATGAGGTTGGGAGTGACAGAAGAGGAAATTGAGGCTGAAAAAGAGTAAGGATCACACAATCAATAGCTGGCAATCTGGAGCATGGAACCTGATTCCAAGTCCATGAGCTAACCATTGTATTATTCTTGCTCCCAGCTCAGGCCTGGTGTGATTCAATAAAATTCAACAATCATCACTGGGCCCCTGCAATGCACCAGATATGACACCAGGAGCTGAGCACAGTAAGATCAATAAGCATGGTCCTACTATCGTGGGCTCTGTCCTGCATAATGTGAGAGTGGCACATAAACCCGACAGTAACGTTGTGTGAGCCACCTGCGTGGGTGTGCAAAGGAGGAGCAGAGCCACAGGATCCTAGAAGTCCCTTTAAAAGATATTTTGGGAAGTTTTAAGTAAAAAAAAAATCCCCCCTGGGCCCAGAATCTATTCTTCTCTGTATTTGAGCAAAGGCCAAGGGGAGAGACAAGTCTAGGTGGGTTCACGGTGCAGAGCAGGGTGAACCTGGCATGTAAACATGGATGCTGGGATTTGAATCCCAGTTGCATCTTTTACCATGTGTTTCATAAGGCACAAGCTGCTTAACTTCTCTGAGCCTCAGAGCCTGTCTTGGTAAAAGGGCTATGAAAATGGCTGCTTCATAAGACTACTGTGACTCAGAAATAATGGGAGGAGAACACCTAGTATAGTGCCAGGCACGGTCAATGATTTTTTAAAATGCTACCATTATTAGTCTAATGTTTTATCTTAAAAAGAAGTGTATTTGATTGGAAGCTTAAAAATAGGCCATAAGGTTTATTTGTAGAATAGATATTGAAGAATAGATTCTTTCTGTTAGCATTGTTTTTGAACTAAATCATTCATGAATGAATCAACCAAAAATGTATATATTTTAATTAATTATTATAGGTGAGCTACTGTACTTCACACATTGATTATGCAGTACCTGCCAACAAGATTCTGACATTCTAAACCATTTCTGGTTTAGCCCTGGTCCCTCCTGCTAAAAGTGAACTTATGGTGTTGCCATGTCACCTCAATTGCCTCCTAAACTCTTCCAGACCAAGGGCCCTCCTTTTTGTTATTCCATATTTTCTATGCCTGTAAGTCCCACTCCACATCCCTGGAACATAAAGCAGCCTTAAGAAATAGTGCTCACTAATTGTCTTTTATGAACCGCTGATGTCTGTGATTTTCATCTAAACAAGGCTGCTGCGAGTGCCAAGGAAAAGCAGAGCCTTTTCTTCATAGACCAGTGTCTTCAGGGTGGGAACTGGACCATTTAAAACTCCAGCCAATGACCAAAATCCAGTAAGTGCTTCATATGTTATTAATAGAATGCAACTAATTTTGAGGAAAAGAGGAATAGAATCAGCTCAAACAATCAAGAGTGTATTTGAATGCTCCACAATAGCATTGTATAAACCCTATGAAGATCTACAGAAATAGCCTATTCGAATAGAGAACAGTAGGGATGGTTCTATTCTATACCTTTGCTTTAACGTTCATGCTGGTGATAGAGTGTAGAGGTTGAGAAGATGTACACATTTATCAGATTCTCCTAAGGATTATTAACCAGCTACCAGTAGGTTCAGAGGCAGCATGTAATTATACCAGCTAACCCAAGTATAGACTGTTGATATGCCCAAAACACTTGGTTTACGTAGCAAACTGACCATTTGGATAACCTGACCCTGAGAGAATCCAGTCAAGGGGAAGCAAGGTTAGAGCTGTCCTGGAAGCTTAGATTAAATGAGTCCCCTGGCACAGAAAAGGGACTGGTTGAGCATCATAAAGTAAACAAGCACATAGTCTCAGCCAGGATAAATATAATATTCTGAGTGACCCGTTAAGAGAATGCAAACACGAAGAATTTTACCAAACAATGATAAAACTTGGATGTAAGTGAAGAAATACTGCTTGGTGATATAGAGCTAGTAAGGGAGGCAAAAGGGGTTTGAAAAGGTCTCCTCTGCAGTCACATTAAAAACTGGGGTGGTGACAAGGCCCTTAGATTAGAGGCATATTCCCCAAATACCCCACGATGAGGACTGCAATCAAAGGAGACAGATACTTAACATGCAATATTGCAACCACAAAGAGGCTAATGAGATTCCAGGCTGCTTGTCCACAGGGCTAGCCATCAGTGTCACCAGGCAGGGAGGCTGCTGTCCCTCTTATAACCACTCTTCCGAAACTGCATGTGTGACAGGGCATCTGATTCTCAGTGGCTTAATAATGACACTGTCTACTTAGTCTAGCCAGGCTGCAGCAGGGGAACAGTGTGCTGATAAACTGGCTGGAGGGAGACACCTGTTGGAAGGCTGCAGAGAGTTTGTGCATGGGACAGAAAGCCATGGTCACCAGAGGCACGGTGAGGAGGAAGAGCTGCCCATGCATGGCTCTGCAGCATAAACCTGGGTTCTTGGGTTTGAATTGATGAGGGTGAGGTTGATATCCAAATTGTACCATGAAGATACTGTTCAAGTTTCAGGAAACCTAAAATAAGAGCAAACTATAGGAGATCTTATCCTCCTTCCTTACTGGCAAAGTAAATTTGTTTAGCATTTGGTTTAATATTTTACCAAAAATCAAAAAAGAACAAATTAACAAAACAACAGATGAATAACCACCTGTTTCTATCTAGATGATGATTGGAGTTCAAGACTTGGCAGGACTAAGAGATAGTGTTGATGAGAGGAAAATCAGATTAGGACAGAGACAATGTGAGGCATCACTGTAGCTCTGGGATTATTCGCTATGGAACAGAGCCAAGGCTCCTAATCCTCTGGATTCTCAGTCCCATCATCTGTCCTGTAAGCGACACTCACCTTTATGGGGAAGAGCAAATGAAATAGATGTTGAAATTGATTTGAAGCATGGCAAATATTACATACAAATAAGACATCTGTGATTAAAGCATTTTATCCATTGCTTTGCTAATAAGTGTTCAAGGGAAGAAATTAATCAAGAACATTTTTGGGGAGGGGTGTCAGTGATAATAAGTACCCCGTCTTCATAGACATCATGCCAACTCTGTTCTTGAAAAGCTGATTTTAAAACTTCAGTAGCTATTAACAATGTGATTAAAATCCTGAAACTTTGGAAAGAGCTTGTCGATATGGTCCATATTCACTGATTATTTACCAAACCTACTTATCTAACCATCTCCATGGTTAAAGTTTTCTCCTTTAAAACTACCAAGTTGTGTAGGTGACCATTTGTCATGCCCGGGGAGCTCTGAATGAGGTTGCCATATACAGCTGCAGATGTTGTGCATTATGTAATTCTGCTGAGGTATTCACATAGACTTCTAGAGTTGTTTAATAAGATACCCTAATTTTGGGAATAATGCTAGAAGAAATTTTAAAAAAAATTTCTAAAGAATTTTTTAGCCTGTATTTTAGAATTTTTTTTTAGCCTGTATTTAACCCAGGTTATGTTAAAATCAGCTTCTTATAGGTCACCATGTTTGGTTTCCTCTACATGCAACAAATGTGCAAAACAAATCTACAAATCTTTTTAGGGTGTTTTGGAAGAGAGCTGCTATTATCTTCCCATGGATGTACTTTCTTTCTGTGCTTGTGTCTCTGACATAGGGTTGAAAAAAGTAACTCTGATGTGTAGAAATTCAAGCATGTGGCAAACAGGCAAGGAGTGACTTTGAGGGGGTGGCTCACATCTATACAAAGACACCTAATTCTCCTTTCTAGAGTTTTAAAATTTCATTTTAAATTTCCAGCCAAAAGAAAAGCTTTCAAGGAAATGGGCTAAGAACTGATGACACTTTTACTATGATGATGTCAAATTGGAGACTGATGATGTACATTTTGGCATTACCTAAATTATTCTTAATGAATTAGGTGCTTCCCAAAAGTACATTATGAAATGTCCTTTTTTTTTTTTTTTTTGAGACCGAGTCTCACTCTGTCACCCAGGCTGGAGTGCAGTGGCTCGATCTCGGCTCACTGCAAACTCCGCCTCCCAGGTTCACGCCATTCTCCTACCTCAGCCTCTCAAGTAGCTGGGACTACAGGTGCCCGCCACTATGCCCAGCTAATTTTTTTGTATTTTTAGTAGAGGCAGGGTTTCACCGTGTTAGCCAGGATGGTCTCTATCTCCTGACCTCGTGATCCGCCCACCTCAGCCTTCCAAAGTGCTGGGATTACAGGTGTGAGCCACCACGCCCAGCCTAAATGTACTTTTTACCTTTCAGTATATATACTTAATTGAGTCTTTATTGGAAATTGTTTCTTAGGCTGGAGTTTTCTACCATCCCTGTGACGCCCCCCAACTCTCAGTGTCTTCTATCCTTCATTTAGAAAGGAGATGGCTAAATGATATCTGATAGTTTCTGTCTGTGCTACCCAAACTTCATGTCTCTGATCATTGCCAGTCATTTATTTGCAGGGAGAAGGCTTAGCCATGTTGTTTTTTAAGCTGAATTGTAGCTTTGAGAAACAATGATGTAAGATTTTATTTTTCTCTACAAAGTGGCATCTCCAGAGACTAGCATTCCCCAGATAGCTTCCAAAAAACATGAGTGTGTTTGATTAGTGTTACTTGAAGTATGAACAACATATTCAGAATTCCTTGGTCATGTACTTTAGCAAATAAGTTTAGTCCCCAAGCATTTCATTTATTTTGCGTGTTACTTGTATTATTTAATTATTGTTATATTTCCTTACTTGTTCTTTTCCCTGTATTTGAAATCATTATTTCCTCCCTAATTTTCAGATCTCATCTGTTCCTCAGCTCTCAGATTACCCTGCTAATTTGTAAAATATCTTCCTTTCCACACAGAACTATGAAGTGGCCTATAAAGAAACATTAAGAGTATATTCTCTTTCTCTGTGGGCTACTGAGAATTGGAAATTCTAGAAGCCATGGGATTTTAAAGAGTCTTCTGTTAACTTGAGTTATTTTTATTTTATTCTCTACAGACTTTATTGTGTCAAGTGGGAAAAACAACTAGCTTAAATGAATCTTTTGAGACTTTGATTATTGGTAATAATAGCTTATAAAAAGATTACTTTCCATCAGATGCCATTTTGAACAGATTTGTACTTTTTTCTGTGACTGTAATAGCTTGGTGAAAGAGAAGGTCAAACTTAAGAAATATAGAAGCAGCAGCTTAGTCATAACACTGTAGTATTATGGTAGTACCATAATGGTAATGCCAATATGGTACTGCCATATTACCATACTAGTAATATGGTAGTAAACAAATGTACTTTGCAAACAATTTCTAGAAAACCGATAATTCTGTCTAGAAAGATCAATATTTCACCTATATTTCCTTTCTGCTTTCATCTTTTGGGTGATTTCCCTTATATTTTGTTCTTTGTTTATTGACTGTACACTTACAATCAGGCTTATTTGAGGACATTGCAGCTGGAACTTATGAATCTTCTTCAGTGTCCATTTTTGTAATCAAGGAAGCAGTCATTCCTCAGTGGGAGCCAATGTGGCAGGGGTAATAGTTATTTCACTCCGTGTGAATATCATGGACTGTTCTTTCCTGCCCAGTGTACTCACAAATCATGTGACTGTGGTCCCTGTGGGTATGAGCCAACCAAGGACAGATGTGTCAGTATATATACCTTTCTTCTACAAGTAAGTTTGATAGAATTGTGGCATCAAAAGAGTCCATTTTACTGTAGTAAATTATAGTTTAAATTGTTAAAAGTATGTATGTTTATCTTCCTAACAAATGTTATTAGAAAATCTACTATTTGCCAAGATCAGGGTTCAAGTACCAAGGGAGGAGTTACCAGCTTTGCTTTTCTGCTTTTACGGTGTATTCCTAACAGCTAGGATTCTCTGAAAATAGCTGTTGATACAGTGATAGAAATAGTATTACTTTCAAATATTCATCAGCTTTAACTTAGAACCACAGTGTTCTTGGTCTAGCTTAAATCTCACCTCTACCAATAAGCCTTTCCTGAATGATATGGTTTGGCTGTGTCCCCATCAAAATCTCGTTTTGAATTCCCACATGTTGTGGGAGGTAATTGAATCACGGAGGCAAGTCTTTTCTGTGCTGTTCTCATGATAATGAATAAGTCTCATGAGATCTGATGATTATAAAAAGGGGAGTTTCCCTGCGCAAGCTCTCGCTTTTGTCCGCTGCCATCCACGTAAGATGTGACTCACTCCTCCTTGCCTTCCACCATGATTGTGAGGCCTCCCCAGCCATGTGGAACTGTAAGTCCATTAAACCTCTTTATTTTGTAAATTACCCAGTCTTAGGTATGTCTTTATCAGCAGTGTGAAAACAGACTAATATACTGACCAAACCTTTTAAGCAATTTTTCAAAGAGGATGAGATGGTTTTTATTTGGGCAGCATCTCCTGGCTAGAAGGAGAATTTTTCACAGTTATCATAAGTGCTCATTGTCAATTTATTATCTCTACTTTTCAAATATAAAAAGAAAGTCAGGCTCCAAAAGGCTAAGTAGCTGATTCCTCTACATGCAGCTAGTTAGTTACCTAAAGTTAGAAAACCAATCCCTGAGCTGCAAACTCCATGCCCTTTCTACCGTATCAAGTCACCTCTCAAGGCCCTCCCCTTAACCTGACCTAATCTGAGGCACTTGAGGGCAGTGATGTGTTTTTTCCTCTCACAAGAGGACTCTTGTGTTTGGAGAACCTTAGAGTAGTTGCTACCTTCCCACTTCTAGTGCAATCTCAATATAAAATGATACCATGAGGCCCAAGGAAGGGCAGAAGGACTGTGAATGTGGGTGTCTCCGCACAATAGATGTATGAAAACAAGTGTCTCCATAGACTTACCTGCATTTTCACTTAGCTCTTGGTCAGTTTCTTCAAATCTAGCTTTCTCTCTGGATATTTTTTACATAGAATGAAATATGAATGAACATATATGTGTGTATATACACACACATACGTATTCTTAGAATATGAATATATATGTGGGTGTGTATATACATGTGATATACATACATCCATCTTCTGGAATTCTTCTGGTTTACTCAAATACTCATAACCCTCATTAACTAAAATCCCTCCTCTGAGAAATTACTTCTCAGAAATGTGATGTATCTCTGTTCCTTTCTCAGACTTCCATTTAACTTTTAAGCATTCATTTTCACTAATTATTTAACACCCAGATTGTGCCATCTTTAATATCAGGGATTATGTATATTACTTCTATATTTATATAATTACAATTTGCATTCAAGTATTTTTGATGTTGTGATTATATCTCACATAAATTCCCCTTTTGTATAATTCTGTGAAGCCTAATGCTGAATATTTGTTTTTAAAGAAATTTCTGTTCAATCTATAAACTATGTTCTGAATATGTGTTTTCTTGTTTGTAAAGCCTACTGAGTCCCACTGGGTGAGTCATAAGGACTGTGCACACTGATTTGTTTGCCAACATGTCTAGAGTCAGATATTAATCCATTGATTCCACAGATTCATGTGGAGCTCCAAGTTTGTCAAGACCCCTGTGCTGGGCCCTGCTGTTATGAAAGATTCAATCCTGACCAAAGATAAAAACTCACTTATAAATACCTGGGACAGGCTTTGCCCAAATGATGTACAATTTTTCTCACAGAAATTTCCACCTGCACATGAAGTCTTTGTATATACAAAGACTGGCGAATGTAGTATTTAAATGGCCATATCCATTTCTATTTCTTTTCTTTTCTTAAATATATACTTTAAAAGTAACTTAAAGTATGCTGAAATAATGATGAAATCAAGGGCAAAAACATATAATTTTTTTTTTCATTTTAAAAGCACCGGGTGTCCTCTGCTCTCCTCTATCAACCCACTTTCATTCCAAACAACATAGTCGGATTGTCTTTAAATATAAATGCTCTCATCCCTAAGGAACAGAGAACCAGAGAAAGGCAGCAGAAGGGAACGTGTGCCGAGAAAGGCATTGGTGCCCTAAGGGACAATTTTCATCTCAGGAGAACTGACCTTTCAGAGAAAGCAAATTAAATTATCTTTCTCATCCTTTACTTTTGATGTGACATCATTAAAATGCACGTTACATACCAACACTCATTGTTTTGTATTCATAACCTTAAACTAAAATTAATCAGTTGTCACAGGGACTTAACACATTTGTTAATGGTGCCTAGCCAAAAATCTGTATTGTCACAAGAAAAGCAGCTTTATGTGTACACCCTTGAGAAAACAACAGAGGAGAATTAACTGGTGGACACTGAACATCCCTGTCTCTTGTTCAGAAAATAAGAGTCCTCATTCTCTTCTCCGGTTATTGAATTAGTGCTCCTGCTTTGATGTTTGACATGAAGTTTAGTACCTTGAGAGCAAGAAATGTTTTTATCTAAGTCTGATTAATGTAGACTAGGTCCTACAAAGTTTAATAAATAGATGAATTTAGCTAGTATGTATTTATTAAGCTCCAATATGGAGCCCAGAGCCTTATCATGGATTCATTCTTCATCATGTATTTATTGAGAATTTAGACTGGTGAAGATGTATTTATGAGTAACCCCAAGTCATTGCTTTTGAAAAGCTCATAGTCTTGACAGGCAAAATATGAGTAAATAGTTAACCTATGGCATGATGTCTTAAGTGCTCTAAAAGAAAAGAAAAGCACACTCTCATAGGAGGCGGCCTTGGAAACAAAGGAAGGACCTCTCAAGGGGGTCATCTAAGCTGGATCCTACATAGCATGAGTGGGAGCTGGTCTGAGGAAGATGATGTGCTATGCCATGCTGGGCAGAGGAGATAGCACGAGGAGGACCAGAGAGGTGTGCTGTGGTCAGATAGCATTCTGGGGACAATTTAAACCACTGGAGAGTGCTAGGGAAGAGAGTGACCTGATCTGATTTGCATTTTAGAATGCTGTCTGGCATCTATGAGATATTTATTAAAGGAGAGCAACCTCAAAGGAAGAAAGACTAAAATAGTTCACTTTTCTTAGTGTGTCAAATCAAAGACAGTAGCAATGTGGCCTGTATGGAGGTAGAGAAGATGGAGGTAGGAAGAAGATGTTTCAACTAGTATACCTCAATATATACAGTATATTAAGGAGGAAGAAGATTCAAAGTGGTTGGATGAATGATGAGATAGGAAAGGAGCTCAGGTATGAGAAAGATGTACCACCCACCCTCCAGTACTTTATATTCTGTTCAAAAAAATACAAGTTGGAAATGTATGCCTTAGTATATTTAAGCAATTTATTGTTGTAGAAGTAGCTGAACTTTGTAATTTGCTAAATATTGTGCAATGTCACTTATTAGCCATGTGGCTGGCAATAGTTATTTTCTATATTATGACCACTAATGTATAGAAAATACATGGCACTGAGAGATGATCTAAAAATACTAGTAAATATTGCTGTAAAATGAATAGTACAAAATGAGAAACATAATACTAATTATATGTTAAACAGTTAAAGCAAAATGGTTAATGTATTTAAAGGCAATTTTTTCTCTTATATGCCTCTGAGTAAAAGAATGATTCTGTTGGTGTAATTAGGAAAGTGAGCAGACATGTATATGCTTCAGAATATCTCTGGGAAATAGATTACTCACCTCCTTAGGTCAATATTTGATCCCTATTAGTCAATAAGTTCTTTTTTTTTTTAATGTCAACAAGAAAAATATTTTACTAACTCAAAATGTTCATGATAGGATGTTAATTTTAAAAAGCAGTACAGTTTTGTATTTTTAGCCTCTGGCAACAGGCACAAAGAATACCCTGTATTTAGCTACATCTGTAATCATGTGTCAATAAAGAATATTATATACTTTTTTCTGAAGATAGATATGAAGAGACAAAAAGATGAAAAATATCAAAATGTTAACTGTGGTTAACTGTAGGTGAAACTGCAAGTGAGTTTTAATTTTTTATACATATGACATATTTTTTATTTTTAAATATTTAACAGACTGTGTATATTCAAGGTGTACAATATAATTTTATATAAGTATACATTGTGTAATGATTACCATAATCAAGTTAATTAGCACACCTTTTACTTCAGAGTTGCCGTGTGTGTGTGTGTGTGTGTGTGTGTGTGTTTGTGTTGAGGGAATTTAAAATTACTATGTATTACACTGTGTAATACATAGATATTACACTACTACACATAGATATTACACTATGTATCACATTATGTAGAAAATTTCATGTATATAATACATTTCTATCAACTATAGTCACCATGTTGTACATTAGAACCCCAGAACTTATTCATAACATAACCTGAAGGTTTAACCCTTTGACCAACATCTCCCTATATCTCCCACCGCCAACCCCTGATAACCTCTGTTCTATTCTCTGCTATCAGTTTGACATTTTTTAGACTACACATATGATCATACAGTGTTTGTTTTTCTGTGGCTGGCTTATTTAATTTAGTATACCATCCCACCTAGTATATCTATATTGTCACAAATGGCAAGATTTCCTTCTTCTATAATATTTCATTGTTTTATACACACAGACGTATATACTTATATATATATCACATTTTCGTTATTCATCTGTCAATGAACATGTAGATTGTTTCCATATCTTGGCCATTGTGAGTAATACTACAGTGAACATGGGGACATAGATACCTCTTCAAGATACTGGTTTCATTTCCTTTGGATATATACCCAGGAGTGGGATTGCTAGATTGTATGGTGGTAGATTTTTTTTTGAGGACCCCCATACTGTTTTTAATAATAGCTGTACCAATTTCTATTTCCTCCAACAATGAACCAGGGTTCTCTTTTCTCCACACTTTTACCAACTTAACAAGCATCTTGTCTTTTGATAATAGCTATCCTAACCTGTATTAATATACTCTGTTTTCTGTTCAGATCGGATAAGTCTTTTACCTTTTACTAAGAGGTGTAGATGGTGGTTCATTGTGGTTTTGATTTGCATTTCTCTGATGATTAGTGATGTTGAACAACTTTTCATATACCTGTTGCCAGTTATATGTCTTCTGTGAAAAAATGTTTATTTGGGTCTTTTGCCCCATTTTTAAATCTGGTTGTTTTTTGCTAAGTTGTGTGAGTTCCTTTTGTATTTTAGATATTAACCTCATACCAGATTAATGATTTGCAAATATTTTCTCCCATTCTTTAGGTTGCCTTTGAACTCTTCTGATTATTACCTATGCTATGCAGAAGCTTTTTGGTTTCAGGTAACTGTTCTTGTTGGTTTTATGCTTTTGGTGTCATATCCAAAAAGTAATTGCCAAGACCAGTGTAAAAAACCTTTTTCCCTGTTTTCTTCCAGGAGTTTTAGATCTTACATAGTTTTTAATTCATGTAAGTTAATTTTTGTATATGGTACAGGATAAGAGCCCAGTTTCTTTTGGCAGGTGTCTGGATATCCAGTTTTTCCAACATCATTTATTAAAGAGACTTTCCTTTCTCCCTCATAGATTCTTGGTACCCTTGTTAAAGATTAGTTGACCATATATGCATGGGTTTATTGCTAGGCTCTCTATTCTGTTTCATTGGTTTATGTTTCCATTTTTATGCTAGTATCATACTGCTTTATTATAGCTTCATATTATAGTTTGAAATCATGGCGTGTGATGCCTCCAGGTTTACTCTTCTCAAATTGCTTTGGATATTTGTTTTCTATGCGAATCTTAGATTTTTTTTTCCATTTTAGTTAAAAATGTCATTGGAATTTTGATAGCAATTGCCCCAAATCTGTAGATCACTTTGGATAGCGTGGGCATTTTGAAAGTTTTAGTTATTTCAATCCATGAACATGACACATCTTCCAATTCATTTATATCTTCTACAGTTTATTTCATCAGTGTCTTGTGCTTTACAGATCCTTCACCTCCTTGGCTAAATCTATTCCTAAATATTTTATTATTGTTGATGCTATTATAAATGAAATTTTAATTTTTATTCCAATAGTTCATTGTTAGTTTACAAAGGCCAATGAAAAGCTGAAAATGTTTCCTCTAAGATCAGAAATAAGACATGGATGTCTACTCTTGCCATTTCTGTTTAACACAGTACTGAAAGTTTTAGCCTAAGCAATTAGGTAAGAAAAAGAAATAAAGAGCCTCCAAAAATTAGAAAGGAAGAAGTTAAAATATCTCTTTTTCCAGATGACATTTTATATATTAAATTCCTAAAGACTCCACCAAAAAATTATTACAGCTAACAAATGGACTTAGTAAAGTTACAGTATACAAAATGATCCTTAGAAAAATTAGTTGTTTTTCCATTTACTAACAGTAAATTATTTCTTATATCTGACCATAGACCCTCCAGCTTATGTGAACCCTTTTGCTTTTACTATATCTGCTCAGATTTCTTCTTGTTCTGCTAAACGTAGTTACTCTCTTTGTAGGGAGCTTTATCAGTACAACTTTATATAGTATTGTGTTGAGAATATGGTTATTTTCTTTGTTTTTCATAACTCTGAAGAACATGCTAGCATATTTCATTGATACTTGCATATGTTTTCTAAATATACCTCAGCTAGTAACTGCTATATACTTGGGAGAAGGGAAAGCAACTTCTCTTTACTGTTTTTTTCTGAAGTTCTAATTTTTATTTTTTTCTTAGAGAAATAGGTATGAATTTTATTTCATGCAACATATTACTCAAGTCAATGTGAGCATCTCTAGTGAAGTCACTGCATATCCTTGGTACACAGAAATCCTTGACCCCATGTTCTAGATGAAAACCTGGGGAAAAAGGAAGAACCTGGACTGCCTACATCACATAGCTCTTAGATACCCATATTTACTTGATCAAATAATCAGAACATACCTGACCTAGGCAAATTGTTAATCTGTGTGTGTGTTTTTTTTTAATTCTTATGCTTCCAGCCTTTTCTTTCAAGGGTGACCTTCAGCCAGTCCATGTTTTCCTATATTTTCCTATTCTCTCATGAAACTTACTCCCAGAAAGGGAGCTTGTCTAACCTAGGTATGTTTTTCAGATTATGTAGTACAACTGCCTGGGGGATTTCATTTTAAACCTTTTTCATGTTTGTAGAGCGGAAGATGTTGTTCCCTATAAAGAAAGGCAGGCACCAGCTAACAGGCAGTGGGGGAATAGTAGAGACCTTTAAATCCGTCCAAAATGGCACAGTCTATTCTGCTTCTATCTAAGGCAACTATACATCTAAATAATGACTCAGTTCTTCCCTCCAGCTGTTAATGTTGGTGACCCACAGAGTCAGAATTTAGAATCCAGTGCAAACTCTGAGGCTACATCCCTCATGGTAGACAATGAGAACATAATGTCTGAGCTATGCGACAAAGCCTGGACTCAGAACCTGGATTTTGGCTCACTGATTGCAGAGGTACCTTTGGTGATCTACCCTGGGCCTCCGTTGCTTCCTCTTTCTTCAGTATCACTCCTCAGTGTAAGGAGTGTAGTCCCTATTTCACAGGTTTCCCATAAGGATCAAATGAGCGTATGCGGGTTCCCAGCCTGCCATAATGCCCAGATTGCAGAGGATTATTAAGTATCCTTTCTAAGTCAAAACTTCTAAGCTTTGTCTCTGTTTTCATTTAGCTCATGTCCAGGGTCTCAGTCTCTGAAGCATGAAACAAGACTCCAGGAGGGTGGGATGTTTAAAAACAAAACAAAACAAAACAAGCTATCATGGGCAGCTGCAATTTATAATGACTACAATATGTTATAGCCTTTCTAGTTATCTGTAATTTATACAGCTGTGATCAGCTCCTGGCTTGCCCAAAGGAAACACACTGATTCAGATACAGATACCTTTATTTTTGAAGTATCCCACGTATGTATTTCCTATTAACATCAGTGTCTTTCCAAATCTATGACCTTCAATTTCATCTGGTCTCCCGGCATGGCTCTAGCCAGAGCAGCACGTGCACAGACCAATCTTCGGTCTAGATTGCACATGATGGAGTGATGAACTGTGATGTAACCCATCTATGAATCTTTCTACCTTTTCACACACAGGTATATATAATATTAACATGGCTCTACAAATATCATCCCAGAAAGGCTAGCACAAAATCAAAATTGGGGGTCTAGTAATTGCATTCACTCAGAAATAAGAACCACCAGTTATCATAATGCTAAGTAACAGATAAGGACTTTCTTTCTAGGCCAGAAGACTCCTTGAGATGGCTTATGATAAAATAACATCAACACTAACTTCTGTTCCATGCATTATAACTATAAAATGAAATGGAAAGAAGAAAGCCATCATGAGGTTTTCATTTCAGTTATGTACATGTGGGGATATTTTTGGTGCAGGATTCACAGATAGAAAGGATTTACAAGTTAATAAAATGCCTGAATTATCAAATGCAAAGTGCACATGTTTCAAAGGTGAAAAATAACAAAAAGTCCTTCTTACCCATTAGTTCTCCGTCTGTGGGGCTCACTGTGTGTGTGTGTGTGTGTGTGTGTGTGTGTGTGTGTGTGTGTATGCTGCATGCACAAGCATGTGCTTCGGGAACCCAGAGTGGCCAGCTTTTCGCAACCACCATACTGTAAACATTTGCTTTTCTAAGTCTACCCCACCTCACTGGAATATAATCATTTAAATTATTCAGCATCTAAAAGCACTATAATGCACGTGGGCCCAGTTGGCGGTTATTTTATGCCTATTAGGCCCTGCAGCCCACAATAAAGAAGGAGGGAGCTGGGCTTCTGCCAGCATCACAATGACACATTGTTCACACATCAAAAGCCATACAACAGAGACAGTTGATATTTAACGGGTTCCTGTTTGCATGATGCCACTTTGGTGGTTCATCTCTGAGGTTTCCTTTGAAGGAAGAGGGAATCAAATGTGTGGAAATGTTGATAGTGAATTTCACCCTTCCCTCTCAAGAGAGCTAAAGGGTATGATTTCCAAAATGAGCCCATCTGAAATTTAGATAATGTTTGACTCTTCCTACCCTTCTTGGAGCAGTTTAGCAATGAGACCTCTGTTCAGAGATAGGGGAATATTCACAAAGCCCCCTGCTTTATTTCTTGGAAAGGACTCTGAGTACTACTCAGTCTGAGCATGCTTATGTTTAATACCTTTTTATGGAAGCAAATTTGCTTTGGGTAATAACAGAATATAGTTCTGTTATGTGGTTTGCTAACTTTCCCTCAACCAAGGACAGATTTTCAAAATCTCACTGAGAAAAATAAAGCCTGTAAGGAGTTAGGGGAGGAATGTATAATCAAAGTTTCTCTGAATTTCTCCTTGGGTAAAACCAGGCATACTTGAATGCCATTAGAATTTATAACCTTGGGTATGAGATACGTTAAGGTCCAGTGTGCATGTGTGTGTCCATAGTACGGATACAGTGAATGTTTGAGTATTTACTATCAAGTAGTCATTGATGCACTGCAGTTTATAGAGTAAAATTCATCATTCATACAAGTAATATATTTGTCCAAATTGGACAAAATACAGAGAAGAGTCACAAAAATGATTGAGGAGATGGAGGCCTTAACATACGAGGTGAGATTAAAAGAATGTAGTGTGTGGAGCTTCGTGAAGCTGCTGCTAAGGAGATATGGTATCACTGCCTATGCCTCAGGGCATAGCAGTAAACCCCCAAAGAGGAATTTGCAGGGAAGTAAAAGGGGCATTACAGAGAAGAAATGAGCAGAGAGGAGTTGTCTGCCTATCAGGGAAAAAAGTTTGTTGGAGTGGAAGCTATTAGGCAGCAGAATTACATCCCCAGGGAGACAGCAATGTCTGTGACCCCATTACAGAGGACATAAAGGCTGGCCAGGTGATCCAACTCCCCAGTATACTATAAGGAGGGCCTTCTGGGCTCCTTGGAGACCGGGAATGGATGGAGGGTGAAGTGAGACTCTTTCACATCTTACCATGTATGATTCCACTTTGGTGCTGAGATGAATGCTGAAGGCACGATTCCCCAGCTACCTGGATCTGATGCCAAAGTTAGATTTTATAATTCTCGGATACATACTTAGGGATTATCATCAAACTCTTTTCCCAAACCTTTGATATATTTAAATGAAATAAAACCCCTAGGTTGCTTTGAAAACAGCATCTTTGGAGCACGCTTTTATCTGGAGACATTTCCCCAAATATTTTTTAAAATGTGCATGCATGTACTGTGGGGAGACGGGGAGAAAATGAACCTCATTGAACTGCAATTCATCACAAAGTTAACTGTTTTTATACAGCCTATGTTCTGTGTGTGCATGCCAAATCTGCAGCCATGCTAATGGAATATTAATATGTTCTTACTAGGAGGACAGATTGAGGCTTAAAAGGAAACAAAAATAAAATATAATACAATATAAAGGAAAGAATAAATGAAAGAAATAGGAGCCAGTTGGATTTCGGGGTCTCAGCCACAACCCCCTGGGGGAAGGACTGGGGAAAGAGAGGCAGTGCTTTCTCTTTATCTTGCAAGCAATTACTGGCAATTTGTTCTGGCCAGTGAAACTTCTGATATTATCATGGTTGCTGAGTAATTTATCATCAAAGTTTAATGTGAAAACAGGTGACTGTGTAATCACCAATCTAGGAACAGAAATAGAATCGTTATTATTTCTGCCTGAAGAGAGAGATTTTTTTTTTCTGTCAATTGACTTAACGGCCAAAAGGCTGTTCATCATATCACCATGAATTATAAAACCTCTATTAAATATTCATAAAAGTTTTGAAATGAATGTGTGATAGAGATGAAAGCTGGGCTAATTTAAATACCTACCAGACCTGTCTTAATTACAGAGGTAAAATGAGATATAAAAATTATAGCAGCAAGGAAAAAAAACTTGAAACAGTTCATTCCATACATTACAGAAAATGCCTTTGTGAGCCACCATACACAAAGCCAGAGCTCTGATTTCCATCTGCCTTAAAGCAGTGCTGAAATGGAGTTGGCGATGTCTTTCTTCTACAGGAAGTAAAAGGGAGGCATCCTTGGGACTTCAGGCCAAATACTTTTTGCTGTCTCTCCAAAATGTAAAAAAAAAAAAAAAAATCTCAACTGTAGAAGCACATCCATATGCACCTTCTGAAATTCAAATCCTCAGAAAAAAAATCAAGTGGGGCTGAATGGAATTCAGGATGTGACCAAAAGGGATTCAATGAAAATTTCTTCTAATTTTTCATACTATGATTCGTGTGGATTTCACATGGGTTTATAAAAATGGCACATGGACATTTTGTTTATGTATGGGATAATTTTAAGCTTGGACTATCATAACCTCTTCTGCCATCTTAAGAGAAACATTCTCTAGGGGTAATAGAGTAATCCTAGGATAATTTATCTGAAGCCAAAGTATACTCATGTTCCCAACCTCAAATATAATTTGCTAAGCAAAAGCCTTTCCTGTTCCTCCCCAAGTCAGGCTAATAGGAATGCAGTTAGAACACTGACCTTCTATCTTCAGGCAAATATCAAATCTGACATTAAAGGCAATAGTATTTTTAAATTGATCATTTGGACATAACTGGCGTGTGTCTCAAGGTGATCCTGTGTTCTTAAATATGTGTTTTAACTGACCACAGATGTGTTGATGGGCATAAAGATGAAGAAAGAAAAGGATACTTTAGGGACTCAGGTCTGTGTGATGTCATGATAGATTCTCCAGCTAGAAGTCAGGTGCCCACTAGCTTGACCTTGAGCAAGTTTCTTCACCTTGCCGAGTCCCAGTGCCAACATCTGGAAAATGAGGGGATTAATTTGGTGGTGGCTAAAGATCCATCCAACTCTAAAATTCTGCAATTATAAATAGAATGATAAGATGCTCTCTGGCTCTTAGGCCACCACCCAGGAGAATGAATTCCAGTTTTAATTTCCTTTTTGGTGATAGAAAATCTGAAGACAGGCAAGGTTAAATGACCCACCCAAAGGCCCAGAGCAATCAGCGATGGAATCACAGGCTCAGCTCACAGCCCCGGCTCTTTGCTTCCAGTTTTATCAAGTTATTGAGGCCAAGTCTTTCAGGCTGTTTGTTAACATCTTATTGGCTTATTCCTATTGACACCCTGAATGATATCACTGATTCAGTGGAAATGTTCCTATTTTTCACAATATTTCATATGTAGGTATTGCCTCAATAAAATTTTAGGCTCTTTAGTGTACATGTAAGATACATATGTAGCATTGTGCTTGTTTAATGTTATTTAATGCCATCCGACTGCAACAAGTAATTTGGAAAATTTTATATTAAAAAATAGAAATAATATCGGTAAAATTCAAGGAGGAAAATTTGGGCTGAGAAGTCACTGAGAAGCATATCAAAAATCAATAGAAAGTGAGAATATATATTTCTCTTTTCCTTAATCCCCTATTCCTTCCTTCCTCTCTTCTTCACTTCTATATATTCATTTAGTTTAATCTTTTTTTTTTCAATCCTTATTTTCTTTTTCTCATTGGTCGGGCAGTAGCCTTACTGAGCACTGTTTAAGCACCTCTAATTATTTCTTTTAACCAATTCAGATGGTGGGCACTTCTCAGAGCCCTCCAGTGACACACGCTATCTCTGGTAGTGCTCCAGTATGCTAAGGGCTAGCATCCTATCGCAGAGCTGCCAAAAAGTCACATAATAGTGACTGCCAACTTATAATAGCTAGTATCTAAGATGATGATACTCTTCCTGAGGTTAGTCCTGAGCGAGAGCCACATTATTTTGTAGAAAATGACCAGCTGCAGATTGAGACTTGTGTCCTAGGCTAGAGTGCTGTAAGGAGATGGGAAAGAATAACCAATGGGTAGAAACAGGAAAAGGAGATCAAGTATGTCACAAAGACACAGTCAGATGAATTGTGTGATGACAATGACTGCAAGTATGTATGGTGGATGTAGAACGTGAATGCAGCAGTGCCATTCAATTTTCCAGTCTTGCATGTGGTTGTTCTACATGCAGTCTCATAGTTGTTGGAAGTTTTGATTCAATTTTTATTTGAGAGGAATCTTTATTTTACATATACTGAAGTAGGTTAGGTTCCAGAACCTAGCCCAATGGCTTTAGTATAGATGTCGCTTGATATATGTCCTTTGATAGGTATCTTGTAGGTTACTTATTGCTGTATAAGGAACTAAAATTTAGCAGCCTAAAACAACCACCATTTCTTTATTTCTTATTATGTTGTTGGTTGCCTGGACTCACCTAAACAGCTCCTCTGCTTCCCACAGTATCACTGGATTTGCAGTCATCAGGGGCTCAACTGTACTTGGTCTTCCAAGATGGTTCACTAGATTATGCATGATGAATGACTAGATCTTGCTGTCAGCTATCAGCAAATGGTGCTGGTGGTCTGGTCAAACAGAAAACTGTGCTTCTCCTCCATGTAAACTTTCCATGGAGTTTTGGCATCTCACAGCATGGCAGTGGGTTATCAAGAGCATTAAAGAGAAAGCTCCTATTCTTTCTTAGGCTTAAGCCTAAAACTGGCAGAATACAACTTCTACCACACTCTTTTGGTTAAATCAAGTTAAAAACTGAGCCCAGATTCAAGTAGGGGGAACCAAAAGGGTGTGAGGCATAATTCATTTGGGTACACCAACATAATAACCAACTAAGGTAGGTAATACGAAAGATAAGCATAAGCATATAGTCACAGTAGGAAGCATTTAAATAAAATTGTAGAACTATACACACTGAGATCTCTATGAAGGGATCCTGAAAATAGCCCAGACTGACAGTACAGAGGATACTTTTCTTCTACTTAATAGCGCATTGGCTAAAAGTATAATTTTCCTAAAAGCAGATCAACCTGGCACATTCTCAACTGGCCTTGCTGACAAATAACTGATGTTAAAGGCAAAGAAGTGTCTGGGTGTACTATTTTCTGTGAATGTATTTCAGATCAATGAGAACTAACCCCTTATGAAACATGTTAGAATCCAAAGAATTTTTGCATGTAAAGATCTTCAATTAAACTAGTTAAAACTAATATTGATGTTTTAAAATAACCAAAGGTTTTTAAATTAATGAAACAAAGGATGAAATTAGTAGGGAGAAAGGGCTGAACTTAATTTCAGAGAATGCTTCCTAAAAATTAGATTGGTCTCCAACGGAATGTGTGGTTGGTTTTGGTAGTGTGCCTACCAGCACTGGAATATTTAAATCTCATTAGGCTAGTAATCATTTCTGAGATATTGTCAAATTTATTTGTTTTCTAAATAAAATTAGCAAGGGTTTGGATAGCCTGAGCTCAGATATAAAATTGTTGAGGGAATTTTAATCAGAAGCCAAACCAAAATACTACCGTATTTATTTTTTCTGGTTATGGATAAAAAGGGATAAGAATTACCAATGGTATGTAACAAACATTTAGTACTCTTGTGATTTAAAAAAAAAAAAAAAAAAAAAAAAACTGGAAAACTGGAAGAGAGTAAAAGGGACCAAAAAAAAAAAGCTCTGGAAACATTTTGGCTCTGTGCATATCATACACATTCTTCCAAATAAAAGTACTATCTACATAATAAAAACATAACTTAATGCAAAGAATCCACATTCCTGTCAAGTAGCTTGATATGTTGGCTGTAAGAAACCAGCATGAGTGAGCTATCACCTAAATTTCCCTAACAAATTGGCAAGTCCTTTCTCTTTTAAACTTTTCTCTGAAGTAGGCTCCCTGACAGGCGTGGGGAGATGTCTTGGGCTCCACCATCCCAAGCATAGGACAGGAACTGGAGAACTCACCATTCAGCCATGCACTTGCAGGCAGGAAGCCCGCCAGAGTGCATGTTCCTTTCTACATCACACCAGGACAAGTAAGATTCCACCCTCCAGGACATTTTGTATTTATCTCAAATAGCTTCTAATTGGTGGCCCATTTGTACTGTTTTTTTGTTTGTTTTTGTTTGTGGAGATGGAAAAGTCCAGTTAATGCTCTTTTTGTAATAGTTCTTCCTGCGCTTAAAGACACAGGCAATGTCTACACATATAATTTGGTTTAGAAAATTATAGTTGAGTTGAGAAATATATTAGCAACAGGTTACTATTTTTTTTAATTGATGACTTTGTCTTTTTGCAAAATTTAACTCTCGAGAAAGCAATTTTTGTTCATATAACTTGTTATTTAAATGACATCCTCTGAATGTCTATATAAAATTATTCAGTGTTAGTCTGTCATGTCTGACTCAAACCTTTATTTTATCCACAAATTTCTATAACATGTACAAGCAGCAGGTTGCCCTTTCTCTGTAAAAAGCAATTCTAGTATCTACTTTGAAACACTAGCTGGGGTCATTTTCTTGTAGAAATGATGAGCTGAAGCCTCAAAACTGCAGGGTGTCAGAATTGATGACCACTCATTTGAGCTACCTACTCCCTCTTTGGAGATCTTTTATCAGCACCCCTGAGGGTAGGCAGCCCAGCCTCTGCTCACCCACAATTCCCACAGAGGGAGAGATAGATGTTGAGGGAACTCGATGTGAACCCACACTATGCTATGTGCTTGGATACAACCATGTTTAAGCTGTACAACCACCATAATCATATGCCATGCACAAGGTGAGAAAACTGAGAAGAGACTTGAGAACTTCACTGACTTGTCCAAGATCACACAGGCCCTAAAGAAGATCATCTTTCTTGGACCCTTTTGACTATAAGGTTTGTTCTAACACTGAGCCCAAATTACTCTCATGAACTTTTTTCTATTCTTCTTAATTCTACCACTTAGGGACATAACATTTCATTTACTCATCCTTATGCCTCCAATTCACCATCTATCTTTATCTTATAATTTTGCCTCTTATTTTGTAAAGAAATTAGAAAAATGACAGAGAAGAACTTCTTCAGCTACCAAAGGCCAAAGCTCCCACCTAGGTGCAATTGAACCCACACTGAGAGGTGATCCCTCCAGTCCATGGCCTAAATCTACGTATTGCCTCACTTTTCTGCTCGCCTTCAAGTAAAACTATTCAGCTTCGCCTATATTCATTGTACCGGATTCCTCATTTCTCAATTTATCTTTAATCTATTCCAATTGAACTCAAGTCTTTTACTTTATTCTGTCAACTACTCAATGTCAACAACATACTCAATTTTGCCAAATTCAATAAATGCCATATTTCTGTCCTTATTCAAAACATTAGTGTAGTTTTACATGGTTAAGCACGCCTTCCTTCTCGAAATGTTTTCTTTCTCTTGACCTTAGTAACATCATAGTCTCCTGGACATTTTCCTACCTCACTAGCAACCACTGCTGCTCTCATTCACTGGTTCTTCCTGTATTGCCTGACCTGTAAATATTGGAGTGCTTCAGGAATCAATCCCAGGCCAAGTTCTGTTTTGAAAACTTTTTTTCTAATAATGCATGAAGCTAGTTTTTAAAAAATCCCTCAGGTTGTGCTATAAAATGTATCTAAAACTAACATTTCTTCTCTCTTGCCTCTTCAACTCCCTGCTTCGCTAGAGGCAACTAGTTTCAACTCCTAACAGTTTATTCTGGTAATTTCTTCCATATTTTGTTAACACTCACTTTAAAACTTTTTGATTTACCAGTTTTATATAGTATTTTTCTCCATAGAAGATAAGTATTTCACCTTCTTACTCAATGTCCCTATTCACCTTTTCCTATCCTTCTCAAAAGATATATATCAAAAATTTTAGTTGACTTTATTTTTGTCATTTAATCAATTATTATTAAATAGGGTTGCACCAAGTTGCATATCAGTATTCTGTTTTGTTTTTGTACTGTGTCTGTCCTCTGAGCCCAAGCCTGCACGTATACATCCAGATGGCCTGAAGTAACTGAAGAATCACAAAAGAAGTGAAAATGGCCAGTTCTACCTTAATTGATGACGTTACCTTGTGAAATTCCTTCTCGTGGCTCAGGAGCTCCCCCACTGAGTGCCTTGTGACCCTAACCCCTGCCTGCCCTTTGACTGTAATTTTCCACTACCTACACAGATCCTATAAAACGGCCCCACCCCTATCTCCCTTCGCTGACTCTCTTTTCGGACTCAGCCCGCCTGCACCCAGGTAATTTAAAAGCTTTATTGCTCACATAAAGCCTGTTTGGTGGTCTCTTCACACGGATGCAGGTGACATACTATTGTTTGTTATGGTGCCATTCACTCCTCATTTTTCTTTTTCATTGTTAGTTTTCCATGTTCCTGTCATTAGTATTTTCTTCCAAAGTCTTCAACATGATTATTAAATACATCTTTATATTTTTCTCTTGGAGAAATTGTAGTTACACTTGCAGCCTTTCTCTTCACAGTTGCTGGTAGCTGCACCAGTAGGATCAGTTCATTATGACACCATAGTATCAGTTCATTACGATACTATGTACCCTTCACAATGGCAGTCATTTTCTGGAGCCCACTAATGAGAATTTAGATGAGACAAATATATTTGTTATAAATAAATCTTAACTGAAAAGGTGTATACAGAATGGATTGCTAGGTCTATATATCATAACAGTCTAAGACACACTATCAATATTTTCCTTCTAGGTAACACAAGAAAGTGACACTACCCCTGTTTGGATAACTACATTTTTGCAGTTTATTTTGTAACAAGCTCAAGATTTCAAAAGTGACTTTTGTGTTGTAGTAATGATGTAATGTTGTTGGACAAGGTGAGGAACACTGGCAATGTGAGGTTACTGCAAGGGTAGGTAGGGGAAGGGTGCATGGCTTCGACTATCTCAATATTCAGTTTAATGTATAAAATCAGGCTGTTTGAATAAAGAAAGAAAAACAAATACATGGATAGTTGTCTAAGTAGAAGGTTAAGAATTTGTCTAAGTTGAACCATGGTGTCTCCCTGGGGAAGTAACAATGACATCACTGTATAGAGAAGAAGCAGGTTTATTCTTGCTTATTTTGTTGGAGAAAAAAAACAATAACGGGATGGACTACCACCGCCCTTCCTCCTGCCCCTGTTCCACCAGCACCATCCTTGCCACTGACCCAGAGTGAACTACCAGCTTTGTTTAGTTGTGTTATAAAGGGGACAAGGAAAGTTAGATGGTATTTCACAGAAGCTCACTGATGTCTTTATAATGTGTTAATTTCTTCTGAATGTTTTTAATGTGTACATATAAACCTAGCCTTTCTGGTTTGTCACAACAGCGACTATAAACACCAACTGATGCTATCTGTTACATGTTTATTTATACTATCAGTTAAATTATGAAGACTGATGAACAAATATTATAAAATATAAAGGTATATAAGCAAGGTCCATTTTATATAGTCCCCCGAATGTTTTTGTGATCTCACTTTGGCAGGCCCAGGGCACAACTGCTGAAATGCATATTTTTCTTATTAGGTGCTGGGATCTCTTCAGAGCCACTGGAATGTATGACCTTGGTCCTCTTAAAAGGCTGCAGAAAGGATGGACTATTCAAGTACAGATTACATAACTCTCCATAGCTACCCTCCCTGCCACCCAACATTATTGCTTGCTCGTTACAGAGAGATCACTACTTTTCTGTATATTGCAGATATGCGGATGGAGAATCTGAGGAACATGATCGTTCATTTCCAGTGTCTTCCTATGTACTCCCTAAACTTAAGTTTTTCTCTGTTTAGAGACTTTCTTAGGGGCAAAAATTATAAGACTTGGCGATGCCCAGAATCCACTCAGTGAAAATGCTTCCTGTTGTGCATTTGTTATTGTGTTGTTTCCCTTTTATCTTTTAATACATAGTGAAAGGTAAAATGCTTCCCTTTCCAGAGTCCACTTGGCCATCTATAGCAATCAAGTAACTCTCACTCATTAGCTGCCCAGATACTTATAAAGATGTACAAACACTCTGTCTGCTCTCAGGCACCTTACTATTTCTTGAGAAACTGAGACCATGAATTTAGATAATTATTTTGTTAATACTATTTGAAAAGTGTGTACATGAGGGAGAGGCACTAATGGAGTTCAGAGGGAAAAAAAGAGATCCTTTCCATTTAGGGAGGTCAGAAAAAAATCATTATACAAATAAATGATTTGGCATATGTTTGATAAATACTGTGTGATGGGACAAGCTTAGGAAGGGTGGAACTCCAGACAGCAGGTGCACCAGGTTCAAGGAGAAGCTATGCAGATGGGAAGTGAGAATGCTGCCCTTGGTAGAGTGAATGGGTATATTAATTAGAGATGGGAAATAACTACATTGCAGGAGCTTTCACGTTTTAAGCACTTACTATGTACCAAGCCATATGACATATGCTTTTAATATATTGTCAATATAATATTCACAATAAATATATTTATAAAATGTAATAATGTCTAGCACTCATCACACCTTTAGACCCTCCAGGCCCAGTCTTAAGTAGGTTTTCATTTGTAGTGGGCATGTACATTCCAGTCCTAGATGATTAGCCTAAATCAATGATAATACTCCCTTTTACACTCTAGCTGACAATTTGTGGATGCAAAAGGCCTAGGCTAATTTGGACCAAGAAGAAGAAGGAGAGCTCATTTGGAAGCTTCCAGGCACAAAATATTTTGCTATTAGGGGAGAGCAAGGGAAACTTGCCTCTCTTTCCTAGAGGACATGAATGAGAATACCTGCTTCCCAGGTGATGCTAATAATGTCTTGAGATGAGAACGGAAGCCAATAGGAGATCAAACCCCACATACATTGGAGAGATGCAAAATAACAAGGAGAAAAGGAACTGAGCCCTCATTAAAGCAGGAGTGCACCATATATTTGACTGTCAGGACCAAACCATGTTATTCATAATTTAGGACCATCAGAGTCAGATTCCTGAAACCTGAGTCAGCTACAAGCATTCTAATGCATAATTTAATTCTCATAGTAACCCCATGACATACATTAACACAATTCCCCATTTTACAGATAAAAAATTGAGGCACAAAGGAATTTAAAAACTTTTCTAAAGGCATATAACTATAAACATTATAGAGTTTCAACTAGGTATGTGTGAATCAAGAAAGACACACTTTTATTCCCTTGTTCTGTTGCCTTGGGAGGTATATATGTAATTCCCTCCCAGAGATGTGAAAGCAGAGGTACAAGACTACTGACCAGTTATAAACCCAGCTGTGTCTGACTTAACTCATAATCTTAATCTGAACTTCTGGACTCTACCACCTCTTACAAAGATGATGATCTCCATGATGGTATCAATAATGATGATACTAGCTGACATTATAGAGATTTTTTGATGTGTCAGGTATTGATCGAAGCTCTAATTTAGTCTTCCCCTAAACTCTATGAAATATGTTTGATTTTTATGTTCCTTTTGGAAAGATAGTGAAGCACAACAAAACCCATGCCTACATACGTCAATATCCAGAACAACCAAGTCCCGAGCATTCTACTCCAGAGTTTGGCAGGCATTATTTTAAATTTTCTCCATAGTCCAATGGCAATGAAAAAATATTATCAGCATTTTATAGATGAGGAAAGTGAAGTACAGAGTTTAGTAACTTGCAAAACACACAACTCCTAAAACAGAAGAGTTACAATGAACCTAGTTTGTCTCCAAATCGCCTCCATTATTACCTCAAATTTCTATGAAAATAGAGCCCTCAGTGGTGACGTCTTGGAAGCCTAGGCCTTGGTTTTTCTGGACTCTGTGCCTTGGAGAAAAGCCCACCTCCTAACCTCTTGGACAACAAATATTCTGAGCTGCAGGAATCAGCTGATTCTTTCTTATCCAAGTTATCTGGAGGTCTGGCTCACAGAGGGAGAACCCCAGAGATGTGCCTTTCTTTTAATCAAGTTGGACATGTGGGATGGGAAGATTTTTCTGTGGTATCTCTCTATTTCTTTGTCTGGCCTCAGCTTACACACAGAATGATGGAGCCGGGCAAGATTTCTACAAAGAGAAAAAGAGGTTAGCAGAATTTCTTCCTGCATTTTCAAAGGTCTGTGGCTTGGGCAAGTTTTCATTCTGGTGCTCATCTGATCCATGTCAGCTCACCTTGTCTGTGGATGGGCGCCAGCAGGTTGGCGGCTGATATTTACTTTGACAAGACTCGGTTTCCCGGTGAGCATAGTAGCTTAGTGCAGAAAAAAAAAAAAATGTTTGCAGCCAACCCCATGCTGACACTGTTTCTCATCCATAAAGCTTTCCAACCTGGCAAACCTGGGGGATAAACCTCAAAAATTATCTGCTGTGACTGATAAAGCAGAAAAGTCCATAATTCTATGATCTTAATTATTATTTGATGGTTTTGGAGGATTTCACATAAACGGGAAGATCATATCTCAAAAAGTAGAATGCTAGAATATTAGTGGTGGAAGGCATCTTACAGATGATTCAACCTTTTACCCTAGAGACAGACAAATTGAATCTCAGAGATGTGAAGTGCCTTCTTTGAAATCACACAGGCTATTTTAATCAGATTCAAGCTAAGACTCAAGGTCTAGCTAGCCATTTGTCATTTACCTTTTACCTACATTATGTTGTACTTTCCTTTGTTTCATAATTAATTCTGTATACAATCTGTATACCCACTTCACTACATAATATGAGGGTCTCAGGTAGCACTGGAGAGAGAATGTATTGCACAAGCCAACTGGGACAGAGAAAGGATAAATAGGGGAGTGATAGGGCATCCACAATAAAAATGAGGTCAATCACATTTTTTCCTCTTTTCAAAGAAGCGTATCAATTTTCAATGAAGTACTTATTTTGAGTTTTAACCATAAAACACATTCAAATACCTAGAAAAAAACAATCATAGCTTTCTATATCAAAAATCAAACTTTAACATATAACCTATTTAAATTTATTAGGACAATAAGGTAGCTGTTTTGGGTATCCAATTGTCTATTAAAGCCCATTAGATGTCTGTGTTTAGCCAGAAGCCTGAGGAAGTGCAGGATGGTATAAGGTGTTAAGAAGATGAACGGCAGTTTGAAGTGGGCAGACTGACACTTGGAAATGGCAAAGGAGCCCAAAACAGACCAAATCACCCCAAAACATGATTGCTCATCTCATGAGGTATGTGGAGACAGACAGTCCTTTCCTCGGCAATAGATTCTGAGGGTATTTTATCTTTAGACAAAAACTCATAATGTCAAGCATGTATCACCAACAGTTAAACTGTTGTATCTGGGTTATATTTAAGAAGATAGAAAAGTAGATTATTTCCTTCCCCCTCCCCACTCAAAGAATGAAAACAATTCAAGGGGTAAATGTCAATTTTCTAGGAAATGCTCATTTTATTTTTTGAAATCGCTGAACTTTTTGTAATTGCTGTAACTAGAGTAACACAAAATACCATTGAGTCCTTAAAGAAATCAGAGACCTGGAAAAGAAGGTGTCCAATGGAAATATTTGTCTTTGATATTGAAGACAGCATATCTTAAGGCCCTTTTGTGGATACATTTAAGGGAAAAAAAATGCTAAGTTAATTTCCTTTTTTTCCCCTACCTCCTTTTTCAGTGTCCTTTTGTCCCAATTGGATCACCATCCCCCAATCACCTTTTTCCCCATTATCTGTCAGCAGATCTTGACTTGCCCAACCCCAGGGGTTTGGGAACATTGCACTAGAAAGGTACCTCTTTTATAAAAAGAAAATATCTGATTTTGGGGAGAGATTTTAATTCCCCTGCTTAAAGATCCCAGAGAAACATCACATTTCTCATTTTGTAAATGTATGGGCACATAGCCATTCTCACATGTGAATGTAAATTAAGTATTCATTATTGCATTACTTAATATGTAATATACAATGATACCATATTAGAAACATTAAAGTTGTAATGTTTATGTTGGATTCTGTTGGAGTTTCTTGAGTTTGCCTCCTCAACTGAGTTATGTACTTTTTCTTACCCTCAATCTTATACATAATGAGTGGAGAGGCAACAGCCTTTAGTTGTATGGAGTTTCCAGAAAGGACAGGAGCTCATGCAGACATTCAGTTGCTCCAATTCATTCCAATGTCTGAAGTTTAACATTTCCTTTAATAAAAGCTTAACGTTTTCCGAGGATTTAAGGAAGATGGCAGAGTAGTAAGCATTAAAAATCTGTCTCATCACCTAGACAAAATTTGTACTAGCATAATCTGTCTGATAAAATTAATTTGGGACTCAGGAGTCTATTGAAGCTTCTAGCGGCCAGAGGACAGAGTGAGACGTCCAGAGGAAGACTCGGATTGTAAATTGTGGCCAATTATGGCCATTTCTGAGTTTTAGCACAGTAGCAGTTGTTCATTTCCCATCTCTGTGGAAGGGAGCTGTGCATGTTACTGGAAAAGCTTGCATGCAGCTGGAAGAAGCCACAGTGGGCAATAAGAACCCTGTTCTCCAAACATTGGGGATTTGAAGGAACAAGAAGAAGTTAGAAAGTATGGCTTATTCAAATAAAAAAAAATCAACAGAATCTATCCATATGAAAGACCAGATGGTGAACTTACCAGACAAAAACTTTAAAACAACAGTCTTAAAGATATTCAAGTTTTGAGAGGATTTAGGAAAGATGGCAAAGTAGTAAGCATGAGAAATTTGTGAAGATGAAAATTTGTAAAAGCACTAGAAATTTGTTAAAGTGAAAGGACACTAGGCAATAACAAAACCATATCACAAAATTAAGAAAAAAAACACAAAAAGCAATCCAAAATGATATTAAACAATTAAATTTACAATAGCATCATAAAAGTAAAATAGAAATTAAAAAGGTAAATACCTCATACAATGAAAACTACAAAACATTGCTGAATAAATTAAAGAATCGATAAATAGAAAGATATCCAATTTTCATTGATTGGAAAACTTAATTTGGTTAAAAGAGCAACACTACCCAAAGCAAACCACAAATTCCAGGCAATTCCTATGAAAACCCCATGACGTTTTTGCAGAAATAGAAAAATCTATCCTAAAATTTAGATGGAATTTCAAGGGACTCTGAATAGACCTAATAACCTTGAAAAAGAAAAATAAATTTGGAGGACTCACACTTCCTGATTTCAAAAGTTACTACAAAGCAACTGTAATCAAAATAGTATGTTACTGACAAAGACAGACTTATAGGCCAACAGAATAGAAAATCCAGAAATAAACCCTTACAAATATGGTAAAATGATTTTAAATAAGGTGTTCAAATCCATTCAAGAGGGAGAAGACAGTCTTTTTAACAAATGGTGTTGGAAAACTGGATAGCCACATGCAAAAGACTGAAGGTATAACCATAACTAACAGCATATATAAAAATTAGCTCAAAATAGATTAAAGATCTAAATGTAAGAGCTCACCTGTGAGACTCTTAAAACAAAGAAAAAGCTTCACAACATTGGGTTTGGTAATCATTTTGTGGAAATGACAATAAAGTCACAGGCAACAAAATAAAAAAATAGATAAATTGGACTTCATGAAAAATAAAAACTTTTGTGCTTTAAGGATCCTAACAACAAAGTGAAAATACAACCTATGTGCACATGTACCCTAGAACTTAAAGTATAATAATAAAAAAAAGAAAATACAACCTATGGAATGAAAGAAAATGTTTGTAACTCGTATTTAATATCCAGAATATACAGAGAAATCCTGAAACTGTGGAGGCCAAAGGGCAGTAAACTGAACTCTTAAAACTCTAACACACACACACAAAAGAAGAAATCTGATTTAAAAAATTGGTGAAGGACTTAGACATATCTCTAAGGAGGATATATGAATGAATGTACAATAAGCACATGGAAAGACGCTCACAATCACTAATAATAAGGGAATGCACGTCAAAACTACAGTGATATACCAGCTCACACTCATTAGGGTAACTACTCTCAAAAAACAAAAATATTGTTGGTGAGGATGTGGGAGGATGGAAACCTTGTGCACAGTTGGTGGGAATGTAAATCATATAGCCATTGTGAAATAAATATACTGATTTCTCAGAAAACTAAAAATAGAATTACCATATGATCCAGCATATTCACTTCTGGGTATATACCCAAAAGAATTGAATGCAGGTTCTCAAACAGATACTTATCTGCACACCCATGTTCATAGCAGCATTATTCACAATAGCTAAAATATATAAGCAATCCAAGTGTGCATTGACATAAATAAACAAAATGCAGTATATACAAATAGAGTAATTTTCAGCCCTAAAAGGAAAGTTGGACATATGTTACATGAATGAACCTTGAGGATGTCATGCTAAGTAAAATAAGCCAATCATAAAACAGACAAATTCTATATGATTTCACTTATATGAAGTCCCTAGAATAGTCAAAATCAGAGACAGATAATAGAATGTTGGTTTTCAGGACCTAGGAGGAGGTGCTAGGAGTTATTGTTTAATGGACATAAAGTTTCAATTTTGCAAGACTAAAAGGGTTCTGGAGATGGATGTTGGTGATGGTTTTACAGGAATATAAATGTACTTAATACCACTGAATTATACACTTAAAGATGTTTAAGATGGCAAATACAATGTTATATATATTTTATGACAATTTAAAAAATTAAAGTGAAGGAAAGCCATTACAACTTTTAATAAAGTAAAATTTTGAAAAAGCTTAAAGCTTTATAATATAGCTACATCAAATGCCAGAGGCAGAAGAAAACTTAATTCAAATATGTCATTTTATAGATGAGATCACTGAGGCCAGTGACAGAAAAACAACCAACTACTCAACTAATGATATCTGTATTAACCGTAACCTATATGCTTAGTGCTAGGCTAGTTGATATATGGGCTATCATAGGTTTGTCTTACTATTATAAAGCTTAAAATCTGAGTTTGAAAGTAACTGCTACTCCATGTAATTCAATAAATAACAGAATATCATGATATTCCTAGTAAATGTCGTAACACCATAGAATTGATGTCAAGTATTATAACATCATTTTGTAAATAAAGTTTTATTGGAACCCAGTCACACCCATTTGTTTATATGTTGTTTATGGTTGCCTTTATGCTATAACCAGAGAGTTGAGTAGTTTTCACAAAGATGCTATAGCTCCCAAAGCCTAAAATATTTACTATGTGGCCTTCTATGGGGAAAAAAAAAAATGCCAACTCTGATTTAGAAAGTAAGTTTAGTAAAGGTTTGAAATGCCTTAGAGAAAAAGTGAAAACAGACAGATATTTACAGATTGGCAGCTTCTGGAGTTAAAAAGGAGAAAGAGAGCATGCTTGTAGAAGGAAGCAGTGGGAATGAAGCCATGCATTGAAAAACAGCTATGAAATAGAGATTTCTGGATGAAAGGAAGCAGATTTCTCATGGACAGGAGAGGTAAGGGGTAACTAGGTGGCATGAAGCCAAACCACAGAGAGCCCTGAGCCAGGCAGAAAATTACCAACTGTTCAGGCAGGAAATAGAAATTGGTGGAAAAATTTGGGGTACGTAACATGTAGAAAGCAATGTTAAAAGAAGTTTAATCTGACTGAGACAGGAAGTAGAATATGCAGCTAGATGCCACTCTGATGACTCAAAATAGTAATTGCTACAGATTAGAAAGTCTTTTCCAGATAAGTTTCACATCTGTTTTGGGCCTCCCAGATGCAGCACCAAAGCACTGTGGACGATTGAGGAGAAAAGGAGGTCAGACAAAAAGGGAAAGCTCTGCTGCCCTGGGCTAGAGGAAGACACTGTTCAGGCTATAGATAAGAGGGAATCCCTGGTTGCCTTTTATCTTTTCATTTCTAAAATAATATTAGTTAATACTAATTCAGTACTTGCAATGAACTGGTATTAGCTCATATAATTTTTTTCCTTTCAGAAGAGAAAAGATGATGCTTAGAAACTAAAGAACTTCCTAAAGTTATCTAAGGTGACAGGCCAGTAAGGTGGACACTTCCAACTCGACGGGTTTGACCCCAAAACCACCATGCTGCCCTGGCAGCCAATTAATGGCCATGGATTCTCTTCCTACTAAAGGTGTAGGACTTAGGATTTCAACTCTAAACTCTCACTCTGAGTTATAAAAAGTTGGTGGTTCAGAGAAAAGAATTAAGCTAACGTGCAATCATTTGCTCTTCTGCAATTTCTTGGCAACTATTACTCTAGCAGTTCTGGTGTCTCATAGCCTAGGTTTGGGGTAGTTGGTGCTGAGCAAAGAGGCCATTTTTGTGACCTTGTGGGACCTCATCTTATAATTTTGAGTTAACTGTCTGCAGGAAAGGACAATTTGAATGGATGAAATCATCAGCATTTGACCATGTCTGATGTGAAATTTCTTTTAGAACAGATTAGTAGAATGGGAGGAAGAGGAAAGGAAAAAAGCAGCAGTTTGTAGCTTTAGCAAGAGAGATGCTTTCTCTCACAGGATGGCACTGACCTCAAGCCAGCACTTCAGGGAATTGAGAGAATAAATTACTGAGATATGATTTTAGAAGTGATATCCCAGTTGAGCCAGGGGGTCTTTGCAATTAGAATGTCATTTGCATGGTTAACAATATTGCCACAGACCCAATACTGCTTTCTCTCAAGCCACGATAGAGAAAATCATCCAAATAAGCATGGGTTATTATTTTTTTAAAAAGGAAAGCTGAAAAGCATTTACTTAGTCCTTAATGGTATAGCAGGCAATGTGAAATATCTTTCAGCTAAATGAAAAATTGAAAATATAACTTTTATGCCTGGATACTATCAGGGAAATCAAGATATTAATACATAGTCTGAGAGAAAATGAAGCTGAAATGAATTCTCTTTTTATTTAATGGCTAAAGTCAAGAATTTTTTTTCTAGTGGAAAGTAAACTATCATTTCTTTGGGCTAATTTTAAGTTCTTTGTGGACAGGACTATTTGTATGCTTCTATTGCATCGAGAGCACTTAACATAGTGCCAGAATGTAAAAAGTGTTTTGAGATACAAGTACTTTGCTAGGTGGTTTATAGACCTGACTTTTAAAAACTGTTGGTCAAACAAAACGACAGTCATGGAGGGCCTGTTATGGAACATGACTCCGTCAGGCATTATTTATTGAGGAGGCCCAAATACATTTTAAACAATGTGAGCTCTGCTGAGACAGAAAGATGTTGGGCCAGATTCCCAAACCCCTGAATCTTTCACTGGCCATCTGATGCCAGTATGGATTTCAGAATATGAGACACTGAGCACAGATGTTGGGTAAATGTAAGCCCTGTTTACTTCTCTAAGATTCTGCGACAACAGACCATTCTGATTTTTTCAGTTCATTCTCTTCTTGGCTCCTCCATGTTAGAAACTTCTAGTATAGAGGAAGACAAAGGATGGACCCAAGAACCACTGCAAGAACTAGAACTAAAGTACAGTTGGCAAAGCACAATGACCATGGAGGTGATAGCTTCAGAATTTGACTACTCCAGGTTCACGAGAACATCAAGAGAGAGACAACCCTGGAGGAAAGTGCTTACTGAAATGAAGGAAATCTTTTCCATATTTTACTGTGTGACACTGAAAGCACAGCACTAACATCTTGTTATAATGTCTCTCCTCCTCAGTAAATGAGGGGAAATGGTCATTGTTGAGAGTTAGGATGCTTGTATTACTGCCTTTACAGCATGACTTGCAGAAAATATTTAATGTGAATGGATGATACACCTGTTTACCAAACTCAGTGGGCTTCCACATATCAAAATGAGAGTCCAAGTCTTCACACTAAAAGCCAGTTTTGAGCATTGGTGGAGCACTATCCTAAATGACTCAGACTTTCTTGCTTAGTGGTGAGTTTGACCAAGGAAATAAGCTAGTGTTCCATGAGGTTGTGACTAAATAGTGTGTATGAGTAGAAACAAAGAGAAAACCTCAGTGTCCTTGAAGAGCATACAGGTAAGTAATTCAGAAAATGAGAAGAGTGAAATTACACATGACTAGGCAGGAAAGGAAAAAGGAAAGGAATATACACTACTCATTTATACAATGGCATGAATGTAGAGCTCATTAAATTCAGGGTCACCACAAAACTAAGTGGCTCCTTTATCTCTATTTTCTAGGTCATGACTGGAGATCCAGTTGAGGAATAATTAGGAGAAAGGATTTTTATGGGAAAAGGACTTGGTTACACATGATTGAACCAGTTCCCCCTACACCTGGAACTGGGACATAAAAGGCAGCAGTGAGAACAGATGTGAATAGATTCTATCCCACCATATTTTGACTGAAATGATTCATGGTCTGCCAAGTGTCTGCTAGAGCATCTTATAGTGTGGCCATATATGCATTATTATTTCTATGGTGAATAAGCTTGGAATTAGAGCTTTCTTTTAGGGAAATCTGAAATTAACCAAGTTTTGCTGCTTCCATGCTGTACAACTTGGGACCAGTTGTTTATCCTTTCTGAACTTAAATATTTCCACATGGAAAGAGTGGATTTTAATAATTTGGGGGCTGTGGGTATGAAAATGAATTAGTATTAGATAAATATATCAAGAAGGCACTTAGTGAATGTAGATCCTTTTAATATCTTTGTAGGATAAGGAACAGCTGGTAGAGTGGCAAGATCACTTGATTTAATGTCAGAAGACCTTGATATTACATGCAGTAGCTAACTTGGGTGTGGTCTTAGATAAAACAGGGGAGGCTTTCTGTGCCAGTCTCTTGGCTGGAAAATGAGATGATTCATTCTAAAAAGAACATATGAATATCATCAGGCAGACACATGCAACAGAAAGCTGTGCGGTGGGGGAGGTGACACAAAAAAGAAAAGGGTTACTGGCAAGAAGAAGGTGTCTTTCAGTATCTACTGAAAATTTTGCCAAGATCAGGCCTTTAGCTCAGGAATTTTGATATATATTTATTCGTGGAGAGCACAGCCTAGTAACAATGTGACTAGAAACTATACATATTTTTAAGTGTACTCTGATATTAAAGATCTATCACTTATGAGTGCACATGATGACCAAAACTAAGCTAGTACTTTATACACAGCAATTTTCTCTTTAATGAGCCAATTTTAGAGTGAAGAAAAATCGTCTCAGATAGGTTAAGTTCATATTTTAAGGTCCCACAACTTGGAAATGGTGGAAATGGAATTTCAACCAAGGTTTCTTTGACTTTCTTTGTAGTCTTCCCTAAGCCAAAACATTTCTTGGATCCAAACTAATGTTAGCCTTTTAGCTTGATGCCATCAAGAGAGAACAACTATTCGGTTCTTACAGTCAGAACCTAAATCTTTTTTGAAATTCCTCAAGACTATATTTTCTAGAGCACATAAAGAAATCACCCTTATTCCTTTTCAACCACATACTGTTCACAGCCCAAATAATTCCACACTTATTAACCAGGCTTGATTCCAATTATCATTTTTATTGTGAAAAGTAGAAACCACATTCAAAATACAAATCTTTGCCATGATTGAGAATAGTTGAAATAATGTGCTTTGGGTTTTGAAAACAATTCTAAAAAAGACTTTCTAGAAATGGCTCACATCTCTGAAATAAGTATCTGGGTTCTAAAGTTGACTGCTCTGACTATGAAATGATTTTAAAGTTTAAACACTAACAAGGATTTTAAAAATTAAGCTTCAGTGCCTCATTAAATTCCTCTCTACCCCCACTCCTAAAGAAATCCTGTAACTGGAAAGTGTGGGAGCTCCGAATTGGCGGATGGATACATAAGAGTAGAATGAAAAATGAATACGTAGGCTCTTTCTCATCTTTTATATTACTTTTCTAAGTAATTTATTTGGAAGTAATGGTTTTAATAAGCAGAGATTTTGTTTTTGTCCTAAATAATATAATCCAAAGCCCCCCATGTTAAAACCAGAAAAATCTATTGCTACATGTGTTGATGTGTAATGGGAGAATCCAGATTGACCCATTAGTCTCCTTCTAGTTGTGAGAGGCAGACCAAAGACAGTACTCAAGGGAACTGGAAGGCTTTATGGGATATAATATTAAAACATTGCTGATTTTCTTAATTATTTTAATGGTGATCTCTTTATATACCAGATCCTAAACTGTTGGACTTGGAGTTTCCTCATTCAAAATGAAGAGGCTGGGGTACATGGCTTATCTCTAACATCTCTTCCAATTCTAATGATTTGTGATCCCAGGTTGCTTTGATGACCCCAATCAGAAAGTAAAGTGATGAGCAAATTTTTAGTGATGGGCTTTCTCATAAAAGGGTTACCACATTAGAAGTTTACTGATGGGCATATTATGTGGAAGTTGTGATTCAGGTACTTTTCTTCCTCATTCCCTCCATACTAGGTCCTTCTAATGATAGGAGTCTTCAGAAAAATATCATTGTGTTTTATTGGTATTAAACTGCTCAACATCTATACATGTTTCCTATATTGGCTCATTCTACTCATTTACATTCAAACATTGTATCAAGCATGCAGTTTCTACCAGGTCACACAATGTATCGAAAACACAAGGCAAATAATGCAGGGAATTCAACAAACATTTTTTGAGAAAATTACAGTACATTGTTAGAAGTTAAATGACAAGTTTCTGTTAACCTTTAAGCTTCTGTATGATCTAAAATACTCCTACTACCAGTAGTTTATTTAAAATGACCTGGTTTAATGAGATGAACCTTAAGGTCTTTTCTGTCTCTAAAATTCTATCAATCTTTTTGTGAAGTATAGAATTACATACAGAGTAACCTAAGCAGTAATCAGATTGAAAAAGCTAATTGGGGATCCCTTGTAGAAAACCCTGTATGCTCGTTAGACCATTTTGTCTATGTCTTGTTGTAAATAGAGTTTCTGAAGGCTTTTGAACAGGAAAATACTGCTTGTAAAAGTATCAAATGGAATAAAAAAGAAATCCACAAGGAAACACAGTAATGGAATGCAGATATTTTGTCACTAACCAGGGAACTCCTCCTGGTAGGGAGGAGAGTTGGTCAGATTTGTGAAGAGATGATGGAATAATCTGTTGCATTTCACCTTTTCATTGTTTCAACAAATGAATTACATCATGTTTTTTGAATATTCGTAAATTTGTAGTCAAAACTCAAAAATACTGAGAAAGCATAATTTTATTTCTTCATTATGTTTTTAAAATATAAATATGTCTCTCAAATATCTGCCAAGAGAAAGAGTCATTAGTATACCCACACCTGCTTTTACTTCATGGAAATTTCAGGGTCAAAATTCGCAAAGCTCCTATGGGAGTCAAATTTTGTAGAATATAATTAAAGAATCTGGTTATAATTTTTATAAACATGATTTTTAATAGAGAACATTTTTATTTTTTAATTTTTGAGACAGGGTCTCTGTTGCCCAGGCTGGAGTGGAGGGACACAATCACAACTCACTACAGCCTTAACCGCCTGGGCGCAAGCAATCCTCCCACCTCAGCCTCCCCGGTAGCTGGTACTACAGGTACATGCCACCATGCCTGACTAATCTTTTAAGATTTTTGTAGAGATGGGATCCCTGTATATTGCCCAGGCTTGTCTTGAACTCCTGGTCTCAAGTGATCCTCCCGTCTCAGCCTCCCAAAGTGCTAGGTGTGAGCCATGGTGCCTGGCCGAGGACTTCTAAATATACATTACAACTTCACCCTCTACAACCTATTCTCTTGCTGTGTCTTTGCCTCCTTTTCTCATGTACAAAGTTGTGAAGCTGATTGTACTAATTAACGTCATAGATTCATGAAGATTAAATGTAGCAACCTCTAAAGTGAGAGTTTTTTGTGATTGCTCAGATTCAAGTTAGGGTTCCACCATTGAAATGATTACTTAATCTTCAACACTCAGTTTCCTTGTCCATTAAACATGGAATACTGATAGCAACTCCTTCTTGGATAGTTGTGGGGAGTAATAAGATCACACGTATACAGAAGAAGCAACGCCTGACACATGGTCAGTCTTCTATAAATAACAGTTATATCCATAACTTATAAATATTAACATGTATGAAAAATACATAGAAAGAAGTAGCAGTCAGGCTTTGATTCATTTTAGATTGTTAGATTGTAGGAAACAAATACTATACTGGCAACAATACAATCTTAGTACTGGATCCCTTAAGAAATACAAAGGAAACTGGCTTTAAAAAAGACAAGAATCTCATCAATTGTTTTTAAGAAAGTAACATGTATATAAAAAAACACAATGTACAATGACATACCACTCCAACTCATTTTACAAAACTTTTTGGCATATTTTGTCTTTTGTTCTCAGGATTTCAATAATTCCATTCTCTAATTATCAGAGTAGCACATTTTAAGAAACATAATTTGAAAAGCAGAATAAAGTATAAAAAATAAGTTTAAAAACTGCCTGGGTGGAGGTTGCAGTAAGCCAAGATCGCGCCACTGCACTCCAGCCGGGGTGACAAGAGCGAAACTCTGTCAAAACAAAAAAACAAAAAAAACACTACCTGGGAACTCCCTACCAAGAGGTAAAAGGCGGTTATTATATTTGAACATACCCTTCCAGCCTTTTTTTACTTGCATTTACAGTTGACTCTTGAACAACACAGATCTGAGGTGTTTGGGTCCACTTATGCACAGATTTTTTTTCAGCCATAGTCAGATAGATTCTCAGGACTGGAAACCTGCATATAAAGAGGGCTGACCTTGTGTGTGTCTGGATTCCACACTGCTGAACACCGGACTTGAGTGTGCATAGATTTGGGCGTCAGGGAAGATCCAATCCCCACGTATACTGAGAGATAATTGTAACTTAATTCTCTCTATAAAATGTAGTATCTCTAACTTTACTTAATTATATTATGAACATATTCTAATTTGTGAACTTTTAAAGCATGTTATTTTATATTATCGAACATTTTCAAAAATCTACATAATAGATGGCCTTTTTCCCACATGATTCCTATTCGCAAAGAGGATAAGGAATTAGTGAGTTAACTGAATAAGTATTTATTGACCAGCTAATGAGGGTCTTTGGATTGCACTAGTCCTATGGGATGGAGAAATATAGATTTGAAGAAAAATACATATCCAGCTAAATACAGGAAATCAACATTTGGGATTGAAAGCACAGATGCTTAAAGGAAGTGAAAAAGGAGGAAGGTACATGCAAGGGATGAGAGAGAAGGATGGGAGGAAGAGAAGCCAAGAACCCTGAAACTGTTCATCAAGCTGTAGGTTCTGACGCATAAACAGACATGTTCAGCATTTATTAAAAAATAAAAATGAGACCGGGTGCGGTGACTCATGCCTGTAATCCCAGAACTTTGGGAGGCCGAGTTGGGTGGATCATGAGGTCAGGAGATCTAGACCATCCTGGCCAACATGGTGAAACGCTGTCTTTACTAAAAATACAAAAATTAGCTGGGCATGGTGACACGTGCCTGTAATCCCAGCTACTCAGGAGGCTGAGGCAGGAAAATCACTTGAACCAGGGAGGCAGAAGTTGCAGTGAGCCTAGATCGCGCCACTGTGCTCCAGCTTGGCGACAGAGTGAGACTCTGTCTCAAAAAAATAAAATAAAATAAAATAAAATAAACAAAAAATAAGAAATAAAAATGAATAGAACAGAAAAGATTAGAGATCATTGAACATACTGGTAAACATATTTATGAATTTTAGTTTGATTATACGGTGTCATGATAGAAAATTTGACTGTAGAACTTGAGGCGAAAAAGTTTAAAAATACTTAGACAACTGAATCTAAAGCTTAGTGCTTGCATGTTTACTGCCATTCATTGAGCCTATTCCTTAAAGACTTTGAGATCTGGAGAAGACAAGTGACTTACTCAAGGTTATAAGACACATGGAGTCGGAGCCAGATTCCATTTTGTTGCCTTCTGCACAGTTCACCAAATTTGAAGCTGTGAATTGGTTTTGCTTCTGTCAAACTCTCAATTTGTTCCATCTCCAGTCCTTGCTCAGTTCCCTCCTTTCAAATTATGTTTAGTTCTAGTGCAAGTCTGATGACTAATTAGAGCCATATATGTCTTGTTTGTCATACTGAATGGAGGACTTGCACAAAGCCATGGTATGGAGACAGAACTAAAATTACAGTTCCTCATTCAATGACATTTGCATCTCTAGCCCTACAGTATTTTGATAATCTTGCTGTAAATATAGTCAATGTCAAATTGTATGGTGATTATACAAAGAAACATTCTATGTGTCAACAGAAAATTCTCAAGTATTATGCCTTTAAATTAAAATTTATCAAAATAAAATGGGAAGTATAGAAGTATAATGCAGTTTGTACTCTTCAGAAGCCTTGCTCAATAAGTGCTGAGTTTTGATCGATTGATACAGTGTCATATTTGACTAAAGAGGTGGGGAAGTTGCTACTGTCGCTTTGTGCTGGATGGTAGCAGAATGCACTATTGATTTTTTATGTTGGATGGGTTGTCAGTGTATAGTGCATTGTTGATTTTGACTTTTATAGCCAACATGTTTCCTTTAATTGGATCATTTGTAAAAGAGAGGAGGGGACCTGTTCTCTTTTGACAGTGACTGATTACAATCATTTCATGTTTGTCAATATTTGATAAACCCACTGTTACCCAACAACATGGCTGCCTTTATGCATTGGTTCATTCTGCATCCACTTCTCTATTTTACCCCAATATCAACTGGTCTACCCCAGGTTTCACTCAGAATTCAGTCTTAAATTTCCTCTTTCAGCAACAGTCCAGTTTTTAAATTTTGCCAATCAGATCTCTTCTGACAATAACAACCAATCTACTCCCTAACAATTTTTTGCTCACCAACCCTTCCTGATCCCCTTCCCATTGGCGTCTGCTACAAACTATCCAGTTATGCAGGATATTACAAATATGAGCCTATAGTTTTCATGTTTTGAGCTATCAGATCCTAAGAGTTCCCAGAAGAAATAATCATCCATTCCAACTGGTCATATTTGTTCTTTCGTATTGAGATTATCCCATACCTGTGGATCATAGCCTGAGTGGAGACCATGGTTCTTAGAAACTTTCAGTTGTTCCCAGCAAGTGACATTATATGTAATTAGGAGGATTCGTAGACTGATATTTTAACTGTGTCCTAGATGCCCATTCTTTGACACTTGCTAATTTTATCTGTCATGCCCAACAGTCCTCTAGTTTCTTCCCAGAAGGAGAGAAGGATTAATGATTTAGTCACTGTCTGTTCTTGTTCTCTTTCACAATGAAAGAAAATCTTCCTGGTCCCCATTTTCAACTAAGTTCCTTACACTGAGACTTGAAAATGTGCCTTGGGTAAACAGATGTTTTTATGAACTGGAATCTTAGCGGAAAAAGACTAGACTGCAAATAGAAGTCCTAAATTATGATCCTCTAAACCTTGGACAAATCATTCCACTTATCTGTACCTGAATTCATTCACCAATGAATTATGAAGTTTACACTGAATAGCTTTGAAGCTCACTGTTACCATTCCCTTAATTTCTTGGTTTTCACATACCAGGCTTCAATCTGCCAGAAGCTTGCAGGGTAATCTATATATTTTTCAGAAAGAGGTTACCTAATATAGTTAACTGATTCAGGAAAGTCAAGGCATCCTACTGTTCACTCAGTGGACAAATATTGTACACTGCCTCTAGATGTTCCCTAGGTAATGATGGATGATGATAACATTATTCTTTTTTAAATTTTCCTGTATCCTACAAATCGTATGCTTTGTTGACAGATTTTCCTATCTGTGCCAAGGATGAGTGTTTCAGAGACCAATTCATTTTAATTAGAGAATTCTGACAGCACATAGTCCAATATAGCGTATTGGTTATTTGCAGGTACAAACATTCATTGTAACATCATTGACATGAAAACAAAAACATTAGTACAACTGGAATTAGTGAGATTCAGAAAAGACATTATTATTGGTCATATGGAAGACAATATCAAAATGCTGCTTTGTAGACATTTCTCACCTAGCATTGTATGCAAGAAGACATTTTTATGTATTGGAAAAAAAGGTGAATGATCTCATCTTCTGAGATATATTGTCTATTTTAATAGTTAAGCGTCAAACTAAGTTTACTAAAGATAGACTGGAGTCTAAAGAGGGTGGGGCAACAAATTAGAAATAGGTATTTATTTTTTTCTGATCATTGTCTTCAACTGTGCTCTGTCAAATTTTTCTATCTCCTAATGATACAGAAGTAGCTCCAAGGATCAACAAAGTCTCTTTTTGGTAGTTAAAACACAATCCACTCCCTTAGGGAGTATTTTTATTTTTAGAGAATAGGATCTGCCCTTCTACCTCCCCTCTCCTTTTGTTTCTTCTTTCTCCTCTGGTGGGTGGATTCCTGGGAAATCGGTGGAAAAGATCAAGTATCCCTTACATAATCATGACCCTGTAGAGAATCTCTATGTGGTGGGCATTCAATTGCGGTTCAGAGGGGCACATGTTAAGTCCTAAAAGAGATAAATTTCCTGATGTAGAGGATGTCCTCTATGGCTTAGCTTCTCATCACTCTCACTTCTAATCCTGGGTAATACAAAGAGACTTCAAAAAGTTTGTGAAAAACTGGAATTAAAAGATAAGAATTAAAAAATAAATGTATAAACTTTATTTCTCAATATAAGTTCCATCAAATTTAAGACACAGTTGTAAGTGATCATATCAACCATTTAGTTCATCCTCAAAGAACAGAGTCCTGAGAATTTAACCGTGTCAATGAAGTTGTATTTACATTACTAAGTGAAGAAAAATGGGTGCCCTTTAAAGATATTTTTAATACTGGGGGGAAAAGTCAGAAGATGCCAAATCAGGAATATAAAGTAGATGCCTAATAAATTCCCGTTGAAATTCTTGCAAAATTGCCCTTGTTTGATGAGAGGAATGAACAGGAGCATTGTCATGGTGGAGGAGAACTCTCTGGTGAAGTTTTCCCAGGCATTTTTCTGCGAAGCTGTGGCTAACTTTTTCAGAACACTCTCCTGGCTAAGCAGATGTTATCATTCTTTCACCTCCTAGGAAGTCAATAAGCAAAATTCCTTGAACACCCCAAAAAACTATTGCCATGACCTTTGCTCTTGAATGGTCTGCTTTTACTTTGATTAGACCACTTCCACCTCTTCATAGACATTGTTTTGTGTTGTGTCTTCAAGATCAAGCCATGTTTCATCTCCTGTTACAATTCTTTGAATAAATGTTTCAAGCTTGATTCACTTATTTAAAATTTCCAGCGAGGGCTCTGCTCTTGTCTGAAGTTGACCTGGGTTCAATGGTCTTGGCACCCATTGGGTGGAAAGTTTGCTCAACTTTAATTTTTCAGTCAGGATTGCGTAAGCTGAACCAACTGAGATGTCTATGGTGTTGGGTATTGTTTCTGCTGTTGATCATTGTTTCTCTTCAAGTAAGGTACTAATAAGATTAATTTTCTCATTGCAAATTGATGTGCACATTCTGTGGCTGTGGGCTTCATTTTTCAACATTGTCTTTTCTTAAAATGAATTATTCATATAGAAACTGCTGATTTCTTTGGGGCATCATTCCCATAAACTTTTCATAAAGTATCAGTGATTTCACCATTTTTTCACCCAAGTTTCCCCATGAATTTGATGTTTGTTCTTGCTTCCATTTTAGCAGAATTCATGTTTCTGATAGGAGCTCTTTTCAAAGTGATGTCTTATCCTTCTCAGTGACTCAAACTAGTACAAGTTTATTTTGGAGCAAAAAATTAAAATCTATGCATTTTTTTCAGAATACACATTTTCCATTATATTTTCAAAGACCCTTTCTATATACGAAGACCCTTTTCCATTGGGGCATCTTCCAGTTCAAGAGATGTCTTTTGGATGGGATATATACGAGTCATATTAAGCCTGCTTAAGCTTGCCATATTAAGTTGGTCCAAGGGAAATTCACTATGTACACCTTTGTTACGTCACTAATATGAGTGTGTGGGTGCTTTCTCTTTGTCCTACAGATTCTCTCCAATTCCTTTTTTCCTGCCCAAACTAGCCAATAATCAGATCAGCTAGAACTATGCCTCAGCAAATGTTTAACTGGGGAATGAGATGGAGTTTTTTTGGTAGGCACCATCAGTCTCTACAGAGTTGGACATTGAAACATACCTTCCTAAAAGAGGGAGAAAATAAAATGTTGTAGCACTCTCTCCCATGATTGAAATCACACAGTTGAGAAAATTTTCTCTAAATTCCTCATCTTCTCTATAGAGAAGCTGAAGGATGATGACATGCATGACACTTGACTTCTTTTAGAATGGTGTGTACATGGGACTTGTTTTCACAGTTGTGGTTTTGGTTTTAATCTGAGTTATTTCCGTACAATATCATTCTATCTAATCTGGATTTGTGCTATATTAATAGTCTTACTGTACTGAAAACTACTTTGTTCTTGAACTGGCCAAATAGATTAATGAATAATTTGAAATTTCAACTGATATTAGATAATATAAATACAAAAATGTTTATTTGCTTTAAGTACAAGCAGTTTTATCCACCATTGCTTTGCTACTGCTTGTGAAAATATCAAGACAACAAAAAAGGTAAATATTATCTTAGTATTATAATAAAAGCAGGGACCTGTTATCTATATTTAGGACAGGTACCTTATACATTATTATAATTACACTTGGCCAGATCAAACAAACTTAAGGATTAACAACCAGAGCATCTAATTATTTAGGGTTGTATTTAGCATTTCACTTATGGTTAGGTGATTAGAGAAAACAAGATCAGAAGTCACAACAATGTTAAATAGTCAATGGTCCCCATGTTGTACTGCACACTTTTAGGGAAAAACAGTAAACAGCCTCTAAAAGAGTACAAAAATAGTTCCAAACTTTCAGAGAACATAGATCCATCAAAAATTTCCCAATACCATATATGACAAAGTTCATGAAGAAATGTTACAGAAAGTATGTATCATCCTTATTTAGGTCAAAAAGATAGAGTGTGGAAAGAGATAAGTCATTTAAATCCAATGGGTGGGTAAAATAATGCCAACCAAAAATAGGAAATTATTCCCAGGCATGTCAGTTTCCCCACCTGGGATATGCTGTACTCATTGCTTTTAGATTTGTAAAGGATACATCCGTCGAATCCTAGTATTCAAAACTCAAGGCAGGCAGGGAATTCTCTCCAACCTCATTGTTGACTTTATTTTTTCCCTTTCTCTTTATTCTGCTTTTATGGGTTTCAGTCATTTTTATCCATTTCAACAGCAGGTGTGAAATAGTAAGCTGTCATCTGCCTTTTTGTAGTGCTGCAGGCCAAAATTATAAATGGGTTGACATTAATGGCAGTCCAGAATTTAGTGCTGTATTGGTAGATGGTATTGAAAATGTTTTGATATGACAGATAAAATGCCAGCAAGTGAAACTTCAGTTTGACTTTAGCTGGATACATCTGGCAGAGTTTTGTTTTTTTGTTTTTGTTTTTTATGTTTTGTTGTTGGTATCTAGTTTTTAAGGCATTTCTTCATCTTTATATTCCATTCTTCTTTCTCTCTTTTCTCTGATGTTGAATCCTCTTTGTCCTTTTTCTTTGCCTTCAAATTTCAGCATAAGAGCTAATAGCATATGAGGATGGTCTCACTCAGCTTGAAAGAGTAGGGCTTGAGTAAGAACTCAACTCCTTATTCCTTGTCAACCCTTTCAGGAAGGAAATGTCCAAGGTATTCAGAGATCTTCTCTGGTCCTAGCGTGGATCCTATTCATCATACTCACAGACACATAGGATCTGGTTAAAGTAAATATCAGGGGAGCCTTGGCAGGTCGAATTCCCTAAACACAGCTGTGTAGATTGCTTTGCTGAAAAATAACAATGTTCCAAGTTTAAATAAGTTTGCAAAATGCTGGTTAAAGATGAATGAATTTCTTTTCTGAAGAACTCCTCAGAGCCTTTGAAAAGTGATTTTCATTGCACGTTTTCTTTCAGTCACTTTGGCCCCTAGATTGTTACTTCTTGGGGTCTTTTATTTTACTTCTCAGTGGAAAGACTTGCTCTGTTAGACCAGATAAATGTTGACCTTAATCCCACTCTATATGAAAAGTTAACTTCCCCATATTACTTTTCTCAATAGACTCACACATAAAAAATATTTTTTTTAATTTATTTTTTTAACATTCTTGTGAACTCTGTCTTGCTCATACATGGCTAGTCATGAAATGGCTCCTCCCTAATTTCTTAGGTAGTTTCTACCACTCTTTGCTTAGTTGTCCCATCATCATCATACACCTTCTCACTGGGTCTTCATGCAGCTTTTCCCCTGTGTTTGCACACTGCTGACATCTCTTTTAAGGGCATCAAGTCCTATAGGATTAGGGACCCATTCATATTACCTCGTTTAATCTTAATTACCTCTTTAAAGAAACTGTTTCCAAATACAGTCACATTGGGGGTTACAGCTTCAATATATATGAGTTTTTAGAGAACATAATTGCCTGACAGGTTTATCTAGCCTACTACACAGAAAAGCCAATGCACTGAAAACAGCAGGTTTTTGCAATAAAGAGTTTACTAATTGCAGGGCTGACCAAGCAGGAGGATGGGGGATGGGGGTTGTTATTACTACTCATATCAGCCAAGATTGAGAGACTATTTTTTTTTTAAGGATTATTTGGTAGACAGGGGACTAGGGAATGGGGAATGCTGATTGGTTGAGTCAAGGGTGAAAGCACAGGTGGTTGAAGCTCTCTTCTTGCTGTTTTCATTTCCTGGGTGGGATCACAAAACTAGTTAAACCAGTTTACTGGTCTAGCTGGGCCATTAGAATGCAGGGTCTGAAAAATATCTCAAACACCAATGTTAGGTTTTACAATAGTAATGTTACCTACAGGAGCAATTGAGGAGGTTAGGAATCTTTTGGCCTCTGGGTACATAATTCCTGGGCCATAATTTTGAAAGTCATGGCTAATTTGTTAGTTTTACAAAGGTGCTTTAGGTTTCCAAGCAAGAAGAGGGTTTGTTTTTGGGAGGGGCTATCATCTTTGTTTCAAAGTTAAACTATAAATTCCTCTGCAAGTTAGCTTGGCTTACTCCAAGAATGAACAAGGACAGCTTGGAGGTTAGAAGCACGATGGAATCAGTTGGGTAGGATTTTTTCCACTGTCATAATTTTCCTATGCCAGATATTTTCACTGTCATAATTTTTGCAAAGGTGCGCTCAGTTACACAAGTCACTTCATAACAAAAGCAATCAGAATTATTTGCATTTTTTATATTCCATTTCTTTAAAGTCTAGCTAAGTAACTGGACAGCTAAGTTGATGAACTAATTCAGGCAAAAGTGTTAATGAGTAACAAAAATGTATTGCCTAACTTCTCCTGGCAATATTTTCTAAATAATAAGGTTCTTTGGAAACTGATATCTAATATGAGAGTTCTCAGCTTTAGGAAAAACTGAGGCAGGAGATAGATTAGGGCAATGGATGGTACCCCAAATCATACCTGCCATGTGAGCAATCACTTCTGAAGGAGTTCAAGAGACACCACCCCCAAATATGCCATTTTGGTATGCTGCTTACTTTAAACTGAGGGTTTGTAGGGAGCAGCAACTTCCCTTGTCTGCCTAACAATGGATCCTCCAAAAGGAACCCAACTTTTATGAATCTTCTCCCCAGGAATCTTAATAGCAAAGATCAACTGACACCATGCCCATACTATCATCTATTCTACCGAGGGCTGCTGACTTTTTAATCTGTATAACAAGCCAATCTTTAGTTCATATACTTCTTCCTCTTAGCCTCCCACAATTTGTGTCACCATCCCACCCACCTAGAAACCTCAAGGTAATTGGGTATGTCTTTATTAGCAGCATGAGAACAGACACAATTCCTGAGGATCTCTGTTTAGAACCTGAGGATTGAGAATGTGTTAGTCTTTATTCAAATGAAATCATAGCCAGAAATCCAGCTGGTTAATCCATGGAAACAAGCCACTGTGACTGAGACAGAGGAGGATCCTGATATGGTTTTGCTGTGTCCCCACCCAAATCTTACTTTGAATTGTAATAATCCCCATGTGTCAAGGTGGGGGTGGCAATTGGAGATGATTGAATCATGTGGGTGGTTTCCCCATACTGTTCTTGTGGTAGTAAACAGAGATCCCCAGGAATTATGGATTAACTAAGGGAGGTGAACCTGCAGATGATGATGATTTGTTTATAGAAGTAGTTATGGAGACAAGCAGGAAGATAAGTGATCTTTTCTGTGGATTTCCCCTCCTCCTCTGGCAATTGAAAACCTGTTCATCAACCTAGGAGCAACTTAGTACTCACCTCCATTAACATCACACTTTATGTCCACCGCCTGAGTCTGCAATAGAGCTTTTAAGCCCTGATCACACAGAGATTGCTTAGTTTCTAACAGCAATCTTCCCTCCCCAGTTAGACATAGTTTTCTGTGGGCAGCAGTCATATGTTTCCTTCATTAGCATTCCACTAGGCATAATATTGTGCCTGATCAGTGGCCATCCATTCATTCATCCAGACATTTAACATGCATTTATTAGGCACTTATTGTTTGGCAGGCATTTTTTTAGACTCTGGGTTTTTAGGGTTGAACAAAATGTACAAGTTTCCTGCTCTCATGGAATGTAACCAAAATTCCCAACTAATTGACACAGAAATTGCTGTAATAATGTCAGAGGTGCATCCCATAAGATTTAATGTCATCAAATTAGTGTTAAGAAAGTAACCAAAAATAGCAACTCACTCCGTTTCTGATGTTTGCACAAATCCAATTCCTGATTTCTTTCCTTTAGCACATGAGAAAACTACAGGCCCTCCCAGGGGCAGAAAAAAAAAAATCCATCACAAGGGACCTAGAGGTATGTTAGAAAGAATTCCAACCAAAGAGATTTATGAGGCAGTATAGTCACCGCTCAGAGGAGGGGAAGGGACTGCTATAGCTTAAGATGTTTAAAACCTGGCTGCAAGAGAAGCAGGAAAATGCACCATGGGGAACAATTCCCTGCCAGGTTCCAAGGGATGAAAAAATGACTTAATGGCACATTCACTGTCTTGACTTAGGTGATTTTTTCCTAGCAAGCAGACATCTTCTATAATTCCCTTTGTAAATAGAGTAATAAGATATAGATGTGCCTTTCTCTTATGTGACTTATACAAACCACTATTGTTGTTGTTGTTGGCTAACAAAGAGTTGGAAATTCATAACTGTGGAGAGAAGTGGACTAGACAGAACAAACTAAAAATCACTTCATTTTCCAAGTCCTGGGTCAAATTGTGCCCAACTCCAGAGGCCAGGGGACACAATAGAGCTACAGAAACTCAGAAGTTCATAGGGTCAAAAAAATTGGAAGGGAGTTTGCAGGTTATCTGTTTGAACCTTTGACATCAGATGTCAGTGAGCTGGAGTTTTTCATTAGAGCAACTATGGACAGAAATATTTAAGTTGTTGGAGATGGAAGAGTTGCACTGTATTACAGGTTCCCCAGGCATCTGACACCAATCTTTCTTTCTAACATTACATCCCTAATGTGCCTTCTCTGTTCCTGCCAGAATGCCCTTTAGTGCCCCCAGTACACATGTCGATATCCCAAATAGTAGTACATATTTACAAACTAAAGTGCTCTCAGCCCTTCAACTGAGGCTATCCTGAGATTCAATTCAAATCCCTCCTCATTCAGAGAAAAACAAAATTAAACGAAAGAAAACACACAACAGCAGCAACAATCAACTTTCCAAGCCAAGGAGGCCAAGACTATTTGCTCATTCTTTTGAATTCCAACGAAATGCCTTGTGTGCTCCACCCACTTGGACTTGGAATGCATTGCTTTGTATCGTGGGACCATCTTTATGTGGACAAACTGTGACCATTTCTGTGTCTCTCTGCTGGCTTCAGCATGGTAGGGGCTTGATAAAAACTTAAAGGATAATAGAGAGAAAGTAGTTTTTATTAATGCTGGAGAAACTGACTGGAAATACAAAGCAGTGTGAGTATTATGGGTTGCTCTATCAGATCTTCAGAGGACAGCCACATTTCTCTGCAGTCTACATTGTTCCATATCATAGAAAAATACAAAGCTTTTTGGCTCAATTTTTATAGCTGGCATAAAAAGCTGATACCAAACTTGATAAACAATGCACATGTGTTTATACACACATGCATGCACACATACATTACAGAGTAATCACATCTATAAACAGAGGCAAAAACGCTAAGCAAAATACTAGCAAATAAAATCTTATACCATATCAAAAGATTGATACATCATTGATATGGTTTGGCTCTGAGGCCTCACCCAAATCTCATCTTGAATTCTATCTCCATAATTCTCATGTGTTGTGGGGAGGGACCCAGTGGAATAAAAGATAATTGAATTATGGGAGTGGTTTTCCCCATACTGTTCTCATGGTAGTGAATAAGTCTCACAAGAGTTGATGGTTTTATCAGGGGTTTTTGCTTTTGCATCTTCCTCATTCTCTCTTTGCCTGCTGTCATCCATGTAAGATGGGACTTGCTCCTCCTTGCCTTCCACCATGATTGTGAGGCTTCCCCAGCCACATGGAACTGTAAGTCCAATTAAACCTCCTTCTTTTGTAAATTGCCCAGTCTTGGGTATGTCTTATCAGTAGTGTGAAAATGGACTAATACAATAGTGGCCAAGGGAAGTTTTCTCCAGGTGGACAAGATGGACTTACCATTAGAAAAATAATAAATATAATTTATCCCATCCGTAGGTCAAAGGAGAGAAATAGTATGACTTAATAGATGTGAATGCATTTCATCAAGTTGAAATCCATTTCTCTTATTAAAACCAACAGATTAAAGTGAAAAGAATTTCAGAATAAATTATGAATAAAAGATAAGTCTTTTCTGAACTAACTATGTACACCTTGTTTGATTACACCACTCTAGAGGCATTCTCAATAAATTCTGGAACAAAACAGTTACCCGCCATCACTGCTACTATTCAAGAAGTTTCTAAAGTTCTAACTGATGAAACAGGGTAATAAAAACAGATATAAATATTACAAAGAAAGTGACAAAATATCGTTACTTACAAATTATAACACCGTCTACTCCAAAAACTTAGTGAATTGAAAAATATTATTTAGAGTTTACAATGAAATTCAGTAATATTTAAAGTTACAAAGTTAGTATAGAACTCTAAAGCGTTCCATAGATTAGCAAAAACCACAAAAAGAAAAATTCTATTTGCTATAGCAATCATAATTTAAAACATTATGAAATAAGAAAATGTGTTAGTCAAAGCAATGTATTAGTCAAAGAAGTCTATAAAACTTGTACATACATGTATTTGCAGATGTGTATTTTTACAGATCTTTACAAAACTTTGATAAATATATTTACAGGTCTACATGTCTATTGTTTATGTAAATAAACAAAAAGAATAAAGCTCTATGATTCTGGAAGGAAAGATACAATACTGTAAAAATATTTTGAATTAAGCTTCAACTTCAGTACAATTTTGATAGATATTCCAAATATTTAATTTTAAGTAAACTATATTTCTTTCAAAAAATAATTATAGAGTAACCACTTTTTGGAAATAACAAAGGCCTAATCAGAGGTTGTCTTATTAGATGACAAAATGTGTTTTATAGCTTCAGAGATTAAAAAAGTATGATGTTGGTACAGATATAGACAAATAGATACATGAAAAATAAGAAAGTCTGAAACCAGCCACATTTCACAGCAGAATTTAGTAAGTAACAGAAGCAAAAATAGGAATATAATTTTTAATAAACAGATAAAAAAAAGTAAAATGTTAGGATCATACTTTATGTATTATACCAAAATGAATCACAAACAATTTTTAAACTTTAAAATAATTGAATATTAAGATGTGAAAGTGCTTTTTATATGTTACTATCACCAAAGAAGGAAATCAGTAAATACGGATAGGTTTTTACAAATACAAATTAAAACAATTGTAAAAAAAAAAAACAAAACTTCAAAAAGAAACTAGCACAAGTATTTTCAGTATGTACAATCATAGGATTAACTTTGTATATAAATATGTTTTCTAATCAAGAAAAAGTAATAAAAATGAGATCTAGACTAGAATAGATAGTTCATTAAAGATATAAAGAGTCACTTATCTGAAGTATATAACAATTTAATTCAGAACTTGTCTTCTATGAATTTGTTCTTAGGAAACACAGACATGCAAAAGCTGTGCTCACAGGCTACAAAAGTTTAGGACAGAGCTGGTTGCATTAGCAAACAGTTAACAGTTAAGGAAAAGCTGAATGTGTATAGGCAAAGCGTTCATTCAACAAATGGTTGTCTTACCATGAATTAAGAATGGTATCTTAACTAAAGAATTAGTGATATGAAAATTTTCTGTGATATATTCTTCAATAAAATTGCAAGTAGCAGAATAACTTGTATAAATAACAGGCCATTGTTTTTTGTTAGAATTTTTCTACATTTATATATTCATATATGGGTAAGTTTCTTAAAGATTATAGTTAACATACAAACAGCTAGACCTCTGTGAAATTGTTGGAATTATCAATGTCTTTTTATTTACTTTATACTGTTGTTAAAAACATTACTTGTAGAATATATATGTATGTATGTATGTATTTTCTTTTTTCTTCAGAAAAGTGATTCTGGACAAAATTTTTTAAACAAAACACATTATCTTTGTCAAACTTCATAAAACCCTTCTCCAAACCACCTCTTTCCTCCTCACAATGATTTATATTGAGTGTCAATTTGATTGGATTGAAGGATGCAAAGTATTGTTCCTAGGTGTTTCTGTGCAGGTGTTACCAAAGGAGATGAACATTTGAGTCAGCGGACTGGGAGAGGTAGACCTACCTTCAATCTGGGTGGGGACCATCTAATCAGCTGCCATTGCAGCTAGAATAAAATCAGATAGAGGAATGGGGAACGACCAGACTTGCTCAGTCTTCTGGCCTCCATCTTTCTCCAGTGCTGGATGCTTTCTGCCCTGAAATATTGGACTCCAAGTTTTTCAGCTTTTGGACTCTTGGACTCACACCAGTGGTTTGCCAGGGGCTCTTGGGCCTTTGGCCACAGACTGAAGGCTATACTGTTGGCTTCCCTATGGATTTGGGACTCGGATTGGCTTCCTTGCTCCTCAGCTTGCAGACAGCCTATTGTGGGACTTTGCCTTGTGATTGTGTGAGTCAATACTCCTTAATAAACTGTTTCAAATATCTAACCTATTAGTCCCCTCCCTTTAGAGAACTCTGACTAATACACTTCTCCAGTAATTTTGTAAGGTTTCAAAGGCTTAGCCCTGACCCTAGGCACAGGGATCTGCAACCCAAGTCCCAGACAGTTATGCAACCACAGCCGCTAAAAATAACCTACTACAAATTTGTACTATTAACTAAAAGAAGTGGATGTACCCACACAAGCTCATCTTCATTATTCTAGAAATTAGTTAGAACATGGTTTCTACTCATAGGATAAATGGGTCATTTCTTCATCTTTGAATCACAAAGTACAGTTTACACTACAAGAGGCTGTAGGCCAACCATCCATCCAGACAACAGGAACAGTGGCTAGGCACTGCCATACATTCAGAGTTCCTAAAAATGTGTCAATGTTTATTTTAAAATCAAAAGGAAAAATCAAATATAATAATACTAATGATATTCAATTATATATCAGCCTGAGTTATATCTATCTTTATACCAACACTTTTGAAAAAAACTAAAATAATTTTTTAATTGAGGGAAGATACTTAGGCAGGAAGAGTGTTTTGAGTCCTTAAAGTCATAATACAGTCCTGATGGCTCATAATGTGAGTCCAATGCTGAGATTCCAGAGGGCTTCAAAGCTGCATCACAAAGGATGCTGTATTAGTCTGTTTTCACACTGCTGATAAAGACATACCCAAGTCTGTGCAATTTACAAAAAAAAAAAAAGATTTAACAGACTTACAGTTCCACGTGACTGGGGAAGCCTTACAATTATGGTGGAAGGCAAGGAGGAGCAAGTCACTTCTTACATGGACGGAAGCAGGCAAAGAGGGAATTTGTGCAGGGGAACTCCTCTTTATAAAACCATCAGATCTCATGACACTTATTCACTATCAGGAGAACAGCATAGGAAAGACTTGCCCCCATGATTCAATTACCTCCCACTGGGTCCCTTCCACAACATGTGAGAATTCAAGATGAGATTCGTGTGGGGACACAGCCAAACCATATCAGATGCCATTCCTTCTGGAAAGTCCAAAAGTTACTTCCTTAGCAGATCTGTCAACTCCCATATTCTCTTCACTGGAGCCTGAGGACAGCCTTGGAATCTTTCTCAGAACTTATTGTTGGAAGCCACTAACAACCTCTACTTGTATACCACAAAATAAAGTTTTAGTTTGCCTGTTTTTAGGGACAAGAAACAGGCTAATAGGGATCTAATAAGGCCAAGATTTGTTTGGTTTTGTTGTTGTTTTTGTTTGTCTTGGTGCTGGCTGCTTAGGATTTTGAGAAATTAGAGGTAAAAATGCTGTGTTTTGGGCTGAGAACAAAGAGTTAAAAAAAGTCAAGAAAAGTGAATTCTTTAATAAATTATATGTACAGTGTGGTTCCACATAAAAATTAGGTCCAACTGCTAAAGACCAAATAACATAAGATAGTTTCAAAGTTATATTTGGAAGTGGGAGATGTCTAAAGAAAATTATATATATATATACATATATATATATACACACGCACATTAACTGTCCGATAGGGGTACAAAAATGAGTGTGTGTATGTGTTTCCCTGTGTTTACATTGACACCTAGAATGTAAACAATGTAAAGTATATTTCATACTGTGGGCCATGATCAAACAAAGTTCTAAAGCCATTGCCAAAAGCATTATCAGGAGAAGACTCCATTCATTCTCAGGCCTTTGTTCTGCCCAGAGGAAGAAAAGGCAGACAAGGAGAGTAGGGGAGGAGAGGGGAGAGGAGGAGATAAATGGAAAATGTCAGACTCGTCTGAGCAAAACATCTGTTTACAAAAAAAAAAAATATTAATCCAATGCCATTTTTCTTAAGAATAACACCAAAGCAGACCCTGAAACGACACTGACATTGGTGGCCCAAGTGTTCCCTACTGCTTTCTGTTAAGTCTGAAAGAAGAGGAATAAAAGCTCCACAAGAGACTTCAGTTTCATTATGTTCCCTGCAGCCTAAAAAGCAATGGTAAGTGGCATCAAGGCCTCTAAAGAAATCTGAACAATCGCAAAGGCTTCCAGAATGTTTACTTTGAAGCAAGGAACATGTATTTTTCTCCACGTGAAAACAACAACAACAATGAAAAGTCATCATTCCCAAATCTGAACACACAGATCAGGAAAAGCCTTCACTAATTGTGCAGTTCCCCTCGGGAAGATGGTGTGGTGTGATGAGGACAAACCCTCACCTTCTCCGAAAACACCTGCTTTGCTTCACACCAAGTCCCATGTTGCATACAAAAAGCTTAGGGTCTCTCTCTCTCTCTCTCTCTCTCTCTGTCTCTCTCTGTGTGTGTGTGTGTGTGTGTGTGTGTGTGTGTGTGTGTGTGTGTGTGTGATTCTCCTATTCAAAATACATCTGTGATAATCTCCTTGGAATTCCTGTTTAGGCTTAATAGTTTGTTTTATACGATAATGTAGTTCCTGTATCTGGATTGTAAACTTCCAGAGAGAAGTGGCTATTTATGTCGTCTCTCTCTAGTGAATGGCACTGTAATGTCGAGGCTCAATGAAACAGTATTGAATCAGTGAAGGAATGAGTGAGAATTCTTTTAAAAACCACCTTAAGAATTATTTTTGGCCTTCATTTGTTATGTTAAATCCAATTAAATTCTCTCCTGGTCGCATTTTTCTGAAAATGGAGAGTAATATTTGACAATCTCTAGTCTCTCTATACTGCAGAATATTAGGAGCCTCATTCCACACAATGTGGAAACTTCTGTGGTTCCCATATGATTGGGGTAGAGTATACTCCAAAAACATTTGAAACTGACTGAAAAATAGCGTTATTTTGCAAAGTGTAGCCTGTGGATAGGTTTCATTCACATCACCTGGGACATTTGTTATAATGGTGCCAGGACTCTGCATTTGTAACAGGCAGCCTAGAGGACTGTTAAAAAAATTAATTAATGTATGATAATAGAACACAATCTAGGGACAGGCTAGACAGCACTGAGTCTGAAAAAGCAATGGCAGAATGAGAGGGGGCAGTGGACTGGGTTTAAACTAAACATGCATGGTCCCCTAAGGTGCAGTTAACTTATTTTAACACAAAGGGTGGGGGAAGGGCCCATAGTGAGCCTGGGAATGTTGTCCCTGTGTCCAGTTTGACAAAGTTCCCTTAGTATTTGGGACAGCCCAAAGAATAAATTCCTGAGTGTTTGAGAAAAAGCAGAGGCTTTGGAGTCAGACTGGTTACTTGTATATAGCCTGTTGAGCCTTGTCTACACAGTCAAGATTCTAATACCTGTCTTAGAAGGTGATAGTGAGAATTCTATTATAGTCTATGAAAAGTGTCTGGCAAATACTTGGAGCTCCTGCTTTCATGTCTACTTACGCATACATTCACTTTTATCTGGATATTTTATCAATAAAAATTGGAATACAAATTATAGTTAATACTTCAAACTATACACTGTTTTACAAACATTATCTTCTTTGCTTTTCATGATGCCCCAAGAGAGATATATAATCGTCTTTATTTATGGATAAGGGAAGTGGAATATTGGTAGGTGATATATGTTACCTGGAGTGGTATCTCAGTCCTCCTAATGTGCTAGTTTTGTGTAGGGCATGAAGATGTATAAAACAAACCTTTAAAGATTTTAGGTCAGATGCAGCATATACATATATAACTAATACAAAGCAGTATTAATGGGTTCCAAGTGATACAAATAGAATGCTATAAAAGTAATAGGGAGAAAAAGGCCATTCATAAGCATGGTAATAAGGGAAGATTTCAAGAAAGGGGCACCTTTTAAATACAGCCTTGAGAAATATGTGGTCTGACAGGTAGAGATGTTGAGAGGTCCTTTCAAGGAAAGGGCAGAGCTAGAATAAGGTTGCAGAAATGGAAAAGCACAGAGCATGTTAGGAGAGAAATAAATGAGGCAAAAGTAGGAATTTTATGGGCAAGAAGGTGAAGAAAAAGTAAAATGACTGACATTGAGTAACTACCCAGGAAATATTTATGGAATGAATACAAAGTGAGTTTGAGGCCACTTGAGAAAGTCTTGAGTGATAGGCTAGGGTGTGGGCTTTTCTGATAGGCACTGGGTAGCCATTTCAGATTTTTGAGTTGGAAATAGCATGCTTAGAACACACCATAACTTTGGAAGCAATTTCAGAATAACCAGAGAGGGGAGAGACAGGAACAGTGATAAGTCAGAATGCAATTGTAAAATTGCAGGCAAAGGTATAGTTCAGGAACACAATGGTGCTGGGGATCGTGGAGAATGAAGAATGAAAGGCAATAAAATTTTTCTCAGTTAGCATAAAACCTTATTTATATACAGAGACAAACACGCACACACACTACAGCTTCGTAACACAGGACCATATATGTTCATCCAAGACAGCAAATATATTCTCCCCTCAGGAAAGGGGACCAATGCACACCACTTATTTTTCATTTCCCATTAATTACAGAAATGGAATGTATTATGCAACCTTTAAAATTTCATATCATGGATGCATGCTGAGAGCCCTTTCAAACTGAATTTCAAACAATTCAATTTCTAAGGTCTGTGTTAAAGGAGATAGGAAGGAACTGACACTATCGTTTACATATCTGCATTTTAATATGAGTTTCCTTAATGCCCTCCCGCTTGACAAATGACAGCTTTTGAAATTTTTAAATAAATACTTTTGCGGTTTGTGTCCTCAGGGAGGACCCTGTTTAGCTGGAAAGACAATAGACTAAAAGCACAAGGCCTTACGGTCAGCTTTCTAACCTTCCCCAGTGTTTGCAAAGTGTTAGGCTTATTTCTGAACCAGTATTTTGGTAGGTTCCAGCTTTCATGATCCGGGAAGTGTGTTGTTCACCTTCCTTTCCCTGTTACTCAACACCTTGTCCTGCAGCACAGATTTCTCCAGCATAGACAGAAAATACAAAATGCCTAAGTCCTGGTAATGATACAGAGGAAGGCCTCCATTTGCATACCCTTCATAATTCAATTTAATTTTTTTTTTGTCAAGAGTTCTGAATGCTTTGTGTTTGCTTTAATCAGAATGTTGACATTTACACTGAAGCCAATTTCTCTTTTTCTTCTCCATGTTTTGTTTAACTACGACAAGTGACAGCAAACTGGAAAGAACAGACTTTTTAAATTGGCTCCTTGCCCAGAATGCATCATTTCTCTTGTAGCTTTCCCCCTCTTCCTATGCATCGCAAGAGGAAATGTGAAAACATACTTTGCGAACACAAGAGTGAGGTGTTACTGCTTTTAGATAAAGATCTGTGTTGTATTTTAAAACCAGATTGCTGTGCAGTTTCGAGCTATTAGCAGGAGCTTATTACGCCATGGCTCCAGGTCCTTGGAGAAATATGCTTAGTATATTTCAGTAATTCAAGGCAAATAGAAAACTATATGTGAAAATACTTAAAGGCAAAAAGCATCAACTCCTGAAGGCTGCAGAAAGCAATAAACAAGCATGGCACCTGCCATTAACTCTTTTCAAAAACAATTTATCTAATTGCTCCCTGTCATGCCCCAAATTGTGGAGAGAAGAACCAATGTGAAAATCAACCTGTGATATTAGCCATTCAGAAAAGCAACAAGCAATAGTGCAGCAAGCACGTTGCCCTCTTTAGAAGAACATGCTGTTGTTGGGTTTCACGCTTGATCTCTAACAGTTCTATGAGAATGTAGCTTATAATTGAATTAGAATTTGCCCATCTATCAGATTCAATGGTTTAAATCAGAAATAAGTTTGTGAATGGCTTAGGAAAAATACAGCACCAAAGACCGTCCTGGTTAGGTAGGTTAGGTACCTGGTTAGGTAGGTCTTTGTGTCCCTTCATGGAATTTAATTCTGACTCAACAAAGAGACAAGAAACAAAACAATTGGGTTTCAAATAAAGCAGATGTTGAAGTCATAGATTACTCTGCTAGAATATCATCTTTAGAGTGACTGAGGTACCACCCTGCTTTCAGGCAGAAATCTCTTCTAAAACCCTTGCAAATATATCTTTTTCCCGTGTATTCAGAAATCAGAAGGAAATAGATACTATAAATATCAAAGATTTACCTGAAGAGAATCAGAAAATCAAATGAGAGAGACGTACTCTTCCTGTTTTTTTGTATTTTGTTTTTGAGATAGGGTCTCCCTCTGTCACCCAGGCTGGAGTGCAGTGGTGTGATCACTGCGCACTGAAGCCTTGACTTCCTGGGGTCAGCTGATGCTCCTACCCTAATTTTTTGTATTTTTTTTTTTTTTGTAGAGACGAGGTTTCGCCATGTTGTCCAGACTGATCTTGAATTCATGGGCTCAAGCAATCTGCCCCCAAAGTGCTGAGATTACAGGCATGAGCTATCACACCCGTACTCTGATCTTTCTATTGCTTAGCTACCATAGTGTTTCACTAACTGGGGGCTTCACTAACATGGAGGATTCACTAACATGGGATCTCACACAATGGTCATCACAAAGTACACAGAGAAAACAACAAGTGATTTTCAAATTCTTAATTCTAATTTATTTCTGTGAACTCAATGTAATTGCTCTCAAATTGCATTTTGTTAACTGAAAAATTATAGAAAGTAGATTTGTACCTTATGATGTAAGCATTATTGCATCAAAATATATTTTCAATTATATTTGCACATATATGTATTCATATGTGAATTCAGTTATGACATAAAATGCATTTCCTACTGTGGGTCAGCAATCAAATTTTCAAAACACTAAAAATGTAAACATACCCAAATACACCTTATCTATCCACTGTGCTTCAAATTCTACCTTTCACCACTTTTGGGGCATGCAAATACATCAGAGAGGAAATCTATTCCTGACAGATAAATGTAAGTTTATCAGATGCTTCTTTTGCCCTGAGAAGTCTCTCTAGGGGAACACAAGGGAACTTAGTACCATAGCAAAAAGATAAACAATCCCTGGTATATACAAAATAAAAAATGTACATTTATTTTTAAAAAATGAGTGAAGAGCGTTAACATGGAAGATAGATAAGAAAAGCAAGGTAACAGAAAAAATCACCACAAATTTTACCAGCTGCTGACAGGGAATCTATTCATGTCTATGAAAGGGATATGAGGATAGAATGGGTGGAAAGAGAGAAGCCATATTCAATTTATCAACCTAGGATTTTGAGAGATTATTTGGGGCAAGAACTGGAGTGTACTAATTTCTTAAGTCTTAAGTTGAACAAAGTTCAACAAACTGGGTGGCTCAAAACAGAAATTTATTTTGTCACTGTTTTAGAAGCCAGAAGTCTGAAATCAAGGGTCAGCAGGACCATGCTCTCACTGAAGGCTCTAGAGAAAATCAGTTGCATGCCTTTCTCTTAGCTTCTGGTGTTCCTGGCAGTCCTTGGGGTTCCTTAGCATTCACTGGCTTGTAGACGCATCAATCCAAACTGCTTTCATTGTCAAATGGCATTCTCCTTGCGTATCCCTGTGTCTGTGTCTTTTTTTCTCTTAATAAGAACACTAATTATACTAAATGGGAGCCCACCTGAATGATTTTATCTTAAATTGACTGCATCTGATAAACCCTATTTCCAAAAAAAGTCATGTTCACAGGTACTAAGGGTAAAGATTTCAACATATCTCTTGGGGGGAAATGGTAGAACCCGCAACAGGAAAGTGGATTGAAATTTCATATGTCAGGAAACCACTGTTTTTCCTGACATGAGGGAGAGGAAGAGTAGAGAAAGTTGTACATTTATAATGAAAGTTATCTGTTAACACGAAAGCCATGTTCAAGACTGTGAAAACAAAATATTCTGGGAGTTAATGTTTAGGTAATGCAAACCAAAACAAGTAAGGCTAGACAAAAATCTTTGTAATAAATTGTTTGAAATCATATGACAACTTACAGGAAAGTAAAGAATTATGGGACAAAATCTAAAAGGAGAAAGGAACCCAGAGATGTGAGACTGATCTTTAAGGCTAATTTTCCCCTTAGGGCATCTCTTAGTTCTAGAAAAAGAGCTGGTACTCTGAGAGGCCAAGAAGTTGAAAATTGTTTACAACAACCTCACTAAACTAAGGAACATTGGAATTCAAGGTCAGCCAATGGAAGTCCTGGTAACTTATACTCCTAAAGATATTCAGCTGGGATCCCTAGGACTGCAACCTAGGACTAGAAATAAAATAAAATAGCAGTTGTGGTTATTAGAGCCCAGCTTCAAATAATCTTAACGTCTGATTAGACTAAGGTGCTTCGAGAGTTTTACTACTGCCTGCTCAAAGCAAACATAACGCTTTATGGAAGAAAACATAATATATGGTTTAAATTGTCTCTGAATTTTATATGCACGGCATCTAGCAGTCAATAGAAAATAACCAGGTATAAAAATGGAAAAATGTGATTGAAAAATAAGAGAAACAATATACAGTAGAAAAAGAACCGTAAGTATTCCATACTATGGAGTTATTAGGCATGTACCTTAAAGGGCTAGGCGTAGTAGGTTCAAAGAGATAAAAGGACAGTTGAAGAATTTAACCAGATGGCAAGAAACCATAAAAAGAAATAGACTTTCTAAAGAAAATACAACTGAAATTAAGTATTCCAAGGATACATAAGAAAATACTTAGAGATAAAACAATGTAAAATATTTCTATAACAGAATGAAAGACATTAGAGGCATATAAAATACAGCAAAAAATTCTAACAAAAGTGTAATTTGAGACCCATAGAGGAAGAGAAGTTTGAAGCAATAAAGATTGGAAATTTTCCAGATTGAAGAAAAACATCAGTCTACTTATTTTAGAAGTGCAACAAACATCAAGCTGGATTAATAGAATAAACTTCTACTTACATATATCATACTAAAATGGCTGAGAGCCAAACACAAAAAAGAATATTAAAAGCAGTAGAGATGGGAAGAGAAACCAGATTCCCTTCAGAAGAACAGCAATAAGACCAAATAAACAAGACCAAAGGACATCTTATCTACAGAATAATGGAAAACAGGAAGAAAAATGGAATCATCTTCAAAGCGTTCAAAGAAAAATAATTGTTGAGTTATTCAGCCAACCAAAGCACCCCTAAAGAATTGTTTAAATATAAGTAGAACAAATGCCCCATGTGAGAGAAAGATTTTCAGACTTAAAGCTCATCAAACTTTGCTATTCTACAAAAGACATGTTTAAAATAAAAACACAAAATATTAAAAGTAGAAAAACTATAGTGTGCAAATATTTAAAAAGAGAACGGTTGTAACTATAGTATTGTAGATAATTTTTCAAAAGCATTACTAAAAATCTGAGAGACTTTCAGTTTTAAGGAGCTTAGAAATCACTACTCCATCCTAACAGCAAGTAGAAATCTTAACTGAATAAGCAGACTGTTCTTAAACCCTTCAGATAAGTGAGGTCACAGGTGAAACCACTGACCCCAAATTGGAGAGAGAGACAGGTGGATACGGAGAACCACAGCTTACCTGAGCAGAAACCCACAAGCGGAAACCTCTGTGGGAATCAGTGCTGAAGTAGGAAAACCTGAATTATAATTAATGAGTTGCTAGAGGCTCAGTGTGGACAAGCCTGAGAGGTAAAAAGTTCACGAGGATCCAGTCCTAGAGGGATTGAGTTCTGGGGGGTAGGATCCAGTCCTAGATCCTGCATGCTTTTGTGAGATTTCCCTCCAGGAGCCTTACCAGGTTCTCAGTGAATATCAGAAGAAAATCTCCACAGGCTTCCGGCAAGGTGCGGGGGGTGGGGAAAGTAACGATTTTAAAATACACCAGAACATTCTGTTCTTCCTAACAAGTTCTGTCGTCAGGAGAACTTATTTTACCAAAGCCTAATCTGCTGGGGCTTTATCAGAACCTAACCTTCCTGGGTGAAGGAAAAGACCCAACTCTAATCAGCTCCAGCTTTTCATATGGCGAAAGGAAATTTACTCAACCCCAGTTCCCTCTAGCCTTCCATTTGAGGAACTCTAACCATCCTGTCCTCCCTAAGGAGTAGGGGTTAGGAGGGACTGAGAAGCCCTGGTGAATTGCACAGTGCAGGGGCCACAGGTTCATCAAAAGACAGAGACCTGATCTTAAGGCTATGAAAGGATTCTCCCCCCTTCCACCCAACATTTCACCACCACATCACTGCAGACTTATTTACAGCTGTTCCTATTACCAGTACATAATGTCTGGCCATCAGGAAAAAATATATATATAATATACTAAAAGGAAAACACAGTTTGAAGGGACTGAATGAGAAGCAGAATAACAGATATGGCAGGAAGGTTGGAATTATACCACTTTTTAAAAACTAATGTGCTAAGGTCTTTAATGGAAAAAAAGACATGCAAGAACATATTAATTATGTAAACAGAAATGGAGAGAATCAAAAAGAAATGCTAAAGATAAAAAACACTGTGGAATGGTCTGAATGTTTGTGTCTTTCCAATATTCACAGGTTCAAATCTAATGCCCAATGTAATAGTATTAAGAGGTGGACCTTTAGAAGATGATTAGGGCATGAGTGGATTAGCGCCATTGTAAAAGAAGTCCTAGAGAGTTTGTTTGCCCCTCTCATCATGTGCAAACACAATGAGAAGGCTCCATCTATGAAGCAGAGAGTGAGCCCTTACCATACAATGAATATTCTAGTGCTTTGACCTTGAGTTTCCAAGCCCCCAGAACTGTGAGTAATAAATTACTGTTGTTTATAAACTTTCCAATCTATGGTTTATAATTCTCCAGTCTTTGTTATAGAAGCTGGAATGAATCAAGACACACTGCAACAAAAATGAAGAATATTTCTGGTGGGCTTATTAGTAGCCTGGACACAATTGAGGAAAGAATCTCTGCACTTGAAACTATGAAAAAAGATACTTCCAAAATTGAAAAGCAAAAAGAAAAAAGGTACACACATACTGGGAATGCCAGAGAACAGTAATAGGAGAAGAAAGTAACAGAAGCAATATTGGAAGCAATAATGCCAGAGAATTTCCTCCAAATTCATGTGAGATACCAAACCACAGATCCAAGAAGTTTGGAGAACATCAAGCAGGATGATTTTCAGAAAGACTACACCTAGGTATATTATTTTCAAGATTAGAAAATTAAATGTACAGAAAAAATACATTGAAAGAAGCTAGAGGAGAAAGAAACAAAAGCTTACCTATAGAGGAGCAAAAATAGAAATGACATTCAACTTCTCAAACACCACACAGATTTACAGACAAAGAATAGAAGTCTTAATAGCTCAATGTGTTTGAACACAGCCTCACATCAATAATTGGCTGGCCACTAATCTGTGCTGACTCATGCATTACACCTAGCAATCCAGACTTAAAAGTGAAAATGAAAAAAAACAATAGATGCACTGTTGGCTGTAGGCTCTGGGATAAGTAGACTTCACAGAATTAATCCAGGCAAACCATTAAACAAAAAAGCAGAAATAATAATAATCCTGAAGAGATGAAACAGAATCTGAAACTGTTATATAAAATGTCTACTTTTCATTGAAAGTATTCTAAGATATGCAAAGAAACTGAAAAGGGTGATGCATACAAGAAAAAGTCAATAGAAAATTATTCTAAAGGACTCAGATATTGAACTTAAAGACAAAGATCTCAAAGCAACTATTATAAATATGACCAAAGAATTATTGGGAACCACATTTAAATAGAGAAGTGTGATGACAATGACTTGCCAAACAGAAAACACTAATAAAAGAAGTCCAAAAATAACTGAATATGAAATCTCTAATTGAAAAATATAATTACTAAAATTAAAAATCACTACAGGATAACATCAGATTCAATATGCAAAAAAAATCAATGTAGTTGAAGATAAATCAATATAATTTATCCACTCTGAAGAACATAGAGAAAAATTATTAAAGAAAAATAGAGACTTGAGTACGTGTGTGATATCATTAAATGTACTAACATAAGCATAATGGGAGTTCCAGAACAAAAAGAAGATAGAGGCGAATAATTAGAATAAATATTTGGAGAAATAATAGCTGAAAACTTCCCAGACTTGATGAAAACATTAATCTACATAGCCAAGAAGCTCAACAAATTCTCAGTATGAAAAATACAAAGATATTCACACCTAGCTAGATATATGATAAACTGCTGAAAACTAAAGACAAACAGAAATAAAACTTTGAAAATAGCCAAATAATATAATTAATCACAAAAGTGTAACCACAATTATATTGACAGCTGACTTCTCATCAGAAACAATAGTGGACAGAAGGCTGTATGATGGCACAAAGTGGTGAAAGAAAAAGAAAAACAAAAACTCTCAACCATGATTTTTACATTTAGCAAAATTATTCTTCAAAACTGAAAGTGCAGAAATTATCATACAAACAAGCATGGGAAGAATTTATCATTGGTAAACTTGCTTATAGAAATACTAAAGGGTGTACCAGAGAAAAAAGTAAAATGAAACTAGATGGTAATGAAAATCCACACAACGAAATAAAGACCTAGTAAAGGTAACTATGTAGGTAAATGTAGAAAACCGTAAAAATATATTTTTCAGTTTTTTACACTTAAAATTTAAAAGAAATGCAAAAAACAATAAGTATAAATTTGAATTTTAGCACCTATAAAGATGAAATATATATAATAATGATACACATAGACAGCTATATTTAAAAAGTCTCTATATTTTTCTGGTATTAAGAAAGTATTCATTTGTGATAGATTATGGTAAAATAAAATGCATATTTAATCTTTAGAGCAAGCAATATAAAAATTACTCAAAAAGTAGTTTTAAAAAAACCCAAAGAAGGCTGGGCATGGTAGCTCATGCCTGTAACACCAGCACTTTGGGATGCTGAGGCAGGAGGGTCGCTTGACCCCAGGAGTTCAAGACCAGCTTGGGTAAAAGGAAGGAGAACCTGTGTCTACAAAAAATAAAAAATATCAGCCTGAGTAGTCTCAGGCACCTGTGGTCCCAGCTACTCAGCAGGCTGAGGTGAGAGACTCTTTTGAGCTCAGGAGATCAAGGCTGCAGTGAGCTGTGGTTATGCCACTTCATTTCAGCCTGGAAAACAGAGTGAAACCCTATATCAAAAAAAAAGAAAAGAAAATTATACAATAGAAAATGTCTTTTAGCATAAAAAGGCAATACCATTGGAGCAGAGAAATTAAGTGATATAAAACGTATAGAAAACAAATAGCTAAATGGCAGATATATATTCAGTCACATATATGATTACAATAAAAGTAAATGCATTATACACTGCAATAATACAGAGATTTTCATTATATATATGTATATACACACATATACGTATTCATACACACACACAGAACCAATTATGTGCTATAAACAAGTGACATTCTAAATTTAAATACACAAATAGCTTGTCTCTCATGTATCTGGTGGTTACATGCCTGTTTTTTTTCCTTGTGATAATCTATTGAAGGGTATAATTGTGTTCATCATATTTTTCTATGATATTGTAAACTTCTCTATATATGTTAAACTTTGAGAAAAAGAAGCAAAGTAAAATTTTAAAACATGAAAATGTCCATTATAGTTTGGAAGTTTTTCTTTCTATGTACACTTATCTCCAACTTGTCTTCCCTGCTCACTGATGCTTCAGCAGAGACAGCCAAGTCTGCACATTTTATCACCATTCCTCATCCCTGCAGAAGGAATAGTCAATTCTGAGAGTTCAAGGAAGAAGATACTGATATGATTCAGAAACCAGGTACGGCTGAAACCAGCTCATGAATTAATCAATGTTTCTTTTTTCTCTGTCCTAAATATTACATTTTTAAAACTCTCTTGCCATTAACTGGCTCCAGATAATTTGAGTTCTGGCTACTGGAATACGAGTAAATGTGATATAAGGCTTTTTCAAGCAAACCCTCTGAAACCTCCCATGCTCCCTTGGTGCTATTTTCCCCAGCCCATATGTACGTGGCTGGTAATATGTCAGTGCTTTAAAACTGTACAATTATATATAGTAGTCACTAATTACATCCAGCTATTAGGCACTGAACTGTGCTAATCTGAGTTGAAACATGAGGTCACGAGTAAAATATACAATAGATATTGAAGACATATAACCAAATAATACAAAATACTAAATATTTTCATACTGATGACATGCTAATATAATACTACACATATATTGGGCTAATAAAGAAATTATTAAAACTGATTTACCTGCTTTTTACTTTTTTAATGTAGCTATTAGAAAATTTAAAATTACACACATGGGTCGTATTATGTTTCTACTGAACAGTGTTTGTTCGGGAGGTGGTAGAGATACAAAATGGAAGGTCATGGTGGAAAGCTTTGCAAGAGAATAAGCCACCATAGACACCCCATTTAATAGTTTACCAGTAAAAAAATATATGCTAATGTGTTAAGCATTGTGTTAAGCCATTGAATTTATTGATTGTTACAGAACCATTCTCATCATCCTGCTGAGGTTTTTTTTTTTTTTTCTGATTGGGGAGGTGCAGTGGGAGACAGAGTCTCACTCCATCACCCAGGCTGTAGTGCAGTGGTGCAATCATAGCTCACTGTAACCCCAAACTCCTGGGCAGAAGTTATCTTGCTGCCTCAGCCTCCCGAGTGGCTAGGACTACAGGCCTGTACAACCATGCCTGGCTATTTTTAAAAAACATTTTTTTTTGTAGAGATGGGGTCTTACTATATTGTCCAGACTGGTTCAAACTCCTGACTTCAAGCATTCTTCCCGCGTCAGCCTCCCAGAATGTTGGGATTACACATGTAAGCCAGAGGACCTGGCCTCTGTTATTTTAGAGCTAATTTCATTATTGATAAGAAACAGATGAGAAAGTATACAAATCTTAATTTTGCATATATAATGTATGGGTGTATTTTCACTCTACTAAGTCCTTTATATTTTTTACAACTTTCTAAACATATCCTATTACACTTACAATACAATTCTGAATTTGTTTTATACAAAATGTGAGTCTGATCTGCACCCTGTCTACCTCCAAGATCTTATTTAGATTCTTTCTAATGCTTGTGAATACCCATGGTAATCCTGCTGTTTTTTAGCTCTGAAGTATATTTTATATGACATTAATATAGTCATTTATACATTATTTGATTAGTGTTTGCACAAACTATCATTTTCATTATTTTAGTTTGAACTTGCCTATATTTTTATATTTGAAGTGAGTTTCTTTTAGACAGCCTGTAGGTTGGCCATTTTTTAATCCTATTTCACTTTGGCAACATCTATTTTTAATTAACATATTTTACTACTAACATTTAATATAATCACCAACATGTGAGCTTAAGTCTATCATTTATTTTTGTTTTGTGTTTGTTCCTTCTGTTTTTCATATCTATGTTTTTTCTTCTATAGGTTATTCGAACATATTTTAGGATTTTATTTTGATTTATCTATGGCATTTTTGAATGTATAGTTTTATAGATTTTAAAAATTATTAATAGACTTTATATTGAATACAGTTTTACATTAACAGAATAATTTAACAAACTGTATATAGGGTTTTACATACCCCTCTCACCTCCCACAAATACTTTCCTCTATTATCACCATCTTAGTTTAGTGTGATACATTGATTATTATTAGTGAAACCAATGTTGACATATTATTATTAACTATACTCTGGAGTTCACATTAAGATTCACTCTTTGTTCTATATAGTTGTATGAATTTTCACAAATGCATAATGACATATATCTGCCATTACAATTTCATAAAGAATAGCTTTATCACCCAAAAAATCACTTGAGTTTCGTCTACTTATTCCTTCCTTCTCTCCTTGTGACCCTTGGCAACTACTAATTTTTTAAATTGTCTTCTCCAAAATGCCACAAAGTTGTAATTGTAGAGTATGTGGCCTTTTTAGATTGGCTGCTTTTGACTGACAATATGTACTTAAGATTTCTCTGTGTATCTTTGAGGCTCAATATATCATTTCTTTTTAATTTCTAAATGATATTTCATAGTATCAATGTACCAAAGTTTGTTTATCCATTTACCCACTGAAGAATATCTTGGTTGCTTCCAGTTTTTGGTGATCATGTACAAAACTTCTGTGAGCATTCATGTGCAGATTTTTGTGTAAATATGTTTTCAACTAAATTAGGTAAATGACTTGGAGTGTGATTGTTGATCTATATGTTAAGATTAAATTTTGGTTTGTAAGAAACCACCTTCAAAACCGTCTTCCTAAGAAAGTAGTACGATTTTGCATACTCACCAGAAGTTTATTAGTATTCCAGTTTTTTTCCATTGAATTGTCTATGTTACTTTGCCAAATACATGCTGACTATATTAATGCTTTCTAGATTACTGTAGCTAATAAGTCTTAAAATGGTATGGGGCCAGTCTTTCAAATCTATTTTTCTTCTTTAGTTTTGTATTGCTTTTACTGGGTCTTATTTCTTTTCCATATAAATTTTAGAATTTTTTGTCCATATATAAAAAATATCTTGTGGGGTTTTGATTTGGATTGTACTGAATTTATATCAAGTTGGAGGGAATTGGCATTTAAAAAATATTGAGTATTCCTATCTGTGAATATAAAATATCACTCCATTTATTTAGAAATACTTTGATTTTTAAAATCAGAATTGTGTGGTTTTTATTCATATAGGTCCTATACCTGTTTTCCATTTTTGCCTATTTATTTTAGGGGATGCTAATATAAATATTTTTGTTTCTTAATTTCAAATTCTAATTCTTCTCTGCTAGTATATGAGACAACAATTGACTTTTTTAATATTATGACCTTGCTATATATCCTAGGACCTTGCTATAATTGTTTATTAGTTCCAGACATTTCTTTTGGTCAATCTTTGGGATTCTCTACATAGACAATTACATTACCTATTAAAAAACATCTTAGAGACAGAGAATGGTGCCAGCGAGGAGAGTTTCCAGTGCTCATCTCCTCACAGAAACACTGATGTTAACAACCATCCATACATTAAAATACCTTAATGAGAGGTTTAGATCCAGGTAAGTGATGAAGCACAGAAATGGAAAAAAAAAAAATGCATTGAAGTGGGTAGAAAGAACATTTCACATTGCCTACATTATGTTTCCCTAAAGCCACCTAGCACAGCACCAAGGGAAATACCCTCTGTATGGAGAAAGCAAAGTAAAGTAAGCATCCAAATTTGTCACAGACCCCAGTACCAGGCCTACCCACATTGAACCCCAGGACTTGACCAGCCTGATCAGACCCAGGCTCCAGGCCTGCCCCTGTAGACTCTGGTGCCCACATGGCCCTTATGGATTCAGGCTGCAAGCTGTCACCTACTAACCCAGGCTCCAGATTGGCCCCTGGGTACTCGGTTGCAGGCCCACCCCAGTGATCCCTGGAACCAGGCTGGTACTTGTGTGCCCTGATTCCTGACAGGCCCTCATAGACCCAGACTACAAAACCACTTCAGAAAGCCTGGTGCCAGACCAGCACCCAGAAATACAGATTCCAAGTCGACTCAAGTGGATGCATGCTCCAGACCCACTCCAATGTCAGAAAGGCCCCCATGGTCATAGATTCCACAGAAGCTGTCACACATTCAGGCTCTAGGCCTCTTCTCACATACCCAGGCACCAGGACAGTTTTCCCACAAACTTAGGTAGAAAGTGCACTCAATGATGTTACCACATTTCCCACCCAGAATTTCTGGCTAGGATGACGATAAATGTCTTTCTCTGCTTAAACCAGTCTGTAAAGACAAGAAAGGTGTCTATTCCTACAAATGTGTGGACACAAGCACAAGGCTTAAAAAATCAGAAAGACAAGAAAACCAAATTGTGTTTAGATCAAAATAAAGCATGTATAACTGAACCTAAATAAATGAATATCTATAAACTGTATGACAAATAAAATAATCACCTTAAAAAATCTCAATGAGCTACAGTAGAACATTGACAACTAAACTAAATTGGAAAAATACTACATAAAAATGATAAATTTTACAAATATATAGAAACCATAAAAAATAACTAAGTAGTAAGTTTGGAGCTGAAAAACAGAATGGCTAAACTGAAAAATTCAACAGAGTTTCAACAGCAGATTTGATCAAACAGAAGAAAGAATAAGTAAGCTCAAAGACAGGTCATTTGAAATTACCCAGTCAGAGGGTAATTTCAAAGGAAGAAAAGAGTGAAAAAGACTGAAGAAAACCTATGAGACTTATGGGGAACCATCAAAGGAACCAATATATGTATTACGGATGTCCCAGAAAGAGCACAGAAAGAGAACAAGGCAGAAATCTTGTTTAAATATATGACAGAAAACTTTTTAAGTATGAGGAGGAAAATGAACAATCAGATTCATGATGCTCAAATAATTTTAAGTAGACTAAACACAAAGAGATATTTACTGAGACACATTTTAATCAAAATATTAAAAATAAAAGCAAAGACAATTTTGAAACCATCACCAAAAAAGAAAAATGACTTATTATATACAAAGCAACTCCCAAAAGACTATAAATGGATTTTATTTACTGGCCAGGAAAGTGGAATGATACATTTAAAGTATTGAAAGAAAACAAATAAAAAACAACAATTGCCAATCAAGAACACTGTGCCAGAAATATTTGTCCTTCAGAAATGAAGGAGAGATTACAAACCTTCCAAAACAAACAAAAGCTGAGAGACTTCATTACCAGTAGAAATGCTACAGGGAATTCTTCAAATTGAAAGGAAAGAACCCTAATTAGCCATATAAAAATATATGAAAGTATAAATCTCACCATATGGTCAATCAGAATGCTCTAGTACTGTAATGATAATGTCTAATCACCTTTAACTCTAGTATAAAAGTTAAAAAGACAAAAATATTAAAATAATTATAGCTACTATAAATTGATAATCAACACACAATATTTTAAAAAGTAAATTATGACATCAATAACATACAATGTGGAATAAGAGGAGAAATAAATGTAGAATTTGTGTATGCAATCCAAGTTATTATAATGGACAGCTATAACTATAAAAGGTTTTATGTAAGCTTAAGTAATTACAAAGAAAAAAATACCTGTGTAATTGTACAAAAGAGAAAGAAAAATGAATCAAAGCCTACTATTACGAAAGGTCAATATACACCAAAATAAAACCTCCTTAAAGCATAAATCTCACAAAGCATATAAAACAATAACACAATGAAAAAAAAACAAAGTATATAGGTGACAACTAAATGATGAATAAAACAGTACCTCATATCTCAATATTAACATTGAATGTAAATGACCTAAATGCTTCACTGAAAAGGTACAGGATGACAGAATGGATTAAAAAATTACAAACCAAATATCTGCTTGCTGTCTTCAAGAGACTCACCTAACACATAGGACTCACATAAACTTAATGCAAAGGTGTGGAAAAAGATTTTCCACATAATGGAAACCAAAAGTGAGCAGGAGTAGCTTTTTTTATGTCAGACAAAACAGACTTTAAAGCAACAACAGTAAGAAAAAAGACAAAGAAGGACTTTATGTAATGATAAAAGTTTATCTTGTTTAATGTAGCTATGTGTCAGGGGCTTCAATTTCCTCTGGTGTCCTTGTTTTTGTCTTCCCTGTAGTTTTTGGGTTTCCCTAGAAATTTCTTCTTAAATAAAGTCTGAGACTGTCAGTTTGTTGGAGGCCAGAAAGAGTGAGGGTCATGATCAACTCAGTATACCACGGGAGGCTATAAGAGTAAGCAGCAAAACTGTTTCTCATAAATGCAGAATGTTGGCAAACTGACAAACTGCATATGCCACCCAGATGAAATGCTGAGGGCAGTCACGACCCAGGCACAAGTGTTTCTTGTGATTAGGTACATCTGAAGCCTGTTAATAACAATATGAACCTGTGATCAATTAAGCAGCTGACCAATCATTACCTCAGACCAATCACCTCCTCCTCCCTGCTCTTGTTACCCAATAAATATGAAGGGCTGTGGAAGCTCAGTGTCTGCCTTCGCTCACTAGAAGCAGGGAGCTCTCTTTTTCCCCGGTTCCCCTTCCTTTAAAACAGTTTCTTTGTCTTAAGTTATCATTTCTACCTTCCTCCCTTCTTTCAGTCTCATGATGATGGTCTCAAGCAGTAATAGTAGTAACTGCTATAATGATGGTCTCAAGAAGTAACAGTAGTAACTGCTGTAATGACAGTCTCAAGTAGTAACCATGGCAGTCTGTCACATCAGTTCTTTTACTTTGTTCCACTGTTAAAAGATGTCCTATTGATGAAGTAATAACATGTGAGGGGAGAGGAAGCATTCTATAATGCTATAGTTAGTTCTTAGTGTTTTAGTGGGCCTGTACCCTTGGTCTGTGACCTTCACAAGTCCTTCTCAACTTTTTGTTCCCCCTTAAGAAAGGAAGGGTAGGAATGGCTGGGGTTTTCCAATTTCCTATCCTTCATCTGAGGTAAGTTTTCAGGAAACTACTTTTCTTTGCTCAGTTTGTTGAAGTTATTGTCCATGTCAAGTTTTCTGAATTTATTCCAAAATGTTTATTTTTCTTGGGTATATTTCAAAATGATTACTTATTCCTTTCCACCGACCAAACATGAGAGGACTTTTCTGTAATCCTTACTCTGAGAACCTGGTGGGACTCCTGAGGTAAAACTCATGAAAGTGTGTGGAGACTTGAAGTTTTTAACTCTCAATCTATTCCACTTTCATCCTCTAGGAATTTGTCAAAGTTGCCATCTAACTATTACTGGCTATCGGCATTTTCTGCTTCAGGTGGGCTGATCTGTATCTTCTGTATTCACCTATTTCTCTACTTTTCAGGGTGACTGTTTATCCTGTGATCTCAATTCTCTGCAAGATCTAAAAAGTCATTGCAAGGTTTTAGAATGTTTGTGCAGAAACCAGAAGCCTATAGCTTTTTAATGATG